>NC_135257.1:16631983-17847816 GCF_964204865.1 Styela clava
TATGGCAGTGGTCGGCAACCTTTTTTAAGTGACGGTCCGGTTTAGCCTGGTCAAAATTTTGATGGACCACCTTTATATAAACGAACTATGCTTATGTAGTGAATTCAAACGCGTTAGAAAATTTATGCTGACAATATACACAAAAACGAAGGTGATGATATTCATTGCGAGATCGGCATTTGTGCTATTGTTTCCAATCCGGAGATTGTATGAAACATCGATATTTACCATCTTTTTCGAACCGCGGAACACTTTTTAGATTATGAATTTTTCGCGGAACAACAAATGAAAATTTCTAAATTTCGTGGAAACTATCAAATTAAGCAATAATCACTGTCAGGTTTTGCGTAGGAATGAAATTACAATTAGACCAATGACTCAAGTTGTAAAAAGACGTAACAAATTCATTACTCCAGAGAACAAAAGTACACTGAAGTACCAATGAGATTAAACCAAATATTTAAAACTGGCTGTTCGAAGCCGTTAATATCAATGCAATTTTAATATGGTATATGAACTTGTTTAAATGAGCACGCATCGTTTATCTTGGTCTGAATTCAGGAAAGGCAAACACGTAGTTCTCCTTCAATGGTCGGTCGTCTTTCTGGCGTCAAAAATCCTACTTGTACTTCTACTATTGAATGAATTTATTGCTTCTTTAAGGGTATTCTACGAGTCGGGTTTTAAATTTTCCCAGCTTTAAGCAACTTTTATAGTTTACATTACGAAAACGAGTCAATGTTCCCGAACATGATTAAAAATGGGGTTTGAGCGATAATTAAATTTAAATTGTTACGTTTCCGTTTACATTTAGCTGTTTAGTTATTGTTTCAACTTCGTGCAGATATTTATCACAAGAAACAAAATCTCCTTGAAAACTGTGACATAAAATATGCCAAAATATAAAAAAGAATTTGAAGACAACAACACGGAACACCAGCTTTCAGTCGTGGGGTTTGTAGATATTCGATTGTATATATGTTATCAGGGCCTTGTCTGTTTTTAGGTCACCTTTCTGCGGACCGGTAGTAATCTTTCTGCGGACCGGTGATGGGCCGCGGCCCGGTGGTTGCCGACCATTGACTTATGGTATATATGTTCCGTTTCTATTTTATTCTATTTTATAGTTACGCGTTTGAATAGTGGGAATTCCCCACCAAGTGTGGATTAGCAATGCTTAACCATTCTTTATTGTTAATATCAACATTTGATATATGAACATGGAATATCATATTGTTTTTGGCTGTTTCATTTCAGATATCCATAACCTTTCAACACGACGATCTTGTGAAATTTAACGAAGAGCTTTCGCGACGAATTGGAACCAAATAAGCGAAAAGAGCGATTGATCACTCGCGCCATTACCTCGCCGTGATAATTAATGTCACGCTTATCAAATAGCAATATGACGACAAAAGAGAGATTGCGTAATGAACCAAAACGACGGATTCCTCGCGGACCGTTGAAAATTTAACTGCTATCATATATAATCAAATATGAGCCTGTGTGTTTATTCTGTGCGAGATCCATTTTCTATTACAAAATCTTGATGTTCTGTTAACGGTTTTATCGTTATATATCAGTCCGGATCGCCGACTTGAGTTAGCAAATAAATGTTGTGAGTGTAAAATAAATGTCACAAAATGCATTGTTTTGCGATATAACGTTGTATTTTCGGAGAGGGCATGTCATATAAGTTCGGTATTTATATTAAACGCAAATAAATAATATTTGATCTAAATTTATCGCAAATAATGTTATAAACATTCAGTCCGCGAAATGATTGAATGTAAAATAAAGCATGGTAATCGGAATATCGTCAATAAGTCGACATCAATGATTATTATTATAAAAATGCCAACAAGGCAGTAATGTCGGATAATGCAGAAAACGCTGCAAAAACAAGTCTTCGTCGCGAGGAAATCGCAAGTGTAATCAAATGAGAGAATACGCTCGTCGTTGGTTAATAAATTAGAAACCCGTAATTTTTATTCAGTACTAAGGTGGATTTAAAAAACTATCGTTTCCATAAATATCCGTATGTCAGTGTCGGTAATAATAAAATAAAATTGATCGCATAAAAATGGGACGGTTAATTTGCGAAGGTGATAAAGAAAAACCAAAGCTAACACAAAAAATAAAAATCAGAATAAAATTAATTTGAATTCACTCCTTGATAGTTGTCTTCAACATCTGCCGCCGGCGTGTATTACTGCCAAGAATAGGAAAACCCAACTTCAATGTCCCATTCGGAAAAAAAGTGGATTCAATGGGTTGTTACGATAGGTTAAAATGCGTGGAAAAATATCGCAATTACGGGGTCATTACGTAATTGATTTTGCCGTAATTACGGAATTGATTTTTGTCAATTACGTGCAAGCCTATACATCATAATAAGAAAAGTAATCGAATTTGCGAAGATTTCATATTATTATATCTCTGCTCTCACTTACTCAGATTTGAGAAGTAATCTCCACCATGAATATATTTCAATAAGAAAGAACCGCTAATGTCAAACACATGTAAGTAGTATAAACCATGTATATACTATTAAATAACGCAAAAACGGAATGCTCGGAATTTTATACCTCTTTATTTTCCAAAATATCTTCCAAAATGACTACTGAAACGTTTTGAATATCAGATGCTTTGTTAACTGCTACTTCATTGTTATTATTGTCATCAACTTTTCCATCCTTGTCAATATCCAGCTCATTTTCGTTATTGTTCATATCATATTTCCCCCCATAATCTATCTCGTCGATAAAGAATGTGTTATTAACTTCTCCTATGGTGTGAAATTTGGTAGTAGGTTCAGGGAATTTAGAATGAAATTCGACAACCTCTGGCTCAGAATCGTTTCGTAATCTATCCAGGAACCGATGGAATCTTCCACACCCAGGAACAACAAAAAAATTGATACAAACTCCGACCGAAGCAATCAAAATTAAAACGGATAGAAGAAGAATAACAGAGCTTTGATGTGGGGGATTGTATCGACTTGAAAGGACATCGAGTACCGCCTGCTCCTGACAGTCATTTGCACCGCAGTGCATATTGATGTATTGCTCTATATCGGGCTGTGTTGCCAACGGGAAGCTCGTTGTAACGTTCGGTTGAATGTGCGGTTCATGATCGGTGGTAGCGGAAAATAAAATAACGTAGGACACCAAATTTCCCAATATCTGCAAAAGATATTAACTAATTTGCAAACTTACCACGAGCTATTCGGTAAAGCATTTTATATTTGATTATTGTGAGACACATGTTTCAGGTAAGGTATCTCGCGGTTTGACCATTTATTCTTTGTCGCGACATCAACATACATTTTATATATTATATGATAAATCATGATCAGATATAAAATGTTAATAAATTAGTAAAATATATTTTATTTTATTAATAAAATATCTACATTACTGACCACAGCACCCAATCATTTGTATGCCAGTACCAGTCATCAGTGGGGTATCCAGGGTGTGGCAGCCATGGATCATGCCACGGGCGCCGTTTGAACAGGGGCGCAAAGGGGCGAAAAGTTTTAATCGTAAAATGTTTCAATGAAATATTTTTAAACTAGTTACAACGGAAACTCGTATTTTTACTCAAATAATAACATACAAGTATTTCATTTCAAGAACAGTCATTATAAATTGCCAACCAACTATCTTGGGGGCAGATTTTTGAACTTTGTGCCATGGGCGCCATTTTACGTACATACGTCACTGGCAGTCATATACGAAGCGTTGATGTTAGTCAGTTGTCTCACCTGAGATGCCATATAGAAGCCGTAAAATTTTCCCTGAAAGCTGGATATGCATAAGTGTTCTTCAAGAAATCCACATTTACTGTACAACATTGCGAATTCAGTATTGAACGCACTAAAGGCAGGGAAAATGATTGCAATGGAAATCCCAACGCCGATAGAACAGGTCAACAGTACGTAAAGTTCTAGAAAAATATGTTTAAAACTAATTCTAGAATGAATAGATAGAGAGATTTATTGCCACAAAAAACAAAGTCAACACTATTATAAACCCAATACAATAAAGAAAATATTTCAGCAGTAATAACAGTGATTGATTATTGTTATGCGCGGGTCGGCGGACAGGACCGATTAAGGTCATTACATTATATTTTAATCGTTATAATGATAATATACCTAATGTAATATGCGTGACGATAATACAATATAAATACTTAATAGAACATCGATAGTGCTATTTACCCGGATAGAAATTTCCTGCTATGTATACAATAACGAGGATTTCTCCAATAATCAGTGTAGCTTGTGAACCGAATATTCGGAGGAAATTCGGAGTGCCAACAATGCCGAATATAGCCGATACAACATAACTTGCGGCAACAGATATTGTCCCTGAAAAGCAAATTTACATTGATATTTAATTGTACAAACTGGACACGAAATGGACTTATAGTTCGTTTTTGGAAATTGTCTGCGCACTCCTGTTCATCTGCTTTTATCCACTTTTAACTCACATTAAACGTCGGCAATATTTATTTTACCTAGATTGACTCCTCGGTGTTTTTTTAAATTGTAAGTTTGACTGTTAGTCTACTTCTCCTAGCTTTATTTTCGGCGTTCCAGAAGTATGTGTACCAATATGGAGGTAACTAATTTTGTTCGCCTACTTCACATCAAGTTGTGTGAAGGGACTGAAACCTATGGGCAGGGGGTATATTCACTTGACTAACACAAACAGTCCCCGAACCCGTAAAAGAACTAAAATAAGGAGAATCGGAATAAAATTATGGACTAACCCTAACCTGGTACACCTACTTCGGGAATATCTTCATTTCTTACATGCTATTCAGAAATGATTTGTCTCTTTCAACCAGGGCTGTGCGGTAGGGGAAAATTTCTAATCGACTCCGACTAACTCGCGACTTCGGGTTAATCAAAATTTTGACTACGACTCCGGTTCATAAAAAATTTCGACTCCAACTTCAGCTTCAAAAGCATATGGTGACTAAAACAGGGGTGTGCAACCTTTAATATACGAGGGCCAGATACAAATGACTGGATGAAACCGCGGACCGCACTTTAACTTAGCATAGGCTTTCTAGTAGTGTCAGACACAAAAGCTTTGGTTATTGGTCTTGTAACATGCGTTGTTCGCTTTGCACAAGCTCAAATATAGGCATCGCAATACTAGATTAAATTAAACAACCTTCCTTGTGGGCCGCATTTGGCCGCAGGTTGCACGCCCCTAGACTAAAACATTGGTGCATCCACGTCTTTTTTAACTTCCTGACGTTGTGAGATGGCCACTCTCTTATGTTATGTAGCATATAGAATGAACTTCAAAATAAGACCTTATCATACTAGCTTTTCTTATTGGTTAGCGCGCAACGCCAAAGTTTATTGAATTATTTTCTTGTTGTGCGACGTTTTTCTATCACAGCGGGAAGTACACGCGTGAAATGTAAGCGATATTTTAAAACTTCCAAATGTCATATAACGTTCATTCTTATATTCCTGGGTAGGAAATGAGCTATTCTTCCATACAAGACCATAACAAACATTCCAGACCTCATGGTTTACACACAGCATTGCAAAACGTCTAAAATTGCGCAAATGCGCTTACTAGGGCTAAAAAGGTAACCGTTAAGAACGCCTAATTAATTGATGCTCATTCGGTTTCGGAAAAAAATTTAGACATTTATTATCACCATTAAAAAGTATCGAATTCCGTTTTCCGACTCCGGGTAATTAAAAATGTGACTCCTGCTCCAACTCCACATCTTACCTTTTCTAATCAGAGGTAAAGAAAAGTTTGTAAGAATCGACTGGTTCAAATTGAAATATTGTTCCAAGTAAACCTTTAGATTCTGATCCAAAGAAACTTAAAGTACAAAGGTAAAAATTGCCTAAAGTTATACGACTGGGGTATCTGAGAATCGTGGTTATGAAATTTTGAGCAATCTTTACAGTGTGAAAAAGATTTATCGAGGAAATGAGTCATTTAGTTATACGACACGTTTCTAACAAAAAAAAAAAACTGTACTCGTAGTATGTGAACCAAGATGGCGGACACCGGAACGTAGTATGTGTACCAGGTTAGGGTTAGGCCATAATTTCAGGTACAAATACCACGGGAGTCACTTGGCTAGTCCCCGAACACGTAATAGAACTAAAACAAGGAAAATTGAAATAAAATTATGGTATAACCCTAACCTGGTACACATACCACGTTCCGGTGTCCACCGATTTGGTTCACATACTACGGGAGTAAGCATTGTAAATTACTCGTTGAACACGCAACAACCATAATTAATGTTCATTCCATTTTATTCAATTTTTTTTGTGACATCTCAGCATTTCTGATAATGATCTGCAAACTAACTACGATAGAGGGAATCTATAAAATGATTTTTTTAAAATGACTTGCCACAGCGCAGATTTTTGTCAATATCGGCAGACTATTAGCAATGAAAAATAATCCACTCACCCGCGCTACCTTCAATGTTGAGGCTTGATTGAAGACTGACCAGAGCGAAGTAGGCGGCCATCACTAAAGAGGAGCCAACGCAATATATATAAAAAAGTATTTTGACTTTGCGTTTTGATCCAGAAACATCGCGTTTCTGCTGCTTCACGTAATTTATCGTATCTTGTGTGGTGTTATTCGTGTCGGTGTCCATAGTTACCGTTCCAGATGTCGACTAAAATATCTGTGAAACAAGTGTAATTTTAAAAAAATCGAATCATCGTATCAAGTTGAATTTTTCTATTTGTAGCTGAGTAACATAAAAGTTACACAATCGCCAAAAATTTTGGGATGAATTATATAACTTACAAACTTTGCTGATGTTGTCTCAAATAAATTATGAACAGAGAAAGCAATAGGGCTTCAAATTTTCAATTAGTTGAAATTAATAATAACTAGTAGATTGTAGGTACAGTGCCCCAAAATCGTATAACGAATGTCTAACTTCAAAATGACTAAACATGTTCTTGGCATTCACACTCATTACTAACATCTGTATTTCTTTCAGCACCGTTTTCCTTTTTGTCGTCCCACTAGATCTTCACTTTTCGGAATCGCGTGTTCTGATGTTGAATGAACTTTAAATAGTTATTCCCGATTGTAAAATGGTAGCACGATACATTCACTCAATGTACCACGGGGAAGTGAAGTAAAAGTTAAACACTGAGGCACTAAAAAATCCTGCTCTTTCCAGCTCAAGCCATTGATCATTATAAAATCCGACATGACGAAACTATCAACGTCGTGGTTCGACTTTTGAAAAATAGTTTTGTACTGTACTCCCGAAGTATGTGAATCAAGATGGCGGTCAACGTAGTATGTGTACTAGGTTGGGGTTAGGCCATAATTTTACTCCAATTTTTCTTATTTTAGTTTTATTACGAGTTCGGGGACTAGCCAAGTGACTCCCGTAGTATTTGTACCTGGAATTATGGCCTAACCCTAACCTGGTACACATACTACGTTCCGGTCTTACTATTGAGGCACAATGGGTTTATTTTCCATAACTTGTCTTTCGTTTCAAACACATAATAATAATAAAACTGTAGTTGCAAGTTTTCGATTAATTTTATTTATTCTCTGGTATTTATTGGATTTGGCAGCATGCTGTTTCAGTTTCATCGAGTTGGTGTTTAAATTCCATTATAATGTCAGCCTTCAATCAGGTTCTCAAACTCCATATATGCATTGTTCGTTTTTTGCATACGCGCTCAAATTACGTGGGATGGAATAGCATTTTTTCCTATTCTAGTATAGGCCGGGTATATTCACGAGCAGTAATGGTTTTCAAACGTACGTGTGCCTGGTGGCATAATATCTTATAATAAAGTTGGAAATTGAAATTCAAAAAAAATATTAATTTTAAACGTTGTAGCGTAAAAGGCTTAGGGCGGCATGCGCCGGAATTAACTCGCCACTGCACTACAGAAGCGGAATAAGGTGGTTCATAGACACGCCCCCTCGATTGATATCACTATAAAATAAGCTTGTCCATTGTTTCGTGAAGATAGTTAAGTTTAATAATATACCAGGCCTAGTTGAATAGAAATCGCTTATTTCCATGCTCGGATTCCACGTATTAGAAATCCGTAGCAAGGGAATTGCTGAATTTGTTGATGTTGAATTCCTTCGTCGTCGACGTCTGTTTGAAGCATCGAACTGATCGTTTTAGCTAGGTAGGATTAAATATTTACCCCGGGGAGAGGGAAGCCGATGGGACGACTCAATTATATGGTGAACTACGGCCTTTCGTCCTGTTACCGGTTCATGTCGGGCAGGGGCGTGCCAAACTAGTCTGCTGCCCGAGGCGAGTTTCTGATAATGTACCTACCTGTACCTTGTACCTAACTTCTTAAATAATTTGGGTGATAAACAGATTATAGATGTCGTTATACACAAGAATAAATCCAGTAAAGGTCAAGTAAGAAAGAAACGTTTGTTTTATTAAAATGAGCATCAAAAATGTTGCGATTGTAAAATATAGAATTTTTTTTTGGGGGTTCAAGGGTCGGGGAAACAACCCTTGTTGAATAACCATCACCACAGAACACATCATGTTAGCTTTTAATTAAATAAGAACACATCTAGAAGAGCATGTGTAATAATGCAAACTCTACAGCTTGGTTCTGCTGCCTCCCTACAATGGGCTGCCTGGGGCGGTTGCCCTCTTCGCCCCTCTAGGCACGCCACTGATGTCGGGTATGGGATTAGTTAACTAGTTATTTGTTTCAGATGGACTCCAATGTTGGAGGAAGTCGGACCGACCAGCGTTCGCCTTAACCACTCTACTATTCCCACCCGGACATATGAACGAACAGGAAGTGGTGGTTCAAATGCGTTCAGGTTTTCTTGTTCCCCCCGCTAATGTAAGTATAAGTATAAGCCAACCTACACGAACTAATCAGAATGTTGTAAACTTTTGATAGTACTTGTTAAAATGATGTACGCATCAGCGCGACGTTATTATTAATTATAACGATTGGCGTAGTCACTTTATTCGCACTGTAGAGTTGTTCAAGCAGGCGAAAATTTTGGGCAGACGTGAATAAATTTTGGTTATTCTAAACTTTTCCACCAATGTTAAACTTCCTTTTGAATTAAATTAAGGAGGACGTTCATAGCAGTTAAACTACACTATAACACAGCATATATATATTCTTTTCATCGAATTTTCGCGGCGGACTGTTCAACACTGAAGCGCAATTTACTTGGAAAAAAATAGTATAAAAATGGCCGCAAAACTATGAGTCACATAACGCTTTGAGGGCAACAAAACAAAATAGTTTGTATAATTTTGACCATTAAATTTTACAATCAAGCGGCAACGGCCGGTTGCAACTAGTTTATTATTGTAGAAAGCAAATATCTCTTTTATTGTGAACGCCCCTCATACGCCTAACTTACAGGTCGTTAACGCATTAATTCGGACAGGCACAAATATCGTAGGTCTACATCAGTATTTTTATGCACTGGTATGAGAATCTGAACCTACCGTGTTTCCCCGTGTCAGACAGTGTCTTATTTCAATTTTCTTTCGAAAAATATCACTAGGGCTTATTTTCGTGAGATGTCTTATAATTTTATTTATCAAAAACCAAACTAGAAAGTACAGAATTAGGAGATTTCTAAACACAAAAAATATTAAAACCGATATCCATTTACTCAAATCCCACGTTTTCCTCCAAGGTTGTTCGGTTCGCGGGCCACCATTATTTTTGCATTGTTCGCGGGCCACAATAGTGCCAAGATTAGGTAAACATTGTAATACAGAACGAACACTTTTATTGTGCACACACGAACATCGATAAGATTCTCAAAGCAAAATCCCGTACCTTTGAAAAATGCTCATTGCTCACGAGATTTTAGATTACCTTATATTCTTTTGTCACCGACTAGGCCTGGGAATGGTTAACCGGTTAACCGATTTCAGATGGTTAACGGTTACGATTCATTTTCACCGTTGACCGGCATCTCAGGTACAAATCATCTTTATACCGTACGATTTCTTCAAATATGATTACGTCATCGCGAATTTATCTCTTGTGTCGTTCAATTCAAAAGAATATTACTAACTGTGTGGGTGAGGGACTCAATAAATGTGAACAATAATGAAAGTACCAAGATTGCTGATTATGGAAATTTGACAATGATGAATTCAGAATCAGTTTTCGATCAATTTCGAAATATATTGTTCACGATTTCATTGCAAAATCGGATAATCAATGTCATACAACAAGTGCGCAGTTGATGCCGTTTTTCTTTATGATATATATCTCGAAGTAGAATTTGCACATAGAACACTGATAATTTGTCACATGAAAGACGTTTAACAACGGAATCGGGTTTTCTAAAATACTTCCACACGCCCGAACCACGATGCTTATCTCTTGCAGCAGATCAATCATGAAACTATCTCGATTCGTGAATAATTTTGAGCGATACCGGGATAAGAACACGCGAAATTGCTTTATAAGGATTGTGACGTAACAAGCTGAAAGTACAAATTATTACGTTAAACATCACGCGGTGGTTAACCGGTTAACAGTTAAAGTGGTTTTCCTGAAATTCCCAGCCCTATCACCGACATATCAAAAAGCATTGTGGTATTTTTCCTACCATATACAGTTAAAATCAGTTTGAGTCAGCTTTTCAAAATAACTGCAGATTGATTGATTACCAAATGCGAGGTACAGGAGAGTATTTACTAAATTTTCTTACAAAAAAGTCATATTCTTTGCAATACAGTACTGTTTAGGCTGACTGAAAAAAAATCGACCCGATTTATATTGTTTAACCTAAGCCAACCTAGACTAATAGACTTTGCATTTGATTTTTAGTTTTCTATGATGCTTTATTGTTAGGATATATTACCGACCAAAAAGATAGAAAGTCTCTTAACAATTTAGACTAGGCCGTAGGCAAGCATATCATTCAATTTAACGCTAGTCATAACACCAGTCAATTCAGTAACATTAGTGATGTAACGATATGTCAAAAGATTTTTCTGGTTATTTTCAGGAATAAACAACACCAAATGCGTTTTTTATTACCCTTCAGTAAGTGCCACGTGGGCCACAGATAATGAGGCTGCGGGCCACATGTGGCCCGCGGGCCTGGACCACCCTGCTTTAGATTAATCATTTAAAACGTATGGGAGAGATTTCTTGCCATCGTCCAGGTAAAAAAATTCGCGTTATTGACTAGGTCTTATTTTAAGGAGAGGGCTTATATTAAAATCATTCCTAAAATTCAGTGCCACTATCCCCTGAAAGTGAAAAATCATGGACTACATTGCGTCTTCGAGATCCCAGAAAACGCATAAGCATTAACAAAATGGCGGAGGTCACAGTGTGATTCACTGGCTACCATTTTGGTTTTAATGACGTCACGCTGATGTTATTAAGCCGATGTGTGCCCACCACTGATCGGACGCTTGGGAATATTGTTTCACTCTACTCTCGGAAAAGGTATACTTTTTATTAAGTGACCCTGAAAATATATAATACTGCCTTAGGTAAGGGAGCATGCCAGCTCTCAACGCTATCCAGGATCAGGTGAACTCAGTCGGCGAGACCAATGGACTGCAACCTGTAGTACCGCCTCAACGATTCCGGTGGTGGAGTGGAATGATATCAAAATAGGTCAGACACCACAATCGAAAATAGGTACAGCTAATCTAGCTCTAGGAACGAACCTATTTGAATGCGACGTGGTTAAGTTTGTTGACAGCTCAGAAATCATTACTTAAATATCTTTATAGGCATTTGTCAGTCTGTTAGATACACGCGATATCTCACTAAAGCTAGGTTGAATCTGCTCCAAATTTTGCATTCATCATACACTAAGAGTCAGAGCGAAGTACACACCGCTAGATGAATAAGTCCGCAGTCTCTGATCGCTATCTCGAACGGTCGCTGCGGGATAAGAATATGCCTCCAAGTGTGCATCAAGTAGACAGAGGAGCGAGCGAAACCGAGTAAAATGTTGTCCGCTATATGAACACATCAGACTCGAACCTAAAGCCAGCTCAATTCAGATACTTGCAGGAGTGGTTTTGAAGAGTTGTCATGTACCTATAATGTGGGTAACTCCGAAACTTCACTGTAGAACTGTAGAATCATACCAACAGGCAACAAGCAACTGAGGCGAAACGACTATTCAATAAATCCCCACCAAGTGCTTGCATGGTCATGACTACATATTTTACGGTTGACTAATTGCACCAAACTACAATTTATCATAGCAATGCACCATGATCACCGCACATGTTACTTTATTTGTCACCGACCGAAGTTCAACATCAGAGCTCTTACACAATGCACGAAATTATGGAATAAAACAACTACTTTGAACATGGCCCACACATATCAGAAGCCTCTTGTCAAGCCTGTAGAATGAGCATCACCGGTCCACTCCCACATATTCGTGGACCATGTTATTAATCTATCATATTTCATTTGAGCAAAATCTACAATAAATCTTTCATCATACTATTTACAGTTATCATTTTGAACATGTTACATTGAAGTCCGCTTCTTCACAAGGACTGACATAACTGATCAAAATGTCCAGAATTTGAATGGAACATATATCAACAAGGAACTCAATACATCATCTATAATATGGTTCACGCAGCATTGGTAACAGTTTGATGACTTTTATATTTACAGCTTGTCCAAGTAACGGTCGAGACATGGTACCTCAAGACTAAGGCCCTTTCGTTTTCTTGTGTCGGTAACGATCTTACCAGGCTTAGATGCTGGATCCAATGCATCTCCAGGAAGAATGCTCCAGTGATCAAAAACACACTGAGGAAAAGCTTGGCCACCGGTATTGGAGCGAAGATCCGCAGTAAATCCTGTTAGAATTAAGATACGAATGTTATATAGTACTTCATGCAGTCGTAGTTCAAATAAGCTCTATAAAGAAGCTACGATTTCGGCGGTATTTCAATCAGTGGCTTAGCCAAGTTTTTTTTCTGGGTCAACACCCCCCCCCCTTTTGAATTTTTTTTCAAAATTGAAAAGTTGCCAATAACGCGTGCAATTGCTTTTTGCTGAAATTGCCGATTGTTTTCATCATCATAACGTGTTGTTTAGGCCATAAACGCCTTTAGTTGGTGTGTATTCTCTCTAAATCAAATTCTCCACAAATTTGGTAATTAACATTAAACAAGGTTGAGTTAATTTGTGATGATATATAATATAACTAATGTAAAGTATACTCGATCAATTTTTATTGTAATGAAATAAATTTTACAGCGGATTTACAAATTTTTCTAAAAGTTTATATTTAAAAATAATCGGGAGTGGCAGTGATATGTATTGACAACAATGATATGTATTGTGATTGATACAAATTTTTATGTCAGAGGATTGCCGTGGTGTTTAAGAGTGGTTCTCGTTTTGTCGCCGCAACCGCAGGTTAAATTGAAGACAATTAAATTAATACAGCAGGGCATTTTAAACACGCCCTGTATCGGTCATGGATTGATTACTTTGCATAAAATCCTCTTTTAACAAGTGGCGTAAACGTGGCGACTGTTCGGCGTGGATTTCAAGGTGGTGGTATGTATTTTTGATTTACTGGTATACTTTTTGCATTGTATGAAGTAAAATTGTACTATACCGGATTTTATATGAGATATTGAGATTTTTCTAACAGCGATAACGAGTTCGCAAAAATACGTATCAAAATTAAATACAGCTTATCTCATATTTTAATGTCCACAGATCACAGTGGTATTTTAGTATAGTGATTTTTTTTTTGACGTAAAAAGTCGCAACCGTGAGTTACGTTGGACACAATTAAATTATTAATATATAAGGACATTTTAGAATACCGTAATTTTCATAGATTGGATATTTTATGCGACAGAAAAATCATTATACACTAAAAAAGGCAGCTCTTTTAACCAGCGTGTAATCGCGGTGACTCATACCGGCGGCAATGGGAATTTGGCTGTGCTCCTGATCTCAACTATTCGAACCGGTATTAGAATTACATAGGGCAGTAATTTAGTTAAGAACCATATAAGCTTAGACCAGTGTTCTTCAACCTTTTTTATCGTGGTATACCTTTTACAATTTTTCAAGAGCTTTGTATACCTCACAAATACCAATGTTTATTTAAGGCTAAAATAAACATAAAATTTTAAGGACATATCGTACTGCAACATCATCATGCAATCTAATAGGCTAGTGTCCGCAAGTTATAAATTTGACTGACGACCTTAGCGCTAATGGGTATAATGTTCAACGGAAATCAAACAAAGAGCAGGACAGCCGAAGTCACCAACCCAAACACGTGACCGCATTATCTATATAATTTGTGATGTAACAATGTGCTCATGTCGGTTCTTTGCTTAACTGACATTTTATATTTCATATGCGCCGCGTTTGCATTGTTGTCTCCGCTTGAATATTTTATAATTTAGAATCACTGACTTAGGCTGTACACCCTTTGTATACCCTTTATCAGTTATATACCTATATTACGGTCCGGTATACACTTGAGTATACTGTATACCCGGTTGAAGAGCACTGGCTTAGACATGTCAAGACAAAAACTAGACTCCAAAAACAGACATTTTTTGGATAAATGGCAGCAGTGGTGAATCCAATGAAGTCCAACTAACCGTCGCGCATTTTGGGCGTTACACTCCCGGCCTGCGAACATCCCTCCGATTAAAATTTTGGCCCGCGGCCAATAAAGTTTGGGAACCCCTGCCATACATCAACAGTATAACTGTGTATCTTACCGAATGACTCATTCACAGGTAAATGAGCTTTTACGTTGAACATAGGAGTTCCACTGTGTTGGCCTTCTTCTGTAACATGTCCTCGACGACGATTGAGTACGCCATAGATTCCTCCGACAGCGGATTCAGGACACTATATTAAAAAAATATTCACGATATGAAGTGGATTCAGATACTATCACCATAATTTATGTCTACAGAGGTTTATATTACCAAATTATAAGTGGTCATCAAGCATAAGTGATATATCCACACTCTAACAGTAAGGGATGTTTTATAGCTGGAATTCTTATACAAAAAGACTAAACAAACAACTCTAGTCTTCTAGGAAAGCCATCAGCAAATGACATACCTGAATCTCAACCAAATACATTGGTTCAAAGAGCGCAGGTGCGGCAGTTAACTGACAAGCATAGATGCACCGTCTTGCGGTTGGAATAACTTGTCCACCTCCTCTATGGATAGCATCAGCATGCAATGTAACATCATGAACGTTATACATAACTCCCCTCATGTTCTCCTCACATAGGACACCTTCTTTAGATGCCCACTGGAATCCAGCAATAACCGAATCTTTGATTTCGTTCAGATATTGAACACCCTTGGTCACGTCCATGAGAAGGTTGGGTCCTGTAGTATCGGGTCCAAAACACCAGATCTTGCGGGCTTCATTAACATCGAACTCATATTTGTCAGCCAATAAACGAGCTCTTAATTTTAAATCTTGGCGAGGAGCGACATCGCCCTGAATGAATTAAAAATGGAGAGGCAAACATATAATTCAAATACAACATCCTTTATAGCTAATCAATAAATAAACTTTATAAAACAACTCACGTCGTCGATAGCTTCAGCCAAACCATCAGGAAATTTTTTTGCCTTCATGTACAATCTATTATGTTTGTTTGGGGATTTCGAAAGACATGTGATGTAAGATTCTTCATTCACAGTTTCACGGTAAGATACGACCGGGTCAGATTTCTGGGAATCAATGAAATTATTAATACAGTACTGCAAAGGCAGATGAACGTTAAACAAAAATACAGCATTGTCGCTCAAAAAGCAGAAAATTTGTCAAACAACTATTTATTTTTACAGAGTTTTTAAAGACATATGTTATATTACACTCATAGATGCTCAAAATGTTGTCTGTGCACTTCAGAGCAGCGTTTAATCTAGAAGTCCAAGCTCGTCTAGCTATTGAAGGTTATTATGCTGGATACCTTTCCACTTCAACCTCTACATATACACATTTTCTTCGTGATCTCATTCTACCTTCAAATTTTCTGCTTTTCTAGCGACCACTTTGTATTATTACATATATTATTATAAACCTTCAGTGGGATGCAGGCATGATCTTCTTCCAAATCTTTCATGCAAATCTCGAGATGCAATTCTCCTGCCCCAGCAACAATGTGCTCGCCACTCTCTTCAATGATGCACTGAACCATAGGATCAGATTTTGCCAATCTAGATATATATACATTATCTCTGTCATCTATTCCAATTTTAAATTAACACAAATCTAATGCAAATTATATCCAAGAAAGCAATCAATCCTCGTTATATTGACGAAGCTTGTTTTTGACAGATTGGTAAAATATGAACCAAATTGACTTAAGGACAGCGGTTCCCAAAAGTTGTGACACAGATTGTTGTAAATGTGCCGCAAAAATTACCAGAATTGTGTCAAACAGCTAAAATATGATCGAATATTTCACCTATTGTATTTATTATGTTTTATTCTATATTATTTTTAATCAATTAATTTATTTCACCTTTCTATGTCGTTGACTTTCTGTTACGTAGTGTCGGTTCGATATGTAACAATAGAGATTACTTTCTGTAGTTTTCCTTTTGTAAATAATGGGTGTGCCATTATTTTAGCCCTAAATAGAAAATAACTTACCTTTTCAGACCTTCCACAAGCTTAGGAAGATCTCCTGGATTTTTGGCTTCCACTGCAACACGAACCACAGGCGACACACTGAACTTCATCACTTTCATGTTGTGAGCCTGTTGAATTCAGTGTGGAAGTTCAATAATTAGATTTTCAATATTATTACTCATCTACGTTGCGCGTAGAAGGAGTAATGCTTTAGAAGCGAAAACAAGGTTGTTGGAACAAGTTTAATAAAAAAAAAAATTAAAATCAAAAATACATACAGTTGCCAAAGTTGTGATGGTTCCAGTCTTGACCAGATACTGATCCACTCCTACCAAACCAGCAATATTACCGCATGGCACGTCCACAATTGGTTCAATGTAACGTCCCATCATAAGAATAGTTCTACACAAATTAGACAGTTGAATTAAAAACTTATGTATGTTGAAATGAACCAGTAATTCTACGACAACCGTCGAACGCATATCTGACTGCAATTAACACGTGTAGAACGCAGGTCAAGCTAATTTAATAAAAAAATAAACATTTGAACTGATCACACTCCAAGAAATTTACTATAAAGCTTGAGAAAGGAAGAGAGTTTAAAATGAATGAAAATATATATACGCTATACATATATCTATTTGTAGTTGAAAGGGAATGCATCAGTGTATGGTGCAGTGTATGGTGCTTAAGGGTTGTAGGATATGAAGACAATACTACATCACTTCTTGATAGGTATGGTTTACTTACAATTTTTGCATGCACAACAATAAAATCTCGGGCCATTACATGAGGCTCAGTATCAGTACCAGATAGTCGGTAATAAAAATAACACCTTTGAATCTGCTTGGTGTACAAGTCGTCTTTTTTACCAGGAGTATAATGAGGACCCATGATTCGAACTTTCTGCCCAGTTGCAACAGTTCCAGAGAAAACTCTTCCAAAAGCGTAGAATCTGCCTTTGTCACTTGTAGGCACCATTTTACTGATGTACATTATCAAAGGTGCTTTAGGATCGCAGTTTTTGATACCTTGAGTAAAAGATGTAAGGTTTTAAGTCATGTCATGGAACAAATCCCAACCCTAATTATAGGTTTTACCGATCACTTACTTATAGATGAAAAAATTGAAGTGCCACATGTTTTCAAAAAACTTTTTTTTTTTTTTTTTAGTTAAAATTTGAATAATCCCATTCATGATTTATCTATATTATAACCCAATTTCAATTTAGAAGTTGAACACATCTAAACAATTAAATCAATCTCACCAATTGCGGCCTCGTCATCTTGGGGGCCTTCATATAAAAGTTCCATACGATACTTCTGTGATGTCACAGGTGATGGTAAGTGGATTGCTATCATCTGCAGCAAAGTGTCACCAGCTGGCAGCCAAGTGCGCATGAAGACCTGGGGAAGCAAAGAAATGTTGAAGCCATTAACCATATTGTACCATTATATAAACAAACAATACAGGTAATTTCAAAGTAAGAGGCATAATTCTATAAGCTGCGCTAGTGTGTCTGAGAAGTTGTAAGTACGCGTTAACTTTCACTCTTGTGGCCTATTTAGTTGAGCAAATATAGTAAACTTCACACGGAAATAACTAGGGACCGACCGATATATGCATGCTAATATGATTGGAGCCAATGCAGAAAAACTCTGCTTTCTCAACTACCACATGAGACTGGAACTAATGAGTTACAATAAGTGTTCTTTCTTGCCATGCATACAATTTTCTTCGGCCCTTACACCGTCAATTTATAATATGTGTTGAAAATCGCTAAACTCAACGATGCACAAAGAAAGGCGTAATCATACTTTGTATGCAATTTTTTGTCATCATTGCATGAGTTTAACATTTTGTTATAGATTTCATTTCTTTTGCAAGAAAAACACAGAATTCTCAGACTGTTGCTTGTTACTTCTAGCCATCTTTATATGTGAGGAAACATCGGTATAGGCCTAGTTCTAGAAAACTGTCAGTATCGGTTTAAAAAGGCAGTATCGATCAGGCCTTAGAAATACCACACAAACGTACCTTCATCAGCGGTTTACCAGTTTTTTCTTTATCATCTCCTTTCAATGTAACATTAGTAACTTTCATCACTTTTTCAATGTCTTCTTTTTTATCGTTCATTATAGCATCGAAAGCCTGATAAATTGTGAAATATATGCTTATCAAAGTCAAAGAATTACTTCATATAAAACAGTAATAGGCAATTCTCCAACTCAAAAAAGATATTCTATTTTAGGAAAGACAAAATTAAATTTCAGAAGCTGGAGTGTTGTCTACGCCAGACACGTTTATACCTAAATCATACCTCCTTGTCCATTTCTTAACAATGAGAGAAATTTCATCAAAATATAAATTGCAACATATGTGAAATCCACACAGTACTGATTCAAAATCAAATTACCTTGTAAATTGGACCCAACACATAAAGGCAGAATGCACGCTCATTCGTGTCTGTTTTGGCTTTAGACCACTTCTTGGTTTTCATATCAAAAAAGTTATCACCCCATAACTTTCCCATCAACTTCTCAACGGTGGTTTTGAATTTATCAGCATACATTTCAGCAAATTGTTTAAGAGAGAATGCCCATCCATGGAGTCCGGAACCGAAACCAACTGTTCCTTTGTTTGGAAATACCTGTTTAAATTAGCCATTCATATTACTGAATAAACGAATAGGAGTTGAAACATTTATATCAAGTAAATACTTCATTCAGTTAGGTACACAAAAAGCAGAATTTTTAGGATTAAAATGACGATTTTTCCATAATATGGAAATGTGGCATTATCAAATATAATGAAAACATACTCCAGAATCAGTGCACTGAGTCATGGAAAACTGATGGGGATGGAATTATTATCCCATTTTCCAGTATTTTCTGGCATAAAGTTAAGAAGAGTCCTGAAAATCAGGCCAAAAAATAGGCACAAAAAATCTGCTCATTATTCAGGAAATACTGTATTTTTAATTAAGATCCAGATTTTCCAACTAACCATGTGCTTGAAATCCATTTTTTGATTATTTATGGCCCTTTTTAGAGTATTTCGCTTTAATCAAGGCTCTATAAGAGTAGCCACTGATATCTAACTTGCTACTATTATTTGGAGAACTGGAATCTTTCTTTTTTGACAGTATACGACAGATGGGTTGCCCACACAGTAAGTCTTAAGAACAGGTAGAGCACCGTCCAAAATATCAGTAATTTGACCTGGATATCTCCGAAAGATGTCTTCTCGTCGGCACCACCATATGTTGAAATAATGACATTGACGTTTTCAACAATTCGGCTGAATGTTTGATAAAGATCTTCTTTATCAAGCTGTAGTTCCAGAAGAGCTCTGTCCATCTTGTTCATGAAAACGATGGGCCTGATACGTTCAGCAATAGCTTGGCGAAGTACGGTCTCAGTTTGGACACAAACACCTGATAGTACAAAATATTTGCAATTGAAATCATGTCTAATGAAATACAACTTAAAAATTGAATGGTAACAATCTGCAGCAAATATTCTTGCATGATTTATGCTCATGAGCAGTAATAGAGCCAGTACTTACCGCTAACACAATCAACCACAACCAGTGCACCATCTGTAACGCGCAGAGCAGCTGTAACCTCCGATGAAAAGTCAACATGTCCTGGTGAATCAATCAAATTGATAAGAAAGCCATTACCATCTTTTTCACATTTGATATGTTGCATATCCTTTTCAGGCAGTTCATAAAAGAGAGAAATTGCACTGAAAAAAGAATCAATTTCAGTGCTTATTTTTATGAATGTAATTAAATATTTAATTTTTACTTACCGTATACAACAATATGTACCGGTAACCAATACTTAAAATCCAAACTTTTTTTACTCAATAATATCTATTTCAATATGGCTCCAATTCTAAGAATAACAACCATATTAACCTAATCCTCCCGGTCTGACGCATGCGCGACGTTTCAGACGTTTTGCAATGCTGTGTGTATACCATGAGGTCTGAAATGTTTGTTATGGTCTTGCTTGAAAGGAAATCTTATTCCCCACACAACGATATGAGAATGAACCTTATATGACATTTAGAAGTGATAAAATTTCGCTTACATATCACGCGTGTACTTCCCGCTGCGATATAAAAACGTCGCACAACAAGAAAATGATTCCATAAACCTTGGCGTTGCGCGCTAACCAATAACAAAAGCTAGTATGATAAGGTCTTATTTTGAAGGTCATTTTATATGCTACATAACATAGGAGAGTGGACATCTCACAACGTCAGGAAGTTATAAAAATATCGAGTCGTTTGATCGCAGCTGCCTCACCGAAAAAAAGTTAGGCGTTTTATCTCGCAAATTCTCCTTGTCTGACGATTATAAGCTTTTATGATTCATAATAAATGTTTTATTATGACTCACAAAAGCTTTCAACGCGATAAAGCACAATCAAACAACCGATCGATCTATCAAGCTTAGCCTGGCCTGATTCGATGTGGTGACTTCTCAAACGGAAAATTTCCAAAACGATTGAACGACGCGCGCTATGGAAAAGCGTTTAGTATCATATGAAAGAGAAAACCAATGTGCAGTCAACTGTATAGTCACATTTCAGCTTTACAATAGCTATAGACGTCCAACAGCTGATAGAATGAGAGAGTGTAAATATTTTTGTTATTTTTTGACGTTACGAGAGACCTCTTGAAAGAGGTGTTTTAGTTTACGGTCCTCCAGTGACATCTAGCGTATAGTACTCTAAAATACCTTTCCAATGGTATATAATTATTGTATATTGGGTGAATTTTGGGGGTCGTATCACGTATGACATTAATAAAAATGGGTATTCAAAATTGGGCTCGATTGGGCGTCTAAAACAGGTTAAAAGACATCAATTATAATAATGAATGCAAACCGAGATGATGTGGAGTCTTTATAACACCAAACCGGTACTGCCTAATAAACTATTACAGTACAGCACACTATCCAAATTTTAAGAATTTCCCTCCATTAGGCTCAATAAAACAAACACTCTATGTGTCTCACAAACGCGGGGCGTCTGGGACCTCGGCAGATGCTTCATATCGCGCCATGCTTGTCTCAATAATAATATAAATTGATCGCAGCAGTCACATGACCAAAATTGCTGTTTTTTGCTAAAAACTTCCGAAAGCTACGGTAAAAATTTTTTCCTTCGGTAAATCTGATTATTTTTTCCCAAGGAATTCAATGACGACGTTACTAGATTGCGCTTTTTTGTAGTATATTGCGCAACTTCATTATACTGTATTATTACTGATATTGAGGGACAACAATTCCAGACGTCTCCCAAAGGAGGGGTGTCTGATCATCTGTAAAATGGTTTCTCTGAAACGGGAAAATGTCACCCGATTTGTATAGTGTGCCGTACTGTAATAAGGACACACAATCTAAGTCTCCATAACACCAAACCGGTACTGCCTAATAAACTATTAAGGACGCACAATCTAGAAACATTCCCATGGATTCCCCCCAAAAAAATAATCTGAATTTACGCAAGGCAAAAAAAATTTACAGTATTTGAATTTTTTTAGCAAAAATCAGTCTGGAGGAATGGAAATTTTGGTCATGTGACAGCCAACATATGTCATGATTGACTTATCATCCAGTCATTTGCAGGACTAATTTTTTTCATGGATCTTGGAATTGTGCCCTACTGTATATTGAGAAATGTATTTGTTTTAAAGCTCACTTACGTTGACTTGATTGTAATGCATCTCTCCTGCTCATCCTTTCTCGTATCTGTAAAACGAGTTTCTCCAGCTTTCGCACCAGCAATGATACCAGCTTTGCTAACAAGGGAGTCTGTTAATGTAGATTTACCATGATCTACATGAGCAATAACAGACATGTTCCGAATATTGGCTTTTTTGTCCATGATCTCACGGATCTGATCGACTGTGAAGTTCACCTAAAAATAAAAATTATGTTTAACATCAGTCTACAGCAAAAGCGTGCAACAGGCCACCAAGCTATTTAGTGAGCCCTTTTGAACAACCTGATTTTTCCAAATCAAGTATATAATCCTAATCCGACAGTTTATATTAAAAAAGACACTCACAAAGGTAAAAATACACATACATATACTACCCTAAGACGGCGAGGCGTCCAGCAATCCTCTTGCACATTTTATCCTCCCAGGATTTAAACCGCCAAACCCACAAAGGGTATCAGAGGGGTGGTCTGGTGGTGATGACTGGGTGAGTGTATTCCCAACGCTTAGCACAGTAGCACGATGCGCCGGGTCTTACTACTTACTGAATAGAACACGAAACAGCGCAGAATGGATAGAAACATTTTACTTTCATTATTTATTAGCATCCGTGAAATTTTAAACAATTTGATGGGAAACGGTATACAGTGGTAGGGAATGATCACGAGTTTATGTCAGTAATCTTCAACATCTTTAAATAACCAAACATGATGCACCCTAACCTGGTACACATACTGTGTTCAGGTTGTGCGCCATCTTGGTGCACATACTTCATGACGCACCCTAACCTGGTACACATACTGTGTAAACTTGTGATCATTCCCTACTACTGTATGTTGCCTCCCATCAAATTGTTTAAAATTTCATAGACGCTAATAAATAATGAAAGAAAAAAGTTTCCATCTCTTCTGCGCTGTTTTGCGCTCTTTCCCTCTCTTCTGCGCTGTTTCGCTCTCTATTCAGTAAGTAGTAAGACCGCGATGCGCCACACTGCTGAGCCCAAATTACTAATACTATTATATTGAAGTATGACATTTCAGTGTCAATATCGGAGAGTCAACCTCCAACCTCAAATGGTGTTGAATCATATAAAACAATCTTTATTATTTTGTTACCAGTCACCATTGCCACTGACTGATTGAAGATTTAGATATCTACCCTGTTTTTACATAATATAGCAAAGGACTGGCATTTACAAAATAAATAAAAAATACGTAGATCGCTACATAGACTGGATGTCAGATTTTTCTGTCTAAATTGAAAAGTGGGTTCTTCCCGTTCAGGTTATAGGCTACCTTCGCAAGAGTTATATCCACTTAAATCACGCTCAACAAGCCATATTATTCGTTCATATTGCGCGAAATATATCGACAGACACATGATAGCTCAAAATTACATAAAAAAGGGAAGATAAACTCACCATTTTGGATGTTTTGACTTCGTTTCTTCACTCCGCGTAAAAAAATCAACCCTCGAACTGAAGGGCTTGGGAAAGGAACGTTATGAAATGACAAAGCTGTAACGCCAACCTATTACGTCATAGCACCACGAAACAATATTGCGAAATCCAACAGTAATTATTGCGTCCCTACACGGATGAAATAAGAGAGGAAGAGATATTATTTGTCGATCAGATCAAACAGTCATGATATAATAAGTAAAATGATAATAATAATAATGAAGCAAAAAAAATTCTCATTCTGGAATATCCCCATATATGAGTATAAGTTTATTTTGACTTCATAAATCAGCATAAAGGCGATGAAATAATTGATAAAAACAAAATAAATAAACTGATTACAGAATCGGAAAAACGAACAAACCCTTGAGCATGGTTTAAATAAAACGTACATATTTCAGATTAAAAGGTGATGCCAAAATAAGTGGTACGTGTTCGCTCACCCAAAAGTATCAGGTTATTAGACCTTATTAATTCGAAAACCATCCAACGCGCGAAAAACGAAAGTGGCATGAACAAAAAACGAACCAAAAACGATTTTAACATTAGCTCTCATGGGGAATGTGATCACCAGAGCAAAAATTTGCATTTTTTGTAATTTTCTAGTTATCTTTCATTGTAGACGTATGCAGTTTTGGGGATAGAATATATTTTATATACTTTTTGATATTTTTATCATGATAGACACAGTCAAGATTTTTGATAATCGTTCATTGAAATTTTCATGGTCGTGGTGTTTCTGCTGGCATCTTTCTCACCATACCATGCCATTCTGCCAACGCGTTGTGGTCTGTGAAATATGCGCTCCAACTGCTCGTGTTTCTTATTATTATAGGATAACAGAATACCGGGACCACAACATACCGTGTTTGGCGCTAAAGAAAGACCTATTTTAGTTAGTAAAGTTTAGCCGGAATGGCAGTCTGTTCACGTATTAAATCAAGTAGACAAAAAAAAACTAGGAAAAAGAGTAAAAAAAATATATTACTTGGTAAAAAAGAATATATTTATACAAATAAAATAAATTTCGCCCAACCATATTGATAGATTTGTATGAATTTTGAAATTGGATACCGAATTGGTTAACAGGAATGAAATGTATAAAACAATGTTCCTAAAACGATATCGCCAAGTTGATTATAGTTGGAGTCTCCTAACGCCAAATTCCCGAAAGGAATTGCCAAGTTGGATGCATGAAAAGGTGGACTAGACTCTAGACTAGATCACTTCATTCACCATAGCTAGAATATAGCCAGATTAGATTCTAGATTAAATTAAATACTACTAATCACCAAAAGTAATTATAATAGGGTGGTTCACGTAACCACTGGTCGATTACGGCATCCTCTTTTATCAAGTCCATGCTTCCGAAAACGAATAACTAACTAATCCCATACTCGACATGGAATGGTAACCGGACGAGAGGCCATGATTCGCCATATCGGCTTTCTTCTCACACGGGATAAATGTGTAAATTCTATCCAAATTTGGTCTGACCTGGACACGCCACTGCGCGTCGCTGAATCAAACGCTTTGATTGTACAACGCAATTAGGTATTGACTCGAGAATCTGCACACACTTTTCCCAAACAGACAAAGATGTCAAAGTTGAGTGTTAAACCTGCGTTTTTTATTCGTTTCCATTGGCTATGATATTGAATCAATTTTCAAATGAGCATAAAGCGCACCAATCTCTTGTATTTTCAACAACTTTTTAGTGGGAAGTCTTGTAAAATTCGAAACATCAGAGACTGAATGGGGAGGGAAGAACTATGCTGACGTCAACAAATTATACCCGCGGACAACAGATTAGATACTATTCCGTCAACATTTTCTTTACACTTAGAGCTTTAGTCCCACTAATCTTGCGCTTACATTTTTTATAATGCAGATTTATTTGCACAAAAGAATGTAACAATATTAAAACTAAACCATGCTTGGATCCGTCAATATTATCTTAGACATTGGGAACTGATATGCTCGCCCATGGTTCATCAAAGGGTACTTCCGAAGTATAAGAACCAAGATGGCGGACACCGGGACGTAGTATGTGTACCAGATTAGGGTTAGGTAGGTCATAATTTCATTCCAATTTTAGTTCTATCACGAGTTTGGGGACTAGCCAAGTGACTCCCGTAGTATTTGTACCTGAAATTATGACCTAACCCTAACCTGGTACACATACTGCGAGTACCATATTATGCAATATGTAGTATTGTTGTAGATAGCTTATTGCGTTGAAAACACATTAAATAAATAATTAAATAGCCTAATTTGTTACAATTACCGTAATAAAAATATGATTGCGGAAGATTCATGTGTACATGAGATGTGTCGCGGACCATAACGTCCGCGTTTATATTGTGTATATATATATTTCATGTTGTATTGACCCTTATTCAATGCTGTTTTGTCGGATCTGGACTCCGACTAATCACTACACGTGAGAGGAAAACTATGTCATTCGCTCTCTTTTCTCCGTTCTTCGGGCTGGAGGTCGGTCGTGTTTTTAGTTCTTTAGTGATGTAATCAGTTTATATGTTTCAAGTTTGATATTCTGAAGTTGCCGTACAATAAACAACCAATCCGGAACCCTTGAGTCTTTGATTCATCTACAACCACGGTAGCAACATCTTCGTCCGTGACAGATGCAAGCATGCAAGAGACCTGTATTCTCGCTAATACATATGAAAAAAAGAAAACTATGCTCAAATAAAGAGATGATGGTTGCGCATCGATACTGGTACCGCAAAGGCTGAAAACATCGAGTTTGCTGAAAAGATGTTGGCGAACAAGTTCACGCGATCGAGCATGTCAGAATAGTTGGGGCCAAAATTAGGGTGAAATAATCAGTTCCAGTCAACGACTAACATACCGTCCCAGTATAGCAGGGGGCGGCAAATTATGTCCCGCGGGCCAGATCCAGCGTGGAGTAAAATAATCCGGCCAGCGATGCTTCACTGAATTATAGTAACAAAACGGCTATTTTGACGATTATATTTTTTATAATATCATATTCTTCATATTCGATGCAAGTGCAAAGGGTGAATGAAACTTTCTGAATCTAACTTTCTAACTATCCAAATTTGACAAAAGTCCACATCGATGTTTAGAAGTACATATGCGTGCAAAAAATTATTTTCGAAAATGAACATTACAAAGAACAAGCTGAGAACTCGGATTAATGATTCCCATTCAGAAATTGTTTTAATCCTGGCTTCATCCAGTGTGCCGCCAGAAAAAAAGAGTGATATTAAATGTCATTTGTAAATTTTTTTCTTCAAGTAAGAGGACTAAGTCAGCCATCCGTTCTTGTTAACTTTCGAAAAATTATGCGGCCCGCCAAGACTTGCAACCCTTAATTTTGGCACGCGAGCGACAAAAGGTTGCCGACTCCTGAACCAGCAACTTCTTTCTTTTTACAAAGTTCTGAAGATTTGAAATTGATTAGCCAACTAGTTGCAAAAAAAAGTTAATATTTCGAACAACCACAGTCACCCCGACAACATCAAGATTTGAGCAAAACAATATCAGACTTTGCCTTCAGTATTAACTTGAGGGAATAACACGCAGGAGACACCAGTTACAAACTATTAACATAGAATTGAATCGTTAGCCAAGCCTTTTATGTGAGGGAAATTAACCATGGGTTACCAGCTATATAATAATTAAATGAGCCGTTTAACAAGGAAGATGAGTACTTCGAATCAAAACTGATCGTTGTTCAGAACAAGCGAGCTATGCTCAAATATATGAACACGTTTACCATCCCAAGAAAAGCACCAACATTCAAAGACTTCAGGTATAACAGTGACTGCAAGCCACGCTTTTACGAGACAGTTACGAGTTAGTTCAGTATCACCGCGCTGTGTTACGGTACCGGAACTGCTCTATCTTTAAAAGTTCCTGTCTTGTGACAGCGTGAATTGAAATTGCAAGCTGGTCCGAGACTGTAGTAACACCAACGATACGAGTCACTACTGTTATATAACACCAAGTACGGCACTATTCGCCATTCACCTTTCCTCAAATATTAGCAAAGCAATGATTTCGTTACGAACCACCGACGTTCGATGGTACGTGATCAAAAGAACATGAAGAGGAGTGCCAGCATATGCGTCCGCAGAACGTTCGGTGACTTCATAGCAAACAAAAACAAATCTCACAGAGCTAACAGAAATATTTAGAATAAATAAAAGTAATAGCCTTCTGAAGAAAAATTTCATCTTTAACCACTAAAAATTTCAAAACAATTGGTTCAGTAATCAAAGAGAAAAGCGACTTTTTAGGTTTTCCACTAGGTGTCCAAAAAGTGTCAGAGAACAACAACATAATATTGAAACGATCGTTATGTCCACTAACGTGTCCAAAAAGATTTTATAAATGTGTGATTATGTCTTGAATACTCTTAATTCAATCAAATGGTACAGGTTAGCTCTTTAGTGAAGAGGATAAAAACCCGCAGCAAGACTAATATGCAGTATGACACGGCAATATTGCTAATATAAAAATGCACGGGGCAAGTTATAAATAGCATACCGAATCGAAAACAAGAAAGAACCTTTTTCAGATTTAGCATATTTTTGAACGTGGAAGTACCTAAAAATTTTCATGAACAAATTCCAATTTGGAAAAAAAATTAGAATAAAATCGAGATACTGATAAGATCAAGAGTTATATAAATATAACCTGAACTAGTCAATAAATTAGAATTCAACAGAAGCAAATTCATTTGGTTATTTAAAAGAGATCTATGATAATGAGACAAGATTGGATCACGGTGAGTATGGCGTAGGTCAATTTTTTCGTTGTTGAAATATTAATGTGATTCAGGCTAACAAAGAAAGAAATGGAAATCATACAACTTAATAGAATTTAAAAATTAACCATAAAAAACGCCTGTCTGATAATTTATTTCTTTACAATATCCATATGAACTGGGATAATGTGATTCAAACCAACCAGAATTCTTCAACTTTCAACAGCGTTAATTAATAAATCTAATTTGCTACAAACTTAGTGGGCCTGATGGTCTAGCAGTATAAGCGTTAAACTTAACTTGCTGACATCGAAGGCTACACATCTCAGATTTTAAGTTCTCCCCTCGGCACCTCACTTATGTCATAAAAAGCCAATGCCAAGCCATAAATATTTCGCTTCCTCCAAAAATAGTAGCTCAACATACCGGTAGATGTTTGTACAGTGGCTTCTTCGGAACTAACGGAATAATGAAGCGATGTATAAAAAAAAAACATGCTGAATAATTTTTTTTTTAATTTCAGATGTTACGGATTTTGATGTTTCTCTGCTTTACTGTAGGATTGGCATCGGGGAACAAGATATATCACTTCAATCCCCCCAGCCCATCAACACCTTACTATTATCCAGGCACTAAAGTTCCAGTGCACCCACCTCCATATGACCAGAAGCTTTTTAGAAAAAAAGAATTTTTGGTGAGTTTCATTGAAAACAATTCACAAAAATCTCTATTCTGACAACAATTTCATTTTTAAAATACTTTTTTTTTTCAGAATGTGCCATTAACTATGGCTTTATGCAGAAAATACAATGAGCTACGAAGACTCAAACCATGTGCAAGAGCAATACAGAACATGCAAAGAGGAATACTACCCAGTTGCCCGTTATCTGATAACAACAGATGGCCGTCGAATACAAGTAAAATCATTATAAATTTATATCATACTTGAAATGATAAGAAAACTACATATCACAACTGCCTTATTATGACAGCATTTCGAGGTCACCTAGACATCTTGATATTGGCATACTTTATTTAGAGATAGTACCAAATGTTTTATTCTTTAATAATAAATGACATTAGTAATATTTTACACTAAAATTTATACCAAATCTCAAAGTTGGATCCGGTGTCAAAGTTTCAAAAGTCAAAATCTCAAGTTTAAGCATTCGAAAATATAAAAGCGAACATAAAATTTCAACAGAAATTTGTAAATCTGATTCTGGAGGCAACTTTTGGAATATCTCGTAGTAGAGAGTCGCATTGAACTTTTTTTTTTAATTTAGTAATCCAATGGTTTATACCAAATAGGTCAGCAATCTCATACAAGAACGAAAAGATCATTTACCCCGCTACCTGAATGTACAGCAAGCCAACCAAACGCAATCACAGTCACAACAGCGAGAGATTCATCCAACCCTAATAAAAATTTGGACATTATATCAATGCATTCGTAAGTATTTCATACAAATATTATATCCAACTCCAGATTATCAGATAACTGAATAAATTTTGATCATTTTTTTTTTAATTTATCAATTTCTAGTATTTTTTAACAATGCATATCCTCTTGGTCCGGGATTCTCAAAGCCTCCTAGTGAGCTATGAAATGACGGAAGCCACTACGTGTCGTTCACGGTAACTACATTAACTTAAATTGCAAAGTAAATTGCCTGCGATTTGTTCAATTCTTCGGCTGCAATATATTTATTCCTCTTGTTCGCTTATGTTTTTTTATTTATTAAGAGTCGCACATAAAATAATTGATTGAAACGCGGTAGAAGCCTAATTAGGTATTTTTTTTATAGAATTACCACAGGTCTCAAAGAGTCTATATAAGGGCGCCCCGAATAATGGAAGTTGGTGAAACACTGGACTAAGGTCTGATATTGGTAATGTTCGGCATGAAATTGAAACTAAATATTCATAGTTGCTAAAATTTGTCAGATAAATCAATTTAATTGAATCCTATTCAACTGTGCATATGTACTATATTATACATAATTTAAAATTTAAATTTCCAGCTCAAGACATCATTCAAGTTTACTACACAAATTGCGACAGCGTTTCAGATTTCGAATCGGTTGGATTATCATGCAATGCACTCTGTGTTCGGATGAATTTGCTCGTGTATGCTAACGATAACTTGGACAATGATGATTATATCACCAAAACAGTGGATGTTGATCTGTCATGCTGTCTGACTGTCAATACACAATCTTGGAATTAATCCAATGGCTAAGTCTGATTGAAATCTTCCATCCAGAAAATAAAAATAAATTACATAAACTTGTTTAAATTTAAAGTCCTATTTCAATATATTGAAAAGTGAAAGATTATCATTCTTGTATATAGTAAAGCAACGATAAATTCTTAAAAATATAAAAGAATAGTGAAAGATGAGCCTACTTGTATATATTATAATAATCAACTATACCAACTTATTGAATTTAACAGCAGCTTATTAAAGTGCTATTTTTTGTTTCGAAAATAAAGGATTAGTTTAGTCGATTTTTGTGTGCTGGTTGAATGGGTAAAAATCACTAAGAATGGAACCTTGTGCTAAAGTGCATAACATGACCGCCAGTTCAGTCCATAAATCCACAGTTTGTGGATTCACAAAGTGAACGAATAATCCCGACAATGCCTGTGACAGAATCCAGCGCAGTTAAAATAATTATATAGTAAAATTGAATGCATGAGGGGGCTAATGATAAAAGTCCAAATAGTATTGAACCCACATAATATGTGATTATCCTGTTCAAATGTGCACCCCTGATCCTTGTTCTGCGCAAATGCTACTTTTTGCTGCAATTATAAAAAATCAGACACAGTGAAATTGTATATACAGCACACATCTTAACATATTTTGGATGACAACATATTATGGCTCAACAATACAACCACAATGAACGCTGCATTGCTAAAAAAGGATTTTCTGAAAAATACTTTGTAACGGCATTAAACTTCTATTGAAATTAAGCAAGAAAGATTTCTTTTCAATATTCATGACAGTATAAATATAACACACAATGCAAACAAGGCGCACATGAAATATAAAATGGTATTTACGCAAATAACCGACTCGAGCACATTGTCACGTCACAAATTATATTGATAATGTGGGCACATGTCTGGGTTGGTGATTTTGGCTGCCATGCATGTTGCTCGATTTACATTGAGCAATATTCCCGTTCACGCTAAGGAAAGGCAGTCAAATCACAACGTCTATAACTAGCCTATTAGGTTGCATGATGATATTGCAGTACAATCTGTGCTTGAAATTTAATGTTTATTTAGGTATTGAATGAACATTGGTATTTGTAAAGTATACAAAGTTCTTGAAAAATTGTAAAAGGTATACCACGATAAAAAAAGGTTGAAGAACACTGATATAGAGTATCAATTGGAATTACATTTGTCTGATCTAAGTGATTCGAGAGTTTCGATGCACTAACATTTGCTGCCATGCTCCATTTGAGGTAGCTATCCCCTTTTTGTCCTGAGCAAATGTAAATAATACACACACATGGATGTTAAAAATGAATTAAATTTTGTAATACATTGAAAAATAGTCATATTTGATAAAATAAATCTTTCTACATTCCATATTCAAACTTTAGTAATTTTACAAAATAGAAAATTAATTAAAAAAAAGTTCATTCAAACTTTTGAGCTTCGACATTTCATTTTCCATGACTGGACAATTAACAGGAAAAATATTTTTGTTTCAAAACATAATCCAATTAGGAATACATTTCTGACGTTCTATAGCTGAAAATATGTTTTCATATTGCATTCAACTACAGAGCCCTTTTATATTTTAGCTTATGCAAGACTATTTTAGAATGTCAGTAGAAAACTTTGACTCCATTAAAAGTGTGAAATTTCGATATCCAAATCTATAAATACATTTATAATAGATAAATTATGTTACAGATCCCATCACAATTAAGGCGAAGACCACCATGGCCCAAGAGATCTCCTAAATATCAAGTACTTTCGAAAATATTGAGAAGTAACAACGATGGCATGAAATCTAGTTGAAATGAAATTCAAAATCATTGCAAATTGGGAATTTTAAAATTACTATTTGTCGAAGATCTCTTTATTGGAGAAGTGCTGTTATTATTTAGAACAAATTAATCTATCAATTCCTAACTGCCACCAGAAGGCTATTACCTCTATTTTTTTCAAATTCCCTCGTATGGGACGTATGAGTCGTATGGGACCGGATACTTCACCCCAATATTTGCTGTTTTTATTTTAGGTCACGAAAGCTGTGCTATTTTCTATGCTGTATGGATGTACTTTAAACTTTTGTTACGAGATCGAGGTAGCCTACCGGCATACAGTTGATGTTAATTGCTACAGTTCTTGAAAGAGTAATCGCTACTAATTAATGACGACTATTTTAATACAATCTGGCCTTCAAAATTAATTTTGCATAATTGCAACTTTGGTTTGAAGCTTTTGCTTGATCAGATAACAGATTCTAGTTAAACTCACATACGCTACCGGTACCGTAGTCAGTCATGAAACCTTCGTGTTCACGTATTTCTCGTATTCACATAGTTGTCCTGAAAGATTATATAAACTGCACAAGTAAATTTTAGAAAACAAAACTTACGAGATAACGACATTCTTAGTTAGGCTATTCATGATACCAACACATAGTGTTTTTATATTTTTGCAGACAATGCAATTCTGTTTTAGAGACTGGTCCTGTAAATGCATATATATACATGTCATGAAAAAAATATAGGCAGCTACGTTCTTGCTTTTACACCCTATACACAGCTTGGAAGCCCAGAATAATACAACGTACAATAATCAATATTTGTGTAATAAGAAACAAAAAAGAAGACAGCAATGGAGTAGAGCAGGGTCGTCAAACCTTTTTGGCCGAAGGGCCACATGTAGTTTACTATTAAGTGCGCGAGCCACTTAAGATGGTAGGTATGTTTTAGTTTCGCTACACAGATTGAAGAAAAAACAAACAATACCCTCACGCCAAACTTTCACAATTATCATAGAACAATAAAACTGTTGTTTCCCAACCATTGATGGGACGTACCAGTGGTCATTCCCAAAAGTTTCGCCAAAGACAAGCCAAGACGCTTGATCATTTTCATCACAGCTCCCAACAAATCAATGCCCATAGTCTTGCCCTTAATTGGGACAATGGCTGCGAGCTCTTCGGTAATCTCAAAAGCATGATTACTAACTCCCCGCATGATAAGCAGTAGACTTGATGTCAGTGCTTTCGTCAAGCGCCAGGAAATACGATAAAAACTTTCCCGCTTTTGCAATCAAAGTTTTTGCTACAGAGTTCCCAAGCTCTTCAACACGACGAGAATTGTCTGTCTTGACAGGCTTATTTTTGCAAACGCCTCTTTTATTTCCGAACATAACATAAACATTGGCAATCCGAATAATACTTGCTTATCGAATTCACAATGTGAGAATGGCTTCGATTGTTTCTGCCACGAAGTAGCTCGCTTTTATAGATGTACTCTGGATTTTATGTTTGTACGTAGCGACTATGGCACCTTTATGTATCGATATACCCTCCCAGTTGGTTTCGATTGAAAATGACAATTTTCAAATGAGCATAAAGCGCAACAAATCTCTCGTAAGTTTTAACAACGTTTTAGTGGGCAGTTTTGTGAAATTCAAAACATCAGAGGCTGAACGGGGATGGAAGAACTATGCCGACGTCAACAAATTATACCCGCGGACAACAGATTGGATACTATTTCCATTCCGTCCACATTTTCGTTACACCCACAACTAAAGCTTTCGTCCATTTAAGGTTGCGCTTACACTTTTTTATTGCAAATCCCTTTGTATACAAAGCATGTAACAATAAACCATGCTTGGATCTAGGGGGCGTAGCCAAGAGGGTGGTTTTATGGGGGTTGGAACCCCCACTTTTGAAATGTACAAAAAGAGCATCTTTCTGTATTATACATAGCGATTTTTTGTAGCTTGAAATGCTTTTTAGACCCTCAAAACTTATGAAAACACACGTTTTTCGTCGTTCGGCCGGGCCCGCTAGCTGTTTCGATCTAACTTGGCAAATATAAATTTGAAAATTTTTGGCTACGCCACTTCTTGGATCAGTCAATATGATCTTAGACATTGGGAACTTATATGCTCGTCAATGGTTCATCAAAGGGTGAACCAAGATGGCGGACACCGGAACGTAGTATGTGTACCAGGTCAGGCCATAATTTTATTCCAATTTTAGTTCTATTACGAGTTCGGGGACTAACTAAATGGCTGTAGTATTTGTACCTGGAATTATGGCCTAACCCTAACCTGGTACACATACTACGTTCCGGTGTCCGCCATCTTGGTTCCCATACTTCGGGAGTACCCATCAAAGGACAACCCTAAATCAAGCTTCCCTAACCAATGATGACGCAGATGGAGATTGGTTCATTAGTATTTTATTATGTAGCAATACATTAAATTGATTCAATAAAAAGGAAACCAAAGCCATGATCATCATCCACCCGATAACAAATAGGATAGTCAGAAAATAAAACAATGCGAAGTGAAAATAATTTTCGTTTTAACATTTGTACTAAATACTGCATCGAATACTGACTAACCGGTAGTAAGAATACAATTTTTCGAAAAATTTATCAACAATACAAACATATTTTCCTTGTGCATGCATATGGTTCTTTTCTATATTTTCTGGAGTGAATTTACAGAAGCAATGATTTAACAAATTATTAAAAATAATAATTTATCTATTTATTTGTTTGTATATCAATGTTGCACATGGTAGGAAATGTTACAGCAGAGAAGCAAAATGTGTATAGGGGGAAAGCTATGAGAAGACCATGAATTCAGTGGATGCATATGAATGGGAATAACGTGTCTGCCAGTATCGATGGTCCTTTAAGATCCTTATCAGTGGAATATAAAAATTTAATTGAAAAAGATAATAATGCTCGATATAAAATAAAGATTATTGATATAAGATTACATATATGATTTGAGTAGATCTGAATGAAGCAATGAAGAATTCCTTCCCGAAAAGCCGAAGTCATTGTTGCTCCAATACACAAAAAAATATTGTTCATAATTTTCCTTTACGGAATCACAGCACCTGATATAATTGGACATTGGCGAACCTATTACACTACATCTTCACTAGTCATTAGTAAAGGATTTATGTACTCAAATCCTTCGAATTCAGCTTGGTCAATTTTGGCTATAGTTCTTGGACTTGTGGGTGTGAGTGCTACTGGTTCTTCGGTGAATTGAGCATCAAAATTCTCAAGACCATATTCATCACTAATAAGAGGTTTGTATGGCGGAATAACCTGAACAAAAGAAATCAAATTAGATGTTTCTATTCATCCAAGCAACATATGAATGCAGAAAGATTAGTTCATAGGGGCATTATTGACAATCAGGCACAAATAAAGCAAATAAATGTGAGCCAGTCACAATTTAGTAAATAATAATCAGCTTTCTGAGGGGGCCAGATTTAGAACAACCATTTTTATTACGCTATTATTTCAATTGATAATATAAACATTTAAATAACCTGTCTTGCTTGCAGTATCTCCCAATCAATAGACCTGAAAAATGCATGATCAATTATATCTTGGAAACCAGTTTCAGGATGACAACCGAGACGTTCCTGCTGCATTTTATTCAAGAATCCTTTCAAGACTGATGAAGCTTTCACTGACAGAGAACGAGGAATGCGAATCACTTTTTCAAGAATTACCTGTAACATGAAACAACGAACAGTGTTATTTGTCTTTTCGTAGTCCCTCATTAATTGCGGTGGAAATATTGTATGCCTGTTTTTTTCAATTTAGTTTTTTATCCTTTCATGCAGGGCTAAGGAGGCGGAGCTGGCCTGAAGTCGTGCCTGCGCATTTCAATGGAGCTGAAATCAGGCTTACCAATATAGATGGAGCCGTAGCTAACAGAAATTTTAGTTGACATACCACAAAGTGCCTGTAATTGTAAACATTTTACTAAGCAATATCTGGATTCTGGGGATGCATTATATTATATACGGGCGAAAGAGCTCAGAAATGAAGCATAGACATACATTAGGATTGTAATAACTTTCACTCGCATATTATAGTATGAGAAAATCTGACCTGGAACAAATAATCTTCAGTGTTTTGATCAGGGTTATCTGCCATACCAACAATATCAAATGGACTTCTTCCTGCCATCATTTCAAACATGAGTACTCCAAGTGCCCACCAATCAACCGAGAATGAATAGTCTTCTCCCCGAAGGATCTCGGGAGCAATGTAATTTGGAGTACCACAAAAGGTAGACGTCTTGTCACCTATAAAAAGTATACACTTAAAAATCCTGTTAAACATGATTTGTAGACAAGCAAGAATAAATAGTGAGAGAAATTATCGTAAATGTACCTTTCAAAATTCCTTCTTTACACATGCCATAATCTGTCAGTTTTATGTGACCTTCGCTATCAAGAAGAACATTATCAAGTTTTAGATCTCTATAAATAATGCCTTTTTCGTGCAAGAAATGTAATGCAAGCACTATTTCTGCAGCATAGAAACGAGCATGATCTTCTGGAAGTTTTCTCTGAAATATAAAAATGTTTTATAAACATTCAAGTGAAGCCTATCAGCTATCATTTATAAATGAGTCGCTCGTTTAAATCTTATTTCGAGTTTTGGAAACTTATTCAAATTGCCATCCTGTGTGTTTGAAACCGCATGATTGTTCTTTTCTTGTCATTGTTGTAAACTGCTTGTATGAGAAAGTCTAATTTTAGTCGGACGAATCCTTACAGAAATACATTTGTGTGCACCGGGACTCTTGAATCGCGTATAGCTGGGTGTTTATTTCGAGCAGTGGCAGAATTCAAAATAAATTATCCAGTCTTATCAATTCCATGGCACATAATGCTAGGTTACACCAATCATTAGGAAGCAAAGATATGTTAAATAACTTGCAAAGATACATCCAAGATTAATAAATTGAGTATTTATTTATTATCAGTTAGAAAGAAAGATCTAGTGTGGCTTTAGAACAGATTTCATCTACAGTCTGATAAAAACCATGAAACACCATCAAAAATCAATGTCTTTTAGAACTAAATTCAACTGCATGATGCATAGAAGTAAAAGAAAACAATAACACCACTTTGAACAAACTTAACAATATTGTACTACTTTTGATATATTAAATAAACACGTTAACGAGAATATCAGTCAGAGACCGAAGACTTATCGCTTGAAAGTTAGGGGATCCCCCAAAACAGCGCTCTTACTCCATAGTGACACCTTGTGTCTCATCACTAAATAATTAATTAAACTCGCTAATTATACCACATAATTCATCCAAAATCAATAGGATTCTGGTACGACATATGATGAATGCACATGCAAAATCTGGAGCAGATTCAATCTCGCTTTCATGAGATATCGCGTGCATGTAACAGACAGACAAATACCTATCAACATACTTACCGATTAAAATCGATAAGTAATAACTGACCTGTCTTTGCATGTGAAACATAAGGTCCCCTCCATTCACATATTCGATAACAAAAAATAGGCGATCAGCTGTTTGAAAACATGAATGCAATCCAACAAGAAATGGGTGGTTTGAAGCAGTTTCAAAAACATGTTTTTCAGTTTGTACCTGAAAAAATAGAGAATAAGAAATTTTTCAAAAAATAGGCTTGATAAAAATCACTGGTAAATGAGAATTGAACATCTGAATGTTATAGTAACAGGGCCAATGAGTTGGTTTGAAATGGCTCCAGCTACAGCAACGAAGCCTGATCTTTTTTTACCTCAGAGCTGGGTTACATACAGGACAGCTCGTTTTTTTGATGTGACCATGAACCCTCACCATGAACATCAGCCCAAATGCAGTTTCGCTGCAGTGGGACTCAAAAATTTGTATGGTAGATTAAAATTTGAAATTTCGAATTTTAAACTTCCAATTATACAACTTTAACTGAAAAGTTTCAAAATTATGAAAACAAATATTGAAAAAAATCATAACCAAAAAACATAAAAAAAAGAAGAAAATTAAAAGTATGGAACAAGAATTAGATGGTTGGGAGCTGGAGCTGCTAGAAGTTTTAGTTGTTTGGTGTTGTTAAGGTAAGCTTGGCTCTAGCTCCAACAAAATGTAATGGCTCCATCGCTGGTTAGTCGAATATTCGAAACAGTTAGAAGAGCTGAACCTGGAACCCTACTTAGTTATATCAATAAACACATTAATGAAAATTTGAACATAAAATATTGAACATTTACCCAGTCGACATCTTCTTCATCAGTGACAAGCTCTTTCTTTATAACTTTCATCGCATAAAGTTTTTTACTTTTCTTCAAACTCACAAGAAGTACTTTAGCATAACTTCCTCGACCAATAACTCTCAACATATCAAAATCTCTCAAACCAAAGCCAGACGTTGTCCTCGATGTCGCATGCACTGCCTCACCACCTGTACCAGTGGCAGGATTGTAATGAACCCTTTGAGCCTCCCCCTCTTGAATATGCACAGAACCAGGATCATCAGTAGGATTGGAAATCGGAATTCGTGGACGACGTCCTTTTAATTTCTTCAACCTACGCTTTAGTTTGTACCATCTTCTTGCCCCACGACGATAAATTTTATGTTCGCCCACACATTGAACCCCGGGCTCAGGAGGTATTCCTTGAAATATATGAAGAAACAGAGTATCATCCTCATTTAGCTCATACAGTCTTAATGCTTCATCCAACTCCAGTTGAGATGTTACTGTACACAGATCACCTTCCTCGTCTAACCATTTCAAAGTGAAAAGTTGAGCATCTGAGAATCCACAATTAACTCGGATTTGCACCCATAATTCATCCATTCGTATTTGTGGATCGAGGTTCAGGTTCAAAATTTGATTTTGATACGCTAATTTTGAACGTACCATTAAATGTGAGGTATCAACAGACATGGTCAAGTTTTGAATGTAATTGATATACAATGCTAATTACAATTTTCGGATTTTAAATTCATACTAAAACATAAAATATGAATAATGAACTCTAATAGGATAGCCTACCGGTCTGCCGGTACATTTAAAGCTATCCCGGCTGTCTTCATTGACCATATTGTCATCGAGAATTCATGCGCATAGCCTATTCTCTGTTCAAATATCGGGTTCAGTTCGAAAAATAGCAAGGAATAGACGTTACCGATGCCAGTACAAATAATTCGAATTTAGACTAATTAGTATTGGTTTTACATGCGATACCGTACGTTTTCTAACAATGTTAGGGGGAAACAACGGAACAAACGCATTCACCCTCAGTACAGCAGTAAGTAGGCTAGCTCTGCGCTACACAGAAACAACAGTAACCAGAACATGTTCTTGTATTATGCTGGATGGCTGAACGCCAACTTTTGGCTAATTTGTCGGGACAAGACGCTAAAAAACGGCCTAAAGCGGGACGTATGTGTATATTATATATACGCTTTGGGTAAGCCTACTGACCTGTCTGCCTGTGTACGTTAACGTACCGGTCCAGGAAGAGTTAATTTTGTCCGACCTGATCCAAATTTATCGTGAGAACTGGAGACACAAAAAGCCAGACACGGAGGATTTGTCATAATATATTGATATAGCACTATAGCACTTCCAAGTTCCAGTGGGTGTGGCCTATAACCTACATCTTGCCGACCCCCTCTCTGAGATAGGAATCTCAATGAAATAAACATATATTTCGCATTCCCCTAGCTCCCTCTACCGATACCTCTATTAGCAATTGTTCATAACCAACCCATATATGTTTTCGTTTTGCTGACTTAGACTTTGAAACTACTTAAATTGAACATTCTAGAATCAAAACATGTTAATGCTTATATTAAAAGCTACCGATAGTCACTGGGTCAAAATTAATAAAATAATTTATGGTGTCATTCTGCCCGTACGACACCGCGATTGGTAGCCTTCTCACCGAAACAGAAGCACAAGTATAACAATTAAATATAGATAGGATAGGATTTACATATTTATCCCGGGGGAGAGGTAAGCCGATAAGACGGCTTATCCATATGGCGAACCACGGCCTCTCGTCCGGTTACCATTCAAAGTCGGGTATGGGATTAGTTATATTGCTTGTTTTCGGAAGCATGTACTTGGTGGTGGAGGAAGCCGTAACCGACCAGCGGTTACGTGAACCACCCAACGACGGCGAGGAGTCCAGCAATCCTCTCGCACATAACCATCCTTGCATGGAATTCGAACCTGCGAACCCACGCAGAGTAATTAGAGGTGCGGTGGCGAGCGTATTCCTAACGCTTAGCCCGTTGAGCCACACCGCCGCGCATTACATCACATTAGCATCTGTCTATTTGCACTTGGAACATTTGTAATGTCACTTCGTAACCTTCATGTTTTTCAGACATAGACATTTTCACCCGCGCTCATTCGCACCCATACGGTCGCCGTTTGGACCCAGGGACATATGCTGATATAAGATCTAAATTGCAATGTTATAGAATCAGGATGTCTATCTATCCCTCAAAACAACAATACTTGAGAGTGAAAATGGCCGTGTGCGCAAATGCACACAAGTGCTAATTCATAGATTTGTGACCTTTTTACGACGCTCACTCACGACTTTCGCTCAGACGGCTTCCTCCGCCACCAAGTCCATGAAACTGAAAACAAATAACTAATTCCATACCTGACTTGGAATGGTAACCTGACGAGAGGCCGTCGTTCGCCATATGGTTTAGTCGTCTTAGCGGATTTCCTCTCCCCCGGGATAAATATGTAAATCCTATCCTATCCTACCATGGCCTGTACGTATAATATGATAGTATTTTGAGATATATAGGAAAGTAGAACAGTTTTCCTCTGTGTTAAATGTTAGTATGTCGTACAGAATTCCTTTCAAATATTAGTGATGGTGGGCTACGGTATTTGGATAATGATATAAGATTAAACTTGACGTTTGATATTCAAAATCGCTGCCTAATTGATATTCACTTTGGTCGTTGCCAAATTGACTATAAACATGGATTCCATACCGTCCTTAATCCTTATTTCTAAGGTTTGTCCTTATTTTTGGCTTATTTTTAGCTTGCGTCCCTATTTTTGGCTCGCGTGTCCTTATTTTGTCTTATTTGGACTTTATAAAGGAAGCTTTGTGTTGTTTGTCTTATCGCCAAAGCTTTATTGCGGAATCATAAAAGCAAATAATCATATTTGGAACACAAAGCAGCAAGGCACAGATAGGCATGAAGCATTGTTAGTGTGGCGATCTTTAGGTTTTGTCGTGGTGGTGGATATTTTAGCCTAAATTTAAAAATGAGCAAACGTAAGAACGTTTTTCGTGAATACGGGAAAGAATTCAAAGTTAAACGAAGCTTGAAGAGTGAGTGCTTCGCATACTGTGACGTCTGTATTTGTAACATTAACCTGGAGCCCATAGGAAAGCCAGCTATTTCTGCTCACAATGCAGAAATTTTTCCAGTCGTCCTTATTTTGGGTTCCAGATCGATGGAATCCCTGACTATAAATCAAGTGAGAACATGCATTGGTAACGTTATGAGCGATTGCGCGACGACACATCCGCCATTTTGTGTCCAGAGATTTATCGTTGTATGATCCTAACCTAACCAAGAGATTTAAACCTGCGATCGTTAAACATTTGATTAAAAGAAAACGATGCTCAAAAATTCGGACCAAACTTTCGCAGCGGCGAAACGAATGAACATTTTCCCGAAAAACTAATTTTCCGCAGATGTTTCTCAGATAACTCGGCTCGGGCGATATGGTCAGCAGATACGGAGTTAGGATTAAAGTTATCCAACTTCACTCGATAAATCAACACCCAATAAGACCAAAAATATAAAACAAAGAGATAAACATTTTATTATAAAAAATCCTGATGTAAGTATTGCTACTTGCACAGAACTTATTTTAACAAACTGGCAGAACTACAAACAAATTACACTACAGAAACATGCAACTATTAGTAAGGTAGGCTACATGTCATATTATTAAAATATGCGTATCGCAAATTTTCAACAAGGTGTTTATTGCCCAAATATATTAAAAAAATAAACTACATGCATGGAATGAAGGATAACGGCATATATCAAGGTTACAAGAAAATCTAATAATCTGGAGTGTATAACATAATATATTATTTATTTGACTTGATCTCCTCTTTTGAGTGAATATTTATTTGTCAGAAAAGTAACTGGCGAACATGTATATATATATTATGAAAGGCATTAATATTGGCGCGAAATATAGAATTTCTTTTTTTGGATGGGTTATAGCATAAATGGGTTGTTAAGTAGATGAATGTGATGTTATCATATATTGCTATTTCGTAGATTGTCTCAGAACTTGAAAGTCACCCGTTCACCCTTCAGCTTCAACGCCCACGTGAATGAAGATGCGTTAAAAATCTCTATATGTTTTTATTCGTAAATTTCCACAACACACAGAATATAAATCTTATAACATTTATCCAGACTAGCTTAGAATGGTTTACATCGTCTTCTCTTCTCCCTATCGAAAGATATCGGAGTCGTATTTATACGTTGATCATAAATCCAATTAAATGCTGTAAACGTGAGCTCGTGATTCACGTTATAAACAGAAATTCCTATTATCTCAACAAGGGTAATTAGGTACATCGTACGGATGGGAACTTAGATATAATTATTTCAATCAGTGCCAAAGGTCTTGAGAATATAGATTTTAATTTGATAATGACTGGATGGAACCTGTTATGTTCTTAAACCTGGTGTAATTTGATTCCTACGAAAGTCTTTGTTCGAATTTTGGGAAAAATTAACTTTGTTTTCATATTTTTAACATGAAATGGGGTACATTTGGGGGTTAGTTGCTATATTATCTCCCCATCTTACTAACTGGAAGTTTAAAGATTTGGCACCTCTAATAAATTGAAAATATATAGAAAAATACAATACACAATGCTAAAATTAATGATATATATAGGTCAAAAAAATATTTACATGTATATGATCTACAATGAGACAACACATTGAAGTAAAGAAAAGTTTATAGAAAGGGTAAAGGTTGTAAAGTAGAATTACAGAAGGATGGCGTATTTTTATTTTGAAAATTTTGGTTTGGACGGTTAAAACATATTTTCAATTCAATGTATTTCGCTAAGTTAAAATGCTTATACTCGCTTTATCGCATTGTTACGATTTTGTAGACCTAGTTGGTCAATATATGCTTGTCCCATGTCGGGAAGAAAAAAACGCATTTTTAAGTTTATGCCATCTCAGGGCTTTTTTGAAAAAATAACGCTTTTGGATACAATTTTTGTTTAACGAGCTTATTATTTAACCGTTCTATATGACGGCTTTGTAAATAATTAAAAGTATGACTCGCTCGAATCTACTTTTAGAGAGCATTTTAATAATAACGAAATCTATTTAATCGAAAAAGAATGCTAACCACAAATATTCAATAATATAAATCTCTTTAAAGGTATTTGAAATTAGAATATTCAAAGTTTTACCATTAATTAATTTATAAAAATTGAAAGCCGAATGAAACGCCATGTATATATAAGAAAAAGAAGTACTTTACCTTAGTATTAGTGGAAGAATGAAAAATGTCTGTCTCAATGAGGAGAAAAACCTGCAAATCACGAAACAAATTGTAGATTAACATGTTCCTGATCTGTATATCCATTAGGCATTAGGTATGCGCGACAATTTCTCTATTGTTCGGAATAGAGCGCGTGAATTACCGTAAAACAGTCCATAGAGTTCATTGTTTTCAACAGTTCGTTTTTTGATTAGGTTTTTCACCTCGAACATATATCATTTTCTAAAAAAGTTCATTTCGATCGATGTTCAATACAGTCCATATTCATGATTTTAACGTTTCCAGAGTCCGTTACCATAGTTCAACTGTTTTCAATTGAGATTATTGTCTTTTCATAATGTTTTTGATTATTTCGGCTTGTCAGCAATTTGCTACTTCAATCGTTGTTCCAGGCAATTCGAATCTCCCAGACGTTCGTAAGTTGGTCGAATTTGATTTTTGCACGTATTGTAGAGACGGTTTCTCGGCACTTGTTGAAAGCTTTCGCTTGGTCAGCTTTTTGGTTGATTCCGTCAAATTGTTGCCTGTCCTGATTGTTGTCCGTTGATCTGGTCCGTTTCAGAAGGTTAATTCAAGTCGGTTTTGTCACCATTTATAACATATATAAATGGTAGATGAATGTGATGTTATCATATATTGCTATTTCGTAGATTGTCTCAGAACTTGAAAGTCACCCGTTCACCCTTCAGCTTCAACGCCCACGTGAATGAAGATGCGTTAAAAATCTCTATATGTTTTTATTCGTAAATTTCCACAACACACAGAATATAAATCTTATAACATTTATCCAGACTAGCTTAGAATGGTTTACATCGTCTTCTCTTCTCCCTATCGAAAGATATCGGAGTCGTATTTATACGTTGATCATAAATCCAATTAAATGCTGTAAACGTGAGCTCGTGATTCACGTTATAAACAGAAATTCCTATTATCTCAACAAGGGTAATTAGGTACATCGTACGGATGGGAACTTAGATATAATTATTTCAATCAGTGCCAAAGGTCTTGAGAATATAGATTTTAATTTGATAATGACTGGATGGAACCTGTTATGTTCTTAAACCTGGTGTAATTTGATTCCTACGAAAGTCTTTGTTCGAATTTTGGGAAAAATTAACTTTGTTTTCATATTTTTAACATGAAATGGGGTACATTTGGGGGTTAGTTGCTATAGGGTGGCATAGATATTGGGTAAAATTATCAATTTTCGAATTTTTATCATGTGTGTAAGACCAAAATAGAGTTAGTAACGATTGTGGGCATTTATCGGGATTGACACTTTGCATAGAAACAAACAAACAATTTGAACCCCGCGTCTTTATAGAAACATCAAGGCTAATTTTTCACTGTTGGATATCATTGAAATTAGAATTGAGTTTTATCAACTAGAATGTGGAAGACATGATGGCGTCGCAATGGCGTGGAAATATCTTGTCATTAAGTTGTTAAGAGCTGTAACACCACTAGCGACGACTGGTCTGTAAATTTTGTACGTTATAAAGTAAAAAACTTGTACGCTTCGATGAAATTCATTAGGGCGCACAATGTGCTAGCAATAAGATCGTTTACATTCAATAATTTTTGGAGCAACTGTTGCAACAGCTCGTTAAATCAAGAAATTTAAATTTTCCCTAGAAAATTCGGCATTTCATCAGCTTCTGGAATGACTAATGTAAAACGCAGGCTTTAAACGTTCGACATGGTGTGACTCTGGACAGGTATCACAATACCAGTTCAAAAAATACCTGTTTTGAACGTATGCTTTAGGTTAATGACGTTTCACACTTGCGTGGGTAAGCGGTATGTGTTTTTCATAAGGAACGCAGAGCCGCTACGTTGCAACGTAATTGCGTAACGAAGTAATTAGGGAACGTCGCTGTTTAACTCAAGCTGGCGCAGCGGACATGTGACGAATTGGAGGACATTGAATAAAATAGCTTATGCTATTTTACTGGTGCACGATAAATTCAATCTAATAGTACCATTCGAAAGCTATCTTTAACCTCTACAAATGTGCCGATATCATATTAGGTTAAAACAAGAACACATCGAAGTTTTTGTTATTTAATTCAAAAGCTATTCAAAAAAATTTCACGCGTTTCAGTTTTGCTGATTTTTTTAGGATAATCGCGACATTTTATCTCCATCTCATAATTTTAATTAGTCTCCTAGATTGTCTCTCAAACAATATCATCATTGCACTCGGTATCTCCACTAGGTTTATATAAACTTTTTGATAGCACAGAGATATACGATATATTTCCAGTTCAGGGGTTTAGAGTCACTTTGGTCTTTGCTATGCTGTTCGTTGCCCATGGTTACCCCTCTCGTACTTGACGGTGCCCGGAGTCTCTTTTATGTAACAAATTTGGTTTTTAGATTTTAATATTTAATATAATAATTGATATATTGTTCGTCTTATTTCTATTAAACTTGTATCAAAGTTAGATTCTTATCACAGATGTCGCTGCTCGATAACCAACTTTGGTTTTTCGCGTCACCCTTCACCGTGAAATGTCATTTTCAGCTTTTTTAAAATTCATGTTCCCAGTAAGTGCATTTTCATTTTAGTGAAAAATAAACTACTAACTGACTGTTATTGAAACAGAAGGCTCAAGTGTTGGGCAAAATTATAATCTTGCACCGTGTCGGATTTAGTGGTCATTGGTGAGATCAATAGCGGTTTCAAAAAGATACGAGGGTACGATAGACTGGGCTTAAATTACTTGCCGGTGCTTTTAAATTGTAATACCGTATTTTGAAACAAAGTTGATTGTTTACATTGTAAACTTTACAACATGTACATCAGGTCATGAACGCCAAACCAGCACAAAATAACAAAAATAATCTTGTAATGGTGAAGGACGTTCCTGATTGGACTGTTCTGGATCATCTTCCGTGAGTCGTTAATCCACGCTACAGACAGACGGGGCGCACCCCATTTTAGAAGTGCGCCATCCAAGAATTACATGTCAAGTTTCGCCCAAATCGGCCCGCTAAGACGTAATGTTAATTTTTTTGACGCACAAAACGTAATCTTAAATATAAATAAGAATCGCATATTTCAGAAAGAAGGTTGTTTGGTTTAATGGTATATTTGTGGTAGAAACATTCATTCGCCAGCGTTTTGTTGAATTTGCCTTTTTTAAATTCATCCAAGTAGCTAGTTATTCATTTCAGTTTGGTTTGTTTGTCAGACATTTAAGCCTGTTGACTTATGGTTGGAAAATGTTCAACAAGACCTTAAAATAACAACAAAGATGGCAGGGGTTCTACTTTTGTTGATAAAAACAAACGAATTCCAAATAACTCCAACAATGATGTTTTTGCTCGAATTACTAACCGTAGTTCAGTTGTTGAGGTTATGAACTATTTTTCGGGTAATTTACTTGGAGACAGCAATAGTTCACACCAGTTAAATTCAAAGAGAATTAATAAAATGCTAATTTTATTACATTTAGACAATTTGTTTTTCAATTTCGCTTTAAATGTGTGAACTTTAGTTTCATTGGTTTCCGCTCAAAGTTAATGTAAAGGGTGCATAGACACGATTCCTGGTAAATAAAATAAAATTGTTCAACCTTGCACTTAAATTTTGCTTTTCTCGCCGAACTACTGCAAAACTAACAGCGAAAGGATGTCTAGCCAGATTCATATTCAAAATATTTCGAAGAAAGTTTTTATTTTGTGCAAATAAAAACGGTTGACGAACAGTTGGCAAGTGTGACATTGTGAACCAAAATACATAATGATTCGAGCTTTAATTTCTTGATTCTAAGTTTAATTCTTAATTTTTGTTTTGAATAAATTGCAATTATTGAAGACCCCTTACACTCCAGTAAAACTTGAGAATGATGCTGAAAATTGCAGAAAGTAACAGGTTTTGAATTTTTTCAACAACACGAAATTGCGACATGGAAGTAATATCAATACATGCATGTGGCAGCAAATTATTAGCAAAGGCTCAAGAATTTTATAATCAAATTTATTCCTTAATTTTAATAAGTACTGCTTGGAATATCGGTGACGTCAACGAAAATATAGTGGCATCGCATCCAAGACCATCGATTTTGCTAAATTTAAGGAGTTTTTTTTTTCATTTCAAAGTGATATCACCAACTATTTGATGCGATTTTACTACATCTATCCAAAATATATCATTAAATTTATTTTCAAATTACCATTAGCACAAACTTTGCATCAAGAGACAGGCTAGGATCATACGTTGAATAAGAAACATTTCAATAGTGGTAATACAACTAACTCATCAAGAACAGTTTTATAGAAAAAATACAGCATAATATATAACTCGAGCAAAATGAAAGATCATTTTTTAATGTGCACTAATTTTATTTGCTAGAGCAACTAAGCCCGGACTATCGACAGTGATGGGAAAACTCTTTTCAACATAATTGGCGTTGGCCGTTGCATTGATGTTTTAAATTGGACTATTTTATGGTTAGTACATATCTGTGTCTGGAAAACTCACCGCAGGAAATTTTGCGTAGGAAATCTCGCCGCATGACAATTAGCCGCATAAAAAATCGCCGAAGAGCATTTTGCTGTAAAAAAAGTATTTGTGATAGCATGGAAAATCGACGCAAGAGCGTTTTGCTGTAAAACAAGTGTTTGTGATAAAAACAGTTAGGTTCATAGGGTTAGGGTATATGCTCTTAAATAACGAATCTTTTTTGAATAAAAAGGTGCTTCGAAAACCTAACTGTTTTTATCACAAATACTTGTCTTTATCCCAAAATGCTTCTACGACGAAATTTTCCTAGAACCGTACATATCAAATGTCGTGTAAACTTACTAGCAAAGATTTACAGAACGAACAGCAGTTAATTTAATAGTTTTTAATTATTTTCTAATAAAGATCACGATCATCATAATCATGTCAACAACAGTTCTTTATTTGCGTTTTGGTAAGACTCATGTGAAGAGGAGAGGGTATCGTCATACTTCAAAACCAAAAACATCTAATTTTTCGAATTTTATTTTTTATTTTTACTGATTACAAACGGTCGGCCACAAGAATTTATTAAGATAAACAACTGAGCGATTCTAAAATCTGCGTTATTTAAACAGAGCCGAAAACACATTTAAACTGCTTGAATTTTTAATATTGACTCAACCTTTTTTAAAGATTGTGAGACAGACGAGAATTGCGCCATATTGGGTTCCGTATGCCATATAGGTGCTTGTTTGTGGACTTCTCATGATTGAGGCCACTGGTAAGTCGAACTGAGTTTTTTTTCCAGCCAGTAAAAAAAAATTGATCCTACACAAACACGCAAAAAAAGATCTCTTCTTGACGAGAAGAAAACTTCGTTTGGACTCATAATTATGGGACATTATGCTAACTTTTAATCGGATTCATTTCTCCGCGTACAGTTAAAATCAGATCTCTACAGGACTACAATGTTTAACAACTAGGTTACAAGGGAGTTGGATTTGAAATGAAACCATTCGAGAGAAACTCAGTCAGACCGATTTCTAGGATATAAATAACCTAAACATTACTACTATCCTAAACAGTTTGCAAGGTGTAGAAACCTTGATGCTTGCTAACCAAATGACACAAGACTCGATTTGACACGCGACTATTAACATTTTCAATCATTTGGCAAGGGTGCTACGTTAGCCACATTAGGTGGCGCTAATTCAATTTCATCACAATTGCATAAAAATACCTTTTTGTTCTGGCTGCCGACAGGATTTGATCACGCGGCCAACGCATGGAACTATCACTTCGTACCGTAGCTTGGGCTTTTCTTAGAAAGATTTTTAAAATGAAAAAAAAAGATTCATTTTTTCTTCGAGTTTGGAGCATAAATACAGCATTTACATGGCTTGTCTTCACTTTACTGTCGGACACTCTTCGAAGTAAAATCGATCGTCTTGCTGAACAAGATATCTCGGAAATTTGGATGAAAATGGCGAAGCATTCACTTTATGCATGTGCCGTGGTGTCTTCTGTTCTACTTGTTTCGGTGTCGGCCTTCGGTAAGATGAGATTTTGTAATATTTTCTAGCTATAAAAACTTATGCCGAAAAAATATATGAGGATTAGAGGCAATTTATGAGCTTTGGTAAAATACTGAAGTGAAAGGAAAAAGGGTTCAATTGCGATATTGATAATGGAAATTTAAATTATATGTGCAATAAGGAACATAAAAGATATATTTTAATATGTAAAAAGATCTGGAAAAAAGTATCATAGATATTACCAACGCTTTCCGCGTTGCTAGTGTATTAATCTTTTACTAGGCAGTAGAAAACACAAATATTCTATAAAAATGCTGACGTACGTGTTGATAATATTACTCGTCGCGTGATATCGTATTTCTTTCCTATTTTGTTGATTAGAGAAAATTGTTGTATATTCAGCTTGTTACAATTTATATGCAATACGAATATTGTTTAATTTATTTTATATTTCGACTTCACACATCTGATTATATTGTTTTAGATCCCTCTTTACACGTGCCTGAAATCATATTCGGTGCATCCGCACTCGTGGAACATGGATTTCTGAGGGAAGCCAAATCTCTCGTTGGTCATGAGATTGATTCATTGAGTCAGCCTCAATTTCCATCATTCGAAGCCTCAATCCAAAGGTTCATCGTCAGCAGCCGCTCCCCTGAGCACAAGATTGTTGGTCTATACATGATGTACCAATTAGCTCCGAAAAAATATCCACCGCCGATTGAAAATCACATTATTGCGAATGAAATAAATAAAGTGGCTTATATTAGTCGGAATAATTGGAAATCGTTTATAGCTCCACCTTACTTTTATTAATGAAGTCGAAATCAGAAGCTTGTTTTCCTAAAATTTTTATCTTTTTATTATTCAACAATATAAATTCATGACACTCATTTTAAATACGCTTTGATTTTATTTTTGATTTAACGTATATTTTCTCAAATTATGGATATTTGTTTAAAATATGAGGCATGAGATTGTTATTAAAATCGAATTGTTTAATATCGCGCCCCAGTTATAAAATAAACGATCGACTAAATCAGTGCTTTCTACCTGGGTTACGCGGCACTCTCCGCACTATAGTCCAGGGGCACCGAAAGCTTACTTTCAAATCCGAGAGTCTATAATCAAATACCTGTTACGTTTGGAACTTTTATTAAACTTGTTACACTTTAACGATCATTTTGTTTTGCCAGTATTGGATACAAATGTATAGTCAATAGAATATTATTACAAGCGTACAAGTTTGCACAGACTTCCTCGATCCTCCGCAATGTTTAAATTGGATTCATCTCCACCAAAAACGCTAAAACCAATGGATCAGATACTAACATGAAAGCTGTAAATATTTCGAACAAGATTTGTCGTTTTATATTCAACTTTTGCTTTTTATTTCAGATTCGACTTTTCCAATTTCATCTAAGTTTTAAATTTTAGGAAAACTTGCTTCGTGATTCAATAAGTTCTGCTGCATTGTCTTGCTGGTTATTCTCGCTTCGCGAATTTTAAATGGAGTTAGGATTTGAAAAAGAAAACATTGCTTCCAGATGCGTAACCGCATATTTCTTCAAACCTGTTTCCCAAATATCACCTTTTTTGAGCTCATTTTATGTCATTATTACGACAGATTTGAGTGACCTGTTATTTACATCAGTTTTCGTATTTTACAACTAAATGAATGAAAATAACGATGCAAAATGAGCTGAAATACATTTATTCTAATAGTGCAGAAACGGAAATATATGCATGATGCAGCTATAATTTTGTGTTTATTTGTAGTCAGATGTAATTTTATCAGGTTTTTACTTGAAGCCTAAACTTATCATCGACAGAGCTATTCTGACTTGACATTACAATGTTTGAACCAATATATATGAAACATCTCTAGTGAGTTCAGTATGTATGTTTTATGAATTCGCTGTCTCGAAAACTGTTAAATTAAGTCAGTTCGATCCTCCAGATAGATTGGATAATTATGACATGATCCTGGAATTGTCTACAAGTTGAACGTGTTGAACCGATTGCCGTTAACTCTTTGAACTCTGACGGCTCTGAGCGAAGTTACTCGCTCACCCTGAAGGTTCGCGGCGCCGTATTCGTAGAACAATAAAATAAGTCTAAATACTGGCTATTTGGCACGCTTGTAACTTTTTACCAATTATAGGTAGCACGTTGTGAGACATTTCAATCGAAAGGAAATTTTATCGTGCATTCAGAATGTATTTTCCATTTTGAAATACATTTTGTCAAAATTAATAAAATTGACCCTAATCTAACAGTCATTTTTCTGCATGTATGTGAGTTTTGGCTTGAAATTTTGTTAGTTTGGTACAAAATATACTGCCAATATTTGATGTTCATAAAGAGTTTTTTATAAGCTTTTTGTTGATATTCGAATTACTATTGTGGCTGCCATATAACCAATTTTATATTTAAATATTTAATTGTGTATCATTGTGTCGGGTGAACAACATCGATAAGCGGCCATGACGCACTGATTACGCAGCTACGCAAAAGCCGATCACGTGACTACCGTCATGAAGATGTTGATAAGTACGTTCGAAACGTATTGCGTGGCAAAATGCGCAAGATAACTTTCACGACGACGTTCTCAGCGGAACATCGGTCGCCGAGTTTCGATATGATATTAACCCTGTATGGATTGAAGTACCGACGTCGAGTAATGCGTGCAGTAATAGCGAAGTGAAGTTAATATCGTCATATAAAATTTCACGTGGAAAATGTTTTATTCGCCCATGAGTATTTGTTCAAATATCAACCAAAATAAGTTCTTGCCTGCTCTGCAGATCAAAATATCTGATTTTACGAATGTTAGGCGAAGCAAGTGGATGGAATAATATCTGAGAGCACTAATAATGCAGAAAGAGCAACTCTTATTCCAACAAGATCATATGCGTCGCCAGAACTAGATACCCTACCGCAAAACGCCAGTTCTAATAATAGATGCGTCGTATGCAGCAAAATTTACATTATTGCCAAAAAACCAATCCAGCTGCTAAAGACAAAGCGTTGCTGAAACGATGCGAGACAGTATTTAGTACAAATACTGTAATGAGTACCTATGTATAGGTAACGAAACCAACAACCATTGGTATAACTGGCACAACAAAGTGCAATATTGGATTTAGTCTGCCTAATATTTTCATGTTCTTCATTGTTCCGGGCACAACGAAGCGCAATATTCAATTTAAATTTTTTAGCAAGCAGTCTTTTATGTACATACATTTTTCATGGTCTTTATTGTCCCGTTATCCGCTAATAAAATCACAATCTTGTTCATATTGCGTATACGTAACCACAACTTAATGGGGCTTGAGCGGGCAGTCAAAGTCAAATCGTAGTGCGAATTTTGAATGCGTAGCATCGGGTTAATTAATTACTTCCTGCGGACATTTAAATAATAACATCTCGGCGTAACGTTATTGCGGATATTGTCACGTTTGGTTGCATTTGCGTAATATGCGTAAAGTTGTGCGTGACGAGACGTTGCCTCTCTTCAATGAGAACATCAATTTGACGCAGCGTCGCTGTTAAATCTACAGATAATCTAATATATTTGGTCATAAAATTTGAATGGCTCATCGTAAAATCGTTTTGGATACGTATATAAAAAGCTATTCAAATTCTCCACATATATTGCCGATTGAATATGTGGCTATTTAGGCAAAAAGTCGAAATTCTTTATATTAAATATTTGTTATCATACAATAATTTCATACGCACTTTCAAATTGCCAATTTTACTGAAACATCGTATATTAGAGCACCGATCATCACAATATAATTAGTCCCAATAACAAGCTTTCATGCAATATAAAATTTATTTAAATACTCATTGTGGTTCTTGAGATACGAGATCATAAAGTTGATTCCCTCCGACACGAAAAACAAGCCGGTAAACCGGCTTGCCGGGGCACAGAGCGTACTCAAACAAGCCGGTAAACCGGCTTGCCGGGTTCAAGCGGTTAACAGATTGCTACATGGTGGATTGTCTTTTCACGTCCACGCTGTGAACAAGGCTGTAGACCAGTGGTTCTCGAACTTTTTTAGTCCCAGAGCCGAATTTAAAACCTCAAAGTTGTGAAGAGCCCCACACAAACAACGCGAGTTGAAAAAGCAACAAAACTTAAGCACGTATTTAAAATACCAAGCCATCGTAACAACAACACATGTAACAACTAGGGCTGAGCAAAATGTTCGAATAACGAATCGAATAAAAAAATATTTGAATGGCATTTTATTATTCGATTATCCGGTACCACGTGACCCGCGCCGCTTAGCTTGGACACCGAACTCGTGCGTCTCAAACTCAATCGTGCATCGCGCGAGATTTCCCCGCTAGCTACCGGAAAAAAAGCAACAACTTTGAAAAGTCGTTGTCTTTGCGTTTTGGTGTTATATGCTTTTTTGCACTTAACGTATCGTTTCATGTCTTTGCGTTCTGGTGTTATATGCTTTTCTTTGCACTTTACTTATTGTTTCAATTCTATATTTTGCAAAAACGTACCGACCGTTACGTAAATTTAGAAACGTCAAACCAGATTAAATATATAAAAATATAAAATTTCCCAGATTTTAAACTCCATGTCATTAGCCATTTCTTGCATGATCCGAACATAAATTTGATTAAAATCAAATGTTAAAATGAGTTTTGGCGTTTCATTGTGAAAAGGGCGATTCTAGGTCGTCAGAAAATTTGATTTATATAAACAGCATGGATTTAAAAATGACCAGTCAAAGTTTTTCCAAAAGCCGGTATGAGTTACTTGTATGAAGAACACTCAGTAAGTTGTAACCAGATAAGAAATTTCATGTAAAATCAATCGTGAATTTCGTTGTAACAATGCACACTGACTCGTTTTATAATTGTTGCGCCTATTATCATCGCAAATGATTACAATTGTTAAATTTTGAAGCAATTAGATTAATAATTGCATCTCGGTTACCGTTCACTCTACAGGCACGGTTAATTTACAAGCTGTGATAAGTAAGGCAAAGGATAAAACTCAGAATAAAATCCATTTGGTTTTGAAATCAGTCCTTAATGTCTTCAACAGCTGTCGATGATGTGAACGCACGGGTATACAAGAAATAGGAAACTTCGTAATTCGGCTACCCCTTATACTTCCAAAAAACGAGAAAGGGCGGGAATATAGATCACCAACTTTAGAATATCGCCGCCGAAACAATCGCGGTGACAAAGGCAATCAGCGATTATGATGAAATTATAATTACCCAGTAAAATAACGCTTTATTGCCGACTTTTCAACGTTTTTATCAATTTCCAAAGGGGGTATCGACCTCCGACGTTCTGGATCCCTGTTGTATATAAAAATATTTAGTATTCGACCATTCGGTATTCGTTAAAAATATTCGGCGGTCCGAAAGTATGTGCACCAAGATGGCGCATAGCCTGAACCCTAACCTGGTGCACATACTTTGTTCAGGTTGTCTCTTAAAGGCTGTATAAATAAATCAATAAACTCATTTTACCATCCTGTGGTGTTTACTTTCTGTTACGTAGTCCTTTCCTTTAGATATATACACTACTTTCTGCAATTTCGCGAGCTGCAGTTTATTTATCTGTTGAACCGAGTTTAGTGAACATGAGTGATTTTTTCACGAACAAAAAGTTGGGGGAACCGATGGTATACAGCACTGTCGTCCAACCCGTGGCCGGCAGAAGAGTTCCGAGTGGCCCGCGCAGTATTTTTCGAAATTAAATAAACTTAACCCAATGTCGTCCTTAAATTTGAGCCACAATTGACACCTCCCATAAAAAATTAAGTAAATCATTATTAAAAAAATTATACCTCGTCGTTTAAACGCGCGAGAGAAACGACTAAATGATTTTTTTCGAGACGGCTGCAGTGAGCACTGATATGGACGATTTGTCTATTTCAACATGTTGTATTCAACATTCCTTTAGTTTACAACGAGCCGTGAATTTTATGTAGGGCGTGATTTTGGTTTGTTTGTTCCAGCCATGTACATCCCAATATCGATTCTCCTTATCACACGTGTACCAAATCTTGCGCTCTGGCCGACATCGATGTTTTTTTATTTCTCGAAGGACCACGCATTTTGCTCAGCAAAATCGAAAGCTATTATTCGATCATTGGCCGAGAAAAATTATAGGAATAAATTTGCAACTCAGTTTCCAAATTTAATTCATTATGTTATTATCTTTAATGTAGACTTTAATCTTCCGTATCGCCACCGTAAAGTAAAGAGTGTACTACTGTACAATATCTTATCTTTGCTACTGGCTTTTTGACTTTTTTTGCGTTAAATAAAACTCCTGAAATTTAGCGACTGCGTAAAAATGCATGCATATTGTGTTCAGAAATTCGCAATAGCTCTGTGCAATCCAAGCGTTTTTTTCAGCGGCGCGCAAATTCTATCGTAAATCGGAACTTGTATATATATATATATATTTAAGTTTGTGGCCCGCGGCACTGAAAAGGTTGGACATGCCTGGTATACAGCCTTGATCGCAGCGTGGACGTGAAAAGACAACCCACCATGTAGCAATCTGTTAACGGCAATTGGTTCAACAGTTTGAACTTGTAGACAATTCCAGGATCATGTCATATTTATCCAATCTATCTGGAGGATGGAACTGGTCAAGACTTTTCGAGACAGCGAATTCATAACACAGGCATACTGAACTCACTAGAGATTTTTCATATTGGTTCAAACATTGTAATGTCAAGTCAAGATTGCTCTAGCGATGATAAGTTCAATCTTTCAATAAAAACCTGATTAAACTTCATCTGGCTAAAAATAAACACAAAACTATAGCTGCATCAAGCATATATTTCCGTTTCTGCACTATTAGAATAAATGTATTTCAGCTCAATTTGCATCCTTATTTTCATTCATTTAGTTGTGAAATACGAAAACTGAGATGTAAATAACAGGTCACGAGCTGAAAAAGGGGTGACATTTGGGAAACAGGTTTGAAGAAATAAGCGGTTACGCATCTGGAACCAATGTTTTCTTTTTCAAATCCTAACTCCATTTAAATTTCGCAAAGCGAGAATAACCAGCAATACAATGCAGCAGAACTTGTTGAATCACGAAGCAAGTTTTCCTAAAATTTAAAACTTAGATAAAATTCGAAGTCGAATCTGAAAAAAAAAGCAAAAGTTAAATATAAAACGACAAATCTGGTTCGAAATATTTACAGCTTTCATTTTAGTGGTTTTCATTGTTCTTGGCGGAGAGGAACCGCTATGAAACATTTTGAAGGATCGAAGAAGGCTGTGCAAACTTGTACGCCTGTAATAGTATTCTATTGACTATACATTTGTACAAAACTAAACCCAATACTGGCAAAACAAAATGATCGTTAAAGTGTAACAAATTTAATAAAAGTTCCAAACGTAACAGGTATTTGATTATAGACTATCGGTTTGAAAGCTTTCGGTCCCCCTGGACTATAGTGCGGAAAGTGCCGCGTAACCCAGGTAGAAAGCACTGATTTAGTCGATCGTTTATTTTATAACTGGGGCGCGATATTAAGAAATTCAATTTTAAACACAATCTCATGCCTCATATTTTAAACAAACATCAATAATTTGAGAAAATATACGTTAAATCAAAGCGTATTTAAAATGAGTGTCATGAATTTATATTGTTGAATAATAAAAAGATGAAAAAATTCAGGAAAACAAGCTTCTGATTTCGACTTCATTAATAAATGTAAGAAAGTAAGGTAGAGCTATAAACGATTTCCAATTATTCCGATTAAAATAAGCCACTTTATTCATTTCATTTGCAATAATGTGAATTTCAATAGGCGGCGGATATTGTTTTGGAGCCGATGGGTACATCACGTATACTTGTGCATCACCAACAATCTTGTGCTCAGGGGCTGCTGACGATGAAACTATGGATTGAGGCTTCGAATGATGGAAATTGAGACTGACTCAATGAATCAGTTTGATCATGGCCAATGAGTGATTTGGCTTCCCTCAGAAATCCATGTTCCACGAGTGCGGAGGCACTTAATTAGAACCTCGTTCATTTTTACCCGGAACGAATGACTGTCGAGCTTACATTCCTCACTCCAACGCTGAATTTTCGACAATCCGCCGGCGGTCTCGATAACAGTTGCCAGATTTGCCTTCTGTACGCGTCGCGATATAGTCAGGAAATAATAGGCTAAATTTTAACTGGCTGAAAAAACGAACAACAGTTTGATTGCTCGATTACTTGGCGATGGGTATTCGTTATCATCTAAAATTGGGATAAGTAATTCTTTTTTAATCTGGAATTTAAAGTAGAATCGCCATTTTAATCAAGCCTTTTCTTTTTCATTGGGTTCATCATATTAATCCCTCCGCAGTTGATCGACGCCTCAAACGAAATGAATTTGCATTACAATGACAAAATTGTCGATAACTTGGCAACAGGCTCAAAACTACTGGGTCTGAAAAAGACCTCTGCGACCCATGCTTTTTTGCGCGTCTCGTGGCCACCTGTGGGGTCGCAACATGTTCATATCTTACTGGAATATTATACTGTTCTTGACTGTTTTCAGGTTTAAACAAGGAGATATGCATTACGTTTCATATGGATGGTCATATTAATCAGGAAAAGCACGCAGAACAGAAAAAGCACGCGTGCCGATTTTTAGGCTTCTTAATTTTGCGAGATTTGATGGAGCGCATTCGCGATGAATCGGAGCCGAAAAAGCGAGAAGTGTAAATGATCGGCGCCAAGATGTCGCGAAAGACGTCGCAATATTTCGGAGGAAGAGAATTGCGTAATTAGCCAACCAACGTTGTCTACGGTAAAGCGATTGAGATGGCATAAAAACAACAAAACATCGAAATTTATCGCGAACCGGCAAAAAAGCTTCGCGGACCGGCACCGGTCCGCGGACCGGCGGTTAGGAACCACTGGGCTAAAACAGTGGTTCTCAATCTTTTTCAGTTCGCGGACCTGTAAAATTTCAAACCAAAATTTGCGGACCGGTGGACCTTTAAAATTAACCAAAAATATCATGAACACAATACATAATCAAAAGAATGCAAGTACGTCAAAAGTAGGCGGTGCAAAAGAGGACAATCCAAGATAATGAGAAATTTGCTGCAACTTTTTAATATTATACGTGTTAAACGCGGTTCTAATGAAGTTTCTGCAAAGCAAAGTAGAACGTGGTTTCCCACACGATTTTCTTGTTGGTTTTAATGAGAGTTAACGTTGAAAAGCTTTTCTCACAAAGATAAGTTGTACAAAAAACCAGCAGTAATTTAATGGGTCTGTCACCGAGCTCGGGATATTCGTTTGCAAGAGAAATTTTAGTGTTTAGTGACATAATCATCAAATGATTCATCTAGTCTCTGGTCGCATGTATAAAAAACATGTCTTTCATATGCAACATTTCTAGTAGTTTCGAAGTGTTTATCTAAAGCGCCCAATATAGATTTGACACTTTATCTATCTTCTTCAGAAATGTCAAGATGTTGGTATATTCTGTAGCAATCTTTACCCATTACCCCAAGTAATGTGGCGACACGAATTCTATCAGACTTTTCTTCTAAGCCAGTTGCTATTTCATAATTCTCCCATGGCGATCGGGAGAAAGACCAATTGGCTGCTGCATTTTTGTCTATTTCCACAGCCAAGGGTGCGGGGATACTATTTGTGGCCATTGAACAGGAAATATGAACGTAACCTTGTCGAAGTAAGACTTACTAGTACACTTCATTCCATATGTGTCACAGCTTCTTAATCGAGTCCAGCGCTTATTGTTGATCCGTCACCGCTTCTGACACCATGATTCGTTCTCCTTCTAGCGTTACGGGTTCTCAACACATGACTCGACGTTATCAGCTTATATTAACAGGAAACATAGAAAACACCGCATAGTAGAACAGTTAAAATTGAGACTGACACGTTTTACAAGGATAACCAAGGACATGTAACATGGGTGGCGCTTTAGGGTATATTTCGTCATTTCGTATCAAGTTTCCCGGTGGAGAACGCAGTGTGTGGTCAGTATATCTTTGTTTGCCGCTTCTCTAATTTCCGTAGTTACACCCCAGATAGCACAACTACGTTGGGCCAACGTTATAATCCGCCGGCAACCGTTGTACGCGGTTTTACAACCATTTACCATGGTAAGGCCATGATTGGCCTTCAACGAAACACGCCATTATGCGAACAAATGGGCGCGCGATTCGAATATAGCACATGAGGTCGCCATTCATTTTGGCGGTACTCGTAATCGATAGCCTGTTACGAGGTTTTTGCCGTGTATGGCATAGGTTCTCAAAGTGCTCCATACGGAGCCCCAGGGCTCCGCGAGAGAAACCCAGGGGCTCCGCGAGCTATTCGATTACTTTTCAAATACTGACTCAAAATTTTGTAACTGTTCAAAGAAGCGATAACAGCTCAGATAAAATCTGACAACAATATAGCCCCGAAATATGGTAAAGAGGCGAAATTAAATAAATGACATTATTTATAATCAGGAGTGTAGCCAGGATTTTTAAGAGGGAAATGGTTCAAAATTGGAATCGGAAATTTCCGCGCAACATTCTTTGCGATTAAAAAAACGGATAACGAGATTTCTGTAGCGTAAAATATTCAATTCATGACCGATGCGAGCATTTAACGTGTCTCGTCGTTATAATGTAATTGTGCTCATCGTTACTCACACTGTCGGTGCAAAACACGAACAATTGAAATTTATTTTATTGCATTCGGCTCTGTCGCTAGTTTCAGATTGAAAAAAGGTACATCGCGGATCACGTGCACAATTGACTGCGTGCGGCTCCGTCGGTAGTTTCAGAATGGGAAAAAAGGTACATCGCGCGCACAATTGACTGTGTTTCGATTTCGCAGTTACTACGATGAAAACCTAACATAACACCAAATTTTGTAATTTACAATGTCTATAAAAACGTTTTCTATCTGAGATGAGTCTGCTGAAAACCAAACTTGTGATCTTCTCTTCTAAGTTTCAGTTTTAATATTTTAGAATGCCGTTTTTCAATCAAGAAATTTGAGTTGCGGATTTACCTCTTTATTAATTATTATTTTTAGCATTTCATCGCCGATGGCTATAATATGGTAACATAATTTTCACATTGAACTCATAATTCCCCACGAGAACAAAAAAGCAATTAACGTCGTCAATGTGTAACAATACATGTATATATATGCCGAGGGAAATTTTTGATTCACGGAGAATAAACACCGGCGGTAAAGATGTTTAAAGGTTCAAAGATACGCCATGCTGACGAAAAAAAAAGGCAATCGAACAAAATGCAATCGCGCACGTTATTAGCGGCCTTTTAGGTCTTCCAAAAATGTCAATTTATTAATGTTTGTCAAGTGTGAAATTTACAGCTTCAGTATATATATAATTTATGTTTGAAATTTAAATTTATGTATGACTTGTATTAACCCTAAGGTTCAGCATTTAAATTAAGTAAAGTACTTTTAACTTGCTCAGGAATATTAATCTGAAAGTAACAATTTTAACATTTATTTTTTGGGGCTCCGTGAATAATAGTAAACCTTTTCAAGGGCTCCGCAACACCAAAAGTTTGAGAACCCCTGCTCTAGACGACTACCTTGTTGGTTCGGATTTCGGCGGAGTTGACAGACGGCTTAGAATGCTTCCCGCTTCCTCCCATTTCGACCAGTTGCTTATTTCCTTCAGGTCATTTGATTCGGTGGAGGAGGAAAACTCGTGTATATCCGAGACGAAGTTATTCCCCAACGTTTCCTAGTACCATGACGTTTTATTGCAACTTTGAACAAGTTATTACCAAATATAACTACAATTTTATGAATCATGCAGATTGGACACAGCGATTCCTTGCGCCTGTGCGCAACAACACGTCTGCAGAAACTACCATAATTTCTTTAAAAACGTGCTGAGGCGCTACTTTATATACGTAGTAGGTTGCAAAGCAATTTACGGTGCAATTGATTCGAGTGCTTTAAACTGTTTGCATGGATTCCAATGACACATCAAACGCGGCAAGTGCATTTGAATATATTAAATATCAATTTCTTATATTCTGGAAGATCATCTGTTCATCAACCGGAAATAATGATTTGTCAGTCCATTACAATCAAGATGATAACTAAATATTATCGGAATATCAGTATATATCAGAAAATCGGCTTTTTGAAAACCGGCGTGTCGTTATCGGATTAGTATTGGACAAGTGTGACACGACATTTTAGAGACACCCGACGATTTGGGAATTTTATTTTTTACGGATCAGAATTTTCCCAGTCTCGGATCAGTGTCTGAAAGACACGTCGTTTCCGAGTCATATCGGTACTAACGCATCGTAGTCATGTCGCGGGGTGAGCAACAGTTATACATACTTGCGGCTTTCGTATTTGCTATGCATTGGAAGACAGAGGCTTCGTTCCCGAGCATGCGTGCATGCTATGTGCCAAATAGCATGACGTCTGCCCAGGGCTTCCGCCAATGCCATGCATAGCTCAACTTCAACCACCCCGGCTTCCGTACCCACTGTGTGAATACGTGTAAACACGCACACAGCATGACATCCACTGCAAAGCTTCCGATTCATCATTTTCGTGTGGGTTTGAAGATGGTATTATCTGGTTTATGCTCCCTTTTATGGGGAATGAGAGCGAAGCTTCATTTATAAATGGTTGATAAAGGTATTTGCAAGGGTCTTGTCACGTTTTTGAAAATCCGCTGAGAATGGTTTTCCAGTTTTGCGGTAGGCCGAGAAATTGTAGATTTGTAAATTTTTGTTTCAAGGTTACTACAAATTCTGCAAATAGTTCAATTGTTTTGTGTATTATATTGTCATCGATGTGGGCCAAATATTTATTTTGAATGTCGAGTTTGATTTTTATTTCGATTATGTTCTTTTTCAGGATGACAAAACATTTAGTAACTAGTACTTGGTGCGGCCCGTCATAGCTGTAATAAAAAATCTGCTCTCTTGTGATGTTTATAGGGGATTGGAGTACGTTGCTGAGCAGATTCACAGATTCCGTAATGTAGGTCTCAGTTTTGTTATAGTCTAGAGACTCTAGAACAAGATGTTTCGTATTGTCTGACGGGGCTTTACAGAATTTGCAGTTCAGGATTTTTGTTCGCCATGTTCTTTAGCTCCAGATAGAGGTCTTTATGCCTTGCTGTTGTCCATGCGTCATGGAAGAAGTTGATTTTGCGGTAGAGATCCAGCATATACCTCCATGTTGTGGGAGTTGATAAACTGTGTGGCATTGAATTACTGTACAGGTTTGAGTTAATTTCTCTGATTTTTGACCCGAGTGCGTATAGGCTTTCAAAATGCCAGAATTGGTTGAGGTTTTCATCTCTCACCAAGGATTTTATTCTTTCAACCTGGCAGGCCTCTACTTTTGATCTGACATCTATCATTGCGATGCCTCCGTTTTTCTACCAATCGCCTCTATTTTTGAGGGATACCATAGAAATTTATATATTAGGCTTTCGATTTGTTTAATCGTATTCAGAGCCAAAGTTTTGGTACGTGCATGAAACGTAATGATGGACATTATCAGAGAGTTTATGACGGTCAGTTTTTCATACCAGGTTAAGTATCTTGGTTTTATTGAATTCAGGGTCCGAGCTAGCAAACTTATGATGTCGTCCTACATTTTATGCAAGGGTTTCTGTCCAAAATGTAAACCTAGTATTGTGACATCTGACTTTCTGACCTCTGACTTAATGTATTGCTTATAAGAGGAATTGAAGATCGAATTATATGCGGTTTTATTTATACAGAGAATTTGAGTTTTATCTTCATTAATTTTTTGTCCGGCTGCCTGTTGAAAATTGTCCAGTTCTCGAAAAATTTCTCTAATTGATATTTGGTCCTTAGCGGCAAAGGTAATATCATCCGCATATTGGTCGATCTTATAATGATATGCGCCTATTTTTATACCTCGTATGTCCGAGTTTGCCTTGATGGATCTCGCAAGGGGTTCAACGGTTATACTGTACAACAACATACTTACGGGACACCCCTGTCGTATGCCGCGTCTAAGAGCGATTGAGTTTGTTAACCTCCCATTAACATCTATTCTGCTCTTAATGTCAAGGTACATATGTCTTATCACTTTTAGAGTCTTGCAACCCAGTCCTATGTGATGCAAGACATTAAAAAATAAATCGTGGCTCACGTTATCAAAAACTTTAAGATTGTCAATCAATATTAAGGATCCCGGTATGCTGTTCATTCTACAGTGCCTTATTATAGCGTCGATGTTGTTTGTAATGGATGTCGGCCATATTTCTTTGATCGAGAGAGAACTTTTCCGAGGGACTTATGATATTATTCATGACCGGTACGAGGCGATTTACAATAATTTTTGACAGAATTTTATAGTCCATATTGATGGTTGTTATAGGGCGCCAGTTCTTTAGATTGGATTCGTCATTCTTATTGTACAGTAATTTGACCTTAGCTATGGATGAAGACCTTTGTAGCGGACCGAAAAAATAGATATATATTATTTAATAATTGTGTGAACTGAATTTTAATACAGACAGGTCCCAAAAAGTCAAGTAGAATTCTTTACTTAGCCCATCCAATCCAGGTGATTTGTTATTGTGCAGCTGTTTTATGGCATTGAGGATTTCTTCGCTTTTATGTAATGCCCCATGTCAAGATTTTCCTGTTCCGATGTTTGCGTCGCGCTCATCAATGACAGGTAGCGCTGTTGGCAAAAGTTGTTTGTATCATGCTCTTTCCCCCATAGATTACTGTAGAAGTCTTCGACTAGTGACATGATCTCTTCTTCATTGGTGGTGATGCCATTGTATCGAGTCTCTAGACTAGTGATTGTGGTTTGCTTGGCTCGTTTTTTTGTAGGTTTTTCATTTCCTTCTAGATGTTGCATATTTGCCATGAGAATATCAAGTTCGTTGCGCTTGTCCTGTAAAGTTTTCAGCTGCAGTTTCATGTTTTGGATTTGAAATATGCTCTTTTTGCCCCCTCGATTTATGAGTTGATCCAGCTTCCCTCGTAGTTGTGATATATTGGTTCCTTTTCTTTTTGCGATGTTTTTTGAGTATGCCACAGTGTCCTTCTTTATTCTCCGTTTCATGCTGTCCCACCAGTTTTGTATTGACTCGAAGTATTCTAATTCAACGAGGGCGGATTTGTACGTGTTTTTAATTACTTCGATATATCTCGGATCGCTATACAGTGATAGGTTATTGCGCCATGTTCCCTTATCCCAACGTATCTTCTTAGTTTTTGCAAGTTCGAGAACAGGACACAACAGATGGTCGGAAACCGAATTTATCGTGAAGGCAATCGTTTTGATCAGGTGGTCTAGATTTTTAGAATTATAGATGTTATCTATTCTACGCCCATGCAAGCCGGAGTAAAACGTGAAAACTTGCCTATTTGGATATTTTTTCTCTGAAGGTGTCCAAAATATTGTTATCCTGTATAAATTTATTGAATATTTTTTCTGGGGGACGCATTTTAAAACTATGGGGGTTTGAAGTGTCTAAGTGATCCAGAATCAGAATGAAATCGCCTACTATTAAAAATTCGTGGGTGTCACAATATATCGCCAGTAGCTTTGTTAGAGTTTTGAAGAACTCCGTCTTTGCAGGCCCGTTTATTGATGGGGCGTGGACGTTAAAAATTTTGACAATGTGTTCATCAACTCGGATTTCTATACTGTCGAGTCGGTCCTTAATATGGATCATATACGTTGACGGTGTTATTGCGTTCTCGATTTTAACTAATATAACGGTTCCTTGCTTGAAGTTTGTATAGTACCTTTCCGATTTATCCAGAGTGTTATAGTACACGTTAAACCCCAAATTGTTTGCCCAGCGAGTTACTAAGTTTTTGTCTACTCTATGTGCTTCTTGCACACATAGGATGTTCGGATCGACACATTCAATAAAAGTTTTAAGTTCTCGTTGACGGTGCTGAAAGCCATTGGCGTTCAGAGACACCATTTTCATTCTATCCATTTTTCAATAAGTAGAAGTTGGGAAAAGCTTACGTTTGTGGTACCCAGAGAAGATTACAATATTATGGTTTAAAAAGTTATACGTCAGGAGACGTAATATGAGGCGATTTAAAATCAGTGTAAGGTCTCACTCACGTTTTTTCTTTTTACCTGTCACTTTCTCTTCTGAGGTTGAAAAAGATGAGTCAGATGACGTAGTTTTTCTGTTTCTTTTGCTATTGTAATCCGAATTGTCCATGTTTGAGTTAGTTAGATCCACAATGGTAGCTGTATTATTTTCCAGATTTGCAGGCGCTGACAAGACGTGTTGAAGAGAATCACTGAACAACGACGGTGTTGAGTCGTGTTTTTCGTAGTTGTGAACAAGAACTTTCACGTATGCAATTCCCTTCGAAGGTGGTCGAAAAGGAGTATTTTCAATTGTTGAGCTTTGTTTCAGTTTTCTGGATTGGTCTTGTTGTTTTGGTGTTCTCTTAGGTTGTGCGTCATTTTTCATTCGCTCTGATTGTGCGTCTTTTTGTGGTCTCTCGGGTTGTGCGTCATTTTGTGTCCGATCAGGTTGTGCGTCGTTTGAGGCACAGTCTGGTTGTGCATCCTTCTTTGGTGTCATTAGTGGGCTTTTGGCGCTAGCGCCATCCTCACACTCAGACCAGTCGCTAATCTCTCTTAGTTCCGAAGCTGACGAAGAGAATTCGCAGACTGTATTTTCGTTGGTTTCATCTGCAGTTTGCACGTCAACTTTTTCAGCCAGTTGTTGTGTTCTCTCTGGAACTTCAGTCCGATTTTGAACTGTGGTTTCTGTTTTGGGCACGGACCATGTGTTGGTCATGCTTCTCAATGTGGGAAACTCCTTTTCCCTCTGCTCGCAGCTTCTTTGAAGGTGGCCAGTTTGCTTGCAGTGCCTGCAGACTGCCTCATTCACGCATTCTGCGTAAATGTGGCCAGATTGTAAGCATTTGTTGCATTTTGGAACAAATAGTTCCCGAGGCAGTCCTTCGATGTTAATGTAATTCGGCAATAGTTCTTCCTTAAAATCCTCTATAAAGAATGCAGTATATCCATTATAGATTTGGGTCCCTTTATAGTAATTCCAATATGCATTTTTGATAATTCCGCATCCTGTGCCGTTGATTTTAGCCGCAGCTTTTGAGAATGGTGTTTCATAGAGGATTCCACAAATAGATATGCGAGTCGGTGGCTTGTTTGGCAGGGTCACTTCTATTGTGACGACTCCTGCTCTGATTTCTTCACCGGTGCTCTTGAGGAACTCTTTTTTGCAGCATTTACCACTGCTGTAAGCGGCAAAAGAGATTATCCCGTTGTTTCGGCCAATTTCGTACAACCCTCTTATTTGGCCGCAAAAATCTCGTGTTGTGGTGTTGTCGCTTAATATTTCCATGAGTCCGGCGAAGTCCATATCTCGGTTGGCCTTCAGGTAGAGCGAGAGCGGCTGCCTTGTTGTCTGCGAGGTTTCCGTGGCCGTTTGAGGTGTTGCAGTGGCAGGTTCTCCAGTAGCAGGTCTTCTTGATGCGGCAGCGGCGGCTTAGTCCATCGTTTTCCTCTCCGTCGTCATGGAGTTTGTCTTGTGGCTGGTTTGATCTAGCGCTGGCGGATGAATTGGGACAAAAACGATGTTGCGAAAACAGATCATCGCACATATCGTAGGCCGCGTCAGTGATTATGAAGAGCTCTAATCATGACGGACAATAGCACACAACGGTATAGGCAATATTCCTACATTAAAACAAAATTTGTGCATTTCAGGTGCTCTTCTATAATGCATTTATATTGAGTAGGCGGGTAGATGCAAAGAGTTAAAACATGATAATGCAGGTTGATTATGAAGTAACAAATTACTGCTTACGTTCTGGAAGCACCGCCCAGAACATCAATCAACGTACGAGACAAAGCTAAAATAAATAGAAGAAAGGGAGAAAAGAGTGCTGGTTTCAAGTGTTTTAATATTTTTAAATTAAATATCAACCGTTAAAATGTATTTATTGATCCAATACGCTTCGCTTCTCTTTTTCAATGAATTTATGAGGTACATACCTAGATTTAATTGTTTGGAGGTTCTGCATCAAAAATTCAATTTCTTAATGTTTCGTTTGATCAAAGTCGGTTGCATTGAATAATTTACTTCATAATATTTGCCAGAAACCAAAAACTTTACATTACATACTTTTGTCTAGGAAGTGATGTCACGTCGGGGAATGCAATATGTTATGCTGTCGGATTCGAACAAAATGAAAACAGCTTGGGACGCAACAGACTTCCTGAAATGAGACGCCGGTCTACCAACGAAAGTTTGAATAAACGCATATATTCGTTTTTTCATAATATTTGAGCCACACACTACTTGTTTATTTTTAAAGCAGTCTCAAGCAGAGATACTACAGCTAGAATAAATTGGGTTGAGAGTTCGTTAATGAAAATCAAGTGAAACTAGAAAAGTTACCGGGAATATATATTCCTGTCACAAGTGACGATGGCAATACAGTTGATAATTGTCTTAAAATGGAACATTTTTGTTTTAAAATGTGTGCTGTTTTTACAAAAATCTAAATCTTATTTGATTCCAACGTTCGGTCGGGATTCTAGTTTAGCCATGACAAAGTTGAAATGAACGATATACTACGCCATATAATACCATGCAGAGTAGGAGTGTTTTCCTGGGCCAGGGTACTCATAGCTAACGACATGAGTTCTATCAACGATTCCAATTTAATTTCAGATACAGTACAGACAAATTGATAGATTTGCATTTATTCGAAAACTGTGTTGTCGGGTATTATTATTGTTTTTCCATACCTCCCTGATTTCCTTATCGAATTAGCGTGCTCACACAATTATGCAAAAACGTTCTCTAATCACGGCCAGATATACAAATCGCAATTGTACAATAGTGGACTTTCTGTTCTTTGATTAAGATTCCATATCGTCTGAATTACTCAGTAATTAATTATTGATTCGCAACAAGCATTAAGGCGATATCACAAGGCTTTGAATAGGTATGTGGAAAAGTAAGAAGAGGATGTAGCTGCTATACATTGTAGCATGTTACCGACAGTCTTGAATATAATTGAGGTGACTATGTGTCAAGCAGGTCAAATTATATTAAACACAGTTTTGTGTATTGCATTCACAATAGTATTCAAGTTTATTTCCGAAACCACAGAGAAAAGATAGATTAAGATTTGTCAAAAAATGGAAATTGAAACGTGCTGATTATATCAGAATCGGTTTGCTAAATATTTGCATTGTATCATCACGATGAAAACAGGAAGTTGGTAATGATAGTGTATGTGTAATCACAGAAAACGGAAATCAAAGTTGAACTTTGAAAACGCTGTGAACATTATTAAAGCAAGGTAGACCGTAGAGGGGGAGTGATAAAATACAAGAGCAAGACAAACGTCTAACCGGGAAGATGTATTAAACTAGTATATCATCAAAGTCAACCAAGGAGCAAAGGCTCTGCATACAGAATTTGAATTGAGCGCCTAGTTAGGGACCGAGTAGGAAACCTAGTATCGAGTATTTTGAATTCAATAACCTCATCCATGAGGGTCGCAAATTTTACCAAAAATTATTAACAAACTATGCTGTGACTCAAATAGAGTTAAAGATTCGTGTGGTCTTGATTATAGTTCGATCTACTTTAGCCCAATCTATATGCCGATGTTTAGTAAAAAGAGTTTATGTTATATAACAATTAAATGAGGCTTGTTAGGTATCATTGAATACATAGGTGGTAGATAGGGAAACAGGATAATTGCAGAACGGATGCAGCACAATATGTTCATTTACATACTTGAATTCGAGGACTTCTTTTCGTTCAATCTTTGCTTTGCTAATGTGGCATAATTTACTATATTTTGTCGTCATTTGTAATACTTTTAGTGTATATATATATACATATATATATTTATAGTATTTCAACCGTTGGAAATATTGTCTGCAGTTTATACAATGGACGTTCAAGAAAAAGCAAAATTTAAAACTGACCATGCAGAACAAAGCAGGAAGTCATCCAGGTACAGTAGAAAAACACAATATTAAGTTTGTATGTTTTATAATTTGAGCTCTTAATTTTGGAATATCTCAATGGCGAAAACCGATATACCCTTGATTTTTGAACATTCGAACAAAATATGTTTCCTTCGACGCAATTAGTCCACCATTTCCACGCACAACGTTCAAAAACTCATTGAAAATAAAAAGCAGAATAAAATTATCAAAAAAGAGCTGAAAAATCAAATTATAACGATATAAAATATATCAAAACGGTTGACAACGCTAAACTTGCATATAAATATATAATAGTTAGTATAAGCGTCCAGGAAATAACCGCCGCTTGATACAGCCCATCGGTTTGAATTCCTAAGATAACAAATGTGTGAAATAATTGTTAAAACTTGTCAATCATTATGACTGCTTTTGCCAACCAAATCGTCTGTGCATCTGAAATTACTACTTTGTCATTTATCGGCGCTCCCGAAGTATGCGAACCAAGATGGCGGACATCGGAACGTAACATGGGTAACAGGTTAGGGTTAGGCGATAATTTTTTTTCCAATTTTCCCTATTTTAGTCCTATTATCAGTTCGAAGACTAGCCAAGAGCCTCCCGTAGTATTTATACCTAAAATTATGGCCTAACCCTAACTTAGTACACATATTACATTCCGATGTCCGCCATCTTGGTTCGCATACTTCGGGAGCCCCCATTTATCTGCAATCACTATGAGTTCACCTCCTAGAGATTAAAATGAAAATCTCTCTACTGCCCTCATTTTACGGCATTTCAAACAGGCTTTTGCCTAATCTAAATAACTAAATTGGACTACTGTTATTTTTGGTGTTTATCGAACATTGGTAATTGGAGACGAGATTGGGGCTAGCCCAAAAAATATTTTCCAATGTTTGTTCCGAGCGTAATGGAATATAACAAATAGCATCACCCTTTTTTATTTTAAAGGGCTCATCCTGACAGCCCATCCTAGTCGATGTTTTTTTTTATTCTTGTTTTCATTTGTTGAGAAAATGAAAATGGAAAAAAAAACCAAAATATATAAATAAAATGAAAGGTGTCGCTGTCGTGTAAAGGTGTCGTAGACTGGATGACTCTTTGAGTCTTCCGCGACGCGACGCCGCGTCTACTGAAACATGCCGATATCCGTTTTTGTAATTTTTTATATGCCTTTTATTCATTTTTTCATATCGTTTATAAATTGGTTTTGCATGACGAAAATAAATATCTGTATCTGAAACAATGAAGCCAGCCAAAAAAGTCAAAAAAATTTCAATAAATAATTCTTACATAAATACAATATATATTAAAAAATCAAACGTTCTGTTGAAATTGAAAAAAATGAGTCGCGGACTTTTTTTTGTAATTTCCATATGTTGTAGCAAACCGTGAAATATTGCAACCGTTAATGGATATGTGTGGAATGTATATTGTGGTATAGATATGTTGTTAACTCTATATTTTGATTTTTCCAGAATAACCTGGAACAACAAATTTGAATTTTTATTCAACGTCGTAGGCTTTAATGTTGGATTAGGAAATATTTGGAGATTTACATATTTGTGTTTCAAGAATGGCGGGGGTGAGAACTGTTTTTGGTGATATGTTTTGGATATGACTTGATTGATATTTAATATCGATAGGAACGCGAAAACAGTATTTAGTTTTAGTGTATTTTTGAACCTCCACGGAATATATAAAAATAAGATAAATCTCCAAATAATAAATATACTGTCTTATTTCATCAATCCGAGTTATATTATATGTGGACAAACCCAAAGCAACGTCAAAGCATATGCAGATTTCTAAATCAATTCATTATCGTGCTTTTTGCTGAAAATGCTAAAGCAATTTTGTCATTGATTTTAAGCTAAAACTTTTACACGCAGGCGGCATTTTCCCATGAACAGCACAGTTAGACAGGTGAATAAAACCTTCTATTATCTATAGTATACCATGACTCCAAGGTATTTATAATGTTATAGACATACAGAAATTGTATAATATTCAGGTGCATTTCTTATTCCCTATTTAATTGTTGCTGTATTTTGCGGAGTACCGTTGATGTTTATGGAAGTTGCAATTGGACAAATGACAAAACGAGGCTGCGTTGCCGGAATGGACAATTTGGTACCATTGATGAGGGTAAATATTTTAATGCAATCCCATACTTCTAAATACGGTGGGGGAACAGAACCCATAAATTTTTTCATTAATTCATAAAAATAAAATTATTTAACACTTAAACTTCTTGTGTATGATTGTCAGCTTGCCTATTCAGCAGTTTTTCATAAAGTATTCGGAACTAATCGTCATAGACAAATCATGAGTTTTAAATTTTTTTTTCTCAGGGCGTCGGATATTCATCGATACTATTGACAAGCTATTATCTTGTTTATATTGCATTGGTTATTGCCTGGTGTTTCATATATTTGTTCGGATCATTTACTTTGGGAATATTACCGTGGGCAACATGTGGTAAGCAGACAATATATACCAATTACGAATGTTAGATTAAAAATGCAGAATTTACGGTACTCCCGTAGTATATGTACCAGGTTAAGGTTAGGCCATAATTTTATTCCGATTTTCATTATTTCAGTTCTATTACAATTTCGGGGACTGTCAGTGTTAGCCAAGTGAATATACCCCCTGCCCATAGGTTTCATTCCCTTTAACAACTTGATGTAGAGTCGGCGAACAAAATTATATACCTCCATGCCGAATTTACAAATAAAAAAGATAGCCAATACAAAAATATTATACTGAAGCACCATTGTCAATACTTCGGTTTTGATTATCTAAATCTTATTCTTTTGGAGTACGCAGTCGTAAAATTGCTTGTTGGCATATTACCAAACTTTCTCAATATGCATAAATGATATTACTAAACATTAGGAAATAGTTTGGGCCAAACTGAACTAAGGAAATACTCTTATTATCGTCCTACTTTTATTAAAATAATTATTCAAATAGTTTATTTAAAACGTAAAATTGGGAGGAACAAATAAAGCTGTTTGTGTTGAGCAAAGCATTTACTTAATTGGTTCGAAAACAAACGGTATAGATTCTTCTAAAACAAAATCTTCCAAATATCATATATAATAAATACATTTTTGAGAAAAAATAATAATGCTTTACAGATAACCAATGGAACACAGAAGCATGCATTCCCGTTATTGATGAATACGGCAATAAAAGCCATTTTTTATTTTCAAACTCTTCCCACGACATCGTCAATACTACAAATACAGCAGAACCCATATTATCTACAGTTGAATTTTTCAAGTAATTGATGTTTTTCATATATTTGTATAAAATAATTTTCATCAATTTACCATCGCATTTCGCATCGCATTTCATTACATCATGTAATTTTGAGACTCAGACCTAAAAATAAAAAAAATTGCAATTTGTGCGGTCACTCAGGCACTTCTTTCTCTCGGGCAGATATTCAAAAATGGTTGAAAACATTGCTTCGTTTCTGTGATTTTGTGTGTTATTTGTCAATTTTTCGTTGTGTGTTTCAAAAATAGTTGTAAATCAAATACCTTAATTGTCATTACGTCTCCCAAGCACCTTTAGTGTAGTTGCAATAATCAAAAATTTGTCCTACATACACTGTGCTAGACTAGCGTAAAATTACACGTTTCACGTGGTTTGAATGTTTTCATCATTGATATTAAAATGATAGTTTCGGATCGGCACGTGTTTTATTGTTTTTATTAAAAATAATAGTTTTGAATAGGTAAGCCGGTCCCACGTGCCAACTCTCCGAAACACTACTAATTGAGCGTTAAAATTTTTTGTAATGGTAAAATATGAAACATCCATACCAAAGAATGTGCATGTGCATATTAAATTTGGTACTCCTGAAGTATGTGAACCAAGATGGCGGACACCGGAACGTATAGTATGTGTACGAGGTTAGGGTTAGGCCATAATTTTATTCCAATTTTTCTCATTTTAGTTTTATTACGAGTTCCGGGACTAGCTAAGTGACTCCCGTAGTGTTTGTACCTGAAATTATGGCCTAACCCTAACCTGGTACACATACTACGTTCCGGTGTCCGTCATCTTGGTTCACATACTTCGGGAGTAACCTACCTTAAATTTTATGCCCATGACATTGGTTGGCAATTTCTAGTGAAAATTTTTATACTGAGTTATTTGTGAATCGTGACCAAAACTTTTTTAGTAATTACGTCTTACAACGAAGCAGTGGAATAACGGACATGGGAAGTTTTTCAAACTGGAAAATATTTGGATGCTTTGTTGCTGGTTGGATATTAATATTCATTTGTATTGTCAAAGGGATAAGAACTACAGGAAAGGTATTCTGTAATACATCGCATACAATTTTGACGCCTAATGAAGCCGGGGTGAAAGCTATATGGCGATGCATGTTATGTTTAGGAATCAAGCTTCGATAAAAATCTGAGAGGATTTAAATGCTTGATCCATGAAAAATTGAACAGCAAGCTACTTTCGATTTCCCATTTTATGACGTAATAATATCATCGAAGTAGAGATAAAATTGATGATCCTGGCTAAGGCTTTATAGAGGGAGCAATAAAATACTGTACTCGGTTTGACTCTGCGCCAAGCCCAAGAGCTTACGGCTTCCGCTCCCTAAATGGTAGGTTGCTGTTTGCAAGTCCAAATGTTTGGTCAGGGGTGTTGTTTGCTTTATATATATAAAATTAAAGCACTAGTACTATGTAATGAAAATGTATCGAAAGTTCTAAAATTCTAAAGTTTTCTACATAACGTTAGGGCCACAAATATATATACATTAATGAATTTAAACTTATCGAGTTTCATTTCACCATTGTTATAAGAATAAGAATAACCGATTACATTTTCGACTTTAAGGCAATAAAAAGGGTGTTGCAGTTCTATGCAACATTTTCATGTACCCGGGTTTGGTTTTCATAAAAAAAAAAATTCAATTCTAAACAGCTGTTGTCAAGATTTTAATTGGTTTTCGGTACATACGCCGACAGGTAACATCGTCAATTAAAAAATGATCATTCTACTCTTCTCACTTTATGAATTGTTACTACAAACTCATGTAAACTTGTCTCATTTTCCATGAAAACCGATGTTTAAAAATTGGTGTTTACTATACAATACAATTTCTCACAGGTCGCATATGTAACTGTTTGTTTACCATATATTGGAATGTTTGCGCTTCTGATCAGAGGAATAACATTAGAGGGTGCCAGCAATGGAATTTTATATTACGTCACACCAAATATTACAAAGCTAGCTGATCCGCAGGTAATTTTTACTCCCGCAACTGAATCAACAGTCTTTCGATATGACTACGTATTCGATGTTCCTTGGTGATATCCCTGATCCAGTTGCAACGCCTATTTCGTGAAATATTTCGAGAATATTCGATTCGATTCCAAAATCATCAGGTATTTGTCCTGCTCGTGACATTAGCACTAGTAAGCAAAGGTACTAAACGAACTTCCATCGGCATAAGTGCGGAATGTTTTATTCAGAAAGCTAATTCGACTGGTATTTGGACTATAATTATAGATTCAAAGTACAATACTGGACAAAAATTAATATGCCTATTGTTTATAACGTATTGTCTGTTTCGGTAATACATTTTTTCAGTTTTCAAGCATATACAAATTATGGACCGCCTGAAGTATGTGAACCAAGATGGCGCACAACCTGAACATAATATGTGTACCAGTTTGGGGTTCAGGTTATGCGACATCTTGGTGCACATACTTCAGGAGCACCCAAATTATTATAGGTCTGGTTAGATGCAGGAAGTCAAGTGATATTTTCTCTTGGACTTGGTTATGGAGCTGTCATTGGATTAGGAAGCTACAACAAATCCAACTTTGATTGCTACAAGTAATACTCGTTATGTTTCTCTCAGTGCTACTTCGAAGTTACTGACTTTAAATTTTTGATATATTGAGCAAAATATAAAATCCAGAGTTTGCAAGCGTTGTCTTGTTTGTCCTATGGCCTCATTTAATTTTATAACTTATAGCAGGAATATATTCAATTTGGTGGAGTTATTTAACTATGGTTCAGTCTTGCTTTCGCTGCCTTGATGAAAAATATTCCCTTTTATCCTAATCCATGGTCTTTTTTTTATACATTAATCAGTTTAATCGTATTTTATTTCTGTAGAAGTTCTTTCTTTTTCGTTCTCACCTGTTGCGGAAGTTCTTTGTTGTTTGGATTTGTCGTTTTCAGCTTTCTTGGTCATATGGCGTTAGAACAAGGATTACATGTACAGGACGTGGTAGAAGGGGGTTTGTATTTTGTTCACCGTATTTTACAGACCACACAGCGCACTTAAAATCTTATCTTTCCAAAAAACCGATTAGATTATGCTTTATTGCCCACACTCAAAACCAGTACCCCTTCCCCGACCTTTGACCCCCGAAAAATTTCTTCCTATACTTTACCATTGCAAAATTTTCGGGGCTCATTTAAGAGTGGTTTCGCGAGTTGGCGCCTGTAAAATGGGGTATGTGTTTCACAGCATCATTATGATTCATCGCATACACCAATCTGTTTTTTAAAAGTATCGGTAAAGAATTTTAGCCCAGTCTATCACAGCTATTTCTACATTAATTTTTTACTACTGCAATTAAATTAAAACCACTAAGAAGACAAAGTGATCATTGAATTATTTGATTTATATTTAAATTTCCGAAACACAACTGAAAACTAACGAATAAAGTTCAAAAACGCGAAAACGAGGTAATGTTTACGACCACGCCTGTAAATCTGTCTCGGTGAGCAAAGTGTCTGAGAACTTTTCGCATATTGCTGATTGGCCAATGTCACGAAGTAAACAAGGAAGTCGTTGCTCGGGGAATAGTCCACTGCTTTAACACCGTTGCATCTTATAGTCCGATGCGTCTTATGTGTGAATAAAAACAATTCAAGCAATTTATTGACAGTTCTCCTTATGGTACGTAGAATGCGGTTTATGTGTGTGTTTTTGATTTTAAATATTCTATGCTAGCTAATATTAATGTTGAGTGCGGCACAATGTTTTGAAAAGCTGAATAAAATATAATTATAATAGAAAGACGCATCACTGACTCAGCTAATCCATGTTGTTATTTTTGATTACTAGCCAACTTTCTAAACGTTTCAGGGCCAGGGCTCGTCTTTCAGGTTTTACCAGCAGAATTCGCACTGTTACCAGGATCGCAAATCTGGTCTGCAATATTCTTCACAGCATTACTCGGACTAGCTATTGATGGCTCGGTAAGACTAGGAACTCAAACACATTTGACGCTTACTGACTCTGTACAATCATGATTTAAGTATAGAACAGACTTATCGTAAAGTCTAGTTTTTTTTGCAACATGCAAAAATTTTAAGTTGTGTTTCCCTAGTTTGAGCAAATTATTGGTTATTATTGTAAGAGGGGGAATAAATTGGATCAAAATGGTTACGAAAATTTCTGCCATTTGCGTTCTATTACTGGTGATGGGATTTTGTTTCGGTTATAGTTGTCAGATAAGAACGACCATGGCTTGCTGTAACATGACTATCACAAATATTTGTAAATGAAAACGTCGTCGGATTCGAATGTCGAACTAAAATATTGTTATGTTCTAGTATTAGTATAGAATATATTGAACTGTGATAAGGAGCTTTAGTGATGATAATGAGAATACCTTTATTCATTTTTTTTAGTATGAACCTTTGGAAGGAATAATCACCGCATTAGCAGATTATTATCCTTCGTATTTTGGGCATCGAGGATCTCATTATTGGAGCCTCGGATTGTGTTTGTTACTCTTGATTCTTGGATTACCTCAATTATTCGATGTGAGTATCAATGGAAACGTGGTCATGCTGCTAAATGCCAAGGCGACCATTCTGTCTTTTTGTTTAAAAAAGGTTCCTCCATTGGCAAGGCACACTGGCAAAACATACAAATCAGTTGACATTGTATTTAGTCTATTGATGATTGTTGCTGCGGGCATGCGACTCCCACTTTTGTTTTTAAATGAATTACTCGAATGAATTACTCGACGGGCCGGATTTGGCCCACGGGCCATAGTTTGCCCATGTCAGTGATACTGCGTCCCAATTTTAACGCAGTTAGTAGTCGTGTTCTGAAAAATTAAATGACATGAAGAAATGCAGTATGCAGGAAATAACAATCATATAAAGCAGGGCTACTCAACTATTTTTATCGAAGGTCCGCAAACAAAACTTAAAAATTATTTGGGTCCGGTCTTTTCAGAAATGATATTTCGGCATACTTAAACAAGCACTTCCTCGACCGACTAATGATTAGTAGCAAATTAAAATTGTTCATTATGGTGTTATAGTTCTTTTCGTATATATTCAAAACTATGAAAGTCATTTTATAATAGGAAATTCAAAAAGTGGGGCTAATGATCCAAAAAAAAAAAATTAGGTGCGGTCCAAATCCAATACTCGAAAGGTCCGGATTCGGACCGCGGTCCGCCAGTTGAGTAGCCCTGATATAGAGGACAGGATCGAGTCCAGGAACTTATTGGAAAACATAACGCTATGAATTGTGTTCCAACTGAAGAAATAATCATACTGCAGTAACTAATATTGAATACAGTGCTTCTTTGCCAGAAAATTACATGAAGGCAGTACAAGAAGTATTTAAATGGAAACATTACAATAAATTAATTATCATTCAAAATTTGAATTATTTCTACATTAGACAATGTTAAACTATCTATGTATATGGAACAACATCAACTCACTGAATTCATGTCGCAAACAATAAAAACAGGAAGTGACATATATTATGGAATTTTCTTCATAAACCCAACTATGACGTCATAGAATCTTACGCTGTCACGTTCTAATTCAATTTGAAAACACTGCTTCCAATCGTTTCAGTGACAATAATATCTTTTAATGAATCACTGATTTTACAGGGAGGAATTTACGTATTTGAGGTAATTAATATATATGGTGGAAGTGGCATCTGCATTTTATGGGTAGCATGTGCCGAAACGATTACAATAAGCTGGATTTATGGAATTGATAGATTTTTCGATGACGTCACAATTATGATTGGATATCGACCATCAATTTTAATTAGACATTGCTTGAAATACGTGACCCCGACGATATGTATAGTAAGTAGCCTATAGTCATATATACTTTTAATTTTCAATAACAGTATAAATAAAAATAGTTTTCTATATTGAGTCCATCAAACTTATGTGCTACAGATCATATTCATTGCAATCTGTTCAATGTATAAACCGCTCGAGATGGGAAGTTACACCTACCCATGGTGGGCTGATATGATCGGATGGGTGATATCAATATCGGTCGTTGCAAGCATACCTATCATTGCTATAAAGACATTTTTAGAAGCTAAAGGCACATGGAAACAGGTTCGTAAAAATTTAGTTGAATTGACGGTAGAGGGGGTCGCAAGCTCTCTTTCTCCACAGCTTCCGACTGTCAAAAGGTCGCGATTGCCTATCTATCGATGTTTCCCCGACCTTTGAACCCATAAAAATTCCTCTTATGCTTTGCCATTGTAAAATTTCTGATGCTTATTTTGAGACTGTGTTTGAACATTGTGCTTACAGCTTGGTAGCTTAGGGACTGATTTTTGATTACTGTTAATAAACTAAAACTCTCCAGAAAACACAAAGATTATTTTAATTTATAGGTAATTAATCGATACCACAGTTATTTAATTGATACCTAAATTTTGGATATATAACTGAAAACTGACAAATAACCAACGAAACGAGTAATGCCCATCACCATACCTGAAAATTTGTCCGAGTGAAATAATTGCCTGAATGGCTTCTGGAATTTAAATTGATACGTCATCATGGCCATGTTGTTGCTTAGCCGATGTTACGGAAATAAACAAGCAAGTCGATGCTCGGGGAAACATCAAACATAGCTTAGAAAGTCGCTGTCTGGTGAAGTGGCTGAAACGAGTTTTTTCGTCCCAGCGTATTGGTAATTACAGTCACGTGTGCTCCAGCGTTCCCACACGTCGCGCAGAGCAGTGCTCTTCAACCGGGTATACCGGAATATCAGCTGGGTATACAACCGATAAATGGTATACGAAGGGTGTACAGCCTAAGTCAGGAATTATAAACTCTAATCACTAATATAATGAACGAGAATATCGGTCGGAGACCGAAGACTTATCGATCGAAAGTTATGGGATCCCCAAAACAGAAACTGCGGTTTCGATCCATCCGCTCTTATTCCGTGTAGCAACACCGTGTATCTCATCACTCATTAATTAATAACTCGCTAATTATACAATATAATTCATCCAATATCAATCGGTTTCTGGCCATAGGATGAATGCACATGCAAAATTTGGAGCAGATTCAACCTCGCTTTCGTGAGATATCGCCTGTATCTAACAGACAAATACCTATCATCATACTTACCGATCGAGATCGATAAGTAATAAGATATTCAAGCGGAGACAACAGTGCAAACGCGGCGCACATGAAATATAAAATGTCATTAACGCAAAGAACCGACGCAAAGACATTGTTACATCACAAATTATATAGATAATGCAGCCACATGTCTGGGTTGGTGATTTCGGCTGCCATGCGTTTCGTTTGGTTCACGTTGAACATTATTCCCGTCGACGCTGAGGCCGTCAGTCAAATTTATAACTTGCGGACACTAGCCTATTGGATTGCATGATGATATTGCAGTACAATATGTGGTTAAAATATAATGTTTATTTAAGTAAAAGGTATACCATGATGAAAAGGTTGAAGAACACTGGCGTAGAGCTTTGGCGTTTGCGTCCTGTCGACTACGTTTAAACAGTGCAAGTTAGGTAAATTAGTTGGACCTCCTGAAGTATGCGCACCAAGATGGCGCAGGTTAGGGTTCAGGTTATGCGACATCTTGGTGCGCATTGGTTGTTAGTGAAATACTGAAATATATGCTATTGATTCAAACAGCTTAAAGGACCTTTGTTTGGTCATTTGTGGGTAATTTATGTTTGCCAAAATTGCAAATGAGAAAATCAACCCCATTTTGGACTACGTCCTTGCTAGTTAGCAGAACTTATCTAACTAGGAACCTATCAAGACATTGAGACTCTCATTCAATTTGAGTGTATGGAAGCAGATGTCACGTAACCAACCGAGTTAAAGTGTAGCTAGCCTTCGACTCACGTTACAAACAAATTGTAAAAACGCTACAGCTCGCTCTGTCATGGCAATCACGTTGCGCGTCCAAATGAACCGGGTCGAAAATTGAATTAAGCTTCGCAAGGCAGGCCTACTCCAGCCAAACGCACTGCACGACTACAGTAGTTGCTTGTCCGTGTAATCGAAAATTAAACGAAACTTTGTAGATTGATCAATGTTGCTATATTTTTTCAGAAATGGGATATTTGCATCACTCCTAGACATGAAACAATCTCGAGGATCAACAATAAATTCGAAATGGACAAGTTTATCAACGCAGTTTAAATCAGATCTAACAACTGAACAACTCACATATGATATCGATAGGATTCTCCCCACGCCCCGGAGAAATGCAGATTTTTATCTTGATTTTCCTTCAAACTAGTTTTCAACCCTTTTGGTGGAGCACCACCCCAATAAAAGAGTCTTGAGGAATCCCTGCGCGATCGTTTAATTGTTTTTGATCAAATACGCATATATGTAAGCAAACCTAATAAGGGCAAAATAAAACAAAGGTAACCCAGTTGAAGCGGTGAGGGAAGGACGTGCCGACGCCTCTGAGATGGCGCCAACTCTAACAATTCGGTTAGTGGAATTGAAACAAATGGAACATAAAAGTTAGGAATAGTTTATACCTGAAATGATGGGCAACAAAAGAATAGGATTCGGACAATGTGGACCACGTAGGCTACCCGCCACTCCAATTTTACATACCCGCATCTCAAGGAACTAGGGAAGAAGAGTAATAAAATACGTTGTACCTCTCACACTACATCACTCACGTCGGATTTTATTCATAATGAAGAATTTCATGAAAAGACATTTAGATTTTAATATTATTCTTGCTAACATTGTTGTCACATAACACACTACTTCGCAGTTATTTACCTCAATCAAATTATTGGTTTGCTTTAAAGGCGACTAGTAGTAATAACAAGCCTAACCATGTTCGCTTTGACGTAAACAGTTTTATATTGGAACACACCTTTTTGCAGTGTGTTTATATTATACAAGTTGGATGCCCGAACGATACAATTGTTTTTTTCTTTGTTTGTGTAATATGGGTAAACTGACACGTATATTTCCACGTGTTTTAAACAGTTTTAGGGATTTTGCTTGTTTTCCCAATCAATCAATAAATGATTGATTGATTCTGTGTGATCATTGTTCGGTGTATTTTTTATGTATATTGTGTATCGGGGAAATCAAATTAAACTCATACTTATCATACTTCGGCTTACCATACAGTCACCAGTGCGTACAGTCCCGGCTTTGAAACGCTGTCCTGGCTGGTAGACTTGAACCAATTTATAGTTAATTTTATTCCCGGTATCTACTCCCAAAGGTGTATGATGAAGTTTGTCTGATTCGCACTATCCCGGTTTTGTGTTCCAAATATATGGTAAGTCTAATTATACTTACACCGCGAGTTTACGAAATAGAGACAAATCCAATATGAATTTGATTATATTCAAACAAAATACTTACAATAATATGGATTTGAATGTACACTGACGGACCCCTGGTTAAAAAACACTGACACTGATCTGTCTCATTGACGCATTTCCTTCATTTGTCGGATATATTGAAGATACATTTGCAATTCTGAATAATTTTTCTGCACTCCATGAAATTCACATATAAATCTATGTTTCATATAATTCTTCTAATCGTTCACATTTCAATTTTTTCATTGAACAAGAAACAATACCAGGAGAATATGCTGTGAATCACAGTTGGATCAATTACAGTAATCCAGTTCAATTACAATTACTCCCTTAAATATTTCAATTACCCCGTGCAAAAAATATCAAATTATAATTACATTACAACAGAGCAATGCTCAAATATATGGTCACGTTACACAGAGCGAAGCAGTCTTTACCCTTGACGCTACCGCTACCCTCAAAAAAATTCCGATTTTCGCGTAGCAAGAATCTACAGAATCCAACCAGACAGCCAGTGTTTCCATGAATTTAGCCTATTTTATCACAACTATTTCTAGACTAATTTTATATTATAACTATTAACGCTACAACACCTAAGGATACAAATGATGATTTACTTATTTGATTGATACTTAAATATTCCGAAACACAACTAAAAACTAACGAATAGCATTCGAAATCGCAAAATGAGGTATTGTTCACAACCACGACTGAAAATCTGTCAGAGTGTCTTAACAGATGCGAAAAGGCATAATGATACGCCACTTTTTGCCTCTTGCTGATTGGCTAATGTCACGAAGTAAACAAGGAAGTCGATGCTTGGGGGGAAAAGTCCATTTAACTTGGGAGCACTTATTTAGCATATTAAATATTATGGAGAACATCGAACACTTTACCGGGCGAGATTATGAATTTAAAAACATAGATAGGATAGGCCTAGTGCCATGTTTGCGATGAAATGAGCGAGTAAGTGCGAATATTAAAAGAAAGCAGTCACTTTATTTTTGACAGTAAAAGCAATTATCGTACCGTACGGTATTCGTCGCAATATTTCGTAAAAATGACGTCACTGCAATTCGCCTTACCAAACAAAAACAAAGCAGAGAATGAACCTTGTACAGAACCAGATCACTGGAATGTCTGAATGTAGACTGTAAAGCACTGTAGTTTGAGACTTGTACCGATACCAGTTCCCAAAAAAGCGGAAGGGATGGGACTGAAAAAGGTCGGCCTTAATTATGGCAGGACAGTGCTTTAAGTTCTGAAATTATCGCCTAGTCCACAAAACAGCAAAATGACACTGTCACGAGACCAGCAGTAAGCCTGAAATTTTTTTAACGAAATCTGGAAATCCTTTGTTTGATTCATTTGATTGCTGCATTGCGAGGATTAAAAGACTTCCAGTTATCCAGAAGTAGTGGTATTTCAGTACCGGTACAGGTATTCACTGAATTATTTGGTTCAGTCAGTTAGTTTTGTAGTTATAGCTGTATAGCCTAGTTCAGTCCGTCACCGTCAGTAATGTCAGAATTCCGATTCCTGTATTCTGGTACTTTGAACAATTTTCCCTGAATTCAGCGATTGTTTACAAAGTCAGAAAGTGGAATATCACCCTTATATTTTGTGTAATAGGGTACCGGTATCCTACTGAAAATACAGTAATAGGATAAACAGAAAAACCTTTTACAGCTAGGCTATATGCTGATATGTACCGTAACGGTGTAATTTTCACTCTCCATCTGACAGTCTGATATGCCTATAAAGTGCTCAAAAATCTTCTAATATATGACTGTATGAACTGTTGTGCCATCATAACTTGAGTTATGGCGACTAATGAAGAAAAACCCAGGTGAGCTACTACTACTGTACTAAGCACTAAATTTCGTAACTTATGCTTTTTACATTAAGCAATGTATTTTTAAAATTTTTGCGGTATTTTATTTAGTGAAAATCCATTGGCCCCTGAAGAAAATGAGGAAGCTGCAAGCATGTCTACATGGTTTTCTGGATGGTACGATACTGCAAAGAAAAAGGTATAAATGAGCCCTAACTGATCAACACATATGAAAATCTATCTTATTTTAATTTGCCATATCTGCGATGATCTCTAATAATTTGATGTCTTATAGTGTATTTCCATCCTAGACTAGTTTTAATGTAATAACAAATGAACAATAAATTTGATTGTATGTCCCATCTGGTTAAATTCACAAATAACCAAAGGATAAACCGTTTATCATAAACGGAGATTTTAGTAACCAAAATTATTCTTATTACTACTAATATATTAGTACTGTTTTCTTATATAATTTAATCTCATCGTCAATATACTCCAGTATGCTCAATCAGCAACTCGGCTCGACGATTGGCACATCGTACTAAGCATTGGGAACATGCTTGCCATTGCACCTCTGATTACTCTGCTAATTATGACAATCATGTAAAAGAGTTTAAATATGAAAATCCCTAATAATAAGTATTTTTGAAGTTATTTTCTCTGCTGGTCAAATAACTTTATATTTTTAATTTTAGCTGGCAGAAACTAATGAATTCATGAAGCATGATTTGCAAGAATTTTCACAAGCAGTTCAGACTGATGCATCTAGAATTGTTGCAGCAACAGCGACAACAATGAAAGAAAAGTTGAATATTAATGTATGATAACTCTTAATATTTATCATAAAATTCATTTTCATTAAACATTGGGACGAGAGATGTGAATTTGAAAATATACCAAGGCTGTGGAATTGGGGAAATTCACACCATACCCTAAACAACCTATGCTCAGGTTAAACAAAAATTCATATTCAGGGAAAATTTTGATCCTGGCTCGAGCTCCAAACTCACATATTTTGATATTGAACATGTTGGGAGTGTGTAACCTTCTTTAATTGTTCTTGTCTTAATAGACTTAATTATCTATTGATATTGCTTAGTTGGAAATATCACTCCAATACCAACAAAATCATACCAAACTTCGATTTAGACTTTACACTCCGGCTCAACAACCCTTTGCCTAATGATCATTATTTTACAGAAGGATTTATTTTTTTGCGTTATCTCAGGGTTTTTAATTAGTTACGGTACCTATCAATAATTATTCCTCAATATTATTTTAAGGTTGACTTGGAAGAGGCCTCTGCAGCAACTCGTGTGGTGAAAGATTCTTTGTCTAACTTTCTTGGAAACATTGCAAACAAAGTTGGTCCTATTCGTCCTGATGATGATGGTGAATATAGTTGAAATTATCAGATCAATTCAAAAATTGAGTTGAGAGCAGAATAACCATAATAATATAATAAGATGAGATCATATTATTTTAAATGTTGATGGGAGACTAGAAATAATTCAGGTCAATGAAATTATGAAAATAGCAAAACATATTAATATAACATAAACAGATGATTTTGACTATAATTGTCACTATTTTTTAATCCAATGAAATATGCCAAACCCCGACTTTACAGTCCTGATGTTATGCTATTCTTAAGTGATAAATTTTTGGTACCTTGACTTTTTGGGTTACACCATTCACTGATCTGACTGATACAATTTATTCAAAATTTTGCTCTTGTATTTCAGAAAATTTAGGAGAGTCTGCAATTATTGGAACTGGTTCTGGAACTAAAGTACTATCTCCTTCAGAGGTATATATTTGAATTTTGAAATATATTCATATAAACTGCGTACACATATCATACATATTGTGGGCATTGTTAAGGAGGTAAAGCTTCTCACAAATTCTCATCTAATTGCTACATATGTTTGATTGTGATCAAAAGCATTTATTGTATGTCATGAACACTGGAGTAATTACAAAAATTTGGGAAGATATTTAAAATTTTATTTGCTGCGTTGAATGAGGATTCTCAAGCAAGTTTTGTTGGAACTAAGCCCTGAACAAAACTGAAAAGAAATTCAGAAAAGATCTAAATTATTAAAAACTGCAATAAATAAATACTATTCAGTATTCATATACCGGTAATATAATAAGCGAGAAAATCCAACTTTTTTGTGATTCAGCATTGAAGTGTTGGTATAACTCAAAACTGTACCAGTGATCTAATTTGTGTAATAAGTGCTTACATAATACTGCTGATTCAGCTTAATATGACTAATAAAACAAGACAACTCTTTATTTTATTTTACCAACTCAGGCACGAATATATGCTATTCGTACAGACCCTGCGACATTCTGCAATGAGCCAGACAGTAAGTACTTAAGATTGAGAGTGTTTAGATTGCATTGAATTGAACAATGTTGTGAATGTGAAAACTGACTTATTACTACCAGTGAAATAGCAATTGTGAATGACTGTTATCCCTAATCATTGCACTTAATTAAAATTCACAATCAGTGGTGCCTCTTTTCATCTTGACCTAATTAATGCATAATGTTATACAGGGATGTATAAAATGAAGCAAATTTTTTAATCTCTACATTAAAATATGCAGTCCAATAATACTTTATCTCAATCTGAACAACGAGAACATTTAAAACTCATTCACTAATAAATATGAAAAGTCAGCCAAAACAAATTTGAATTTTATATTTACTTATGAAATTACTGTTTGGGATATATATTGATTTTGTGAATGTTGCCCTTATTAAGTGGCTTCAAATATTCTTGATGTCTCAGATTCAAGTATATTTTTCAGGATGTATAACAGATTAATCAGTTTTGCTCAACCCTGATTTAAAGTAATCATTTAGTATGCCACTAATCAGAGATTGGGGCAGCAACACTTTCCACGATAACTCGAGCCAGGCATTGGTTACCTGTCATAAACCCAGTAATTGGTCACATCAACATCAACATAAACAACAGCTAATCCTATCTGAGGGTGATCATAATGCATCGATTTCTAAATGGTTATATTCCGTTCGGAAATTTTTTTTTTTATTTTAAAAATAATTTGTAATATTTTACTTGTCTTTAAAACTAATTTGACATCTGACATTTAAAAATTTGCGAATGAAACAATAATTTACATTGATAAATATGTATTCGGAATAGCACCCTAAGTTATTTGGTTTTGGCTATCTCTTATCGCACTGTTAAAGAAGACCAGTATGGCATTGCAGACTAATTTACAATTGTGCAAGTTCTTTGCCGAAAATCTATGTGTTTCATATGAAATTGTGATGAGTGAATAAATTTTTTGTAGATGAAAATGAGTATCATTCCTGGTCTCCTAACTTTAACCTTGAAGACAAAAAGACTGAAATATCATCTTTGATGCTGGATTGTTCACAGGTATATGACAGGATATTTTTTTTTGAAGTTGTGTTTATCCCAATATTATCGGGTAATTTGTCTACTCGAAAAATTTGAAATCTATGTACTTAGCATATTCTATCAATGATGATCTTTAATAGGGAAATCTTCTATCTGGGAAGATAATTGTTTAATACAATAAAAATTTATTATGAAATTTTCTATAGTAATTACTAATTTTTGAGGATTAAATAAATTTGCTGGGAAGCTGGTTAGAAATTCTAATGGCTTTGTCTCCAGAATCTCAGTATATCCAAACTTGCTAAACTTTATTCAGTCATTGATGTTTTGGGCATGATCACCGACTTGAAACATGAGCCCAAATGCAGTTATGTGAAAGTGGAACTCAAAAGCATGATATAAGGGACTAAATATTGAAAATCAAATTTAAATTAACTTCCAAATTCAAAGATTGGAAAGCATTATACATGTGAAAAAGTAATTAGATTGTTATGAGCTGGAGATACTAGAATTTCCTGCAGCTCTGGCTCCAGCTCCAACAAAATGTCATGATCCTAGCTTCCCAGTTTCTCATAACTTGACTTTTGCGTGTGAATAATCATATTTTTGTTTCAAACAGATACGATCTCTCTATACAAAACTGGTACCGACAGCTGTCTCTCATTGCGATTTTTGGGCAAGGTATTACTTTAAACTACATCAACATGAAAAGGTAAGAAATGATCTTTGTATCCAATAAAGCAGCTTTCGTTCTTGTATTGCTAATCAAAATTAATTTGAAACAGACCTAAAAAAATTGGCCATATCAAAATTACACTAACACTGCTCAAATTTACTCCTTTTCGAACATTTTCGCCAACTTTCTCCCTTTTTAGATGCCAAAGAAATATATGTTTGTTGAATAGGAAGGCTCTCCTGGCTGTAATTGATCTATTTGTCATAAACTTTCCTCTCAATATTTAATTTTTATATCAGAAGTTGGGAATATATTCACCTAAAACAGAGGTTTTCCACTTCCAATCAATCTTTGTGCTACTTTCTTTACACAGGCCGAAGAAAGGCGTGCTCTGTTAGTTGAACGAGCTCAGAAAACTCATGATGATATAGAGTGGGATGATGAAGGTATTTGATAATTTCACCATATTTGAAAAATGGTTTTGTTTTCAAAGAAATTGAATTACTGAAAGAGTAATTTGATTAAATTTGGGCCCTCCAGAAGTGTGTGCACCAATATCATGGAGGTAACTAATTTTGTTCACCTACTTTAAATCAAGTTGTGTAAAAGGGACTGAACCCTATGGGCAGGGGGATATTCACTTGGCTAAAATAGACATTCCCTGAACCAAAATAAGAAAAATCTGACTATGGGATTACCTGGATTTGTTTTTAATCAGTGCTGAGTAGAAGTCACTGTCAGTTAGTTGTTGTTAAGTCAGAGTCATCCTATTAAAACGACTTGAATCACTTTTGAGACTATGATAAATCCTAATCCTGACTCAGGTTGAGCCAATGACTTGAGGCTCCCCAACATTGGTATTGATTAAGCCATAAATCTGTTGCACCAATATTTCAAATTATTAAATTAAGAATACCCTGTTTATTTTTAAGTTTGTAATCTGTCCTAATTCCACACAGATGACTGGATTCAACCAAAGTCTGGCGCAGTGGAGTCGTCTCTAAAACCTGTTGCAATCCCAACTGAAAAATCAGAAACAGAAGATGATCAGCTAAAGAAACGCTTGGAAATTCCTCCTGAACTAATAAAAAATGAATCATCAGAAATTAAGAACTCACTTGCCAAAGAGTCTCAAAGCATAGAATCGATCATCACCAGTAAAAGCGGTGACATGACAGCCCATGAATCAGAAACGAAAGATTTTGAAACTGTTCCACAGCGAAGTGCAGACAATGGTGATGATAAACTGAATGACAGAGATTCAACAGCAACCGAACAAATTAGTGAGGATTTATCGATAGAAAAGTCTGCTTCTTCCGCTAAAAAAACAGATCCTAAAGAGATTAAAGTTGCTCATGATGATAAAACGTTGGATAGCAAAAGTAAAGATACCACTAGTGATGAAACAGCTAAACCAACTGAGACAGGAAAAGGTATGTTGCAGTTAATGGTACCAGGTTTGATGGTGGTTTATACTTAATTCTTAAGCTAAAAGGAGATTGGTATAAAATCCGATTCCAATAATAGTTTTATATAGAGTATGCATCCCTTAAAATGAGTTATTGGGCCACATTGCCTTGGTGTGCCTTTACGATTTAATATACGGAGCATTCATAATAACTCATTTTATGGGTTGCATTTGTACTTGCATCTTGTATTGTAAGTATCTTGATCCGTATTGTATTATTGGCAGTGCCATCCAGTGGTGAAAGTTCGGATGATTGGGAAAAGGATTTTGATTTGGACATGACAGAAGATGAAATACAACAAGCACTTAAAGAATCTGACGCAATTGATGTTGGTGTAAGTTTGTCAAAAAAGTAATATCACAAATATACAAACTACAAGCAAACTAATATCTTAAATACGGTCCAGATTTGACACTCTGTCAAAGCTGTTTAAAAAGGACTCAAGACTTGACTCAAGCCCTAAACAATAGAGTTTGGCTTGTGTAAGCATACTGCTAAGAATGTTTTGACTGCGGATGTACTATCAATTTTGTAATAATTTATATTTCAGGATATTGGTGAAGATTGGGAAAACTGGGAATGATCCATCTGCAATCAGTATAATAATTCTAATTGATCTTACTTCTCTTTAACATCTTACATTATTTTATCGCTGTATCATACATAATCCTTGTTGATATGTCTATATATGAATTCATGGAAACTACTAAGTGTCGACTTCATATGATGGTGTGATTCTACTTATGACATTACTCATATGTGAATAAGAAATTATTTTTCACTGTCAGTGTCACATGTGCAGCTGCTAAGATACCAACCCATGTTGCTGAGTTGGCACAACAGAAGTCCTCTTCCTGCTATGACGTAAAAAAAAACCTTTTCACTTGTAAATATGCCTTTGCCAGAAAAGATGGGGAAAAAGTATTAACTAGGTTTGTGGGGAATATGGAAGTATGCCGCAATTTGGGAGAAGTTTATGCATATTCCTTGAATCATTGGGGCAGTGAATTTACAATATTTTCACTGATTTACACACCAATTTCAACCACTGATATTGGCAGATCGCTACTTAGCTTTACACTCATTTCACTCATTATTGAATGACAGATATTATAGACTTCTTTTGCTTGTTGCTTGAAAACGTTTTATTCGTGTTGTGAATTCTTGAGTTTAATCTATAAATACATTCTATTCTATTTCAAAACATCAACTGTTGGTGTGACCATGCGTCGCGAAATGATTATCCAGAAGCAAGGGGGTGATTCTCCAAACTCTATAAAGTTTTTATTGAGCAACATACATTTATTGTGCAATATTTCAAATTAAACAAGTTGTACAAGGCGTAATGAAATCGCAAATAGGCAAAACAAAGCTGGTCATTCAGGCCAATTAGTCTCATGAAATTGGGCAAAGCATTCTCATAGTTCGACAGCACTAAGTGAGGTCAGAGAACAATAGAATATCATACCATTTGGACTTTTTTAAAAATTCAAACGTCCTGAAATCAACATCAGTAATTTATACTCTGATATCTTCCGTCCTATGAAGGGATCTCAAATACAAGAATGACATGACTGATCGTCGAGGAGAATAATTTAAAAAATTCAGTTGAAATGAAACTAAGATGATCAATGTAATATAGAAATTTACCAGCATAATATATAAATACCTCGGATAGATTGTTGAAGCAGAAGTGAATATTGTCAATACACCTAGTTTTTGCTTTTGTCAATACGACACATATTTATCCATTAATTCGCTGGTATTTATGAAATTTACTATGAATCAAATGGATTCAAGATGCAGTTATAAAATGGGTATTTTAGGCAATGAGGAATGGAAATTTAATTCAGAGGAACTTACAGATAACTTCTGTTGAAGAAAATTTAGTCAAGTTTTTTTTTGCTCTTTCGATCAGAGCCTGCATATTATAGTCAAGTACCAAATTACATGTCAAGACAGGCAAGTCTAGCTTGGCAAAACAAGTTCAACATAAGAAATTATTCTACAGGAAACTTTGGCATCGTCTTAGTAGTAATATTTGTTCAACAGCAGCATCAAGAATAAACAACAAATAGAAGAAAAAATTGATAATAAATCAGTAATAGATATACAACTAATGGAATTAGCATCCAGGCCCCGGTCAATTATTACAAATAAAGGGCATGCGAATGCTTCGTTAAGCAGGCAATATATCTTCGCAGTTTAACCAAATTAGGTATGTCACATTTTAAAGTTTTGAGGAAATAGCATTTTTGTAATAGTTTGGAACTAACAGCGAAACCCAAAAATGGATATAAGGCATTACCCAAAATCGAAACTGGCTGCTCGACTGTGTGACACATCATGATGAAGATGACCATCCATTTCTAAAAAATGTGACATAAGCTATTTTGATTTTACTACAGCGATAAATGGAACTGTGACAGAAATACACAAGTAAAACAAATAACAGATACACAAAGACATAATGTACAGGCAATATATGCAGATGCAATATTTGATGATGCAATAGTAGGTCATAAAAAAGAGAAGTGTAGGTTTGAATTAGAGTCTTATAGATATAACATCGTAATACTGAAGGTTTCTATATATGTATGTGAAATAAATCACAAAATGCAATAACATTTAAAGGTAAATTACCAAAGATAATTACAAATTGTGGAACAGTGAGTTATGCAATATTAATAAAATAATTGAATGTCATGTCCTGCATCCAGCAAAATATTTGTCAAAACAAATGAAAATTCATGTCATTTCTTCAAGCTAGAATACACAATTTTAGTACAACCGCCTAAAAATATTTTTCAGTAATGCAAAATATCCCTTGGCTCTTTAGAGCATGCTTTTTTCACACTCGGCGGTCAGCAATATATACTTTTTGATAGAAATTTTGTACACATACTTTCGCACAAAACAGTTCTGTAAATTCAAATAAAAAAAAAGGAAATCAACGACCATAAAAGGAATTTTTTTCGCACATGAATGCACACCCTTCGTCTGCTGGATTTAATGAAGATCAAATAGCTTGTTGTGTACTATAAACAAACCCTATTTACAGTCGGTTTGTTTCATAATATGACGGAGATAAGGTTAACCATGCATTTGCTGTGGCTAATACTTCAAAAATTACCGGAAAGACGTGCATGATCTCAAGTTCATTAACATAGCAAATATACCACAAAGGTGATTCATGATCATGAACCCTTCAAAAGGGATTATGATGCTTTGGTTCGATTTCATAGGATATATGATTAAAGAGGGTAATATTTTAACAGTGGTTCTCTTTTTCCAGCTTGTGGTTCATTAAGTAGGACTTGCAGACAACGCTGGACAACTTGTTTTTGATCCCATGACGCTGAAGCAATAAATCATTGTATATGCTCTCATACTTTTGGCTGTTTCTGTTTGATTAAACATGTTCTTTTGCACTAAGTACATTGGTAGAACATAGAGCGGCAGAAAATATTTCTTGAAGGTTTAGATGTGCTAAATGTAATGAGACTGAACACAATATTTTTCATGTTAATTTGGAAAACTATGGCAACTTCAGAAACCATCATGTCAAACAAGTGCTCTGCGACTACAGTTTTCGAACCATTGCTTCAAGCAGTCTTCCATTATTAATTGTCTTTACTACACGTTTGCTCTTCGTCCAAATCTTTGCTTTCTTCAATTGTTGATGTGGGTAGGACATACTTAACGGAAAAGACAGAACATTTTCGAATAATGATGGCCATAATTACACCATACAAAATTTGAAAAAATGAATTCAATAATGGAAACAAACGAATTTTTTCATAAATTGCAATATTGCTTGCGTATGAAATGACAAGAACAGATTGTGATATTTGGCAATTCTGCATTCCAGTTTCAATAGCGATTGTTCGTCGACTTGGCTCCGTTAACCTCAAGAATGGTAGAAGAGCAACCAAGTAGCCAAGGACCATTCCAAGTATAGGTGTTAAGAAGCAGATCTAAAAGAAAGAAATAGAAGTTAACAAAACATCATTTATTCCTAGATACAAGTTGGTGCTACAGAAGTATGTGTACCAATATGGGGGGAACTTTTTTTTGCTTACCCTATATCAATTTGTGTAAAATAACTGAAACCGATGGGCAGGAGGTATATTCACTTGGCTAACACAGACATTCCCCAAACTCGTAATAGAACTAAAATAAGAAAAACGAATAAAATCATGGCCTAACCTAGTACACACACTATGGGAGTACCTACAAGTACGCACAAGAAGCACTCACCAACCACTGCCTCCAAGACAAATAGAAAGACAGTTCGCTGACAATCCCACTAACAATCAGTGTTACAACGATAGCAATTGTTCCAAATATTGTAAAAACCTACAATACAAAAGAATAACAATATGGGGGATAGCTTAACAGAATATTGATCATGAAATAATTAGGAAGTAGGGTTGTGAGGCCAGAAAATTGACAGATGACTCATTTCAAAACTGCACCTGGTTGAAAAACATTGACTCAAGCATAAACAAGTCTTTCCCTGTAGAGAATGCTTAGTCAACTAGCTATTCAAGCGGAAATTGGTTTCTCCCTATTTAGATAGTGAATTCTGACTCATGATTTCAAAGAATTCAGAATTGTGACTCCTAGGGATATCCAAAACGAATCGAATATATTCGAAATTTATTATATCTGATATAGTGAAATTTGGAATTTAGGAATGATTTAAAATATTTTTATTTAAAAATTAGGGATATTAAGCCATCTGACAAGAAAATCTTAATGTATGAAAATCAGATGACAACACAGAAAAAGCAATCACCCTCATTTTAGATAAATTTACGCACATGATTGTGCCACCAGCCCACCACTTCAGAATAATATGCAGCCAATATTCGAAAATATTTTCTCAGAGTGTATTCAAATAGTAAACTCGGTTCGGATTCCCATCTACACGGCCCCATAAACGTACTCATTGCAAAGTGAAATGATCAATTTGACTCTTACAAAGAATCTAGTATAATGCGCCAATACAGGCAGCTATACAATGCACAAGGAATTTCTGATCATTAATAATAAACAAAATCATCAACAGACAACAAAACAAATATTGAAAAAATGCAACTCCTCAATATTTAAATTTACCTTGGTTATTATTTCTGCTTCTTTCGGTTTATACCTTCGTAACAATGCACCAAATATTACAGGAAGAACCATTATTGCTAGAGCAATACCTTAAAATCAGTGATATATATTAATTTATAGTGTATTCAAATACAATTATACTGGTATGATGTTGTATTTGAAATTTGAATACATCGAGGTTTCAATAAAATTTGAAAAGCCTTCTCAAAAATTTAAAATTTTTGTTTCACAATAATGACCAACTTATGAAATAAAGTTAAGATTTAATTTACCATGAAAACCATAATTCTGGTACATAATAGGTAGGATTGCATAACAATCCAACCATTCAAATCTAAATAGAGTGATACCTCATACAATGTTGTAATTAAAATTCAAAAAAAATTTGTAGAGCCTTCCCGAAAATCTTTATTTTTACGATTTTAACGACTATGATTTTATCAGCTCATGAAGTAAAGTTACAATTCAATTATAATCCTGACTAACATATATGCCACAATGCTGATGTATAAAAGATCAATCCAAATTAAAAGATTTTGAAAAAGAATTCAAAATATTCATCTAAAATAAACAAACCAACTGATATATTAAAAATTTTGGTACTCCTGAAGTATGCGCACCAAGATGTCACACAACCTGAACTCTAACCTGGTACACAACCTGAGATCAGGTTGTGCGCCATCTTGGTGCGCATACTTCAGGAGGTCCGAAACATTTTTATATTTGACATACAGAGTGACTTAAAAATATACTGTATAAGTATAAACAATGCATACAGATAGATCCCTTTCATAGATTACAATTTATGTATTATCGTTAGAGATAAGTGGATTCATGTGCAAGGCCTTGTTCTGAGCAAAAAAGCCCGCGCAAAGTGATAATTTCAGTTTACATCTTATTTTTCAATAAATAAATCAATATAATTTAAAAAAATTGAACTAAAAAAAGTAATGAATTAAAGTATTACCTAATGAATTGAATGGTATCTGTAAACTTTCCTCAATTTGTAGAATGAGTGTGAAGATGAATAACCAAAGTGGCATCGAACCCAATGCGATCACTGTGCTCACTGCAGTCATGGAAATACTAAAAACAATATTAGAACTTCAAATTGGGTGCTCCAGAAGTGTGTGTACTGTGTACCAATATGGAGGTAACTAATTGCGTTCGCCTACTTTACATCAAGTTGTGTAAAGGGACTGAAACCTATGGGCAGGAGCCAGGAGGATATCCACTTGGCTAACACAGACAGTCCCCGAACTCGTAAGTCGTAATAGAACTAAAATAAGGAAAATCAGAATAAAAATATGGCCTAAGCCTAACCTGGTACACATAATACGGGAGTACCTTAAATTCTACAAAAATGACATTTAAATATGTTTGTTTTTCTTTGAAATATATACTTCCTTTATATTTTAGTGCTATTATCCACCTCACTCACTGCAAATAAATGATAAATCTCTTCCTCATTCAAAATAAGCGCATCAGCCATTAGCAGACAGGAAGTATCACCCATTAGCAGACAGGAAGTAGACGACCAAAAACATTGAATTTCGGAATACTCCTCTAAATTTCAGTTGGAATTGTAATTAACAATAACCAAATTTTTCAATTTCCGTGTAGAATGTTCATATCGAATATGGTAAACATTACTAATTAGGGTAGTTATAAACAATTGCCCATTCAAATACTTATCCTTTGCAGATGTGAGTAGCATATGAGCGATGTCTTTCTGAAGACCTCATTTATCTCTTAGACCAGGGGTGGACAAGGTTTTAGAATCAGGGGCCAAAAATTTTGCCCATCTATACTGGCGGGCGGGCCATGTAAGTGTGACATAAAAGTTACATTTTATGCACAATATTTACAGTGTTACAAATACAAAAGTGCAAAACAATAAGCCTCGTTCCCAAACTAGGTAAATTTAATCGCAATCTCAACAATTTCCTTGAGCTATTTTTTAGCTAAAACATCAAAATTTAGTTTTAGTTTGGTTGTGGCAGCATCAGGCGGGCCAGATTGAATTACCCAACGGGTTGGATTTGGCCCGCGGGCCATAGTTTGCTCATCCCTGTCTTAGACCGAAGATTCCAAAAATTTCTAAAACTCATCATAACTCATTCACTTTATGTAAGACAAATCATGACGAATTGAAAAGATAATTTAACTTGGTTAACTTTAAATTACAATAAGGTAGATTTTTACAACATATGCACATTTGTTTGTTGTGATATCTATTTTGGAGCATGTGAACGATCGTGATCAAATTACTTTTATGATTTTTATCATATCATGCCAAGTTTTTGGTTCAGGAAGATGGGTACTCCCATAGTATGTGTACAAGATTGGGCTTATAGTTTAATTCAGATTTTCTTTTTCACACTTTTCCCACCTTAAATTTATGTCTCCATGAATCCAATATGTGATAATATTACTCATCATTCCACCAGGGGCTGTCCCTTGTATTAAGACAGCCATTGCTTCATCCTGTGGTATCTGAGTAACAGAAACGAACGCCAAAGCCAATACTGAAAATACAAAAAATAAGAATGATCAAAAATGAATTATTATCTCAATTTTCCTCTTATATTTAAATACAGAGTTCATTAAAAGAATTGTAGGGTGGTTGTTATCAACTTTCCTCTCCCCCGGGATAAATATGTAAATCTTATCCTATCCTAAATTGCGAATGCAAAACATGATTAATATTCCACAATATAATTTTTCACAAGAAGTGTCATAACATGCCTGATATCTGATGCTATATCAAATGCTTAGTCACGCCGATAGCTATAGCCATACCAATATATGCCAAGTATCAAATACAACGCCATTTTAAAAACCAAAACAACACTCATGAAAGGTGAATTATTGTAAATTGATCTCTTTGACAAATATATTTGACTGTATGCTTATTTTATTAATTGTTTAAAATCTACACAGTCATTTTTTTTTATGATAAATTATCTTCTCAAATTATAAGACATCAGTCATATGCCTAAATATAATTTTTGTCACTAAAATTTATTACAATGTAAAGTTACCCATCAATCAAGTGAAATACAAATGAAGAAAACAGTCTTGTAGTCTAATTATAGGCTTTTCCCTCAGCATCTTACATAGACATTTTACAACAAACATTTGCCTATCAATAAACAATAGACAATTATATAAAATACAGGTAATATTGATTTTTTTATTACCGTGTTTTCCTGAAAGTAAGACCTACCCTGAAAACAAGACCTAGTCAATACCGTGAAATTATTTTTGACCTAGTGATAACAAGACATCTCTCCTACATGTTTTAAATGATTGAATAATCTATGTTTTGCAGTTGTTTATAAGTAAATGGATATCGGTTTTCATATTTTGTATATTTGAAAATCTTGTAATTCTCTACTTTGCAATTTTGTTTTTGGTAAATGAAAATATAAGATACCCCCCGTAAATAAGCCCCAGTGTTATTTTTCAAAAAAAAAAAAAATTTTATGGGCTTGAATCTGGGACGGTCACATAGTTAGGTCTACTGAAATAACAATTGGGCCATAATTTAAGATAAGAAATAGAATAAAATAAATTCCATCTTTTAAAAATCGAAAAATGAGTTGATCCTTACCCTACAAATGATTGCTAAATATGTACGAACGGCTTCAATTTCATTTGCATTAATAGAACAGAAACTGAAAATATAATCAATAATAGTGAAAAATTGGGTTGTTTCCATAAAGCATCAATATGCAAATGTCAAAATATTGATCAGTGTCTTCCTTATGGTTATGTGTGTAGATTATTTGTTTCAACCAATATTAATTTAATGATTATGAAAATAATAAATCAGATTGTATCTGACATAATATGTCAATGATATTTCTTACACAACATTGGCTATGGCCTAACCTGTTTTCAAATGTTTCCGTTACTTAAAGTTAGTGTATTTATGTCTGTTAAGTGCATTTAAAAAAGGCATGTTGGTTTTGTAATATTTTCTCAATTTTCACAAATGTAGTAAATTATAATATATAATTTTTTCATTTAATCTGAACATAAAAATAGGAATATGTATATTCATGTTGATTAACCTAAAAACGTAGGTATATTATTTATTGAGTCAGTTCTACTATTGTTATTTTCCTAGAACCAAGTGATAAAAAAAAACTACAGTATACAAAGTATGTCCCTCTGGCGGGTAATGACGTCAAAATTTATCATAAACTATTATTTTCATTTCCAAATTTTCCCCCAATAAAATTGACTATTGAAAGTAACATAACCGGTTCTAAAATATTATGACAATGACAAAACGACATTTTTTTAATCCATTTTCACTTGCGTCAATGAAAGGTTATCAGTTATCACCCTCGAATAAATACTTTGCAATCCATTAATAATGTAGTTAAAAATTTAATACCCGCTTTATCTCAAAAACAAAAATTGGCAAAACAAACTGTTACCAGGTGGGTTATATACTACTGTCAAGAGATAATTTAATTTTTCAAACATTTACACCTGAACATTAAAAGCATTTACTTGCTACCACAACTCATAGTAAATTTTAGTATTCTACATATATTATTCTATAACTTTGCTATTAGGGATGCGACGAATCCAAAAAGGTTCGGCTCGGCCGAATCCCGAGTATTTGTGCTGGACTCGTGTCCGAGTCCCGAGTCCAATACTTTTACATAGCTACGAAACAAATACATAAAGTGATGCTGTTGTTCTCGTATATTGGCCGTAAATTAAACATTCTGTATGAAAAGACTATGTAATTTAAAAACGTTGCACATAAACACAATTGCTTTCGAGACAATCATTCTCTGAGCGACTAGTTTAAATTAGAATAAATAGGTCATATTTCCCGTCGAAAGAATACTTTGTTACGTAACTCTGATCGACCGCCGCGTCGACTGCTGAAGACGCCGCGCTCGTGTCCTGTCACGATAAATACGGGCCATAACCCACACGTTTGGAACAAATTTTTTATGGGAAATTTTTACTCATATGTTATCTTTTTTAGTCGGCGCTGATACAGACGCCCATCTCCGTGATAATTGAGATACTAATAAAGAATTGCCAACTGTGGAAGCATCGAATAAATGTATCTTATAAATATATCGTAACAAAATAGCTAGCTATTATTCGTTTGAAAACCAACAATAGCGATTGTCGAATCCGCGGAATACAAGAATGTGTAATTGTTGATTTTGATTCAATAAGAGAGACGCAAAAGGCGAAATGTGTTATATGCTAAGTTACGGCTGTATGACACAATCATTTCCATTAATACAAATAACGGCGCTTTGAAAAGCAAAATCAAATTTATTAACATTAATCTAGAAGTGAGAGTTACGAGTAAGAATTCACATACGACTCTCGCTAACAGACAGAAACGATAAATGTGAGAATTATTATGGTTTTCTTTCTGCGCCTATCGTTATCTTAACAATTCCCAATTTTGCACAAGCGCGCCAACACCTTTTCACATATAGAAACGTCAAACCAGATTAAGTGGGGCAGGTAAATTATATATTATATGGAAATATTGTTTCGACTAGGTAAAAATGCCATAACTCGAAACAGCACGCAATGGTAAATTTCCGGAGTTTTCATTTATTATCTAATATTAAAATAACACAGCCACGATAGGTATTGTAAAATGGGGACCGTAATTTACAAACTGTGATATGGAAGATCAAGTCCAGAAGATGAGGCCAGAATAAAATTAATATATTTATGAATTCACTAATTAATAGTGAATCTTGGCCGATTTGTACTCGCACTTCTGCCTGAAATATAAAAACGAAACTTCGATGTCCGGCGTTGCGTGAGAACTGATAGTGAAAAAGGGTGCTTTAAAAATATAGTTTACCAACCATAATTAGGATGTCGGTCACCGAAACGACCGCGGTGACAAAAAAAACAATTCACGATTGTGATAAAATTAGGGATAAGAAGTAAAGACGCCGCGTTGTTATCGAGTCTCCAGTCTTCTAGTAATTTTCTACTATCGGTAAATTAAAAGAAATACGGTACTCACTGTAGTCGAATTATTCGATCAGGAAAAATTCAATTTTGCCCGTCACTAATCGCGGTGTATGTAAATAATTATTGAATAGAAATAAAAAGTCGGCCCGATTAACATTCAATTACCACGAGTAATAGTTTCCAAATTTATGCACATTTAATCGATGCGACTTGCGAGATTGTTTTTGTACATATATACGATTGTAACGCCACTGACATCTGCGAGTTGTACTTTTCTCTTAAAAGAACCGTAATTTTCACTATTTTATCGTTTTATTTCTAACATTTGTTTCTCTCCGGAAATAGCTAGATCATTTATGGAACGATAAAAGGCGAACAGCGCGACATGGTTACCGCTGATCACGGATTAATCACTGTTAGAGGATTAGCAAGTATATGCTTGAAATAGGACATTCACTAAACGACTTCTGGCACTGGAAGGCAAGCTACACGCGAAACACTGGAATTTATTCAGCTGACTTTCGCTGACATTTTTTTGTTCTTACGGCGTCGTGAATTTGTAGTTTTGCCGCCTAGTTTTAATTTCACGTAGAGAAAATAGACTGGACAGTCTCGTGGCAAAACAGAACGAAAAAGTTGAATTTCTCGTCGAATCCACCACCAGTCTGCGCTTGACTATCGCGTGACGTATGATATCCCGGACTCGGGTAAAATCATCAAAGACTGGGGCCGAATCCGAGTATCAAATTACGAGAGATTCGGCCACGAATCCGAGCACGAGTCCGAATCTTGTCGCATCCCTATTTGCTATTAGGCATTGATAAATGTACTTTATTTTATGCATTCTCAGTATGAGGCTTCTCTTATGGCTTCAAAACACATAACAATTTGAAATCGGTTTTGTTCTTTGATTCATGAATCATTTGAATTATGTTCTTAAAGAAATTTACAGCATTTGGCATTTGATAATGGTCTTGATAAAAGTTAAGACTCAAATTAACCACTGGCAGTAGCTAAAAATGGGAATTGAAAAAAATTTATCCCATGTACGTATGTTTTGTGCATGAATAGAGCAGAGAGAATGGATATCCACTACATTCAACTTTCAAGAATTTTCAATTTTTCTTTTAATTATGAACCAAATCAGAATATCCCTGACACATGAAATGACTATCCTCAGTAATTTGTACAAATTCCAATTCATTATTCACACTAGAATTAAAAATCAAATTCTCACCCATTCAACAACTATTTAAAGGTTAAGTATACCGTATTTGAAATAAAGCTTTGATTTGTGTGAAAATGCATATGTCAGAAAACGACTGATTGCTAGTCATACTCTTCGATTGCTAAGTTTGAGTCATTAGGTCAATCAGATATATAAACTTAACAAACTCAATACACTTGATTTCAATATATTCATACATGGAAACATATATTGTGAAGCAGGTATTTGGGTCAGCTACTTTTTATCGATTCTAAGACATAAGATAAGCTAAATTTGCCAGAAAAAAATATCACAATTGCTTCAAGTATAGCCTTAGACTTCTTTCATTATCCTACTTTGAGTGGATTTTTTACAGAAAAGACGAAAGTACTTATATACGGTGTCCATAAAGTATCTTTACAATTCAAAAATCATTGCGATATCTCATCATTTCACTTTGTAATATTTTTTGTCAAATTCTAAAGAGACTTTATGAAATCTATAAGTAATTTCGTCTTTTCGATAATACATTTACATACTGTAATTAAGCTATAAAAAAACAACTATATGATCAAACTTGACTTTCATATTATTGAACTTTTATTTATTAATTTGTCAACTAAAACAATCAGAAATGAAAGCAAAAATATAGTAACAGACACATTTTTTTTTGGTGTCGACCGGAAGGCGATACAACCATCAAAGTCAGCTCGTCTCAATATTCACTGCTATGTATAGGATTCACAGTTATTAGATGACTCTATATAAATATTAGCGAAATATTTAAAACTAACCTGGCATGATTATAAATTGATTGAAAATTCCTGTGCAAATTCCTGCTGGATGTTTAAAATGAGAAATAACTTTGGCAAAATCTCCTGCACATCCGACACCAAACATAACAATGCACAAAATGATACTGAAATATAAGGTAATTTTACTGATTATTAAATATGTCAATAAAACTAGCACAAGTGGAAAAATGAAAAATATTATCTATAGATAAGATACGAAGAGAGAGAATAATATATTGATTCATCAAACAAAAAAACATAATATACAAATCTGAGATAATAATAAAATAATTTAAGGTTGCAGTGAATGAACATTACAGCTATTACTGCATTAAATAGATCAATGTACAATACAGCAGTACAATGTAGCGCATGCAGTATGACTCACTGACTTAGATAGATAGATAGATAGATAGTTTATTTCGAAAACTCCATAACAAACATAAATTAAAAATGAAGAATTCTGGAGGGCAAGCAAAACCTATAAAAAAGTTTAAAACATGAGAAGTATCTCATGTGCCTGCCCACCAGCACGCACACAAAAACACAAGCCCAATTAAATGAGGCTTGGGCCAAACTTAACAAACAAAATACACGATAGTAATAAACTTTCGGGCTGTTGTACTCTCTTTCAACAATTACGTTGATAATGACCAATACCTACAACCTCATGCAAAGATAATGTGGGGAGTGGAATGTAATAAATTTGCGACGATAGTCATACTCATGAAGCCATGAAAGCTCTAAGAAAAACCAAGCCATGAAAAACTACACTGATTGCTAGATTGGGCATTGCGGAAAAGGTGATTTAAAGGTGGTTTAATATACAAACAAACGCAAAACCATGGCGGCAAATTCGGTGTGCGGACACTCATAAAAGCAATTATTAGGAAAAACACTAATCACACGTGAGCAGGTCTGTAGCCTAATTGATACATTGACTTGGCCAACATTGTTAAAACAGTACCGGTATACACACAGAGAGAACAAATCAAAAATATGCCACTAAATGAATGTTTAAAAATGTTACACTGTAAGTTACACTGCAAACTATTTACACATATATAGGCTAGTTGAATACTCAGTATTCACTTATCAGTTCATGTAAATCACACCCTTATAAAAAATTAACCCAGTAAACTCGCCTTAGATACGTATCGCTAATCATCTGATATTTATAATTAATTTACTCAATGAAACTCACCTGAAGCAGACCTGTACAATTGTGGAAATGTCTCGAGGTGGATTTGTTGTTGTGCCATTTGTAACATTGCTAACAAACACTGTTGTAGGATACGTTGACAAAGTACTATTATCCATTATTCTTGTGAAGGGGTACCAGTATGCCAGTGCAGAATGAAGTCAAATGCTCAAGTGTCAGATTATTCAATCAGTCACAATGGAGATCAACAAGCTCTCAACAAGCGCCAGCATACACCATTTAGATACAGCACGCACCACTCTGAAAGTAATAGGAAATCGCACTGTCTTCTTTGTGATACAGAGCACAAGTTAGCAAATAACAAGTATCGAATCGAAACATCATCCTTTTTATTTAAAAATTCCTTTCCTTGTTATTAAAGAAAAATCCTGATAGTCAAAACCACCACTGTGAAGTGACTCTCACGGTGACCTTTGTGTGCAACCAAGCGAAAAGTTCAAATATCATATCAGAATCGGAGGCGGGACTAAATTTCCATACGCAATTAGGATGCGAATGAATATAAAAATACAAAAATAAAGTTATATACGTTATTTCTGTAAATTGGAACAATAAGTGCGTGCCAGAAAAATGTAAAGTGCGAATCATCAAACAAAAGCTTATAAATATGAGTTTTGAACAAAAAAAATGCAGCACGAGTAATTACTTTAAAAGTAAATATCGTAAAACATACACTTTTCAAACATTACTCACATGTCTTTCCGCCCAAGAGGGGCGAGATTTTATTGATTGATATAAAAAAGATTCATACACTCTACACAATACAATTTGAGTCGATGGGTACAAAATTTTAAAATTATGTGTAATCCATTGCTGAAAAAAGCCTATTTCGCCTATATCGTCATAGGTGAAAAATCGTAAATTTATGCACTTTTCAAACATTACTCACATGTCTTTCCGCCCAAGAGGGGCGAGATTTTATTGATTGACATAAAAAAGATTCATACACTCTACACAATACAATTTGAGTCGATGGGTACAAAATTTTAAAATTATGTGTAATCCATTGCTGAAAAAAGCCTATTTCGCCTATATCGTCATAGGTGAAAAATCGTAAATTTATGCACTTTTCAAACAATACTCACATGTCTTTCCGCCCAAGAGGGGCGAGATTTTATTGATTGATATAAAAAAGATTCATACACTCTACACAATACAATTTGAGTCGATGGGTACAAAATTTTAAAATTATGTGTAATCCATTGCTGAAAAAAGCCTATTTCGCCTATATCGTCATAGGTGAAAAATCGTAAATTTATGCACTTTTCAAACATTACTCACATGTCTTTCCGCCCAAGAGGGGCGAGATTTTATTGATTGATATAAAAAAGATTCATACACTCTGCACAATACAATTTGAGTCGATGGGTACAAAATTTTAAAATTATGTGTAATCCATTGCTGAAAAAAGCCTATTTCGCCTATATCGTCATAGGTGAAAAATCGTAAATTTATGCACTTTTCAAACATTACTCACATGTCTTTCCGCCCAAGAGGGGCGAGATTTTATTGATTGATATAAAAAAGATTCATACACTCTACACAATACAATTTGAGTCGATGGGTACAAAATTTTAAAATTATGTGTAATCCATTGCTGAAAAAAGCCTATTTCGCCTATATCGTCATAGGTGAAAAATCGAAAATTCATGCACTTTTCAAACATTACTCACATGTCTTTCCGCCCAAGAGGGGCGAGATTTTATTGATTGATATAAAAAAGATTCATACACTCTGCACAATACAATTTGAGTCGATGGGTACAAAATTTTAAAAGTATGTGTAATCCATTGCTGAAAAAAGCCTATTTCGCCTATATCGTCATAGGTGAAAAATCGTAAATTTATGCACTTTTCAAACATTACTCACATGTCTTTCCGCCCAAGAGGGGCGAGATTTTATTGATTGATATAAAAAAGATTCATACACTCTACACAATACAATTTGAGTCGATGGGTACAAAATTTTAAAATTATGTGTAATCCATTGCTGAAAAAGGCCTATTTCGCCTATATCGTCATAGGTGAAAAATCGTAAATTTATGCACTTTTCAAACATTACTCACATGTCTTTCCGCCCAAGAGGGGCGAGATTTTATTGATAGATATAGAAAAGATTTATACACTCTACACAATACAATTTGAGTCGATGGGTACAAAATTTTAAAATTATGTGTAATCCATTGCTGAAAAAAGCCTATTTCGCCTATATCGTCATAGGTGAAAAATCGTAAATTTATGCACTTTTCAAACAATACTCACATGTCTTTCCGCCCAAGAGGGGCGAGATTTTATTGATTGATATAAAAAAGATTCATACACTCTACACAATACAATTTGAGTCGATGGGTACAAAAGTTTAAAATTATGTGTAATCCATTGCTGAAAAAAGCCTATTTCGCCTATATCGTCATAGGTGAAAAATCGTAAATTTATGCACTTTTCAAACATTACTCACATGTCTTTCCGCCCAAGAGGGGCGAGATTTTATTGATTGATATAAAAAAGATTCATACACTCTGCACAATACAATTTGAGTCGATGGGTACAAAATTTTAAAATTATGTGTAATCCATTGCTGAAAAAAGCCTATTTCGCCTATATCGTCATAGGTGAAAAATCGTAAATTTATGCACTTTTCAAACATTACTCACATGTCTTTCCGCCCAAGAGGGGCGAGATTTTATTGATTGATATAAAAAAGGTTCATACACTCTACACAATACAATTTGAGTCGATGGGTACAAAATTTTAAAATTATGTGTAATCCATTGCTGAAAAAAGCCTATTTCGCCTATATCGTCATAGGTGAAAAATCGTAAATTTATGCACTTTTCAAACATTACTCACATGTCTTTCCGCCCAAGAGGGGCGAGATTTTATTGATAGATATAAAAAAGATTTATACACTCTACACAATACAATTTGAGTCGATGGGTACAAAATTTTAAAATTATGTGTAATCCATTGCTGAAAAAAGCCTATTTCGCCTATATCGTCATAGGTGAAAAATCGTAAATTTATGCACTTTTCAAACATTACTCACATGTCTTTCCGCCCAAGAGGGGCGAGATTTTATTGATTGATATAAAAAAAATTCATACACTCTACACAATACGATTTGAGTCGATGGGTACAAAATTTTAAAATTATGTGTAATCCATTGCTGAAAAAAGCCTATTTCGCCTATATCGTCATAGGTGAAAAATCGTAAATTTATGCACTTTTCAAACATTACTCACATGTCTTTCCGCCCAAGAGGGGCGAGATTTTATTGATTGATATAAAAAAGGTTCATACACTCTACACAATACAATTTGAGTCGATGGGTACAAAATTTTAAAATTATGTGTAATCCATTGCTGAAAAAAGCCTATTTCGCCTATATCGTCATAGGTGAAAAATCGTAAATTTATGCACTTTTCAAACATTACTCACATGTCTTTCCGCCCAAGAGGGGCGAGATTTTATTGATAGATATAAAAAAGATTTATACACTCTACACAATACAATTTGAGTCGATGGGTACAAAATTTTAAAATTATGTGTAATCCATTGCTGAAAAAAGCCTATTTCGCCTATATCGTCATAGGTGAAAAATCGTAAATTTATGCACTTTTCAAACATTACTCACATGTCTTTCCGCCCAAGAGGGGCGAGATTTTATTGATTGATATAAAAAAAATTCATACACTCTACACAATACGATTTGAGTCGATGGGTACAAAATTTTAAAATTATGTGTAATCCATTGCTGAAAAAAGCCTATTTCGCCTATATCGTCATAGGTGAAAAATCGTAAATTTATGCACTTTTCAAACATTACTCACATGTCTTTCCGCCCAAGAGGGGCGAGATTTTGTTGATTGATATAAAAAAGATTCATACACTCTACACAATACAATTTGAGTCGATGGGTACAAAATTTTAAAATTATGTGTAATCCATTGCTGAAAAAAGCCTATTTCGCCTATATCGTCATAGGTGAAAAATCGTAAATTTATGCACTTTTCAAACATTACTCACATGTCTTTCCGCCCAAGAGGGGCGAGATTTTATTGATTGATATAAAAAAAGATTCATACACTCTACACAATACAATTTGAGTCGATGGGTACAAAATTTTAAAATTATGTGTAATCCATTGCTGAAAAAAGCCTATTTCGCCTATATCGTCATAGGTGAAAAATCGTAAATTTATGCACTTTTCAAACATTACTCACATGTCTTTCCGCCCAAGAGGGGCGAGATTTTATTGATTGACATAAAAAAGATTCATACACTCTACACAATACAATTTGAGTCGATGGGTACAAAATTTTAAAATTATGTGTAATCCATTGCTGAAAAAAGCCTATTTCGCCTATATCGTCATAGGTGAAAAATCGTAAATTTATGCACTTTTCAAACATTACTCACATGTCTTTCCGCCCGAGAGGGGCGAGATTTTATTGATTGACATAAAAAAGATTCATACACTCTACACAATACAATTTGAGTCGATGGGTACAAAATTTTAAAATTATGTGTAATCCATTGCTGAAAAAAGCCTATTTCGCCTATATCGTCATAGGTGAAAAATCGTAAATTTATGCACTTTTCAAACAATACTCACATGTCTTTCCGCCCAAGAGGGGCGAGATTTTATTGATTGATATAAAAAAGATTCATACACTCTGCACAATACAATTTGAGTCGATGGGTACAAAATTTTAAAATTATGTGTAATCCATTGCTGAAAAAAGCCTATTTCGCCTATATCGTCATAGGTGAAAAATCGTAAATTTATGCACTTTTCAAACATTACTCACATGTCTTTCCGCCCAAGAGGGGCGAGATTTTATTGATTGATATAAAAAAGATTCATACACTCTACACAATACAATTTGAGTCGATGGGTACAAAATTTTAAAATTATGTGTAATCCATTGCTGAAAAAAGCCTATTTCGCCTATATCGTCATAGGTGAAAAATCGTAAATTTATGCACTTTTCAAACATTACTCACATGTCTTTCCGCCCAAGAGGGGCGAGATTTTATTGATTGACATAAAAAAGATTCATACACTCTACACAATACAATTTGAGTCGATGGGTACAAAATTTTAAAATTATGTGTAATCCATTGCTGAAAAATGCCTATTTCGCCTATATCGTCATAGGTGAAATATCGTAAATTTATGCACTTTTCAAACATTACTCACATGTCTTTCCGCCCAAGAGGGGCGAGATTTTATTGATTGACATAAAAAAGATTCATACACTCTACACAATACAATTTGAGTCGATGGGTACAAAATTTTAAAATTATGTGTAATCCATTGCTGAAAAAAGCCTATTTCGCCTATATCGTCATAGGTGAAAAATCGTAAATTTATGCACTTTTCAAACATTACTCACATGTCTTTCCGCCCAAGAGGGGCGAGATTTTATTGATTGATATAAAAAAGATTCATACACTCTACACAATACAATTTGAGTCGATGGGTACAAAATTTGAAAATTATGTGTAATCCATTGCTGAAAAAAGCCTATTTCGCCTATATCGTCATAGGTGAAAAATCGTAAATTTATGCACTTTTCAAACATTACTCACATGTCTTTCCGCCCAAGAGGGGCGAGATTTTATTGATTGATATAAAAAAGATTCATACACTCTACACAATACAATTTGAGTCGATGGGTACAAAATTTTAAAATTATGTGTAATCCATTGCTGAAAAAAGCCTATTTCGCCTATATCGTCATAGGTGAAAAATCGTAAATTTATGCACTTTTCAAACATTACTCACATGTCTTTCCGCCCAAGAGGGGCGAGATTTTATTGATTGATATAAAAAAGATTCATACACTCTACACCATAGGTTCTCAAAGTGCTCCGTACGGAGCCCCAGGGCTCCGCGAGAAAAACCCAGGGGCTCCGCGAGCTATTCGATTACTTTTCAAAATACTGACTAATTTTGTAATTGTTCAAAGAAGCAATAACAGCTTTGATAAAATCTAACAACAAAATAGCCTCGAAATATGGCAAAGAGACGGAATTAAAAAATGACAGTATCTATAAGCAGGAGCGCAGCCAGGATTCTTAAGAGGGAGGTGGTTCAATTTCCGCGCAACATTCGCGATTAAAAAACGGATGACGAGATTTCTGTTGCGTAAAATATTTAATCCATGACCGATGCGAGCATCTAAAGTGTCTCATTGTTATAATGTAATTGTGCTCATCTTTATCCACCTTTGATTCGAGATTACTATTAGGATTACTAAAAGGAAAGAATACTATTCTAATAACATAAAATATGTGATAAACTGCCAACTATAAATAAATTGGAGTCGTATATTTGCGATCTTGGGATTTGTCAAACTTGATTTGTTCTTCCGTACTTGAGATTATTATTAAGCAAGATATCGCCGTTTAAAAAATCACAATGTCTGGGCAAAATACGAACAATTGAAATTTATTTTATTGCATTCGGCTACGTTGGTAGTTTCAGAATGAAAAAAGGTACATCGCGGATTGCGCGCACAATTGATTGCGTGCGGCTCCGTCGGCAGTTTTAAAATGGGTAAAAAAGGTACATCGCACGCACAATTGACGCACGCACAATTGACGATTTCGCAGTTACTACGATGAAAATCTAACATAACAGCAAATTTTGTGATTTACTATGTCTATAAAAGCGTTTTCAATCTGAGGTGAGTCTGCTGAAACCAAACGTGTGAACTTTCATTTTAAGTTTTGATATTTTGGAATGCCGCTTTTCAATCGAGAAATTTGAGTTGCGGATCTACCTCTTCATTAATTATTATTTTCAGCAGTTCGTCGCCGATGACTATAAAATAGTAACATATTTTTCACATTGAACTCATAATTCCCCACGAGAACAAAAAAGCAATTAACGTCGTCATTGTGTAACGATACATGCATATATATATATATATATATATATATATATATATATGTCGAGGGCAATTTTTGATTTAGGGAGAATAAACACCGGCTTAAAGATTGTAGGTTCAAATACACGCCGCCATGGTGAGGAAAAAATCGGCGATTGTAACAAAATGCAATCACGCACATTATTAGCGGCCTTTTAAGTCTTCCAAAAATGTCAAAAGGGAAAAGATTCGAACCCAAATTTATTAGTATGTTTGTCAAGTGTCAAATTTACAGCTTTATTATATATAATTTATGTTTGAAATTTAAATACATTTATGACTTGTATTAACTCTATTAAAAAAAGTTCAGCATTTAAATTGAGTAAAGTACTTTTAACTTGCTCAAGAATATTAATCTGAAAGTTACAATTTTAACATTTATTTTGGGGCTCCGTGAATAATAGTCAATAATACGTAGACATAACGATTATTAATGGGACGTTATTGCAGAGGATGGCAAATTACGGCAGCTGCACGAATAAAGTTTATAGAAAAAGAAGTTTGCAAGTGTTTTGGATAGTTGACACGTACAAACTGATTTACATCTCACCGAAAGACATAGTGACAATTTAAACAGTTCATTTACAACTAATTTATTGAAACACAACTAAAAATCGACAAATTCACGCAAAATCGCTAAAACTAGGCAATGTTTACATCTATGCTCGAATATCTTTAATTGTTAGCTACCTCATCGTAAACTTTTTGCTGATTGGTCATTGTTACGGATATAACCAGGGGGAAACATCCATACGTAGGGATTACGGTATTTACTTTAGCCGAAGATCAGTAATCGATATTTTCAATGAAATGTCATTTTAAATCATCGATACTTTCAACGGAAATTTATATTCATAAAAACCATAGTCTTGATGTCGGCACAAGTGGGCCGGATGAAACACTCGGGTGGGCCGGATCCGGCCCGCGGGCCGTAATTTGCCCACCCCTGCATTAGGTGAATACTGGGCTGGGGACGACGTCAATCTTTCCGATATGGGGCTGCAGGCGTTCGTCGTAATCCTGCAACAAAATGTTGATGCAATTTTTAAAAAAGGTTTGTTTGTCATAATTATTGACCTACATTTTATGATGTTTTTGTGCTCATATTGGCATACTTGAATAGTTGTTTGGAATATTTGGTAGGATTGTATGCTAGTAGATATTCATATTTATCTCGAGGCAGATGCAGAAAACTGCATAGCGGGATACGGTCTCCATATCAGATATGGGATTAGCAATTAGATAGGTCAAATATCTCATGGTTTGGTGTTGGGGATCATAGGTTGACTTCTTTCTTCAGTAGCATGAGCGCAACCGTTTTTAATATAAAATGACTTTTTCGCCGTTCAGAAGTTGCAAGAAATAGATTTTTAGTTCACGCGATGTTATTGATGCATGGGCTTTCTTATCAGTCAAAGGTGACAAACGAGTACACGAGAAATTATGAAACGGCTTATAGGTTTTGGTTCTTTTAATTTTCTCGACCATATAATCCGATCACCACATTCAAATACATGTCACAATTTCGAAACCTTTTTTTAAAAACTTGTTTACATACTCGCTGAAATTATGGATTTTGTGCGATGTTGACGTTGGATGGTTGGATATGATGGGTGACGTAAGGTGACTAAGAGTTATGAACGACTTTTCATCTCACCGCGGATGTGATTCCTTTTTCTGCACCTCTTCAACTTGGAGAGAATGGGAATATTGATGACATTATAGCATCCGCACACCATAACAACGGACAATGTCTTGTTACAAAACGGTTGGTGCTTCGGTTTTTGCATGGTGCAAACGTTTTAAATTAGTTTACCACCGCATCTCCGAATGCGATGGGCAGGTTCAAAGATTCAAATCCTTTGGGATAATCATATGCAAGAGGACTGCTGGTCTCTAGAAAGTGGTTCATGTAATGCCCGGTCGATTACAACTTCCTCCGACGTCAAGTCCGTGCACCGGAATTAAATACCTGGTTGGCTATTTTTATGGACTCGTAACCCTGTCCTAAGGCCGTGTCGCGCCGTATGAATAAACCATTCTATCGGCCTTCCCTCTCCCCGTAATAAATAGGACAATTCTATCCAATATGACATAATTCGAATCTTTGCATCAAAATGGTTTATTGAACTCTATATTGAAATGTGTCTCGTCAAGAAAAAAAAAGGCTCTAATTGATCAAGTGCAGTATCACCATATTCTGTACCGGTATTTTCCTTATCACTTTGTTGACTATATATTTGTTTTCGGCCTATGACACGGTGCCATAATACAAGACTAATTTCCTTTTGATGCTTTTTCACGTACCCCAATAACGATGAGTGTTATCAGATTATTCCACCAACCACGTTCAACTGATGTAAGTTGAAGATGTCAAGTTTGTTCAATTAGGGAAAGATTTTTAAACCTGAAAACTAAATTTCTGGTATATGTGTTAAGTTGTTCTGATGTCTTACTAATTATCAATGTAAAACTTGTATTTACTGCTTCGTTGATGTATAAGATTAATGTTTTCAGAAAAAGAGGTAAAAATTGATACTAAACCAGAAGTGTTTAAATTCAGAACAGTAAAATGCGCAGCCAATCTTTCAAAGGGATAACGGGCAAACCACGAACATGCTGACAATCAAACCACGGGCATACTGTCCACATTTTATTGGTCTCGAGTCCGTGTAGAATTATATTAAATATTAATTAGTTAGCATATCACATATTTTTTTCAGAAGTTTAGTCAACACGAAGGATGGATGATGGCTCGTGGCCTTACTGTTGCCTGTTGGTGCCAGTAGAGAATGGAGCCTTAAGGCAGCTACATCGCTCCACTAGTCTGGGGGCTCACCCAGAAGTAACAGCACCCCCTTACTGGCGTAACAGGTAAGTTTTGTTCAGATAATTTTATCAATTTCTTTTTTAATCGGACATTTTGGATTTTCATTAGTGTAAATGCATCAAATGTCTTTTATTCATTATTAGACCATTAAACATGCTAAACGACATGCTCAGATATAAAATTATCAGTTACTGATTACATATATATATACGCAATGTATGTTTTTGAGATGTATGTATAGTGTATGTACCTTATTAATTAAATATAGCTCATTTGTATAAAATGATAAAATCTCACCCTGTTTGCGTGGATACATGGACTTCTGAATTTTTTGCATCTTAAATATGTGTATTTTAATTGCACCTTAGGCAAAACATTTTGAATTCGAAAGACTTATAACATGTATATATTGTATGTATTTTTGTATGTTTTATATTCAATAATTAAACCGGGCTTTTTCTAGTTTAATTCTCTACGATTTGGCTTCCAAATTTTGTCTGTATAATATTAGGTCTGTTTATTATGTATCAAATATGCATTTGGGACTTTGAATAAATCTCAAACTTTAAGAATATTTTGTTTCCTTTGTGTACGTCGATCGAATGATATATGATAAACGATTTTTCAACCATGCCGATATATGCGAAACAGGCTTTTTCAGCAATGGATTACACATAATTTTAAAATTTTGTACCCATCGACTCAAATTGTATTGTGTAGAGTGTATGAATCTTTTTATATCAATCAATAAAATCTCGCCCCTCTTGGGCGGAAAGACATGTGAGTAATGTTTGAAAAGTGCATAAATTTACGATTTTTCACCTATGACGATATAGGCGAAACAGGCTTTTTCAGCAATGGATTACGCATACTTTTAAAATTTTGTACCCATCGACTCAAATTGTATTGTGTAGAGTGTATGAATCTTTTTTATATCAATCAATAAAATCTCGCCCCTCTTGGGCGGAAAGACATGTGAGTAATGTTTGAAAAGTGCATAAATTTACGATTTTTCACCTATGACGATATAGGCGAAATAGGCGTTTTTCAGCAATGGATTACACATAATTTTAAAATTTTGTACCCATCGACTCAAATTGTATTGTGTAGAGTGTATGAATCTTTTTTATATCAATCAATAAAATCTCGCCCCTCTTGGGCGGAAAGACATGTGAGTAATGTTTGAAAAGTGCATAAATTTACGATTTTTCACCTATGACGATATAGGCGAAATAGGCTTTTTTCAGCAATGGATTACACATAATTTTAAAATTTTGTACCCATTGACTCAAATTGTATTGTGTAGAGTGTATGAATCTTTTTTATATCAATCAATAAAATCTCGCCCCTCTTGGGCGGAAAGACATGTGAGTAATGTTTGAAAAGTGCATAAATTTACGATTTTTCACCTATGACGATATAGGCGAAATAGGCTTTTTTCAGCAATGGATTACACATAATTTTAAAATTTTGTACCCATCGACTCAAATTGTATTGTGTAGAGTGTATGAATCTTTTTTATATCAATCAATAAAATCTCGCCCCTCTTGGGCGGAAAGACATGTGAGTAATATTTGAAAAGTGCATAAATTTACGATTTTTCACCTATGATGATATAGGCGAAATAAGCTTTTATCAGCAATGGATTACACATAATTTTAAAATTTTGTACCCATCGACTCAAACTGTATTGTGTAGAGTGTATGAATCTTTTTATATCAATCAATAAAATCTCGCCCCTCTTGGGCGGAAAGACATGTGAGTAATGTTTGAAAAGTGCATAAATTTACGATTTTTCACCTATGGCGATATAGGCGAAATAGGCTTTTTTCAGCAATGGATTACACATAAATTTGAAATTTTGTACCCATCGACTCAAATTGTATTGTGTAGAGTGTATGAATCTTTTTTATATCAATCAATAAAATCTCGCCCCTCTTGGGCGGAAAGACATGTGAGTAATGTTTGAAAAGTGCATAAATTTTCGATTTTTCACCTATGACGATATAGGCGAAATAGGCTTTTTTCAGCAATGGATTACACATAATTTTAAAATTTTGTACCCATCGACTCAAATTGTATTGTGTAGAGTGTATGAATCTTTTTTATATCAATCAATAAAATCTCGCCCTCCTTGGGCGGAAAGACATGTGAGTAATGTTTGAAAAGTGCATAAATTTACGATTTTTCACCTATGACGATATAGGCGAAATAGGCTTTTTTCAGCAATGGATTACACATAATTTTAAAATTTTGTACCCATCGACTCAAATTGTATTGTGTAGAGTGTATGAATCTTTTTTATATCAATCAATAAAATCTCGCCCCTCTTGGGCGGAAAGACATGTGAGTAATGTTTGAAAAGTGCATAAATTTACGATTTTTCACCTATGACGATATATGCGAAATAGGCTTTTTTCAGCAATGGATTACACATAATTTTAAAATTTTGTACCCATCGACTCAAATTGTATTGTGTAGAGTGTATGAATCTTTTTTATATCAATCAATAAAATCTCGCCCCTCTTGGGCGGAAAGACATGTGAGTAATGTTTGAAAAGTGCATAAATTTACGATTTTTCACCTATGACGATATAGGCGAAATAGGCTTTTTTCAGCAATGGATTACACATAATTTTAAAATTTTGTACCCATCGACTCAAATTGTATTGTGTAGAGTGTATGAATCTTTTTTATATCAATCAATAAAATCTCGCCCCTCTTGGGCGGAAAGACATGTGAGTAATGTTTGAAAAGTGCATAAATTTACGATTTTTCACCTATGACGATATAGGCGAAATAGGCTTTTTTCAGCAATGGATTACACATAATTTTAAAATTTTGTACCCATCGACTCAAATTGTATTGTGTAGAGTGTATGAATCTTTTTTATATCAATCAATAAAATCTCGCCCCTCTTGGGCGGAAAGACATGTGAGTAATATTTGAAAAGTGCATAAATTTACGATTTTTCACCTATGACGATATAGGCGAAATAGGCTTTTTTCAGCAATGGATTACACATAATTTCAAAATTTTGTACCCATCGACTCAAATTGTATTGTGTAGAGTGTATGAATCTTTTTTATATCAATCAATAAAATCTCGCCCCTCTTGGGCGGAAAGACATGTGAGTAATGTTTGAAAAGTGCATAAATTTACGATTTTTCACCTATGACGATATAGGCGAAATAGGCTTTTTTCAGCAATGGATTACACATAATTTTAAAATTTTGTACCCATCGACTCATATTGTATTGTGTAGAGTGTATGAATCTTTTTTATATCAATCAATAAAATCTCGCCCCTCTTGGGCGGAAAGACATGTGAGTAATGTTTGAAAAGTGCATGAATTTACGATTTTTCACCTATGACGATATAGGCGAAATAGGCTTTTTTCAGCAATGGATTACACATAATTTTAAAATTTTGTACCCATCGACTCAAATTGTATTGTGTAGAGTGTATGAATCTTTTTTATATCAATCAATAAAATCTCGCCCCTCTTGGGCGGAAAGACATGTGAGTAATGTTTGAAAAGTGCATAAATTTACGATTTTTCACCTATGACGATATAGGCGAAATAAGCTTTTTTCAGCAATGGATTACACATAATTTTAAAATTTTGTACCCATCGACTCAAACTGTATTGTGTAGAGTGTATGAATCTTTTTTATATCAATCAATAAAATCTCGCCCCTCTTGGGCGGAAAGACATGTGAGTAATGTTTGAAAAGTGCATAAATTTACGATTTTTCACCTATGGCGATATAGGCGAAATAGGCTTTTTTCAGCAATGGATTACACATAATTTTAAAATTTTGTACCCATCGACTCAAATTGTATTGTGTAGAGTGTATGAATCTTTTTTATATCAATCAATAAAATCTCGCCCCTCTTGGGCGGAAAGACATGTGAGTAATGTTTGAAAAGTGCATAAATTTACGATTTTTCACCTATGACGATATAGGCGAAATAGGCGTTTTTCAGCAATGGATTACACATAATTTTAAAATTTTGTACCCATCGACTCAAATTGTATTGTGTAGAGTGTATGAATCTTTTTTATATCAATCAATAAAATCTCGCCCCTCTTGGGCGGAAAGACATGTGAGTAATGTTTGAAAAGTGCATAAATTTACGATTTTTCACCTATGACGATATAGGCGAAATAGGCGTTTTTCAGCAATGGATTACACATAATTTTAAAATTTTGTACCCATCGACTCAAATTGTATTGTGTAGAGTGTATGAATCTTTTTTATATCAATCAATAAAATCTCGCCCCTCTTGGGCGGAAAGACATGTGAGTAATGTTTGAAAAGTGCATGAATTTTCGATTTTTCACCTATGACGATATAGGCGAAATAGGCTTTTTTCAGCAATGGATTACACATAATTTTAAAATTTTGTACCCATCGACTCAAATTGTATTGTGTAGAGTGTATGAATCTTTTTTATATCAATCAATAAAATCTCGCCCCTCTTGGGCGGAAAGACATGTGAGTAATGTTTGAAAAGTGCATAAATTTACGATTTTTCACCTATGGCGATATAGGCGAAATAGGCTTTTTTCAGCAATGGATTACACATAATTTTAAAATTTTGTACCCATCGACTCAAATTGTATTGTGTAGAGTGTATGAATCTTTTTTATATCAATCAATAAAATCTCGCCCCTCTTGGGCGGAAAGACATGTGAGTAATGTTTGAAAAGTGCATAAATTTACGATTTTTCACCTATGACGATATAGGCGAAATAGGCTTTTTTCAGCAATGGATTACACATAATTTTAAAATTTTGTACCCATCGACTCAAATTGTATTGTGTAGAGTGTATGAATCTTTTTTATATCAATCAATAAAATCTTGCCCCTCTTGGGCGGAAAGACATGTGAGTAATGTTTGAAAAGTGCATAAATTTACGATTTTTCACCTATGACGATATAGGCGAAATAGGCGTTTTTCAGCAATGGATTACACATAATTTTAAAATTTTGTACCCATCGACTCAAATTGTATTGTGTAGAGTGTATGAATCTTTTTTATATCAATCAATAAAATCTCGCCCCTCTTGGGCGGAAAGACATGTGAGTAATGTTTGAAAAGTGCATGAATTTTCGATTTTTCACCTTTGACGATATAGGCGAAATAGGCTTTTTTCAGCAATGGATTACACATAATTTTAAAATTTTGTACCCATCGACTCAAATTGTATTGTGTAGAGTGTATGAATCTTTTTTATATCAATCAATAAAATCTCGCCCCTCTTGGGCGGAAAGACATGTGAGTAATGTTTGAAAAGTGCATAAATTTACGATTTTTCACCTATGGCGATATAGGCGAAATAGGCTTTTTTCAGCAATGGATTACACATAATTTTAAAATTTTGTACCCATCGACTCAAATTGTATTGTGTAGAGTGTATGAATCTTTTTTATATCAATCAATAAAATCTCGCCCCTCTTGGGCGGAAAGACATGTGAGTAATGTTTGAAAAGTGCATAAATTTACGATTTTTCACCTATGACGATATAGGCGAAATAGGCTTTTTTCAGCAATGGATTACACATAATTTTAAAATTTTGTACCCATCGACTCAAATTGTATTGTGTAGAGTGTATGAATCTTTTTTATATCAATCAATAAAATCCTCTTTTGACATGTGTCCTTATTTCTGTTTTATTTCAAGGGTAGAGGTTCTTATTCCGGGCGCTCGGGTTGGGCAGTTGAAATGATTGATTTGACAGAAATTATATTAGAATCTTATTGATTGCTAGGCGCATTAGTGGCAACAACAACAGCTAATTATTGCCACAATTGAATCTTATTCGATTACGAATCTTATTAACTGACTTGCTCAGATCTTATTTTGTTAGTCGGGTGAATACTTTTTTGATAAGATATTGTGAAAATACAGTATATTCCTTGAAATTCTTATCCCTAAGTTACCGTAAAATGTACTTGAATTTACCGCTTATCGCAGTGGTTCTTAAAGTATTGGTCGCGACAAGGTCGTCAATGCAAGGGCAATCTAAGAGGAGAAGGACGAATTTTCAGCTTTCCCAATGATTCAATTTAGCTTCTAAACTCTGGTATTTAAAAATAAGGAAATATAAAGTTTCATTCACGGAAAGAACTGTCTTGAGCTCATTGTTACATCACAATTCTGATATGCCACTCACGTGTATTATTTTATGGCATCGGTAACCATGCACGTCGCTTGTCGTTGTGTTGACCTCGAGGAATGTCGTCTTAGTGGATTAAAATAACCAAAAATGGGTGTCTTTTTGGTAATGTAAATTGTAATAGACGATGCAATGAAAAATCTCGCTTCTCAACATTAAATTATTCAATATCTAGAGAGAAATGTGACTTCATCTCGAGGCACCATTTACCGCGAACGAATCAGTGTGTGCACATTTGATGAGTAAAAAGTTGTATATTGCGAGAGATACTTAAGTCCAGCTAGAATGTCGTGTTTGCGACAGACAGTGGACGAGGTTTCTGCTACAATTCGCGACAAGGCACCTGTGCGAGCGAGGATATTTGGCACTGAATGATATTAAAACTAAGCTCGCAATCGCCTCGATTCCCATGACAACTTGCGTATTGCGCTCAGTAAAATAAAGCTGTGTATTGAAGATATAATGAAAAGGAAATTTCAGTTTCATCAATCTCACTGAGTCAATGGACTGTTTCTAATAAATAGTTGTCTGTATTTGTACGAACATTAAAAATTGCGTTATTTAGAATTGGGTCGCGAGTATTCATAAAATTCAGATTTGGGTCGCGCTCGAAAAAGTTTAAGAACCACTGTATCGAGATGTATTTAGTTCATATCCCAAATTCGAGAGAATTTTCTCCGTGTTGAATTTAGGACTCGCCCATGTTTCACACCACCACCCTTCACTGAACACAGACGAGAGATTCATCGCACCACTTCACAGGAATAGAAGAAGGCATGTGAGTCACTTCACAGTGGTGTCAAAACCCGCAATGACCCAAGCGTAGTCAGGTATATAAGGACTTTGAGCGTAGTAACCCACGAGTGCCCTCTGCTGCCAAATAATAACATAACACCCTTCCATTTTAATGAACCTATCCCCGAGCATCGACTTCCCTGTTTACTTCGTGACATTAGCCAATCAGCAAGATGCAAAAGGTGACGTAACAATGCTCCCTTTTCGCATCCGTTCAGACATTTTTTCTCACTCAGGCAGATTTTCGAGCGTGATCCTAAACATTACCTCGTTTTCGCGTTTATGAACTCTATTCGTTAGTTTTCAGTTGTGTTTCGGAAACTTAAATATAAATCAGATAATCCAAAGATCACTCTGTCTTCCTAGGAGTTTTAATTTAATTGATAAAAATTAATGTAGAATTAGCTGTGATAGACTAGGCTAAAATTCTTTACCGGTACTTTTAAAAAACCTATTGTTGTATGCGATAAATCATAATGATGGTTTGAAACACATACCCCATTTTACAGGCGCCAACTCGCAAAAGCACTCTTAAAATAGCCCCGAAAATTTCGCAATGGTAAAGTATAGGAAGGATTTTCCGGGGCTCAAGGTCGGGGAAAGGTCTATAGTAGCCAATCGTGGCGTTGGCCTCCATGACAATATTTTCTTCTCCGAAGAATGCATTTGGAGAAAAAAGAACGATCCAGTTCATACGACCAATACGTTTCCCATATCATAATCTATAGCAGTGGTTCTCAACTTTTTACTGACCGCGTACCACTTTACTGTTTTTTACTATGGCCGCGTACCACCGACAAAGCTCCTTTTTGGCGTGGGAAAAAAGACACAAGAAACATGCTATGTGTGTATTTTATAATGTGGCACTACATCCTTTGTGGCGTAACACGCAAAACGAACAAAAACATGCCCATATCGCTTCCTTTAAGGTGGGCAATGGCGATCTCTAAAGACAAGGACCGATAGCGCACCAGCGCTATGGACGTTACCCCGACTATTAACCCCGGAAAAATTACTCTTATACTTTACTATTGCAAACTTTATGCTTATTCTGAGAGTGTTTTGGTGTGTTGGCGCATATAAACTGGTTTACGTGTTTGAAACCATAATTTTTATTAAAATTAATCAATAATGTGTCGTTTGCAGGTACTGATATAGCTAAGTTTGGCCGCATTTGCAAGATTCAATTTCGATCACTGCAATCAAAGTAAAGCTCCGCGCAAGACATAATGCCAATTAAGCTAATTAATTCACTATTATTTTCTTGAAACACAACTGAAAACTGACAAATATCACTCAAAACTACAAAAATGAGGCAATGTTTGCAACCATCCTTGAATATCTGTTTGAGCGACAGAAGTGTCTGAGCGGCTGAGTGCAGAAATTGTAATTGTTACGTGTTGCGTCATTATTGACTTATTGCTGATTGGTTATAGTTACGAAAAAACAAACAAGGAAACTGATGCTTGGGGAAACATCTATAAACGCTGTTCAGAGAATACATACAGTAAGTAAGATAAAGCGTTGCCGCCATATTTTAGCTAACTGAAAGGTTAATCGTTGCAATAATTCAAATCTGCTCGCGTACCACTCGAAAAGCTCCCGCGTACCAATAGTGGTACGCGTACCACAGGTTGAGAACCACTGATCTATAGTCATATAAAAGCAAAATGCATTCTCATGCCATGGCAACACGTTGTAGCAAAAGCCAATTGTGTGCGAGCATGATTGAATACTAGAGAGTACTTGAATACTGGAGAGTATCAAAAGATAGAAAACACCAAATACGATATCTATCAATCATGTGGCAATACACGGCCCCCCCTCTGGTTCAGTCGGGTATAGGAATAGTTAACCAATTATTTCATTTTAAGACGCAAGAATTAATTCTATATCTTTACGATTCTACGATGTGTATTGTACAATAATAATAATAATAATAATCAGAAAAGAGAATAACGGCAGATAAATAATATACAGATGCGACATTCCCACGTGAATTATCGGCGACGCTGCAGTTCACCGTACAAAAACTTAATGAGGTTGATTTTCGAATCAGGATTCGGTATGGAAAGAGTGTTCGCCAATTAGCATTCTACCATTTGGACGCGCGAGTGCCGTTGAGCATAAAATAATTAATTATGGTTACTTGTTGTATAATTGGCTTGTATCGAGCCTCTCTAAATAACTAAATGTATACAGTGTTAAAATATGTTGGATATTACATCCTATATTTTTACACTATGCCGAAGCTTTAAAGTTACCATGCCGACCAAATAGCTCTTTACCATCAACCCATGGACATAGGAATTAAATTTAATGATACTATCATTGTAAAGCACCTATAATTACAAATGGAATGTGTGATACGTTTCCCATATCATAATCTATAGTCATATAAAAGCAAAATGCATTCTCATGCCATGGCAACACGTTGTAGCAAAAGCCAATTGTGTGCGAGCATGATTGAATACTAGAGAGTACTTGAATACTTGAGAGTATCAAATGATAGAAAACAACAAATACGATATCTATCGATCATGTGGCAATCCACGCATTCTACCGCCTCTCCTCTGGTTCAGTCGGGTATAGGAATAGTTAACCAATTATTTCATTTTAAGACGCAAGAATTAACTCTATATCTTTACGATTCTACGATGTGTATTGTACAATACTAAAAATAATAATCAGAAAAAAGAATAACGGCAGATAAATAATATACGGATGCGACATTCCCACATGAATTATCGGCGACGCTGCAGTTCACCGTACAAAAATTTAATGAGGTTGATTTTCGAATCAGGATTCGGTATGGAAAGAGTGTTCGCCAATTAGCATTCCCCCATTTGGACGCGCGAGTGCCCGTTGAGCATAAAATAATTAATTATGGTTACTTGTTGTATAATTGGCCTATATCGAGCCTCTCTAAATAACTAAATGAACACAGTGTTAAAATATGTTGGATATTACATCCTATATTTTTTACACTATGCCAAAGCTCTATGCCGACCAAATAGCTCTTTACCATCAACCCATGGACATAGGAATAAAATTTAATGATATTATCATTGTAAACAGCTATAATTACAAATGGTATGTGTGATAATTATTGAGATTAGCGGTTTTCTTACTTCTAAGAAAAGACACATAATAAACATACAGATTCACACCTATGTATTTTGGCAAGTACAGAAAAAGAGCAACTATTCGCCAGTGAAATGTTGTAAATTCTACAGTAAGATCAAAGTTCTTAACAGCAAAAACACTGTTGACACGGTTCATTTTTGTTACAAATGCTGACTGTATATCGTCGCGTGAGTGTTATTTAGAATTAGATTTTAGTCCATCGACATCGCTATGCTAAATTCCACCACAATGATCGCTCTATACAAGAATTATTAGTTATGCTAGCACGGGCTTTCAATTTTATTTTGCTCCACCATTCGTTAATTCAAAAAAAAAAACTCAAATTTTTTTACGCGGTCATCGTCATAACCAAATGAGGAAACCCGATTCCCAAATTTCCATCAGCCAATGACTAAGAATTAGGACCGAAAATCGTGTTTCATTTTTCGAGTTGGCGCTGATTAAGTCAGTTGTTACGCTTTTATTTGTACATAAATTAATACCGCCAACTTAATGTTAACGATATTATCATCAACGACGCCGGGATAACGAAAAATCCGCCATACTATAATATTTGAGAGCTACTTTAGACGCTATAAATTGCAAAAAATTTCCCATTCGCCATTATGTTAGGTCACTATCGAAACTGAGAATAAAAACAATTAATTCCGATTCAATTTGCTTTTATATTTATTGTCGTGGGCGCACAAACCATCTCGACTGAGAAATATACGATATTAATTGTAAAATATTTTCAATCCAAAACATTCTCGACGTGTTATAAGCACTTCCTGTCGGTGCTAATTGAAATACTTTCATGTCGAGTGTAATTTATTGTCGCAAGCACAAGTCTGTCTTTGATTTCGATAAAAAAGTAATTGTAAATTGTTTTCAATCAAAACGTGGACGGTAGCGCTAGAACGCGTGCGCGATATTCGGTATTCTCACGAACAAGAAAAACGATATTCGAATTGGCCATCCCTGAGTGGGATATTCATTTTAATACCGAGATTAGAAAAATCGATAAGAGACCTTAAACATACAGCAAAAATGAATGTTTTTTCCGCAACCATATCCCCGAAAATTTTCCTCTACACTATTGTGAACTAATTTTTGATTATTATTTTGTAAGTATTTTTGAAGTTCGCGCGGTTAGAACTTTAAATCGGCACTTTGTCCCAAATGTTCAAATTGCTGCATTAAAAAGTGCAGACAGCTGATTTTAATAGCTTCTTTTATCATGTTTTTGATCATTGAAATCAAACTTATGATGATGAGTCGGAACTATCACTTATGTTCGAATGACGCGGTGAACAGAATACCGAGAATTTTAGCGAACTTGAAAATCAAAGTCAGTTTAATATGAACGAGAGGATCGCTGGACTCCTCGCCGCCACGGTAACGGCTGGTCGGTTATGGCTCCCTTTACCATTAATTCCATGCATCTGAAAACAAATAACTGGCTAACTAATCCCATACCGACATAGGCTGGTAACCGGACGAAAGGCCATAGTTAGCCACATTATTAAGCCGTCTCAACGGCTTTCCTTTCTCTTCCGGGATAATTATATAAATCCCACTTTATCCTTTGAACGCAAAATACTATCGGCCAGTCCTTCTATAGCGTTAAAGATTTTACACCTTTATCGTCAAAAAAACACGTGTTTTCCCGAAAATAAGACCTAGCCATCAAGTCCATGCTTCCGAAAACAAATAACTGGCTAAATAATCCCATACCTGACGTGGACTGGTAACCAGACGAGAGGCCGTGGTTCGCCATATGATTGAGCCATCTTATCGGCTTTACTCTCTCCCGGGATAAATATGTAAATCCTATCATATCCTGAAAATAAGACCTAGCCTGGATTTTGAAATGATATCGATATAAGCCCTCCCTTGAAGTAAGACCTAGTCAAACTTCTTTTTTTTTTACTTTTATTTTGTATATTGAAAAAATCGTAATTATCTACTTTGTAATTTTGTTTTTGATAAAATAAAATAAAAAGACATCCCCAGAAAATAAGCCCCAGTGTTGTTTTTCAAAGGAGAATTTAAATCGTTGAGTGGAGTCCTATTTGCACCCGCATCCGTCTTGAAGAATTATGCGCAATCTCCCAGTTTAAGTAAGACCCAGTCTTATTTTCTCCAGTACCCTCTTCGGGGAAGCACGGTAACTATTTAACTAACCCCATGCCTGCCATAGACTGGTAACTAGACGAGAGGCCATGGTTCGCCATGTGGCAAGACCAATGAGCATATATACAATGAGTGGAAACTTCCAAATATTTGCTCATTAATCCATTGTATCCTGCATTTTTTACGTCGTCCAGCTAAATGGTTCGTTGCATGTGGAGAAAGCATATCGCTAGCTGCAAAAGTCCCTTGCTTCGGCCGCGCCGGTTGCGAAATTGGCCGTATTGAGGCTTTTAATTTTTCGATTCGTGTTCGGTTTTGGGTTTCGAAGTATGGTACGTTGAAAGCATACTAACTATAAGCATATGCTTATTGGGAATGCATATCTATTAGCTATAGCACAGAATATGAAGTCAAGTGCGGTTATTTCTGATTATAGCATGGGATTTAGGTACATATTTATCCATGGGAAAGGAAAGGGATAAGAAGTCCTAAATATATGGCGAACCACAGCTTCTCGCAATCATAGTTTAGAAGGCGCGCCGTACGAAGCCCCAGGGCTCTCCGATTTCAAATAACTCTGGCAGTCTGGGATATCTTGACAATAAAAACGAAGACAAAAATTAGAAGAATAGCAGAGAATCGGCTTTCTTCTCCACATGAGTAAATATGTTAACCCCACCCTATATCAATGAAGACAAAGCCCCACGTCCCCCTTTACATGGGTCGTAACTCATAACGAGTGGTGGGATTCAAATTTTTTGTCAGCTGGTTCCATCACAAAAGTTCTTGTTTTTTTGATAATGCTGACCGGTTCGCTGATCCCATTAAATTCCGTGAGACGGTTTTATAGAACGGGCTAAATCCCACCATTGGTCTTAACCCCCCCCCCCCCCTTGGTTTGAGAAAAAAATTTCATGCGAAACTTCTTCCACAAAAAAGCAGCACCGTCGTTTGACGGTCGCGCATTATGGTTTTGTCAAAACGATATTATTCTGCGTATTATCACCGCAGCGCAATTAACACCGCCTTACTTTTTTTTATCTTTACGATATGTTATTTTTTTAGTTGGCGCTGATAATGACAAATAAGAATGCGTGATTGTTGATTGTTATTCAGTAACGCGTATGTAACCGCCGTTATGGCCGTTCGAAATGAAAGAAGGGTTATGAGCTAATTTCAGGACATTCTCTTCCCGATTTCTTCAAAGCAGGGCGCATTGAAAAGCAAAATAGAATTTATTAACATAAATTTACAACGAGTTACGTGAAATTTACCGACGGCTATCGCCAACAGACAGAAACGATGAATGAGAGAATTTTTTATTTTGTGTCATTTTTGCGCCATCATATGTTTCAATTTCTAATTTTGCGTAAATCGCGTCAACATCGTTTTGTAAACTTAGAAAAAGTTGAATCAGATAAGCAAGGCATGTGAATAATGTATTCTATGCAAATTTCCCGAGATATTGCGGATTATTCGCTATTTGATTAAGGTTTGCAGATATAGCTTTATGAACTTATATTAATAGAGTACCTACTATAGTCTATAATATCTTCTCTGCAATGAATAATTGAAACGTCTGAGTAAACCTACCAACTTGAACTCAAAACATCAGTTACGACCGGTGGTTTAGGATCTGGAAAGATGTCAACTTCAAAATCTTGTGATGTTCCTCCAGACCCTCCAAAACGCAAAAGCCCCACCGATCGAGAAGCTGGTAGTACTTTTACAGTGCCAAAATTGTCGAAGAGTAAAATCTCTGATTTGGTTACAGTGCTTGAAAGCACAATATTAAAAACATTGCGTTTAGAAATACCAGCAATCATTGAACAACATCTGGAAAGACTTGCTCAAGATGTCTCTTTAACCACTCCCACCAGCACTGGCATCCAGCAGTCCTTGTCATCACTGGAAGAATCACTGAAGGAAGTGAAAACCCAGCTGTCTTCCTTCAGTATAATAAAAGATGAAGTGGGAGAGATTAAAAGAAGCCAGGACTTCATTTCAAAAAAATTTGATGACCTTAGTGCAAACTATAAGGATCTGAACAACACAACAGCAAAAAATAACAAAAAAATTCGCGAACTCGAACTTATCGTCGAAGATCTTGAAGAAGAAATAGATATCTTGACCGAACGCCAGCAAGATCAAGAGCGCAGATCTAGACTAGATAATCTAGAGTTTCACAACATCCCATACTCCACAGATGAAGACTGCGAAGACATAATCATGAAAGTAGCAGCTCGAATCAATGTATCACTTCAACCATTCGACATATCGAACTGCCACAGGATGTCGAAAAACAACAAGAAGAAACCATCACCGATCATTGTAAAGTTTGTCAACCGAAAAACCAGACATAATATTTTAAAAAATCGTCGTCAGCTAAGAACAGCCAACTTTCGTACCGATTTTCCACAATTACCATCATCCACCAAAATTTTTGTTGTGGAAAATTTAACCGACACTAATAAAGACTTATTTTATAAAGCCAAAGATCTCAAAGTTATTTGTGGATATAAATTTTTATGGACGCACAATGGGAGGGTACTCATTAAAAAGAACTCAATGACCAAAACCATCCCTATTGTCACTGAAGATGACCTTTCATTTATCAAGTAGGTTTTTTGATTTTATGTCTGGTCGTAATAATAATTCAGTTGTATGTCTATACAATTATTGATAGTTATATATGTATGACTTTCCTAGATTCTGTATTTTCCTTACAATTTTTTTTTCTCACCCTTTTAAATGGCTTGTGGTAGTGTTATTAATAGTGATTTCCAATTAGATCATCTTGATAATTCTGTCACATGCAACAATGTGGAAGTTGCAAATTTATATTCGATTCAAACCCTGCCAAACTTAAGTATTTTTCATGTGAATATCAGATCCCTCATGAAAAATTTAGACGAATTGACCACGCTTCTATCCAATTTTCCTTCACCTCCACACATAATTGCAATAAGTGAAACAAAATTATCTGATAACCATGATCCTAATATACCTATTGATGGGTACAGCTTCATACATGCGCCATCTGTCACTAAAGCAGGTGGTGTTGGTGCATTTATAAGAGATGATATCACCTACTCTGAAATTACAGAGCTTGACCTTAATAATTATTCTAACTGCGAAAATCTGTGGTTCGAAGTCAGTTTGGTGAACACTTGCAATAACCTAGTAATCGGCGTTATATATAAACATCCTCGCAATGATACTTTAAATTTTACTGATGCATTTGAAACATCTTTATCCAAAATGGCACATAAACACTTTTTGATTGTAGGGGATTTTAATATTAATTTATTTTCAACATCTACTAATACCCAAGTTGCCAATTATGTTAACATGCTTATGTCGCATAATGCCACTTCCCTGATAACAAAGCCCACTAGAACAAGAGAGCTATGCTCAAATATATGGACACGTAGAGTCACATAATTTTGATGACGTCATATCGAAAAAAGAAGTAATAGCCTTCTGGAGAAAATTTTTATCTTTAACCACTAAAAATTTCAAAGCAATTGGTCCAGTATTCGAAGAGAAAAGCGACTTTTTAAAAACGTGTCAAGCGGTACTGAGTTAGCAGTCAGGCAGCATCTTACCTGTACACTGTAGGCCATATACGGTAATTGATCACAGAACAGTTGTTCCCTTGCAAATTTTATGTTGTTTACACTTTAGGACAGATAATTGATCACAGAACAATTCTTCCCTTTCAAATTTTATGTTGTTTCCAGTAGACTCTCATCAAAATAAACAAATATAGTAGGCTACAAGTGCTACAACGCTTGCATTACTGCAGTGGTAGGACCGTGAAAGAATAAGTTACGGTAATTTCATTGTGGTAAGACACCGGTACCGGCACCAGTACCAGTATCGTACTTACGTACTGAGCTACCAGTACCGGTTAGCAGTCAGCCAGCATCTTACCTGTACACTGTAGGCCATATACGGTAATTGATCACAGAACAGTTGTTCCCTTGCAAATTTTATGTTATTTACACTTTAGGACAGATAATTGATCACAGAACAATTCTTCCCTTTCAAATTTTATGTTGTTTCCAGTAGACTCTCATCAAAATAAACAAATATAGTAGGCTACAAGTGCTACAACGCTTGCATTACTGCACTGGTAGGACCGGGAAAGAATAAGTTTTTTTTTTTTTTTTTTTTTTTTTTTTCTATTTTTCGGATCAGATTATAATATACGGGATCGGGGATAAACCGTCATTTCCTGTATCCCATTCGGAGCTTGGTCAGGTATAGACCGTATCACATAATGGCAATAGATGACTATTGCCGTTCTCATTGATAGGCTCCTATTTCGTCATTTCCGTTTTAGATGGTTTTTCAATTTTGAGCATAAAATCAGTAAATTAATTATTTTTTTTTTTTTTTTTTTTTAATTAGTTTGTAGCAACACTTTTTTGGGCCAACCAATTTTCAATTTTCTCTATCTGTTTTATTTCTTCGCTGAGTGATTCTATGTTTTTTACTCTCCAGCCCATTTTATTAAAAGTTTTCGAAACTATGCCATCTTCTATCCTTTTACTTTCTTCGGGATTCATTTTTGTGTTTGTCATGTCCTTCATTGATTTGACCTTGTATATTTGAGTTTTTACTATATTCACTGTTATTAATATTATTTTTCGGTTTTCTTTTAAGTAGATATTATGCCAAAAGTAGTTCATTTAAAAAGGGGTGATGTGTTTGCAGAGCCTGATTCAGAGATTTTTGTATTTTATACAAAATCCGCCACGTGAAAGGACATTCTTTAATAAGGTGTTCCGTGTTGTCCTCCGATTTCGAGCAGAATTTACACTCCGTGATAGCCATTTTTCCGCTTACTGTATGATATAAATTGATTCTTTTTCTTTGTGTTCCATTTAGTATTGCATTGTACGCCAGCCTGTATGATATCACCCTTTCCTTGTTTGTTATTATATTTTTTATGTCTTTTTCTTTACTTAGAATCTCTTTCCAATTGGTGCATGTTTGTGTTTCTACCTGTTTTCTTCTTCCCGATCGGTTTGATTTCAAGATCGCCTGGTAAATTTGTTTGAAAGAAATGTCTGTCCATTTTTCTTCTTTTATGCCTATTTTTTCGGTTAACTGAATGCAATCTTTCCAGTGCTTTGGGGTTTCGAGGGCATGGGGCATCTGGTTGGTGTAAAGTTTGGGATTTATTCTCTTTATCTTCGTGCCAATGTCATAAAGGGCTATTGCGTGCCATATCTCTTTAGGTTCTGTTATTGCTTTCAATGTTTTTATTTTTTCCAGAAGACATGCCTGTATTTTTGTTTTTATGCATGGGGCATTTAATCCTCCATTGTAGTAATCGGCTGTTAATTTATTTTGTGCCAATAGCTGAAAGCTTTCTGGGTGCCAGATGAAGTCAAAGAAAAGTGTGTTCAGTTTCCGTATGTAGATTGGTGGTACATTCACTACTCTAGCGTGGTATATTACCTGCGATATACACAAGGCATTTAAAATTTGGAATTTACCTATCCACGTCAATTGTCTCTGCTTATTAACTTCCAGGGTGTTCCTAAGTCTTTTGAGGATTTCATCCCAAGTTTTTTCCGTCTGTTGGGGTCCTATAATTTGGCCTAAAACTTTTATATTTGGTTTCATGAATTTGTTGCACGGCGAGGTTTTAAGTTTTTGCATTGCGATTTGGTTAGTACATAATATTTCAGTTTTTTTCTCATTTATTTTTTGTCCCGTTATTAATTCGTAAGTCTTAAATTCGTTGAAGGTGTGTTCTATCGATTCAATGTCTCGCGCGTATGTTGTATTGTCGTCTGCAAATTGATCAATTACGGTTTTGTATTTTCCGATGCTGAATCCTTTTATCTTTTGGTTCGCGATGATTTTTCTTGCCAATGGGTCAGCGGCTAAGGTGTACATTGCCATGCTCAATGGACAGCCTTGTCTGATTCCTCTTGTCAGAAAGATTTTATTGGTTTTAGCTCCGTTAATTTGTATTCTGCTGTATATCCGATTGTACATTTCTTTGATTAAGTTAATGATATTTTTGTTGAAGTTTAGTTTGGTCATGGTTTTGAATAAAAAACGTTGGTTAACCATATCAAAAGCTTTTTCCTGATCGAAACTGATTATATATAAAGGTAGGTTCCATTTTGTTGTATAATTCCATATTCCTTGAACGTTTCGTAAATTATCAAATATAGATCGTTTAGGAATTGCGCTTTTCTGTGTTGGCATTATATATTTATCCAAGATAGGTTTCAATCGGTTAGCTAATATTTTTGATATCAGTTTAAAATCTACATTTAGGTTAGATATGGGCCGGTAGTTAGAAAGGTGATTTGAATTTCCTTTTTTATAGATAAGGGTGACTATCGATTCTTTGCTACTGGTGGGTAAGGTGCCGAAAGCGATAGCATTGTTTACTAGCTGGTGCAAGTCATTCTTCAAAATTTCCCAAAATTCAACGTAAAATTCCTTTGATAGTCCGTCTGGTCCCGGTGTTTTATAGTTATCCATTTGTTTTAAAGTCACGAGAAGTTCTTCTTTTGAAGCTAAGGTCCCCATTTGTTCCTTTTCTTCAGTGCTAAGCTTAGTTTCCCCATATATGTTGAGGTATTCTTCCATTCTATTTTCCTCACCTGGTGTTGTTTGTGTCCATAGTGTTTTATAGAATGTTTGCGCTTCTTCCAAAATTTCGTTTTTTGTTTTTAAATAATTTCCTTCTTTGTTTTGTAGACCGTCTATAGTGGTTTTACGTCTTCTAGTTTTCAATTTGTCAAAGAAATATTTTGTTGGTCTTTCGTTTTGTTCTAATGCTTTGATTTTTGCTGTATTTTGTTTAAACATCACTTTTTCTTTTTCCATTTGTTTTAGGTTTTTAATGAGCATATATATTGCTTGGTTTGATGGTGACTTGTTCATGCTATTTAGAATTTCATTTTTCCACCTGCTTTCATTTTGTTTCTTTACCTTTGCTTCATTAATTCCGTGTTGGAGGAGACTTTTTTTAATTTTAGTTTTCAAGTTGTCCCACCAGTCGGCAAGTATTTCATATTCGTGTTTTCTTTGTTCTTCTTTTTTGTATATCTCATTTATCAAAAACCTGACTTTTTCATGCCTAAAATGAGCTGTATTGTTTTTCCAGGTTCCCCGTCCCCAGTTAACTTGTTTAATATTTTTGAAAGTGATGTGTGATGCAAAGTGGTGGTCTGAAACGGTGTTTACTAAATATTCTGTATTTTTCAATTCATGACTAATGTTGTACGGAATATATATTCGATCTATTCGTCGGGATTGTCTTCTCCTGGTAATTGTATATAATCTTTTATCGGGCCAGTGATATCTATACGTGTCTATGTAGTTGTAAGCTTGTATAAAGTTTTTCCATTGCATTTCTGTGTTCCCTAGTGTAAATGAGTTTTGGTTGCTGACGTCTATTTTCTGATGAACCATGTTAAAGTCACCGCAAATTATTTGAATATGCTTGATCTCTCTCACTAAGTTTATCAGCTTTTCGTAGAACATTCTAGTTTTTCTGTCGCCTCTTCTGGGAGGTGCATAAACATTTACTAGCGATAGCTTGTCTTTTGTTTGTAAGTTCGTCATTGTTGTCGAACACGCTCTACAAGGTATGAATGTAACATATTCAAAGCTGTGCGTTGCACATAAGTTTTCTCTTACTGCAGTGGCGGTGCCTTGGAAGAATCTTTGGTCATCCCTCTTATCGAAGTCGGTCAGTGAGTTAATAAATAATCTGTACCCCATGTTATGTAGTCGGTTCTCGGAAACGTCTCTTTTAACTCTGTGGACTTCTTGTAAAGCAATAATGTCTGGGTTGTGATAAGTTATGAAGATTTTAAGTTTGTTCCAATTTTTTTCCAGTCCGTTTACGTTCAGTGAGATTATTTTTAATTGTGATAGATTTTCAGTCATATATTGGGTCTTGTAGATGATTTTTATTTTATACTTTCTATGTTTTATTGTCTTTCCCCTTTTTTGGCGATGGTGATATATTCGACGTTGTCGACGAGGAAGTATTTTTTCTTCCCCGTTTGCCAATCTGTTTTTGGGTTTTGTTCATAGTAGGCTCAAGTCTGGGTGTTTGTGATGGGTCTGTTTCATACGTGCTATCTGGGTTCTCTAGGTATGCCGGTGCCGAGTTACTTTGAAGTATGTCTGAGAATACTGATGATGACGTGCTGTCTCTAATCTCGAAGTCGTTAATTACCATGTTTACATACGATTTGCCAATTACTGGAGGTCTAATTGGAGTGTTCCCTATTGTGGATGTAGGTTTTAATTTAGGCTTCGGGACTGTTTTGCGAGGTGGAGTGCGCTTTTTGGGTGTTGTTATAGTATTGTCTTCTGATAGAGACCAATCTTTTACTTCTTCGTATAACAAATCCGTATCAGATATTGTGTCGGATTTTGAAGTTGGGAACACTGCCTCTGGAATTTGGTTTACTCCTATTTCTGGTGTGGTGGTATTGTTTAATATTGCATCTTCTTTTTCTCCTACATGTGATACTATTCCTTAAACCAGGATTCCATGTTATTCGGTCTTACATTGGATTTTAGGGGGCAATTTGCCTGAACGTGACCTTCACTTTTGCACGACCTACATTTCGTTTTATTTCGGCAATTTCTTGCATTATGACCAGTATCAAGGCAGTTCATGCATGTTGGATTGTACAACTCGGTGGGTACGTAGGTTTTGCACCTAGCTTTGTCAATGACAAGAAAGGGGGGCAGTTTTTCCTGTTTAAAATCATCTATCCATACGGCTATATATCCGTTGAATAGTTGAGTGTTTCGGTAGTATAGTTTGGTCATGCTTTTAATTTTTCCGCATCCAGCCTTATTCAGAGCTTCGAAAACGACTTGTGGTCGTGATTCGTCTGGGATATCGCGAATGCTAATCCTTGTTGGAGGTTTTGTGGGTGGAAAAAAGCGTACTATTACACCATCGACTTTAATGCCATTTTGCGTTTCTACAATAAATTTGTCTCTAACTGAATCATTTGGATTTGTTGGCTTCAACTGTTTGAAAGATATCAACCAAATTTTCGGTCTAGTTTCAAAAATTCCTGACAGGTGTTCGACATATCCTTTTGTTATAGGGTTTTCTCCCAAGATGTAGAGAAATCGGTTTATATCAATAGAATCACTCACCTCTGCCACAACCGATCGAGGGCGATTACCTGTAATCCCTATTGATCCTGTAAGAGCTGCGGAGTAATCCATTTTTAGTATCCAAGAACGAATATCCAAAATAGCTTACAATCCAAAGTATTCCAATTGATGATAACAATAGCAGATGTCCATTTTATTCAAACAGCTAGCTCGATAAACCTCATTGGTTACGATACTGCCACTGCGCAAAGATATAAGAATAAGTTACGGTAATTTCATTGTGGTAAGACACCGGTACCGGCACCAGTACCAGTATCGTACTTACGTACTGAGCTACCAGTTAGGGTTAGTTCGTATACCTATAATTTTCACTATCCGGATAACGGATATATCCGGGTATTCCGTATTTTAAATATACGGTTAACCGGATAGTTACTGCTGATTTTAGAGAACCGATTTCGCAGGATTTTCGCGGTGAATTGAACGAATACCACCACACAGTTCTGTTGTAAATACTCACATATGTATTATTTTTCTTGAATATGAATTATTGTGCATTTTAATATTGCATGTGTCAATAAATAATAATTTAAGCTCAGTAGTCGTACCGATGTACAGCGGAATAATAAAATGAAACATTTTTTGAAAATATTGTGTCCTAATTTTTTTTCCCCCAACTGCTAAGTTATTTTCCCTATTTAAATAATATGTAAAGATTTATATTATTTCTACTTTATTGTAAAGTTTTTTAAAAGTTTCTTTTTGTGTCTAGAGCCTCTTTTCTTTAAATTTTGACTCGTACTAAATTTTAGTGTCGCAGACTCACAATGATCATTTCTGATCATCCGCACCTTCCTATCAATTGCAATGAAATTTAATATTGTCATGTAAAGTATTTTGTTTTCTATAATATTTGGTGATTTCTTGCACTACGAAATAAACTTTGTTAATATATACCACAAGAGCATACATATAAATGAAATCATGAACACAAAAAATCGTGCATTTCGAACATTTTATTTCGGTGAGAGAAGTATCCAAAAAATAGAATATAGGGGGAACAAATTCCGTGAAGTGTATAGGAAAATATACGTCATTTGAACAAAAATTTTAATAACAAAGCAAATTGATGATTATGAAAAAACCGAAGTGGTCAGAAATTTCTTCTAATTTGAAAACTTCACTTATTTAAAATGTCACTGTAAATATTCTCACGTTTGTACTAATTAGGCCACAACTTTAAATCTATTTCCATTCGAATACCTTTTAAACTAAATTAACAGAGCCAAAACAATACTGCGCCAGTTTTTGAACAACTTTACTTACCACCCTAAATGAGTAAACGAAAAACATGACACGATACAAAGTCTGTCACATTAAACTTTTCTAAAATATTATAGACCATTTTGCAAACAAATTTGTTTGTGAAAGTTCCATGAAAACCATAAATGTAATAACAGCCTTTCCTCCTCATTTTGAAATTTTCGAAAACGTCACTAATAAAGGCGGTCGAATTTTACAGGCTAATTGTATTATCATCGCCGATCGTTTTCTTCCGCATCGCGTTATTATTTGGGGAATAAACATCGGCATTATGCCAGTTTTAATTTGAAAAGAAGTTACATCCCGTGAAAAGTTACCCTTGTTGTAAATTCAGTAAATACGATTATTACGAAATTTTGGCGATTCAACAGCGCCTAAAATAGAGTCTTGTTTTATCTATCACTGGCTCATAAATCAAGAGTCGTGGTATTTTCGTTAGCATTCAATTCCTTATTGTCAGTCAAAAATGTGTGTTTCAGATCTACTCTCTTAACGATAGATAGATACGACGATAGATAACATACTGCGGCCATTTCAGTTCCGGGCGAAATAAAACAATTATCGGCGTTATATACCGACGAAACTGAACCCGACTTTTCTCCCGAAAATGTTGATATATAACTATAAGCTAATTAATATCTGCATTTATTGTACTAAATAAATTATACTCATTGGAATTGCAATAATAGCTCAAATTTGATGAATTTTCAAGATAGCAAAAATAGGAAATATGATTTGTTCGTGCAGCTTACCATTTATTTTCATATCTAGAGGAGAAATGCTTTTATTTTAAGGTAAGTCGGGCTCTTCTATACCGCAAATACGCAATAATCACATTTTTCTGCGTGTTTTGTGATGTAATACTATAGTCAAGTTCACGCCAGCATTACACGGATGACTAAAATATGCAGAGTGGTGTGGATATAAGTGAATATTATATGCTCTGAGAGATGTCATTGGCCACTCAACAAAAAATATAAAAATCACTAATGCGCATATGCATTATTTATACTGCTCTATTATCCGGTTAACCGTTACAATAATATCCGGTTATCAGATAGCAAAATACCTCTTGGTTAATCGGTTATCCGGTTAACCGCTATCCGGATAATCCAACCCTACTACCAGTACCGGTACCGAACCTGTAGGTCTGATATTCCGTTCCGCATACGATAGGCTATAAAACTTGCATTGCAGCATTAGTAATACCGCAGAAGGAATAAGTCAATTTCACTGCGTTACGGCACCGGTATGGCAACTTACCAGTACCGACCTACAGTAGCTGTAGTACTGAGCAAGACAATCGATCGCGAAACCGCTTGAAATAAGTGTAAAACAGTGTTCCCATGAGTAAAAATAAATACCGCGAAATTTTGTATGAAATATCATATCTCATAGGATTCATATAAAATTTAAGAATAAACAAAAGTAATAGCCTTCTAGCGAAAAAATTAATCTTCAACCACTGAAAATTTCAAAGCAATTGGTCCAGTATTCGAAGAGAAAAGCGACTTTTTAAAAACGTGTCAAAGAACAAGAACAAGAACAACAAGAACAAGAACAACAACAACATAATATTGAAACGATCGTTATGTCCACTACGTGTCCAATAAGTCGTACTTCAGCAACGTTAATTGACCACATCTACACTAATATGAGCAATTCGCAAATCAATTCTTATGTCATTCTGTCTGATATCACAGACCATTTTCCGATTATGTGTTGCCTGAATGGCATAAAACCAACATCTTCTAATAATTGTGTATTGTCAAGGGACATGTCGACATTCTCTCTGGACACTTTTCGTTCAGATATAATAGGCATTCTTAACAACCAATTCACCACACTTCAATTAAATTCACAAAACTTTGACAGTGTCTTTGACGAATTTGTACAATCATTTGTTTCTTTGATTGATCGACATGCCCCTTTACAACCACTTTCACGTCGTCAGAAAAGGATAAGACTAAAACCCTGGCTAACTAAAGGATTGATTACTTGTATTCGACGCAAAAACAAATTATTCAAATCTCATTTTTTGAGGGGTAACAGCTCTCAATGCTCGTACTTAAAAAATTATCGGAATGTTCTGACAAGAACTGTAGATAGAGCAAAGCAAATTTATTACCAAAACCTTATTGCCCAAAACAGAGGCAACCCGAGATCGACATGGCAAATATTTAACCAAATTACGCACACGCATAATAAATCAAGACAAAAAGTTAAGGAACTTTATCTGAAAAATGGCAGTATCACCAAAGATGACTTTTCGATATCAACTGAATTTAATGAGTACTTCTCAACCATAGGATCCAGCCTCTCAGAAAAGTTTTCTAATGATTCGGGTAACTTCAAACAACTTCTTCATAATCCTCTGAGCCAGTCTATATTTATGAGTCCGACTACTTCTAATGAATTGTTGGTAGAAATTCAAAATTTGAAAGATAGGAAGGCAGTTGGGCCAGATAATATTCCAGCTCGCTTTCTTAAATTAGTTGCTGACCTCATCGCTCCATGTCTGACAGAGTTCTTCAATTGCTCACTCTCTCTCGGCATATTTCCTTCTTCTCTCAAAATTGCAAGAGTAATTCCTCTTCTAAAATCTGGAAATAAAAAACTCGTGTCAAATTATAGACCGATATCAATCCTTTCAACGATTGATAAAATTTTTGAACGCCTGATTCATAAGAGGCTTACTAGTTTTTTCAATAAATATGATGTCATAAATAAATCTCAATTCGGTTTTCAAAACAGTCATTCCACATCGCATGCTATTTTAGACACTACATCATTTATCTATGATAGACTAGAAAAGAAAGAGTATGTTAGTGCAACTTTTTTAGACTTAAAAAAAGCTTTCGATACTGTAAATCATGACATCCTGATTTACAAGTTGAAACATTATGGTATTAGGGGTATAGCAAATAAACTCATTTCTAGTTACTTAAGCGGTCGATCACAGTATGTTCAAGTAGGTTCTTATTGTTCTCCTCCCTTACCAGTGACTCATGGAGTTCCACAAGGTAGCTGTTTGGGTCCATTGTTATTTTTAGTATATGTTAATGACATAACTCATTGTTCTTCATTATTCTCGAAATTATTTGCAGATGATACCAATCTCCTTGACAGTGACATATCCTGTGCAGCCCTTGAATTAAGGGTGAACACTGAAATTGCTAAAGTAGCAAACTGGATGCGATCAAACAAATTAACAATAAACATAAATAAATCTAAAACTATGTTAATATCACCTAAAAGTAAAGCACAAAATGGTTTAGTAGTCCAAATTGATGACACAGAACTTGAAAATGTAAATTTTTATAAATATCTGGGTATTCATATTGATAACAAAATGAAGTGGGACATTCAAATATCCAAACTGGCTGTTAAACTATCCAAGTCAGTTGGGATACTATATAGACTTCGGCGATTTGCTTCACTCACAACTTTACGTATGGTCTACCACTCCTTATTTCAGTCACACATTCAATATGGCATTGTTGCATGGGGCTTGGCTGATAAAAATTTATTACGTAATATTGAAATTATGCAGAATCGAGCAATTCGCGCTATCTCCAATGTCGGTTATCGCACTCATCTGACTCCTATTTACCACAGTATTCGCATAATTAAAATGGTGGATATGCATAAATTCGAAGTGCTAAAAATAATGCACCAACATCACAACAAAAAACTCCCTCCTGCATTCACTAATTATTTTATGAAGCAGAGTGATGTTCACTCATATGGAACAAGGTCCTCGACCAATTGCTCATATTTTTTGAATCGTTTTTCTACCAAACTAACCCAACGCTCAATCAAGTTCATTGGAGTAAAGTTATGGAATTTGCTTCCTGAAACAATTCGTACAAGTAACTATAATTCTTTTAAATGTAAATTGAAAACTTTATACCTTGAAGCTTATAGGTGCTAGCAGTCTAACTTGTTCCGTTATAAGTAAGTTTCCTGTACCCATCCATGTTCCTCTACTGAACAGCTGTATCCAGTATTTTTTTTTATGACAGCTGAATGCTGTACCTCTTTTGCTGGCTGTTTCAGGTTTTACTATGTCATTTTTGCCAACTTCTCATGTGCAATTTATATAGTGCAAACCGGTACTTCACTTTACTGTGCCGGTAACTCGTCGTCGTCTACTTTCCACATATAATAGCTATCAAATGGCAACCCAGTTGCTTGGGACGCTACTTCAGTCCTTTTTAGTGCTGGGTCGTATGACTCAGCATTATTTTATGTTTTGAATTCATCGATGCGCATCTTAAACACCAGATGTCGCTAATGAGCCTTCTTCTGAATGAATCGTACTGGCGGTTCTTGTAGTGTGGTTATTTACAATTAAATTTATTTCGCATCTATTGTTGTCTTTCCATGATTTGTGTATTTTATTTCGGATCTATGGTTGTCTTTCCATGATTTTTGAATATAATTTTTCCTTTTTTATTGTCGAATCTACTGTTGTCTTTCCATGATTTGTGTATTTTATTTCGAATCTATTGTTGTATTTCAATGATTTGTGTATTTCTGAAGATAAATTTTCGTTTTTTTTTTGCTGTTCTGTATGCTTCATTGCTATATTTGCTGCTTTAATACAGCACCAAGGTGTCGCTGACTAGATGACTCATTGAGTCTATTCGCGACCCCGCGTCAATTGCAATGAATCAATGTTTTTCGTTTTTTCAGTTTACTGTGTTTTCTTTTGCCTCATATTGATTCTTGCATGACGAAATAAAATATCTGAATCTGAAAATATCTGAGAAATAATATTTTGACCACGTAGAAATGCCATTATTGGTGATTTATTCACGTGTTAAGTATCAGTGTTTTAAACCAAAGCTGAGTTACGTGAATACTCAACACTGAGTATTCTAGAGATTACCAATTTGCGCAGTTTTTTAATCATTATTTAATATGAAAGTAACACGGAAACGATATAAAATTAAAACATAAAAATGTCAACTATCAGCTTCACAAATATCGCATCCCGGGGTCAGTAATGATAATATTGTTTGCTCAAAATTGAAACCGTAACTGTGATACAAATCCAACACAGAAGATAAAAATCAGAGTAAAATTAATTTTTGTTGTGAATACATTCCTTAATAGTTGTCTTTAACATCTTCGCCGATGTTCGTTAAAATATTCGAATAATTTTATATAAAAAAATACGGTTTGCCCACCACTAATCACGGCGCGAGCGTGTTTTTGTATATATTCACCAAACACCGTCAAGAAAACAGAGGCAAGCTACACGTGACTGTGGAATTTCGCCGTGAACGACGCATTGTTATTAATTTATCAAACGCCTCACGCTGTCGTGAATTGGACTTTTGGCGCACTGTTTTAATTTCACCGTATGCCCCCCACCCAGTTGGAAAAATCCTGGCGACTCTTGTTTAAATTCTATATCTCACTATTGATTACAAAAGTATAATTGCATCCAAATCAACACTAACAGTATCTATATATATGACTATATGAAGGATCGTTAAAATTGAATAATATACATGCAAAAATCATAATTGATAACAAAATGTACTCCAAATAATAAAATAAAAAACAAACTTTTTTGTGTAAATTCACAAGACATGAAAATGGCAAATTTTAAATTTCAATGGCAAGATATCCCAGAGTAATTAATAGTTAAAATCAGTATTTTTAATAAGTATACGAATAGCTCACAAAGTCCAGGCAGCCTGGGGGTTCATATGGAGCACAGAGCTTTCCCGTTCCTCTTATCGACTTTCCTCTCCCCCTGGATAAATATGTAAGTCCCATGTTATATCAATGAATAAATACAGCAATAACCGCACCCCACGTGGCGACTGATTTATATTCTGTTCTGTAGCTACGTTTTCTGCCTAATAGATATGTATTCCCAATATGTATATGCTTATAGTTAGTATGCTTTCAACGTACCATACTTCGAAACCGAACACGAATCGAAAAATTAAAAGCTCCAACACGGCCAATTTTGCACTCGACCCAGCTGAAACAAGGGATTTTTGCAGCGAACGATGTGCTTTCTTCATATGGAACGAACCATTTAGCTGAACGACGTAAAAATGCAGGGCGAAATGGATTAATGAGCAAATATTTGGAAGTTTCCACTCATTGTATATATGCTCATTGGGCAAGACGTATTATCGTTTCTCCCCTCCCCGGGATAAATATGAAAACCTTTTTCTTCGTCAAATATCTCGGACTCTGCCATGCGTAACGTAGGCAAACCACTGTGAAGCTAGCAGCGAAGTGTTGCCAGATATGTACATGTTATATGTCGGCGAAATTGGACAACTGGTCATATTTTTTATATTTTCCTATGATTATCTATTTAAGAAATAAAAAAAGTTACATAAAATTACACCAAACTATATTATGTATTTTCTCATTCATAAGAGCCCTAAATAGCTTGTCTGTTATACCGACATTGCGTTATTGGCGCCGGCACAGTTGTGGCAACGGCATCGTGAGCAGCGATAGGTCTTTTCAAACGTGTCGCCGAAGCGAGTGCACTGCACTATGAGGTATGCTTTTTTATATCCATTGTGATCTTTATTTAGCGGTGAATTTAACCTATTTCTGACTTGTCATAATTTTTATTACGTCTGTGGTCAATACCTAATGATGCATCAGATTATTATAAAGTATTTTAAAACATGATGTTGTCCGTTCAGCCGTAAGAAGCCCCGATTTGTTAGGCTATCATACGCAGAAAAAGCAGTACAACTCACGAATTGCCATGTCAAGAATGAAATTACAGAACGTCTCAACATTATAATATCAGGGTCTCGTGAAGCAAACTCCGTAACTGCTTAAATACCCCCAAACACAAATATAGTGTGAAAATGAATGCTGCGAGTGATTAAATAACACCAAACAAAAATGTAATGTGAAAATACAACCCAAATATCAATTTTTTTTAAACGAAAGCCCGTCTTGGCGAGCACAATAAGCTAAACGCATGGGACAAACGGGAGGCGGACAACTCGACTCGCAAGAGGGCAGATGAGTCGTCCACCTTTTCGCATTTTTCACGCCGATGTTTAAACTAACTTTAAATACTGTATCACAAAGCAGGGGCACTGAAACATTTAGGTTAAAAAGATTAATCTTCTCTCACGCTAACAGAAACAATCTGGCTTGGCCGAATGTTCTTCAGTATGCAATCCAATAAACTGTTTGGACTTGTAACATTGTGCAAATATTTAAAAATTTGTATTGTAAATTTGTATATATATTTTGCATTCCAGAGTTTTAGCAAAAAACAGCAATTTTGGTCACATGACTGCCGTAGCGCATCGTGATTGATTCAAATTCTTAATGAGACAAGCATGGCAGTGCGGCACACTGTCCAAATTCCGTCTCACGAACGAGGAGCGTCTGGCAACTTGTGTCAGATGTTTCATATCGCAACATGCTTGTCTCAATAATAATCTGAATTAATCAGGGTCGTCGCGTGACCAAAATTGTCGTTTTTTTGCTAAAACTCTCGAATAGGCCTACCAAGGTAAAATTTTTTCCTTTGGTAAATCAAATTATTTTTTGGGTTGCGCTTTTTTGTAGTATTTTGCGCAACTTCATCATACTGTATTATTACCAATATTGAGGGACAACAATGTCCAGATGTCTCCCAAAGGAGGGGTGTCTAATCATTGATAAGTTGGGTTTCTGTCGCTCGATCTGTATAGTGTGCCGTACTGCATGGCGTGATCTGCCACTGTGCCAGACGCCCTCATTCCAGAGACAAATAATAGTGTTTGTTTTATTGAACATGTCTGGGCACCTTGGAATCAGAGATCTGTGCCCTACTGTATTGGTCATGATTCTGAACCTGTGAGCGTTGCTGTGTGGTGTTTTTTAACAAGGATATGTAGTTACATAAGCAATATATTCTCTTTACAGTAAGGTTTCAAGAGATACACTTTATGAGTCTGTGGAGGCAATCCTCACTCAGTCGAAAGACAAACCGCGCAAGTTTCTGGAAACGGTTGAGCTTCAAATTTCACTGAAGAATTATGATCCTCAGAAAGACAAACGTTTCTCTGGCACTGTGAAGTATGTGTGACTGAGTATTTTTGCTACAACCAGTGCATAACTTAATTTGTTATGGCATTGGTAGTTCTGTTCAAATATGAGCAGAACGGACCCCAACCCAGGGTCTTTAATATTGGGGAGGCATGATTGTCCAATAAAAGTGACTTCATGCTGATATTAGTCTTCAAGGTATTTTACTACAAGTTTTCGTTTTACTACAAGTTGCCATACAGCTGGTGCTACTATGTATTGCGATTCAGCCAGTTACAGTCTTAGTTATTGTCGGTCATTAATCTCACTCTCTTAATTACTAGTGAAAGTACAGTGAAGTAAATTAGATCATGAACTCGTTCAATTTTATCAAGAACTGGACTTACGGCATAGAAGCCAGTGAAAAGGCAAATCGTAAACAGACTTTTTCTCTAATTGCTAAAAACAAAAGAGATTTTAGTTGCTTCATTATTATTTTTAAAACACCGTTAAGTAAAACAAAACATACAGTCCAAACTCTTCAGATTTTCATTCACTGGTCATCATCACAAAGCTTTTCAATTTGAGGTCATGAGCTTCCTCTTTTCTGTGCTGCAGTAGCGAGATTTGCTCAATGATGGTTTTGCATGTATTATCCTAATCACTTTTGTGGATGGTTTTCCACTGAGAGCAAGCAGTGTGTGCGCAAAAAAATTAAAGGGCTTTTCGCCTTCAACAATGATACTATTTTCTAATGTTTTTTAAGGCTGCCACATGTGCCAAGAGAAAAGTATCGTGTCTGTGTTCTGGGTGACGCTGCACATTGTGACGAGGCAAAAGCTAATGATTTGCCATGTATGGATGTCGATGCTCTCAAGAAATTGAACAAGGATAAAAAGCTTGTGAAAAAACTAGGTGAGTTGTAGGAATATTTTGATATACAGTATTTTATGACCTGTGTTCTTAAATTAATATATCAGTTTACTTTTTTTCCAGCCAAAAAATACAATGCCTTCCTTGCTTCTGAGTCCTTGATCAAACAGATTCCCAGACTTCTTGGACCAGGTCTCAACAAAGCTGGAAAATTCCCAACTCTTGTGACGCATAATGATGCTCTGACAAGCAAGGTATATTGTTAAATTATTTTTGAAGCTAATCAATCAGAATTTTGTCCTAATTTTTCAATCTTTGCCACAGGTTAATGAAATCAAAAGTACCATCAAGTTTCAGATGAAAAAGGTTTTATGTTTGTCTGTTGCCGTTGGAAACGTTGGAATGTCTGATGATCAACTGGTCCAGAATATCAACTTGGCAATCAATTTCTTGGTAAAATTTTGGTCTTGTAATTTGGTAAGGGCGCACGCTAGAACCTGGCAAATGATGTTTTGCGGCAGGCGCAGACAGTGCGCCAGATCAAATGCAAATTTTTTATGACACCAGTAGATTTTTCGATGACTGGAGTCAGATAGCTATTTGTATACAATTATATAGTGTTGTATATATCGTGCAGTTTATGCCAGCTATCATGTGGGACAGATATTTCTAGGTCGTATAAGTGTAGCGTTTTTTTGTCCAAGCTATTCACAGGCATCAATGAATGTATAGCACAGCACATTAGTTGAAAAAAAATAATCTACTTGGTGGAATTGAATAATATGGTGGGGTGAAAGTATTCTTTTTTTTGCACATTCAAGGATGGTTTATGGTCCCTTGTCTTCCTGTCAGTATACATTGATAATGATAGTTTTGTATATGAAGTTAATTTGGTAATTCTCTCACAGGTTTCACTGCTGAAAAAGAATTGGCAGAATGTGCGTGCACTCTATGTGAAGAGTACCATGGGAAGACCACAAAGATTGTATTGATTATATCTCAATAAATTCTATTATGCCAAGATATAGAATGTAATGTTTTGTATGAATCTAGGGGAGTTAGGCCATCTTACCATTTATATTTATTCAGCTAAGAAATTTTATATTCGAAAGTTGATACTTGACCGCCCTGAAAATGGATAACCTAACCGTTTTGCCAGGTCCTTAGCAAATGTATTTTGCAATAATCAAGAGACTTCAAGAATCGCTTATGTGACCTGCGGTTCGTTATCCGTCCACCATGCATTTTTAAGAGGTTATCGCGAGCACCCTTGTTTTCGTCTCTAAAAGATCTAAGCGGAAACCAGTTTTTTTTTCCCACAGACGTTATGTGGTTGCTGCAGCTGACTAAAGTTCCCGAAGGTACCGAACAATTTTTGGACACGTATTGGACATAACGATCGTTTCAATATTATGTTCTTGTTGTTTGACACAGAATAACACACCTTTTTGTTGTTTAAACCAAATTCTAATTTGTTTTGATGACTCAACCCATGCATCTGATTACATTGCACTAGTGTGTGTAGAATAGAACTCTACCCATATTCGCTTGTTCAAAATCCCACTTGTTATGTTTAACTTAAATTCATTCAATAAAACAAGTTACCCAAATAAGGGGTAGCTTGTCTGACCTGCTTTCCCACTTTTTTTCGTTTTGATCATTTTATATTTTGCAATAAAATTTCAATTTGTGCAAAATCCTATTATTTAAAAGAATGCTTCCATAATTAAGAATAGTAAATTCATGTAAATATTGTACATAGTATAAATCGTGAGAGACATTGAAATATTGACACGAACCTGTTATTTTTATGCTTATTTAATATAATTGGGTGGCAACTGACTCTGATGACCCCCAAAGGTCGTATCGTTGCCCCCCAGTCATATACCGAAAACTATTTTTTTTTGATATTTGTTTATGTGTGCATAAATTGTTTTCTTGGTTTGACAAAATGAAATAAACTCTCTCTCTCTAGTGGAAATATTAAAAAAACGCTTTTCTCTTCGAATACTGGACCAATTGATTTGAAATTTTCAGTGGTTGAAGATAATTTTTTTCCCCAGAAGGCTATTACTTTTATTCATTTTAAATATTTCTGTGAGATTTGTTTTTGTTTGCTATGACGTCATTAAACGTTCTGCGGACATCGGACGCCATTTTGTGTCCTGTACTGCTTCGCTTCGTGTGAATATATTTGTAGACTGTTCTGACGGTACGGTAAACCGTATTGTACTGCGAACAGACGTGTCCATATATTTGGGCGTAGCTCTCTTGTATTTACTCCTTTCGGGAACGTAGCTTGCAGCCAGGCCATTCACCCGAATAAACCTGAAAAGTTCGTTGCTCGGTCGAACGTAATTGAAAGTTTGGATGTTGATAACTTTCGTGAGCAAAACTTGCATCTTGTACATTTCTGTATGTATATATAAAATCTGAGAGCGACAAAGGAATAATAGCAAGTTCCATCGAAGTGGAATCGTTCGCCTAACTTGGGAAGTGATATGACGTCAGATAAATCTTTAGACGGTGTTTTTGAGGTGGGACTAAGCTTTTTGTTCACTACATTGCCTCACTCCTGCTTCCAATCAAATATGTCAGTGGTAGTCGGCAATACTTGAGGAATCGTTAGGCGACGATTAATATCACCTAGTTAGCTGTTGGTTGACAGTAAACACAGTGAAGTTGAAGTTGGCGTACCGGTATCTCCAATGAGGTGGAGTCAAATAATTTTCGACACTGGTCATATCAAGCTTAACCCAAAATAACAAATACGAAACTTGTAGATCTGCGGGATTGGGGGTACGAGCTAATTCTGCACATGACAGGATATTCTTTCATAAAAAGTAGATGCTTAGTATGCTATTATAGCACGCGGCCTCACATTTTTAACCTACTGAACTCCGAACGTTATAAACCGTATCGTGTAATAGCGAACGAGTCTACAGACAGAAGTTGTTGCTGTGAAAGAAAATTTCTGACAAAGAGACAAATCTTTGAGACATTATTATATATATGTAAGTTCGAAAGGTTTATCCCGCTACCCAGATTGGTGAATATTCAATTTTTTGCTGCTAAGTTTGAGCAGTAACTGGTTCCGTGGCAGTAAAATGTATTACAGAATGCGCCCTTTCGGCCTTAAAAGAAAATTCTAAAGTCCCAGCTCATTTTCAATGCGCATGTACGAGCATATCTTCTAAATATCTGATCTTCCTATCATTTCCAAACATTCTCAGCCATTGATATATTTGAAGCAGAACATTCTGGTTTATAATACCTCAATCTTTCTTCTTTTATCATATCTCCAACCAAGTCCGTTTAATTAACCATTTCAAAGCACGTCATGAAACATATTAGAGTTCAACTATAAGCAATGGGCCAGTTTGCGCTTCTAACTGTTGTCTCTATAATGAATGTTTATCAAAGGGTTGGTTGGTTGTTTATTTCCGTAACATTAACTAATTATTAAGATGTCAAAGGTGACGTAACAATTTAAATTTTATCAGCTTCTCAGAAACTTTTGCGCCCAGACATATTTTCTAGCATGGTTTTAAACATAACCTCGTTTGCCGTGGTTTTGCTATGTCTTTGTCAGTTTTTAATAGTGTTTATAAAACATATAATTCAATAGTCATCTTATCTCCCTGTATAGCTTCAGTTGCAGTAATTAAAATTAGTTTTTAAAAACAGACTGAAATGAGAAGTAGCCTATTGAATGACAAATGGTTGAATATTTTGAATCAAATCGATGATAGAGCAAGTAAAACATTTATAAACGCAAACTCGCGATAACACTATAAAAAGAATCTCCACTGTATGATTTATAACAGGGGTCGGCAACCTTTTGTCGCTTGCGGGCCAAAATTGGGGGGTTGCAAGTCTTGGCGGGGTGCATATATATTTAAAGAGTTAAAAACCGAACGAATGGCCGATAAATCACAATGCTTTTTTACACAGATCAGAAATTAAAACTTTAGATTTTAAACAGCGCGCGGAGACTACGACAACTCATCGTCTTATTTAAAGGAAAAAAATTACAAATGACATTTAATGTGCCACTTGTTGCTGCATCACGCGTGATACGTTTTTGACATCAGGCGACACACTGAATGAAGCCAAGATTAAAACATTTTCTAAATGGGAATACCTGATTCGAGTTTTCAGCTTGCTCTTTGTAATGTTCATTTTCAATTTTTTTTATAAACAATCAAGTAGTGATGTATCTCCCGAATAGAATATAGAATTAAATCCTCATTGTATTGCATTTCGAAAAATTCTATTTGGATTTTTGTCTGCGCCATTGAACCCTTCGCACTTAGCATACTTTTCTGCGTTTTGTTGCCATTTGTCTAATTATATTTAAATTGTAGGCTCATTAAACGAGTAATTGTGAATTATATACTTGTTAGGTTATAACATAGTTCAGGCTACACGTGTCTCACAATAAATTTGTTACGTGAAGATTTACACAATAGTATTATTTCTCCCCGATTCTGGGAGCAATGCTTTATTGATGCAGTTAGAACTCAAGTGAGCACAAACGTTAAATGCATGTATATATATACCTATATTCCCTATTGACCGCGTAGGTATATTATATACTTTCAGTTGTATTTTAGCTATATGCTGAAACCTTATATTCAAGCATCAATACATAATCAAATAATCAGCAACATCTTAACACTTCCATACATCCGTGAATTGACTAGTTTTAGATCTCCAACTGGGGAATCAGTTCTCAGTCCTCGGTAATTCTATAATAACTTATGTATTATCCTTTGGTCATTACGTAAATGATGTTGTTACCCTAATCTTTAAAATAGACCCTGGAATTGATATTGCTAAAAAAAAAATAATGAAAGTCATGCCCCTCTGTATTACTCGTGGATCAGGGATGCAGAGCGGGAGAAAATTTGCAATCGACACGGAGTCCAACCTTCGTAAATTAATTTTGGTCACAGCTACGAACTTCGAAAAAATCAAATATTCTCAGTAAAATTATTGATTTTTGAGTTTTATTATAGGAAGTGTTGACTTATTTTATCAACTTGGAAACTCTGCGTTTCTGACAGAGAATTCAGAATTTCGACTCTGAAGAATTTGAAAATACGATCCAGGCTCCAGTAAAGACTTGCTAGACTCCGACTACACAGCATATAGCATGTGACTGATGGTTGTTCTTGAGAAAATTTATTAAAGTTATACATATGATAGGTTCAGAGCTAGTTTTAGACAACTCTTTACCATAGGTGAATTGAAGCCATACTCAAATTATTTTACTTGCTTTGTGACAGACTTTATTTTGTCTGGTCATAATCATTTAATCCCGGGATAAATAAAATTAAACACAGGCACACAAAATATTATAAGCAGCCGTGTTTATTTCTTATAAAACTGACTCAAAAACACGAGAGCATCGAGAATGTCATCATTAAGACGATATCTGATTATCTTGGTAAAAAACCCAAGACCGGAAAATGCACGTTCAGCCTCAACTGACTTAAGCTTGATTGTTTTTAGTGCGTCATACAACATTTCCATGTTTCTGGCCTCTTCCTGCTTGGGTCATATATCAGCATTTTTTTCTCAGCCACCATCAATCGACATCCATGAACCCTCGTTTCTCTTCGTTTTCATCGCGTGCAACGAAAGCATGAAGCTCCTGCACCAACATCATTTGAGTGTCTTCGTTGTGCCTGCTATCTTTTTTGATCAAATATTCAGCCTTTTTAATGGTGTTTTGATCGAATCATTTGAGTGTCTTCGTTGTGCCTGCTATCTTTTTTGATCAAATATTCAGCCTTTTTAATGGTGTTTTGATCGAATTCTTCAGTACAGAAGGGTATTTGTCGCCATGTCACCAATTTTTGACGACTCATAATACGTCCAAACTGTTCGATATCCTGATTAATATACTAAATGTACAGTAAACCCGTTTTAGAATACCGCTATGTCACATATTAAATCCCAGGAATATATTCAAAATCACCCCGGAATCGGGTGTGGAAAAAAGCCGAAAATGCCGGGATCGCAACACTAGTGCCCACTCTCGTTTTCTCATAAGACGTTTTTTGACCATTCAACTAAAATAGCCATGAGTTATAATCAATAAAACTGTTTGTGGTGTCGTTGGTGGAATTGTGTCAACTCACTATAAATAACTAATTTTGACCGCGGTATTTTACAATGAAATTGAAATGATTTGCATTTAGAAAACAGAGAGCAATGCTCAAATATATATATGGACACGAAAGCCAAAACGAAGTAGTTTAAAATCTTTTATAGTATCGCACTAGTAGTCTGGCAATCAGATCACTGAGGGGTGATCACGGAACCACGGCACGCAATTTTTAATTTTGAAGATGTCATCACATAAAACTTCGAAGTGAAAAACGAATGCCCTAGATCCCACAGATATTTCCGAAATAAATGAAAGTAAAACTCTCTAGCGACAACAACAAGCTTTAACCACTGAAAATTTCAATGTAATTATTTCAGTAGTTGGTCCGGCGACTTTGTTTACAACAACAACATAAAAACAAAATGACCCATAGGTCCATTTCCAAAAAAAATTATTTTAAGTATAATCTCCAGTGTTTTATTAATCACGAGTCTGATTAAATTCTCAGTAACGAGTCTCATCACTTCTGAGTCACAAGATAATTGGAGCCGCTGTCCTTTTGAGCCCAAAAGTCGATTCTGAGTCATAGTGTATTTATTAAACAATAATGAAATAGATAAACTATCAATAGAGGTATGCGAGACTAATTCCTAATTGCTTCGATACTTTAGTGAATAAGGTTATATGCTATTAAATATGACTGACAAGAAAATACGAAAAATAAACCACTTATCAACGGTAATATATTGCGTGTGCACTCCGTTGTTTATTATGTTTTTTTTTCAAATAAGAAGTGTCTTTATTTATTTATTTGTTTCGAAAGATTTATTTCGATTTATTTAATGTTGTTTAATGTCAATCAGATGTCCATTCAAAACAAAAGAAATTATCTATTAGTCTCTCATTATCCAAAAATATGTTATAAACGTACGAATAACGATTCAATTTTTTTGGTAAAAAACTGAATACGACGATACGACCGTTGGGGTTTCCACACAAATACAAAATACGCCAAGGAGGCGAGTTCCGTATTTTTAACTCTCGTTATATAAGAAAAAACCTATACAGGCAACATTTTTAATTATAAATTACAAATTGAAGTGTAATTAAATGAGAACTAGCAGCACACTTTATTATACCTAATATAATTTGAAACATTATTTTTTAGACTGAAATGTAGTGAAGAAAAAATAAGTGTTTTTCGTATTAGTTCACTTATATATATAAATAATGATATAATATTTCGATCCCAATTCAGTCTATGTGACCCGATATCGAATAATATACAAAGTATACAACAAAAACCAAAAACGTGTTCGTGTCGGAAATGTACAAAATAAACATCGTCGGTGAATGTGTTCACTCCATCCATTTTTAATGTAGTTGTGATCACTGGTGACTTCTGTTTATCCACAAAATAAACACGGAAACAGCGGTCATGTCATGAGATGTATTTTATTGTCTCACTATAATATTTTTGGCGGATATATTCGTGTGATATGATAACTACATAGTTAAGATGAAGAGCAGTAAGCCGCCAGCTGCCTCATCAATGATCTCGAGTCACAAACCCAGGATGCTCGAATAGCATGTTACATAAACTAATCGATAAGTTTTTATACCTGACGAATATTCATTGGGGAGAATTATTCATTCTCGCCAGTAATGCGTTGATCGGATTCGTAATGAACTGATCCGATACATTATATTCACAAGCACAGGTCAGAATATTGAAGACGCATTTGGAATTTAATAAGGTGGGTTCGAGGCGAGCAAACTACCTGCCATCAGCACGTTCTCGTTCTTAATTAAAAATGAATAATATTCAAACCCCATTGAACCGAGAATCAGATATAGTACGCTGATTTTGAGGTTGCCATAATAGCAATATTATTTCAAAATGCCATTTCGCCAGTTAATCAGCTCTGCTGGATTCAATTATTCAAAATTATTTACTGATTTCACCTTATATTCCGTTGCTGAAACTTTATTTCAAAGTTCAATTTCCCCCCATTTTTGTTGTTAAAATATTATATTTATTTCGCGCAAGCGTTTATACAAAACATTGCCACCGATGTATGAGTGGGATTCATTTAACACAGCCCCACCTCAAAAAGAACTAGCTAACAATATGCTACAAATAACAGATAGTAAGGCGAAAATATGTTTTATTCAAAAAAACACGTTGAAGATACATAGATAATGGAATAATTAAAAAGTTTTGAAATGTAAATATTCAAAATAAGGCGGGTAAGATCATATTCAACATATCTACTAATTTTTATTAGCTTCACGCCCCCTAAAAAAATTGTATACGCCCCCTCTCGTGGGGCGCGCCCCAAAGTTTGTGAACCACTGTTCTGGACGCTTTATAAGTTATCACGAAAAAGCTTTGAGGACTTATTTTTTCAAGCTTGAACTCCTGACCCCATATCCATCGATCGAACAAGAATAAACGTTTTCATTTGCAACAGTTTTCATTTTATATTAAAACGAGCTACAATGATAATAGGCTGGGAAAGAAACTAAAGTGTGCTATTGTCCTTCTAGACAGATTATTAACTTTTGCAATAGACATTTACGCGGTTCAGCAATCAGACGAGAGGACCATGTAACCATAATAAGTTGTTTATTTATCCAACGGTTCGTAAGGTGTCATGTCCAGATAAACAGTAAACATCGATCAAAGCGTCTTTGCCGACGTATTATAGAACTTTTGGTTTGATGTCGTTATTTTCTATTAGGAGCATAGAAAGTGGTCATTTGTATAAGTAAATTTTGCAAGAGTTGTCATAACTGATGTCATTTGTTATTTTACTGAACAATACCGCAGTCGACAATTTTACGTCATTTTTGCGAACGGTGAACATCTGAACAAAAGTTAACAATTCAGGACAGATGACCTCATGAACTTTCAAGTGTTTATATTGGTATTTGTAGGAAGCCGTGACGATAATGTCCATAATTTACACTTCAAACAACTCAACTTTTATCTCGAGAGCCGTCAATCCTCATATTTCAAAGCTGCGCTTGTCACGCTAAATGCTATCATCTTCAGTGATACTTGTAAACAGCGCAGCTTTGTTAGACTTGTCCATTACGACTTGACGAATCGACCACACCATGCAATGTTTTACGTGGACGCGGGATTAAATAAAACGGCAAAAAGAACTGTTGATGGATAGATAGTCAATAAATCATCTGTTTAAACAAAATCAAACTGTTTTGCAAGATTGCAACGCATTGTTTTTTACTTTCTAATATGACGAACAACTATATTTAAAAAAAAATAATGGTTGCGACTGATTAAAACAGTAAGCTGTGCCACAGACACAAAATATAAGTTGAGCCTGCTAAAAAAAATTCAACCATAAATATTAAAATAAATAAATCATTTTTCTTTTTGAAATTCGTTCGTCACATCTTCTACTAAAAAGGTAATCGATTACAGTTCAATTTGTCCTCCATAACATACAAATTATACACGACTCAATCATTTAAACTATATTTCAATAGCAAGTAAACCGCCGATTTAAGTTTTGTGCGACAAAAACACTTAATTAGTTGGAAAATTTATCAAACACAGACCTTAGCAACGAGCTTGTAATTACATACAAATATACTCCAACGAAGATTAAACGTAGATACTTTTAATCATTGTAGACTGATTTACTCTTGCCATTAGCGTATAACGACATGATAAATTTTCCGGGTTGAAGCTGTGAAGATGTAGAAATTCTGACAAATATTGTATTGAAATCAATGTATACATGCCTGAGTATGGAAATCGCACGCATAGCTAATGCTTTGCGTTTTGGGAATAAAACTGTTTAACCATCTGTATGAAGACTGCATTAGTGCTCTTGGGCGAGGGACCAACGACATGAGTGATTATTCGCATTACGCATTCTACACGTTATATTACTTTTAGATTTTCACGTCGAGCATTAAAAAAAACTTTCTGACAACTTGAATATGTTTAATAATTAATGAGTATAAGAAACTTAGTATTTTATTTGGGTATCACTTTTTCGCAAACTATAATTAAGAAGTACAATTATTTTATTACAATTTAAATGTATTGCATATAGAGGGAAGAGGGAAAAAGCATGCTACTGTATTAGTGGATTTTTTCTACATCTTCCATTTTAATGAATTTAAATTCAAAACACAATGTCAACCAACGGACATTTAAATGTTAAAATAATTTTCTCATTAGGTATTGAATTTCTAATGAAAATTCTAAGACTACGATTTTCTACGACAATAATAACAATACATTCAACTGAGGTAATAAGGCAGATGACGACTGACCAGAATTAATGACGTATTATGCGTTATCATTGAGGAGGTAAAAGGGAATTGTGCTTCGTTCAAATTTAGAGCACATTACAACAAAGCAGACTTTCTTTTCGTATAATTATTAGTCGTTTTAATATATTTTGGTGAATTGTAATATTTTCGCCTCAATTTATTTTATAAATCAATATGTATTTTTGCGGAAGAAATTAGAAAAACAGGTGTAAATGTTTTGGGAGAAACAATGGAAACTGCGCGTATAAATAATGGTTTTCCAAATGAATTTAACATAAGCAGAATGAGATATACTCTGGTACCGCAGGTCGAAATTTGAAATAAAATTCCTCATTTCAACCAGGTTTTCTATAATATTGCATTGTGAGGAAAGATTGTCAGTAGAATTGTCGTTTTTTGCGTAAAATATTTCAATTAAATATTTAGTTTATTATTCATTCATCGAAGTGAAGATAGTTTTCGGTATTCATTAACTAATCAGATTTGGAAGTCGACAACTTTAAATTCGACAAACTTGTATATTACTGCCTGAATATTTATTCCGCTAAGGGAATATTCCTAAATATTGTTGCAAGATTTGTCATTAGTTCGTTTCGTCTTCGTGTATAACTTGTACTCCATCTTTTGATTAGGGCGTTGTGCAAGCAAATAATTCAGAAATCGACTCTTTAGTCTGCGATACTACATTTATTTCGTGAAACAGCAATTCTAAAAATGTCGTTAGATTTAATTGGATATTTGTCAACGTAGCGAAACGTGAAAATAAGCGATAGATAAGTTGACGTAATAATCTCTGATCGGCACATGGTTAAAAATCGGGTGCAATTTGAAAAATAGAATTAACCTGGGTTTGATTTCTTACCTGCTTTTTGTTGGTTTTTGTGAGTAATCCGGTATTTAAGATTAATTTTCGATTGGAAAAGAATCTCGTACAGACGTAATGTGGTGGGCTAAAATCCCAAATGTTACAATTGGTGGAGTGGTGACGATCGCGCTTGAAAGCTTTTACCCACTTAGTTTTCGCCCCTCAAAAACCTTTTTGTCTGCTTTTAGTTGGCCGAAAACGACTCTTGGCTACTAATCCGAATTAAATTTGACCCTACTCTGTGGTAATTTTTAGAAAAACATATTTACCTGAGAAACCAACAATGAGCTACTGTATTCATTGAACAAAAATATTCATGTTATCATAATTTAAAATTTCGTGACGAAATTTCGAATGACGCCCATAGCCGAATATAGGGCTGCGTAAGAAAAAATGACTCATGAACCCAACATATAGTCCAATTGTTCTCATATCATTACTTTCGATAAATCGTTTGAGAACCATTCGTGCTCGAATAACACAAAGGAGCGAATTGTGAATTGGTCATGTCCTAAGACGACAGGCATTAAAATTTGATTGTGTTTGGCTGAAACAACACACCTAGCCATTGGTTATACCTGCTGTACTCGTGTCAATGGTCGCTTTTATTCACAAAATACCGGCTTGATTATTCTGCCATTGGAGGTTTTTCTGTATGAATAAATCATTTGGTTTTCAAATAATTCTTGGTGGGGATGGTTTTATGCGTCAACTAGTTTTAGTCAATATGACATTGCGCCTTCGTTAATAAAATGCTAATTTGCACTTGCGTTGAAAAGAATGGAAATATAAATGGCATCTTGTGATTACAGCCTAATATGCTTGCATCTTATGCAATAGGTTAATGTTTTTTTCAACAAATTTATCAGGATCCGAAACAAGAAACACGCTTATAACAAAACGTTCTTGATGCTTATTAGATCAACGAAAGCTCGAATTCGTGTTTTCGGTTTAAACCATAATCAGATCGTTTTTTCGTTGGTATTAGCTAATGCTGTTATTTATTATAAAAAAAAATCGAATTGTGACGTGAAAACGAAAAAGGCGTTCGCTTTTAGCGTTAGTCGATAAAACAGACAGATGTTTCTACTCCCGTGCAGATTGCGGAATAAGTTGGGGGGATCCAGGATGTGAAAACAGTACAACATTATGTCGAATATCTTTTGGGTATTTTAAACGTAACGCTTTCTCCTTTGCATGTAAAAACGTTACAAGCAGTAAGAATTTTGTCAGCGTGAAGTAATTTCGACATTTCTATATACGTTCAGTTATTTAGTTAACAAGAAAGATTAATTATTTCACAATGTGGTCGAGTAATATATTTTTTATTGATATATTTTAATAGTAATTTATTTTTTTTCGTGGTCTTTCCATATAAAAATTTAAAACAGAGTTATAACATTTGTATCATTTACAACGTTTATGCGCAAACAAAAGCCAAAAATAGAGTGAATACTTCTGTTTTTGTTGTTGAGCCACGTCTCATTCCATCGCCATCTCATTATTGCGAGTCAATAATGAGGAAACTGGTATTTTTGTTTTATAGAATTAAACTTAGAAATTTAACTTTGTCCTAACAACTGACAATAACTATGAGGATGATCTTATTATTCTGCGTTTTCTCTTTGTCATTTTTGTCGGCTTTGTCTTTACCCTTACGAGAGGAGAATGAAAACATCAACACAGATATGTCAAGAATAATCAACAGTGAAAACGCAATCAGGTAATAATATGCACAATTGGGCATTTTGCTTTTGATATCTTCCCCAATCGGCCCCACCTTTTTTGTTTAGTAAGTAATTCTCACGAGAAAGATGAAGTGACGAAAGGGGAGCAATAACAATCAACGTATAAGATTAACAGAAATATAAAATTATTAAATACAGAATATCCTAGCCACACTAAGGATAAACAATGACCGTGAATGTAATATTTTAAATAAAAATGATAGTAACCACCAAGGTAAACAAGTTCTTTATAAGAATTCGGTTTGGTCGAAGTCACTTTTTTTAAAATTATATGGCCGGATCATCTCCAAGTTTTTTGGCCGAGTATCATTTTATACAATATTAATTTAGTTATATTGGACTCGAAACAATATCATTTTACTCAAGTCATTTAAACTAAGTTTGACTTTGACTGGCGCATACTATAAAACAGGCATTGATATTTCTGGCGTTAGTTTTTTAGGTGTAACTTGTTTTCCGCCTATTCAATAAGTTTACAAAGTTCTTGTGTATTCGCTTTCTATATATTTGGCAAGGTGGAAATGAAAATCAACCTTAAAAGAATTAGGCGTCTACAAAATGATTACAAATACCCGTAACGACAAATTATTAAGATAATAATACTATTTCAATGCGAGATAGTGAATATATTTCTATACATATATTTGTATACATTTAGGAAGCGATCCACTAATGCTGACATTGGTTTGAATGGATCGCGAAGTTCCAGAATGCAACAACTCTTGCGACGTTATATGCTTCTCACCATCTTAGAAAACGTGAAAGGTAAAAGATCGTGGAAAGTAAAGACGATTCCGACCCATAGTGATGGATCTCTGGACTATGGCAGTATTGCCGGTGTGTTGAAATAATATAAACAATTAGATATGCTAATTCGGATTACTTCATGGGCAAGTGGGCAAAAATGTTGTTACAATTTAAAACAAATTTGGGTACTCCCGTTATATGTGTACCAAGTTAGGGTTAGGCCATAATTTTATTTCGATTTTCCTTATTTTAGTTCTTTTACGAGTTCGGGACTGTCTGTGTTAGTCAAGTGAATATAGCCCCTGTCCATAGGTTTCAATCCTCTTACACAACTTGATGTAAAATAGGCGAACAAAATTAATTACCTACACACTTCTGGAGCGCCAAAATATAACTGAGAAATGAGATACAATCACACAGAATGTCTGTCCGTATACCAAAACATACCCAACTATTTCAGAGTTTATTATAAAGTTTTATTACATTTGTTATTACTTATTTTTAGAAGTGTATTATTATATTTGTATACAAAATATATTTTAGGAGTCGTTCTGCGAAATGAACCTCATAGTACACCGTGGCATCTGGTTGACATGAAGCGAGATATTCACTCGAACACTGAAGGTATTAAAATGCATTTTAATTACTTCGGAAGTCCATTCCAAATATCGAATCATATTTCCATACCAACCTCGCATAATATGTATGTATATGATTTTTAAAAGAGTTTAAGTTATTGTTTTCAAAAATTTCGTTCGCTTATATTTTAGTATAAGTAAAATACAAATTGAAATAATTTTTTTTTCAGGCATTCCAGAATTATACGATGCCGAAGGCTTGTCATTGCGTCAAACATCAGACCCCGAAAAGGATATACTTCACGAACTACCACGAACCGACGAAAAAGTTTCGGCAGAAAACCTTCCTTTGCTACTCATGCAAGCGGTCAATGATCAAGCGAAATCCCGAAGTGTTTCGGACCCACGGTTCGACGAACTAGTATCGGACGAAATGGAGGGCAACACGGAATCTAAGATAATCGATCTTCTCAAACTTGTATAATTTTGTGTATAGTTTTCGTTCATTTCGGTAATACTGTTTGCTGTATTTGATGCATCCTTATTATGTTGCACTGTGTTTATTGACCGTATGTTCTGTATCATTATGATTATTCAGTATTATTTTATGAAATGAATTATTTGTTAAATATGCCGGGAAAGATTGAGAATTAAATATGGACGGTGTTCAGTATTTTCTTGCTGGTTTGAGAGACTGCTGACAAAACGGAACATTTTGCTATCGATGATATATAATTGTACAACTTTCACCAAACCAGTAAAAATGGAGGGGTTGTTTATCATAACAACAAACGATAAGAGTTGATAGAAACAATATGGCAAAACATATTCATGATCGTCTTCATTCGTTTCTTCGGTGTTATAATTCTGGATTAAACGATGAACTACCCCAATTTATTCGATTAATCGTTCTGTATTTGATTTTACTATCTTGATTTACTTTTACTTATGTTTGTATGTCTATGATAAATGATGCAAGCATTTATCCAATAAATTAAGCATTTAAAATCGACCAAAAATATCGTAAATCTCTGTGGGAAAACTGTCAGGCTTATCATTGTGAATATTATGTTCTTACGATGAATGTTATGGATATGTGGGCGAACTTGTTAGACAACAAATAGGACGGACTATAGACATTGATTTTCTTGAGATAACCATTTAAAGTAATTACAACATTAGGAAATGTCTTCCGGGTATTCCGTATATATTTGTGATATTGGATTTGTAATATTGGAAGTGTAAGTGAAACCGCACAAAAAAAATGAAATGCTCAACGGTCGATATGTCAGTCATTCATTAATATTTCAACGGTATAAAGGTTTCAGGGCTTTTGGCACAAAATCTGGCGCACTGCCACCGAAAGAAAGCTAATTGTGAAATTCAACTTTATCGCACTTGAATGCACGACATTTTCCATGTTATGTAATTAAACTAAATATCCTTTGCCTTATAAAATACCACCGAGTACCGGTTAATGTTATGGAATTGTTCCTATAGAAAAGGCAATTTAAATTGTAAACTGATTAATAAGAAGACTTTTTTTTCCCGAATTAACATATATATATATATATATAGATACTGCAAAACGAAACTTGTCAGTTCATAACACTGAATTACAGCTGAAACCTCCTATTTTCATTATATACGTATATATATATTCGTTAAGGTAGACTAAATAATTTATTGTGAATTTATTGTAAAAATGACAACACACAATATAATTTGTAAAATATTTACAGGATTTTTTTTACAGTGTTTGCCTTTACGGGCATAATACATATTACATACACACTGTATAGGTATCGCGGTGGCTATTCCGAAAGAAAAGTTCCATTTTCTTGAAGTTGATAAATAATTTCACAATTATCACATGCACGAAAACCGCCTACTGTGGTGCTAGGGTGCGAATAGCAACAGAAATTCCTAATTTATAGAGCGTCAATTTACGCAAAATTGCTTTGCAAAATATAACGCTACGGCCTATGTGTATTGTCTTTACGTTTAAAATAAGTTATATATTGCCTACATATAATCATGGACGGTGGTTTATCTGCCTAAAATGTCGCGCATGGCAAAGTTTGAAAATGCGCCCCCGAATCGTTTATTGACAATTTTTAACGACTTTTCTGGAATTGAGTTACTTATTAGACACGAAAGAACCTTTCTTTTTGACTATTGGACCAATTGCGTTGACATTTCCAGTGATTAAAGATTGTTGTCTGTATATGGATTCTATGAAATCTGATATTTCGTCATGATTTCTCTGATATATATATATTTATTCGCGGGGACACGGTTTTTATTCCGTCAAGCGTCTGTCTCGCGCAAGATTTTGCGATACGAAACCTCGATTTATAAATTTGAATTTACAGTAGGCTACGTTGTATAGTGGTATAGTAATTGTGATAGTGAAACGTCATTAATCCTTAATATATAACACTTCTTTGAATAAATCGTTTGCTGAAGCTTTTCAATTTATTCAGTGTTGGAGGTACACAATATCTAGGCTTACCATACGTCCCGGTTTAGTCGGGACAGTCCCGATTTTAGCATGTTTTTCCGCCGTCCCGGCGATAGACTTAAACGTCCTGGTTTTGCAGCATGACAGTCATTTTTTTCTATTTGATACTAATACAATTTTTTTTTTAACGGAGGCTGCCGATTTATCACTGATTCCGTTTCACTTCACTAGTTCAGATAGAGTGAAAAATTGTTATGTCATAGTTATGATATGAAGTAGCCTATGAACCATGCGGTAATTCAACACCCACTTGTTGAATCACCAAAATGCCAGAAACAAAGTGCAAGTTTTCCAATAAGTTGAATGATTTCCTTTATTTGAAGTAAAGACGAATAGAGGATATTTTACTAGGATTTACAGCTATTTTTAATGCCTATAATCTTCCCCCACAATGGTATTGAAAGCGTTTAAACTATTACTAAGCCCCTGGAATCGAACGAAGGTTGGATTGTCCAATCTGCGCCGTCACGTTTTTTGTATAAATTTGTAACAAACTCCTTGTGCATATAACATTGCAAAGTTATAAAAACGAATTTTAGACTGACGCATTAATTCCAAAAACATGTGTCCATACACTGTTTACGCTATGGAAATTTATAAAGAAGTCAGAGAAACATCCGTTGAGCGAGGATCAACGCATCGGTGGGAATGGGAATCACCCATTCGCCCGGGGATTCCCCACTTTTTAGCTTGTGGTTGTGAGTCCTGTCCAACTGTCACCACTAGCTACTTTGGATTGGTAATTATTCAAGAGTTGCGGAGATGACGGGTCAAGTTTACTATGTTGGAGTGGATGTGGGCACTTCAAGTGTACGGGCTGCAATGTTTGATGAAGTAGGAAATGCTGTAAAAACTAAAATAAAAGACCTGAACATCTACAATCTTCTTCCTAATCACTATGAACAGTCTTCTGCAGAAATTTGGGAGTGCGTTTGTGATATGATCAAGGTATATTATTTATTGTAATAGAGTACAAAAATATTTTGTAATATGTTGTGCAGCGGATATTCGGTTGCATAAGATATTTTGTGACTTGGAGTGCATTTTGCATTTAGATAAGGATAAAATTCACAAATTTAACCCAAGAGAAGGAGGTGTCTCGTGTAGTTTCGTACCTAACGTACTTGTAGTTAGCATAACAATTTTTTGACATGCCAATCCTAACCATCGCCACGACGACTGACTGCAAAACTTACGCCACTACGACGTCACAATCACGTCATAGAGCTTGCCAAATTCTCGTACGATCGCCCGAAATGGCATCGGCGCCGACGATAAAGAACTGACTAACATCAGCGATCTCTCTCCTATCGGGATCGTTGCGACGAGGAAACGAGAGAAATGGCTGTTCGATTGCAGGTTCTCGTCTGCGCGTCTTGGATGACAGTTCGCATAGTTTGAAGGACTCTATTACGTCACTGTGACGTCGTAGTGACATAATTTTTGGATGGTGTGGTCAGGTGGGGATTAGGATTGACACGCGAAAAAATTGTTATGCTACGCCCACTAGAAATATGTTAGGTACGAAACTACATGAGACCCGAGAAGGAGGCCGATAAGACTGCTTTATCATATGGCAAACTGCATATTCTTGTTGGTTACCAGTCCATGTCGGTATGGGCATAGTTAGCCAGTTACTTCTTTTCAGATGCATGCACTTGGTTGTGGAGGAAGCCGTAACCAACCAGCGGTTATGTGAACCATCCTACGTTGGCAAGAGTCCAGCATTTCTCAGACACATAAACGATCCTCTCACAAATAAACGATTGGTTATTTGATTGGCATCAGAGGTGTGGTGGCATATTCCTAATTCTTAGCACGGTGCGTCACTCCGCCGATTTGTAAAAGAGCACATAAAACCTAAAACTTTGTCAAAATATATTTTCCAGCTGTGAGTGTAGATCACAACTAGGTACTCTGTACACTGTTTATCATACATTTTTAGAATGTTACAAAAGATGTTCCACCTGATAAAATCAAAGGAATAGGATTCGATGCAACATGTTCACTAGTTGTGCTCGATGAAAATTTTAATCCTCTGTCAGTCAATGATGAAGGTATGTTTGTGAGTACTAGAAAGTTGAAATCCTGGAACAATCAATGAGCTGACCTGATATTGTCCCACCACTAATGTATCAATCTATTTTTTAGGTTAGGTTAGGTGTTAATAATAAAAATATTCACACCTAACATAAATAGAGTCAGAGAAAACAGGTCAAAAAATTGGTGCCAGTCACAGAATAGTGCTGATCGACGTCTAATTTGGTTCATATTCCAAGTTTATAGTAAGATTAACCAGTTGTATACAATGACTCACATCCAGTCTCATTTAATAAATAATTGCATTGAGTATTAATGTTTATTTCTCCATTGTTGTTGCACTTTGTAATATAAAGGATAACTACCGGTATCATTTTTATCCCGAGGAGATGAAGTCCGATAAGATAGCGTACTCCTCTGCTGTCCAACAACCTATTGTCCAGTCAACAAGTCCATGTTGGATATAGGATTAGTTAGTTATTTGTTTTAGATGCATAGACTTGATGGTGGAGGAAGCAAATCTGCGAACCCACGAGGGTAATCAGACGTGCACTGGGCAAGCATAATCCTAATGCTCATCATGATGTGCCGCCCGTCGTGCCATGTGACTGACACTGGCTATCAATTGATTTATTTTGAAGCAATCTTACTTTCAATTACTGTAAATAATGAATTCCGTTTTGTGTTTTACGACTTTTATTTTGAAGGTGATATGGGAAGAAATGTGATTATGTGGATGGATCATCGTGCTGGAAATCAAGCAGATTTTATTAATAGTACAAATCATGAAGTTCTGAAGTATGTTGGTGGAAAAATATCACTCGAAATGCAGCCACCTAAATTATTGTGGTTAAAGCAAGTAAGATGAAATTAAATTCTGTTTATATTTGTAAAAAATATTATTGGACACAAAGTGGACCTGTGTTTTTATTTATATTTGGTAAATAAATGTCTAACTCAAATATCTACCGGTACATTTAAATGAAAGTTTGTTGAATGCTTTGAATTAATATGATGGTTTGAAACATATACCCGGTTTATAGGCGCCGACTTGAAAAACCACTCTTGAAAAAAGTACCGACAATTTTGCACAGGTATAGTAAATTTTCCAGGGATCAAATTTGGGGAAACATTCATAACGTAGTTGTTTGCATTGTTATTATCCTACTACATAGTCAATTGTATTGTTTGTAGCAATGCAAGGTTAGCGGTAGCTGTGTGGAATTGCTTGATGAGACAGATAATGAGATTTTATGTGCTAAGTTTATTAAAATTTTGTGCAAGAAAATTGATAGTGTCAATGATAGTCTTAAAATCGATGACTAATTACATGCTTACCAAATGCTTGGGTCGTGCGAAATTAGAAAAATTTTTTTGGGGGTCAAAAAGTAGTTACGGACCCGATGTAGACTATCAGCACTGGAAATGACCCCATGTCCATATATTCAAGCTTCGCATTTTTGTTTTTATCAGAATCTTCCAGATAATTGTTGGAAGAAAGCAGCTCATTTCTTTGATCTTCCAGACTTTTTAACTTGGAAAGCTACTGGTGTTTGCAGTAGATCAATTTGTTCAGTTGTATGCAAATGGACATTTTCTAATACCAAAGGATGGAGTGAGAGTTTCTGGTCACAAATTGGACTGTCAGAATTGAAAGAAGACAATTTCAGAAAAATTGGTATGATAAATTTTGTGTAGGGACTTAGGAAGTTTACTCGCCTATTTATGAGAACATACATTTTATAATATTATGAGAATTTACAGTAATCCTCTAAGAACGACATCGCAATAGAATTCTCATTGCGTGGATTACAAAATATGACTTCAGAAATTTTCACTTTATAAATTCCCCCTCAATGAAATCCTGCATATACAACATTGTTCGCTCATAGTAGTAAAAATACTATTCTCAAAATAGGACCGTATTGATTTAGGATTTTTTGATTTAGGCTCTGATGTTCGACAATTAGGACAGTCTGTCGGAAATGGGATTTCTGAGGAAGCAGCAAAAGACACTAATCTGAATATTGGCACCCCTGTTGGTGTATCCGTCATTGATGCACATTGTGGTTTGTAAAATATTCACTGCCTTTTGCTTGAACATCTGTTTTATATTAAAGGGTGGGTTTTCCACATTTGTTCTGTGGGAAGGATGATAGGATGGCTCAATCATATGATGAACCACATCCTCTCGATGCCACATCCAGTTCATGTTAGGTTATTAGTCACCGGTAGTTAATTATTAGCCAGCAGCTGTTAGTTTCAGATACATGACCTTGATGTTGGAGAAAGTCACAACAGACCAGGGAGCCCAGCAATCGGCGCGGCGGTGTGGCCCAACGGGCTAAGCGTTAGGAATACGCTCGCCACCGCACCTCTAATTACTCTGCGTGGGTTCGCAGGTTCGAATCCCATGCAGGGATGGTTATGTGCGAGAGGATTGCTGGACTCCTCGCCGTCGTTGGGTGGTTCACGTAACCGCTGGTCGGTTACCGCCTCCACCACCAATATAACTAATCCCATACCCGACTTGGAATGGTAACCCGACGAGAGGCCGTGGTTCGCCATATTGATAAGCCGTCTTATCGGCTTTCCTCTCCCCCGGGATAAATATGTACTATATGAGTACTATATTATGCCATGATAACCTTATATACAGCATTTACAAAAGGGTCGGGAGCCTAGATGACCTTAATCGGTCCTGCACACCGACCCGCACAAAACAATAATCAATCGCTGTTTATTACTGATGAAATATTTTCTTCATTATATTATTATCCATTATTGTTTTATTAGTGTTGATTTTGTTTTTGTGGCAATAAATCTCACTCTCTCTCTCATCGTGACATAAAATTGGGCCGTAAACGCCTTTATGTTTGTGTTATTTTCTCTGAAACGCCTATTTTCCACAAATTTGTTCCACGATAACGATGACAATGATTTTATTTTTGTACTCGCACGGGATTGTAAATCCGGTGAATACGTTTGGCGAGTATCTGAAGACAACGCAAATTTTTTGATGGAAAAGCGGCAATTTAAAATACTGAAAATAAAACCGTAAACAATATTATAGGTTTTATTGAGGCCCGCGACAGTTTAAAAACACGCTTTTCTAGAAAGTGAAAATCGCAAAATTTCGTGGGCCTCCCCCACACATTATGTTTGTTCCGCGTTTAGGAACATATCGTCACTAATTGAGGGCGGGATTTGCCTGATTTTCCATTACTTCAAATTGCTGTCGAAAATTTTCGTGCTAACGTTATACAAGGTTTGAAACGCGATTTTTTTCCCGGGTTGTGAGGATGTATATAATATAATTAATCTAAATTATATTCGATCAATTTTTATTGTGCTGAAATAAATTTTACTGGAAGGTTTTACAGCAGATTTATGGATTTTTCGACGGATTTTGTCGACGCAACCGCAGGTTAAATTGAAAACAATTAAATTAATAATAAAGCAAGACATTTTAAATATGCCCGTATGCGTCGGGAATTCATCACTTTGCACAGCAGAAAAATATATATTCGTTGTTATAGTCGGCTCTTTTAACAGGTGGCGTAATCGCGGCGATGAATATGTGTTTTTAGTTTACTGCTAACATTTATATGTATATTATGTAGTATATTCATTGTATCAAATGAAGTTGTACTCTAGTCTACAGGATTTATATCAGTTATTGAGATTTTTCTAACGGCGATAACGAGTTGGCAACATTGCAAAAATATGTATTAAAATTAAATACATCAGGCAGTTTATCTCGTACTCTTAGGCCACATATTGCGGTGGTATTTTGACGTAATAAGAAGCAACCGCGAGTTACGTTGGACACATTAAATTAATATATAAATATATTTTCGAATCTCGTAGTTGTCATGATTGAATATTCTACTGACAGGATAATCATTATACGCAGTAAAGACGGCTCTTCTAACGAGCGCGGAATCGCGGTGGCTGTTACAGGCGGCCATGGGAATTTTCGATTTTGAAAATCCTGGCTACGCCCTGGCAGTGGTGTTCATCTATCCTCTAACTTATTGCTAATTCCAGACTTAACAATATGCTAAACATAATAGCTATAAACTATCAATTAGTTTGTGTACATATACTGTTGGTTTGTGGCTTTATTCTGATATTTCTATTGAAGGTTATTTCCTATTTTACTGGGTTTTTATAAACTAAAACAAAAATGTGTTATTTTCGATTTTAGAATGTATTCGGTATTCCAGATCCGAAAACAATATTTTAGAATGTATTCGGAATAGTTTAGCATTCGGAAATGGCGATTCCTGATGGCAACCACCAAGCCAATTATTATAAAGAATATATTATATGATAAACAATGAACAACAATATTGGATGTTACAACTTTTGAATCCTAACATAGGTAGACAGTCAACGCATTTTGATTTGACTTCGGAATTTCTCTTGCATATAACATGTATGCAAAGTATTGCAAACCTTTATATATACTTTTCAAATAACCCGGAAGCTTCTTCAGTTATTTATAGTTCAAAGAAATCATTTTTTAGATTGAAATCAAAATTTTCTGTTACTTCATCACACTCTATTGGCCATTTGCATATATATGCAGACCTGAGCACCATTTGAAATTGTTTTTTTAAAGGAGGAATAGGAACAATTGGGTGCAGCTTAAGAGACAGTGATTTACAATTCGATACAACTAAGATCACTAACAGAATAGCACTGATATCTGGAACATCCTCTTGCCATATGGCAGTAAGTCATTTTTTAAATTTTTAATATTGCTTTATTGAGAATAAGATTTTGGACCTTCAGAAGTATGCGCATCAAGATGGCGTGGCGCACACGCGCACACCTTAAAGGGAACACTGCTAGAGAGTATGGAAATAGTTATTTGTTTCAGATGCGTGGACTTGATGATGGAAAAAGTCGTAACTATCCAGCAGTTATATGGGCGCTCTGGAAGTATTGGTACAAAGATGACGTACAACCTGAACCAATCCTAACCTAGTACACATACTGTATTCAGGTTATGCGCCATTTTGGTACGAATATATGAGCACGGTTATATGAACCACCCTGTGATTGTGAGAAGTCTTGTAAATATCTTGCACATAATGATCACTCACTGGTGTTGAACCTGCGAAATCCGAGATGTGATGGCAAGCGTGATCCTAACGCTTCATTAGCCAATGAGCAATTAAATTAAAACAAATTTTTTTTTTTTCTGATTTCAGCTTTCAGAAAAACCATTGTTTTTACCTGGAATTTGGGGACCGTATGGCTCAGTAATGATTCCTGAATATTGGCTGAATGAAGCAGGACAAAGTGCAGTAGCAAGTTTGGTAAGTTACCTTTCTATTAAAATACTGTTATAGGAATAAATTATTACACTGTGAGCAAAACTAGCCCAATATTGTTCATCCTGGCAACACTGCCTGATGGTTTGTCCTAATATCTAAAGCCAGGTGGTCCAAACCCAGGCTTGAAGGTTCATTATCTGTGGCCCGCATTGCATTTGCTCTGGTGTAATTAGAAAATCGCATTTAATGTGCTTGAAAAGTAAGCTGACCAATTCAAACAGATTTTTAATTGGATATGGTAGGAAATATACCACAATGATTGCTTGATATGTGGGCAAGTTGTTTCAGTGACAAAAGAATATATTCTAAAGCGGCATTTGAGAATCTCACTTCGACTCTTATCGATGTTCGGAAGCACTTACATTTGCAGAAGCACTTGAAATCTTACATCAAATGTAGACTGTTGCATGTTTCAGTCAGTGTGATCCAAAGAAATAGAGTTATTGGCACTTGATTGAATTTTTGGTGAACATAGACATTTACATATTGTTACCGGGCGATCTACAGTGTTGAGTGGAAGCCGCTGGACCTTGAGTGACAAGTCATTTCAAATCTTCGATAAATGGTTTCAAACCAATGACTCGTGCCTCCCAACACTGGGCATCTAGTACTAGTTATGGGCTTATTCTCTGGTATATGAACTCATCTGCCTGTTCAAAAATGTAAGTGCATAATGAAACCTTTATATATGGAAGTTCCGAACTGTGTTTTCAAGCCCTTTTATAATCATGCTTGTATAAGTTTGATAGGAATTAACTATACCATATTTGTATCGAGTTTTCACTCGGATATCTTCATATTTTAGTTAGACCAAGTTGTGCAATCACACCCTGCATATGCAGAACTGAAAAAAATCTCAATTGAGAAGTAAGATTTTTACCATATGTAGATTGCCTTAAATGATTGAATAATTACTCATGCTCAGTTTTGTAAAGCATCATTACTTCTAGCATGACTAAAATTGAATAACAAAAACTTAAGCCTTAAGTTGTGATTGCTCAATTACATATAGTGAAACATAAAATGTGTTTGAATATTCAAATAATTAACAAATCTGTCTTGGGTCTTTTTAATCATATCTAATGACAAACGGGTGATTCATGGTAATTCTCACGTTTTACTCTCCAGAAATCCATATTTTTAATTTGTGTGTATTATGGAGTTTTCAACATGAACCATGGTATCTACGGTATCTATAGCAGACTTTTGCCACTGATTATTCTCATCTATCTATGTCTCTGTGCAACTTTATTGAAAGGTAAATTTGCCTTCAAACATGCCTGACATATTTGATTGCAACCAGGGCTGAGTGCTGAAGCCATGACATTTTGACAGAGCTGGAGCCTAGTTAGCATAACGGATGGACTTACCGAAAATTTTAGTGGCTCCAGCTCCTAATCATCTACCGTAATTATTTTTTCACATTTATATTTTCCCAACACCTTATACATATGATAAAATCTATTTAATGTTCCAGGCTTGAATTTTTTTCAAATAAGTTTCTAATATTAATTTAAAGTTTCAAGATTTGTATATAAACTTCAAAGATCAATTTTAAAATTTGGGCTGATCTTTCATGGGTCATACAAAATAAACATCAATGGTTGAAAAACCGTAGCCCATTTCTGAAGCGCAAAGCAATTAAGATCTGGGGCAGGTTGATATGCTTGGCTCCTTGTGGAGCCATTGTGATTTCTAACCAGCTCTTGTTTGCATCACATTACATTTATATAGAAATAATCAACTTGTATATGTTTTGATGTGTTATTGCCTTTTCGTCATCAATTATTTGGCCTGGTGGCTGGCTTCGGATGCGTCACCATCCACATCTCCAGTATGGCATGTTTTTACTTGAGTCAAAGTCACTACAGGGGTGGTGACTCCTCAATGGCCCATGGGCATTGGCCACATGCCGCGGCCCATGTGTCGTAATTTTTTGATGACGCTGCCAGGTGGGGGTTAGGAATGACGTATACAAAAATTGAGCCAGGCCAACTAGAGGTACATGTGGTACGGTAATGAACTATACCAGACCCAAATTTTACTTGTACTCAATTGAAGTATTTTCACATAGTACAGTATTATAAATTGTCGTAATGGACTTGAAATCTATGGCCCATCGCCAATGAGCATTGGCCCATTTAGATGGGCCCCGGCCCATAGAGGAGTCACCACTCCCACTCCAAAGTCATATTGGCGCGGCAGTGTGGCTAATTGTCCTAAGCGTTAGGAATACACTCGCCACAGCACCCCTGGTTACTCTGTGTGGGTCGCAGGCTAGAATCCCATACCCGACATGGAATGGTAACCAGACGAGAGGCTGTGGTTTGCCATATGGTTATGCCATCTTATTCCCTTTCCTCTCTCCCGGGATAAATACGTAAATCCTATCCTATTTTCAAATTTCCCGGAGAATGAACTTCAGTCTTCCAACGTTGATAAAGCAAGTCAAAATTTTTGAGGATTACTAATTGATCTAACAGTCTATTAGAAGCATGCACCAAAGTTGTTAACAAAATTTGCTAGCAAAAAAGTCTATGCCAAAATCTACCTAATTTTCATTATTTAATTTTCTTTTTCATTTCCGGTTGTCAAATTAATAAACTCTTTTAATAAAAACAAAAAATTTAGAAATCGTCACATGAACAGCATATTGAACGATGTTCTCCATGACATGGCATCCAAAGAGGGTCACGACTCCATAGATATAAGGACAAGGAATATTCATGTTTGGCCAGATTTTCATGGTAATCGATCTCCTCTCGCTGATCCAACTATGACAGGAATGATTTGTGGTCTAACATTGGATAAGAGCATTAATGGATTAGCATTACTTTACCTGGCTACTCTACAAGCTTTGGCAGTGAGTTCTTCTCATTTCACTTTTATTGAGCCTGGGGAATTCTATGTTACTATGTGATTGATTTTTTAAATACACCCAGACATTAGTATTTTCCAGAGATATTATTCACATGGACTCGATCGTAACTGGCTAGATATTATTTTAACTACCCCATGACGTCAGAGCCCGGCAATCCTGTTGTACATACAATTTCCCCATGGAATTAGAACCTGTCACCATCAATGACACCATTGAGAGCAGGCTATAGGTTTAATCATAAACTGAACTGATGGGGAATATTACCTAGTTGAAACTGCCATACAGATTATTTATCTTTAGTAGCTAGCATACATTGTCCATTATGTGTGGCTGGCTGTATAGAAATGCCCTGTCCTGGGAATATTCTCTTTGTTTTACAGCTTGGAACTGTTCACATACTCAATACAATGAGAGATGGAGGTCACTCTTTCAATATTATTTTTCTTTCTGGAGGATTGCAAAAAAATTCTCTATTCACACAGATCCATTCCAATGCAACAGGTACATTTATAATAATTACAACACAGCCATTTTTCCTTTCCCTATCGAGCCAAATTCTTTTTGACAGGTCTTCCCATTGCTTTGAGCAGAGAGACTGATACTGTGCTGCTTGGGGCTGCGATTCTAGGTGCATGTGCTTCAGGAAATCATAGTTTGAAGGTAATCATACAATCATACTTTTTGTTCACCACTAGTACGTACAATTTATTAATAAAGTGCATTATATACACAGGAAACGATGAATAAAATGTCACACCTTGGCAAGATAATAAAACCTCAACAAGAACTGCAAACTTTTTACAAAAAGAAATATGAAGTGTTTCTGCGAATGGCAGAATTTCAAAAAGAAAACAAACAAATAATGATGATAAAATAGGCTTCATGTGATCAAAGCAGTTAAAAATCTTCAATGAAATCTCAGATGGAAATACATCATAATCTATGCTTTGGGATTTATCTAAAATTAGCTAGTACATGGATTATATTAAAATAAAAACAGTGAAATAAACCATTTTAACAAACTGATGCAGTATTTATAGAGGTATGTTTACCATATTTTTAGCATATAAAAATATTGATCTATATTCAGTTACCCACCATTTATTCAAAACAAATGGAAGTGATAATCTACGCCAAAGCATTTGACTTTTGATTTGTTTCCAACTTAATTACTTTGATGGTGTTATTAAAAATTGTGCAATAAAATTGGCCAGGCCTAAAACAATGATAATAGAATGTAAAATAATTGAAATTGGTGTCAAATTGTTTCTCTTGTGCATCGCGAACATGTGTACAGATACGGGCAATATGAATACATAGACTAAGCCGCATAGAGATCCACTATATCTGAAGAAAAAGATATTTTTATTTAGTGAATCAGTCCATTCAGTTCGTTTTTTACTTTCAACAAGAGAAGTGGATTGCTAGACTCCTCGTCGTCATAGGGTGGTTCAGGTAACTGCTGATCCTTTACAGCTTCCTCTAATAAAGGCATGCATTTGAAGCAAGTAACTGGCTAACTAATCCCATACCGGGCATGGACTGGTGACCGGACGAGAGGCCATGATACGTCATATAATTAAATCAGCTTTCCCCTCCCCGGGTATGTAAGTCCTAATTAGATGTCTGGCTTAGGTATATATTGTTATCTAGATACTAACCTTATAATATCTCCAATATGAGGATAAAACATCGCTATCAAAACACAGAAGGTCACAAATATTGCATTTAGGACAAGTACGTGCTGCCAACTGAAAAAGAATTATTACAACATATAGGATGACAGGAAGCTTAGTTTACATTAAATAATACAACAATTCTTAAACAGGCTGTTTGAAAATTTTAAGAGTTTGGGAATCGTCCCTTCAATTACCTGACAACTGAAATGACACATTCACAGATGGAAAATGCAAGCATTTTCATATTTTTAAACACCGTTGATTTATTCACATTAAAAAAGAAATTGTATTGACATAAATGCACGAGGTTAAACTGACACACGCCAATGGTGTGTGGTCTCTTGCTACAAGTTTCTCACCCAGGCCATGTGTTCCCAAACAAGGTATGGAGTATTTGCAATCTAAAGATGTAAGCAAGTAGAGGAAACACAGTGATCATTTGAAATAATAGCAATGCTCTCGCTCCAACTGCTAATGGATCTTCAGAAGCAAGGTTATCCAGCAGATTCTAAAAGCAAAATAGAAAACAATGATTTTAATTCTAGTTTGCTATACAAGATCTTTTGCATGAAAGTACCAGGAGTAATTCCCAGGGCTTTGAACTCAGTCATGACATAGTGACATGCAAAAACGTCCCAGACACTTGGTTAGCAAAGAACTGTGATTCATTTCTGGCACCACAAAAACTTTATATTTGTACTTGAAATTGCTTTGGTTAATTTCATTATAACCAATTCCAACTGCTTGAAGTTTGAAAATATGACTCCATAGACCTGGTGATACCCGTCTTATAATGGTTTTATGGCCCAAAGGGATGGTAAACTACGAATGCGAATCAGCATGCTTTTTCAGTAACTCATCAATATTGCAAAAGAAAGTGCAATATTTTCCGTGATAAAAAATTAGTAATAATGCCAGATTGCCAGCTCTAATCTAACAGTTAGTGCCGCATATGGAAATCTCAAAACATATCTAATGCCAATTATTAGATTTGCAAAAAAATCCAACAGCAAGTTGTTCATTGATGCAGACATTGATTACATTACATTCTACTTTTATAAGAGATAGATACATTGAGATAGTTAGCAATGCGTGTAAAGCAGTGGCCATCAAATGGCGGCCTGAGGTCCAAATGCGGCCCACAAACAAATTTTTTTGGCCCTAGAACTTCTATTAAATCATGAAAACAGAAATTAATGTAGGACCTTTGTTTCATAGTTATTAACGTAAGCGATGGCACATGTCAGTTGTAAATCGATTACTTGACGAACGGTTTTATCATTAGTTGTACGCATCATAATTTTAAATTGATCTGACAATCTTCTACAGCCTGTGCGTTACGGTCAATGTTCAAACTTAGCCCAGTAGTACATAAAGTTTGCTGATCACCGATATTATGATAGCGTGACCAAAATTAATTCCCCCCGCTCCACAAATTTTATAACTCACCGATGAAATACAATGCTTCGGAAGAGGAAACGTGGAGTAGAATATGGTCCCAACAAACATATATGTGACCATAACAAGCAAATATCCAATGGACAAGTCTCTAACGTTATTCTCTTGCTGTTTGTTGTTTCGTAGTATTGTTATTACTGCACTGAAAGAAAAAGCAACTGATGTCATTATCAGGCATTGAGTGTAGGCTACTATGGATCAGATGGATTGTTAAATTCTTGTTATTGGTAAAAATCTCTTTTCTCTGAAATTACTGGACCAATCGCTAGAAGGCCATTCTTTTCTTCGTCTTTCAAATATTCCGTGGGGTCCAAAATTTAGCTATTTCTAGAAATATTATACATACTTGTGTAGAAAGAAGGCAAGTGATAACATCCCAGTAAGTGCAGGAAAAGTGAAACGAAATCCTGTTGAGGATGGGGCGACTCCATCAAATGACATGTTGAATCCCCAACGGGATGCCTTGATTATGATTAAAACCCAAAGATAAAGTACTGAGATGGTTCCTGAAAAAAGAAAAAATAAGTGTGTGTGTACCAATATGGAGGTAACGAAAACCTATGGGCAGAGGGTATATTAACTTGGCTAACACAGACAGTCCCCGAACTAAAGAAAAACCGGAATGAAATTATGGCCTAACTCTAACCAGGTACACACACTACGAGAGTACCGAATAAAAATGGTTCCAAAGAAACGTGAAGTATTTTATGCCAGGTTCATTTCACAGTTAAATCTTAATATAAAAATTGACAAATCATACAGTGATTAGATATTTTATACCAAATACTAATATTATTTGATATAATTTTGAAAAATCAAGAGTAGTAGTACAACATGGCTTATGTTTTCCATGGCAAGATGGTTCAGCAGTTAATAAGAGTTGGACTTAACTGTGTTGGCATCGCAGGTCTTATATTCTGTAGAGCAGTGGTTCTCAAACTTATTATTAGAGTTGGGACCCACTATTTATTACCACAGCTTATGGTGACCCATCAAAAAAGCCACATGGTCATTCCTTGTGTAGCAAATTTTTGTTCCTTTGAGAAGATCAGAAAAAGGAAACTTTCACAGATTAGAATTTGAATTAAATTTAATTTTTTTTGTTTTTTTTTGAAGATTTACGTATTCGAGTCGCCACCGATCCTAATAACCAGTATAATTAATCAAAGCTTTCTAAATCTTTTCACGACCCACCAAGATTCCTTTTGCGACCCACCAGTGGGTCGCGACCCATAGTTCGACCCCAAGTCCATAAAGGCATTAGGACTCTGAAACAGACTAATATTTGTATTGAAAACAATTTACTGTAAATTACAACTTACCTAAACAATTAAATTTTGTAAAAAATGTCGGCGATTTGAAGTTCAGTAACGGAAAAATGATCAGTATAAGATACAATGGAGCAGTTTTCTTTACATCCCAGTATTTTTCAAAGGTTGTTTCAGTATGATTAGATGGATCTGCGTCATAAACATCAGACAGCATGAATCCACTGGTATTAGGATGAACAGGTGGAGCATTGACACACAAAACATCAGTATTGGTTGAGGAGTTGTCATGTATTGCTTTATCTAAAAAAAAATTGTTCTATGAATGCATCACATTCACATGTCAATACTTGATCTGAATATTACGGAATAATCAACTCTGTCATTTCAAAATCAATTTCAAATTATTTTATGGTTCCCAATTTTTCTACCCCCGCGGACTAGTAACATCAAAGAAAATGACCTTGAGGACTGGCAATATAATATTAAAGTAAATGTACAAAAAATAATGACATAAATTCATCTACACTGGCAGTAAAAAAACAAAATTTCTCACAGATCGGAAGACAAGTATTACAATATTCACAAAATTTATACTATATTTACAGTTATATCAACGTACTATTTGCATTTTTTAAATAGAATAAGTGCCCAATAGGGTTTACCCCTGCAACTAAGGCTGCAGGCTCAAGCAAAGGCTGCAAGCAAATTTCCACCAGACTCGATATATATCGACTCTGGCTATTTGGTGAAAATTTGTCTTTAACTCTTGCCAAGAAAAAAAATCGCTTCATATAACCAGTACTCACCATGTATAAAAACTCCGGTCATGTAAAGAAAATTTGTCATCAAAACCCAATAAACCATCATTCCACCGAGAAATGCAAGTAAGCCAAACAATACAGCAGTCCATTCTCCTATCGTTCCGAAGTAATATTTTGTAACATCGCTGAACTCAAACACATGAATATCTAAACAAATAAGATTATTTTATTTCAGAATCAAAAATCGTCATGTCATGAGTGCCAGCTATACTACACAAATAGATGCATCAAATAGTGTGCACTTTGAACTACTGGCCTTGAGTCCAGATACGAAAGAACAAAATTGAACAAAGAATTTCTTTTGGATTTGTACAAATGACATAAATAGAACATTCTCATTATACATATTTTAGCGAGTTAAATAAAGCTATTGGGGTAAACGGTAGACCTAGAAGATAGAACAGTATTTTGGTTTCAATATGTACAAATAAAACATGTTCTTTTAAGAAGTCCTACTTCATGTTGGCCAAAACACTAATTTTCAACTTTTGCATTTCTTTTTGAAGACCACTCACCAACATAATCTTTTGACTTGACAACTCGATAAGCAGTGTAAAAAGCTAGCAGACCCGTAAACGCAATTATCAAGATGCCAAGTATGAAGCCAGATTGTCCAATACCCCATGGCATTGATAATAATGATGTCCCCATCATCGTATTCCATATAGCAAATCTGAAATGAAAATAAATTTACATTTTAAAAATTTGCAGTAATGACTGGACGTATTTATGTGTTTTTGGTTCTTAAGTGTTGAATGGATCTCTTGGATGGTTAATACTCGTAAGAAACTAGAACCTAAAATCTTCCTCAACCACGGGTGCTCTTGCAAAGATTACGTTAAATCGGTTTCCCGATTTTGTCTATTTTCACAGCTCATTAGATTGGGATCAAAGTTTATTTTGTTTCTATCTTAAAATCATCATTAACACTTATTTGTGAGTTGTATTGTTTTTGTGATGAATATTATATATATTGTTAAAATTGCTATTCAAAACGCTTTGGGAGTTTGAATAAAGTGCTTTGCATAAGCCTGTAATAGTGAAACTATGCAATCAATGCCAATTACTGAATTGATAATTGAATTAAAAAATAATCACATGGTAACAATGCTGCTCTGGCTTGCTTCTGGTTTAGCAGGAATCAAGAGAAACATGGAGGATGGCAAGATGTGATCTGGCATTCTCTGAAAAAGTAGATAATTGAAGAAAATTTTATCAGAGAAAAAACTTAGGCTCTCGGCTATGATAACAATTTGAGACCATACTTTAGAGATGAGATTATGAGGATATTCAAATTCACATCTGGGTATATTCAGGCTGAAAAAGGGGCTAATTTGCCTCTTCTGTCCTTTAGTTATTCTGTATTTCATCCATTGTGTTCCAAAGTGTCACTGATAGGAAAATATTCTAATAACGACACTCAAGTAAGATGAGATAGACACATTTTGGAGTCATTTTGAAACTCTCACAAGCATATAATTCCCTTTGGAGAGTATGAATTAAGATTAAATTGTCAAGGAGGTAATCAGAAACATATTCTAGAGAAAACATAACTTTTGTAGCTTTTGGGGTATGATCAAACACAAACAGAATTTCAAGCGCAAGCAAACTTTTTATATATATATAGAAGTAATATTTTTGAGAAGAAATTTATTAAGGCTTCTATTTTTTCCTTGGATCACCCTGTACGTGAACAACTAGTTGGCACTAGGCACTGACAGAGATTACTACGGGGCATTCAGTATGCTTACCATCCTATCATCAGTAGGATCTGTCAATCTACTATAGTACTTATTGCGCATGAATGCTGCACTTCTGTTGAAGGATTCATTTTTTGTGTGGCATTGTTCATTGTTAGTTTGTACAGCAATGCCACACTGCTCACATGTTTCATCACAACCAGAACCTGTGTAAGGATAAATAGTGTTTTGAGTCAACATGTAAAATATCGGCCATGGTTGGTTAAATTCATTAAGAATTTAACGAACAATTTAAGATTGTGCTAACATATAGGGATAAATAAGAAAGGCTATGGTACATGCTGATAAAAATGAGAGCTAGAAATCATGTTCTCTTTCCTGTAGGTATGCATCGTCATGTATGATTTTGACACAAAGTCTTTAATAAAAATATATAAAATCTGGAAAACTATAAGCTGAAAATGACCAAATAGGGCTATGCATAACTGAACGACAAAGCAAAAAATATTAAATTGCAAATATCAAATAGGACAGAATAGGACTATACAGGAATCATTTGGACTGTATAGAACAGGGGTTGGCAAACTGCTGCCCGTAAACAAATTTTGTAGTTCTCGAATGATTTTTAATGAATAATAATTTTTAATGAATAAACACAAAAACTGAGGGTGTTGTATGGCGACACTCTCGACAAGGGGATTAAAGATTTATATTTTAACTATATTTTTAAAGAGAAGATTTTAAATGCAATCAAACATCTCAGGTACCGGTATTTAAAATTCAAAGGAATGTTGATAAGAAAAAACTCAAGAATATTGAAGTATTCACATATGGGCGCATACTTTTAACACCAGAACACAGACCTGAGTCATTGTTTATGGAGCGGGCATACCATGTTGGATGCATCAAAGGTTTTCTTATTGTACTTCTGCGTCTACTATCATCACGTTCTGGTGAGTCTTGAGAAGTTGAGATACTGAAATGAAATTTACAGACCGGTAATCATCAGTAATCGTTGTTTAATTTTTTCACCATTCTAAGAATTCGCACTAGATAATAAATAAACTATTAAAAATCGTATTGCTGGCTGAAGCAGGGCGCAGCAAACTGGATATCTAGTAGTGGCACCCTTTATTAATATGTCAAATACAAGTTTATAATTAAAGTAAACAACACAAACAGACAGCGCATATGCTTAACATTTCATCTAGTAGGGATTGTCCTTTTTCAGCTGAATGAACAGTATTTATACTAGTGACCAGTGAAGCATGCAATGAAATAAAGACATGATGGTAATGATTACTGTTAACCAAAACAAGATTCATGAAAACTATTAAACCATAACCTTTAGCAGATAATGAGAAGGAAAAAACGTCAAACTATTGCTGATTGAAAAATATTAAGTACATCGAGGTGACCTCGTGACCTGGTATTTTCAGTAGGTGCACGTTTCAACAAATAACGACTCCGGGCATCGATAATCCAGGTAACCATAGAAATAGCAGTGATGAGGCACTAGCTGTGCCCGATTCAAACAATAGCCTTGCAACATTCAAAAAAATATACCCCACTATGAACAATTGACTAATGTACTTTTTTTATTGTTCACATAGTTTGTTTCAGTATTTCAAATCGAAATCGCCATCAATTCGAAGCAATTCTAAAAAAATGGCTTGCTTCTATTTAAAAAAAATATATATATCAAGATATCATGAGACGAGTGTGTGACGCAGTGGCGTTGTTTCAACATCGACTAAAAGCACCTCTTCATTTATTTTCCTTGCCTCATAGCCTATCCCTGGAAGTTTTGGGGTTGTTATATTTTATATGGTTCACAGTTTTGGAGAAACCAATGGTTTCTCTCAATTTTGTTCAAGTATTCAAAACCGTAATATGTTAGAAACCTTTAATTTGCCATTACATAAACGCTTGTTTGATGTACCAATATAATAATATAATTGCAATAATCCTTAGGAAAACATAGGTCTGTGAGATTTCCCTCATAACCATTGCTTCTTTTAAACCCGCGACACAAACTGTTCTGAACTACATTTAAATAGCATTTATCATTTGAATGAATTTTGAAGGTCAATTAAAGAAGAAACAAATTAGGCCTACATTACGTCCGGAAATAGATTAGATATTTCCATCCATGCATTTATTCATTCTTTAGATCATTAATATTATTTAATCACAATTTATCCTGTAGTTATTCAAGGCTTAAAAAAATAAACAATGATATGATATTTCACTAAATAGAATCTGATTCGGAAATATTCGAATCGGAACATTCTGATTTGAAAATAAAATATTCGAAACTTACATCCCTAATCATAGGTTTTCACAGCTAGATAACCTATTGAGGTTTTCTGTGACTCCCTCCACCTGTGAAAAACAATGTTTTGCTTCTTTTTTAAGAAGTAGACTATGTTTAATTTTCAGATGGTGACAAATAAATATTACTGCTATCGTCATTGTGTTCTGACAAAAGGTCGAAATAAAAATTGTATTGTATATTAATGACATAAAAATGAACGCTCACCGATTCAAACTCTGTTGTAGATCAGTTGGGGTCAGACCTACACAAGCTTTGCTACCTTGAAAGCTGAATGAGCCAGGCATGTGGTCAACATCAATATTTCCAAGATCCTCCTCCATTTTTCAAGTGTACAGGTACCATAGGTGTTGGATACGTATATGATATTTTAACCAGCCATTGACTTATCAGATCCAATTGTCTCCAGATCGCATAATCCCCTATTTCTATCCAGAAATTCGTTTGAAATATTTAAGCAATCAGTATATAATTATTTATATAAATTTAACCACGTAAACATGAAAAATACAAAGATGAAATTATATTTGAGTTAGCCCTCATGGCGTGTTAGCCTCCACCCTATTTGAGTACCGCACCGGCATCAATCAGCATAAAAAACCAAAGCAGTACCGTACCGGTACCATAAAGGCTGAAAGACAATACCGGTACCGGTACCAGTACGGTACGGTACCGGTACCGGAATACCGGTAGGCTATACCGTACAGGAACAATGAAAATGAAAGAAATGCATATTTGCCATTCGAGATTTACTTGAGCTGTTTTACTGGCTATTATAATTCCTCGGAACCAATAAAAAAACTATTACGTCCTTCTGTCCTTACAATCAAAGACCACCAGCAGCAATTCCTGAAAACTTTATCAGAAGCGGTCTTACAGAGCGCAAAGGGCACGAAACAGCGCAGAAGAGTGGGGAAACAGCGCAGAAGAGCGCGAAACAGCGCATAGGAGAGGGAAACGATTTTCGTTCATTATTTATTAGCGTGCGTGAAATTTTAAACAATTTAATGGGAAACGGTATAATATAGTAGTAGGGAATGATCACGAGTTAGCGTGCGTCATGAAGTATGTGCACCAAGATGGCGCACAACCTGAACACAGTATGTGTACCAGGTTAGGGTGCGTCATGTTGGGTTATTTAAAGATGTTGAAGATTACTGATATAAACTACCACTGTTTACCGGTTCCCATCAAATTGTTCGAAATTTCACGGACGCTAATGAATAATAAAAGAAAAATGATTCCATCTCTTCTGCGCTCTAATCAGTAAGTAGCAAGAGCCCGAGGCGAGGTTGCTTTGTTTATATAATTTATATGAAAAGATCGTGCCGATTTCCTGTGACGTCATTTTTGAGCAAGCGAAGCCTAGCAAGTTTACAACTTTCAACTCAAACTATTAATTTGATAAATCTCAAATTTAATTTATGAATTCCCGCTAGCGCTCATTTTGAGCTCCCAAATATCTATACAAATGCATAGGTTTTAGATTAATAATATCCCTTATATATGAAAGGGATCACCTAAGCCTAAGGTTTGCTCTCCTGATTCTATAAACAGTTTTCATTTATTTTAATCAATCATTTTATCGTCTGTTATGGAGTCAAATTAAACATACATACTTCTCAACTTTTATGTTATCGCTTAACGGCGGGCGGTATGGCGCATCATGCAAAGAGTGAGAAACACGCTTGCCATCACACCTCTGATTGTCCTTCGCGGAATCGCATCCCGTGGGGATAATCCTATGCGAGAGGACTGCTCGTCGTCGTAGGGCGGTACACATAACCACCGTGGAGGTCGGAGACGGCTTTTTCCATGATCGAGTTCATGCATCCGAAACAAATACATCGCCAACTAATCTCTGGTAACTGAACGAGAGAGTTCTATGCGTAGCAGGGAGGAATTCTGACGTCAAGATAGGCCCAGTGAGTAATGCGTCCAAAAGGCCACTGGTTTAATTCGATACGCCCTTGACCCAAAATTAAAAAGATTGAAATTGAGAACATGACTAAGCTACCCATTGACAAGATATTTGAAGACTGGCAACGACTCAATTCGCCAAACTTGCCAGAGAGGAAAGTTGGCACTAAATTATCTTTTTCTTGTAAGAGTTGGTTGGAACGCATGACAACAAGTCATTGCCATCTAAAGCCAATAGTCAGCGACCCGTTCTAGTCTATGACTCCCTTAGAAATGCTGGCAATCATATCTGCAGCGTAAAAAAAGAAATCAATACCATATACTGCCCAATAATTTGAAAGACGGACCTCCTGAAGTATGCGCATCAAGATGGCGCACAACCTGAACTCAGGTTGTGTACCAGGTTAGGGTTCAGGTTACGCTTATAGGTGGAAAATGTAATTCACATATTCCAAATCAACACAAAGAGGCAATTCAGCCGCTGCTTACAATAATTTTCAAAACTCGGCATGAACATGTATTTATCACATTTTTAATAAAAATGAACAGCGAAAATGAAGCAAACAACAACAGCACAGTTGCAAGGGATGTTTCTCGAGTCAGTCCTTCTGCACTGAATTGCATTCATTCTAACACTAATTACTAGGAGTGTTTTTTAATAATGCAACAGCTTGGCAGTAAAGAAAGCCCGGAGTCAACTGCGTTCCTGGTTCTTTTTTTACCCTCCAGCTTCTTCGTGAGGAAAGGTCATCATACTCAACATTCACAAGCATCCCATTCATATTGGCGCTGGAGTGGGGACTCCCAAAAGTGAAGGATCTTCCTTCGGGAGAGCTTTCTTCTCTGCCGCTACAGACTCGAGATCAGATATTTTCTTGTTAACTTTCGAAAGCAGATCTGCAACAACTTCAGAATGCTGCGAAAATATATAAAAAAAGGTGTTATGGCAGAACTAACAAAATCAGATGTAATGAAGAATGACTAATTTATATATTTCCAGTCTTCTATATTCTCGAAACACAAGCAATGCAAAACTACAGTAGTGAATTGTTCGTAGCCAAACATGATGAACTAGGAACAAATAATGAAATTCAAGAATCCATCACTGAATTCTGAAATAGCTTGATCAGCGTTACTAAGAAATGTAAAGAAACATACCGTAGTCTAGAATCATGGCCATGTATCTGACTCATCGTGAATCAATTGGACACCCTACTTATTTAAGTTAGGGGACTTTACTAACATGAAAGTTCGAATTTATGACTCCCTTCTATATCCTGCTCCACAGCCACCTTTCTTATATTTTTAGACCCGAAGTGGACCTATGGACCGTTTTGGTATGTTGTTGTTTTTCTTCTTCTTGTTAGTTGTCACCATATAAAAAAATCGCTTTCCTTTTTCACTACTAGACAAATTGCTTTGAAATTTTCAGTGATTGGAGATTGTTATTATCGCTGGGAGGCCATCTTGTTTATTCCTAAATTTCCTATGAGCTATGACATCTGATATTTCATTCAAAGTTCTGCTGGATTATTTTTTATTCGTTTAATTTGTATTCAAACCTAAAGAGTCCATACCTTTTTTCCTTTTGATTCTAACTTTGCAATCAGTGGTTTTGATCGAGATGCTGGAATTCTGTGATAAGTTGACAGGAGCAAACGAAGGGTTTGTTTCTGTGACACTTCCCTGGAGAAGGAAATAATTCAATTCAAAATTTTCCAGTGACTGATTTTTTGCCTTAATGCCCCCTGAAACAGTCGTCGCGATTACGTGCTCGTTAATAGAACAGACTTTACAACGTATAATGACTTTTTGTCACATATTATATTCAATCCTTAACAACTATGACCACTGATATCTAAAAATATGCCAGAAGCTATTTTTTTGAGAGGACCAAAATCTTTCCGATTTGACAATGCAATATCCACACAATTTATTACACCATGGGTGAGGTGATGGAAATGGGATTTAAACTGGTTACCCTGCATTTCCAAATACCAGCAAGCACGGTAAAGTCCAACATTTTAACTGATAGGGCTAGGCCATCGCATCCAGAAGAACTAAGGCAAAGGCAAATTTGTGAAATAAATATTATAACTACGTAAAAAAATAAATACTTGTGTTGTCGACCAGGCAACATAAATTTGAACAAAGTTTGGCAAAATTCTTCATCACTGAGAATGTCTTCTAATGCAACAGGTCCTGGTGCAACTGATAACTGGGCAACCAATGCATGAAGAAAGATTGGGTCTGTGCTGCTTTCTTTATGGTGTTTGCCTTATAAATAGAATTCCGATTGAGTTTATCATCAGGTAAAATGCCCGCAGGATAAAATTAGATTGACTCACCTAAAATGGATAGAATTTTTAATAGCAGTGTTTTCCTTCTATATTTCACTAAGTACAGTATATACCACATGCAGATCTGGCAAGAAAGTGGCTCCTGTTGCAGAAATCTTAAAAAAATGGTGATAAAAAATTAAAAAGCGCCTAAATATATTCAATTCATACTGTTTGTTCACTATTCATCTTAGACTTCCCAGTCAAGAAAACACATTGAATCTATTTAATTGTAATAAAATGACCATGAAAAATCCATGCTAAACTTTTAAAATTCATACAAACATGGGTTTGTAAATTTACATTTTTCTAATGCAGAGGGTACGACGCTATTGTGTACAGAACAGTGTATTGTGCAAGTTCTTTCTCCTGTTTACTTGAGGACCACAAGGATGCTTGAACGAGATAGTATTATAAAGATAATTAGGAATAGCATGATCTCTTTCCAACGAATATTCGCTGTTATTAAAAAGTAACGGCATATCTTGTTTTGTCTGAAGGAGTTAGACTACTATCTAACGAAAACTTACAAATATGCTTGCTTTTTGTGAAAAGAGAATATGCTATTCCTAATTAATTTTATAACACTTCAACAAAATAATAAAATCTATCTTTTTAAGCCTATAATTTTTTTTCAATATTTAATTTCTGATACTACTTCAATTGAACCAGAGCCATAGTAATTTTAAACTAGCTTTCCAGTCCTGTATATGATACATATTAGATGGCCTGCATATAAGTAAATTACTCCACATACGTGATTAGAACTTGCACAGACGTAGAATCATCAAAATTCTTTTTATCTTCAGTTTCCGATGTGCTTGAGTCTTGTTGTTGTTCATTGTGTTGCATTCCAGATTTTTTGAAGTCGTCAGTCTTTTTCACAATATTAGAGATCGTGTTGCAAACACCAATAGAGAGTAATGCAGGCATGAAACGTGTTACAACATCCAAGTCAATTCTCGGTTCTTTGAACACCTGGTAGGAAGAGCATCCTCGTATTTTTATTCATTTCTCTATACTTTAAAACACCTTATATGTTCACCCAAAGTAGCTCAAAGCACATCAAAGTTCTCACACCAAATTTACTACAGAACTTTATGAACACCAAACAAATACTTCCATAATAATCCATCAGAGGAAAAAATTGCGGGATTTTACCTGTTTATTGATTATTTCCCAAGCAGATTGTCCAAGAGCGAGCATCCGTATCAACAAAACTAACTCTGCACTGTCCTGGGTAACATATAAAAATAACAGAAAAATAACAATTAGAGAAAAAAAGCTAAGTATTTGTACTGTGATTAACACAAGATAGCAATGCTCAAATATATGGACGGTACTAGTAAGGCATGATGAAAGAACAGCATATGCTGAGAAGATCAGCTGAAAGCAACATGGAGGCTGCGTAATGTGGGATAAAGTTTTTCCCCATTAAATAAAATAAGACGGTAAATTTTTGCTGATCGGGTTGCATAGAACATTTAAAATAGCCTGCTTCCATAGTCAAGTATTGTAAATTTGAAACTGATTGGTCGATAAGCCGCAGAGAAAAGGGAATTTCTCATCAACAAAAATGATGATGAATATATTCAACCACAAAATATTTTGTTTGAAAAAATGACATATGTAAATAATTCTTACCCGAGGTAATGTTTCATGAGTTGTTAGATCCTGCAACACCTTCATGATACTCCATAACATCGTATTCACAGCAAATGGATCAAACAATATCATAGATAGATCCCTGAGAACAATTTGGGGAGGTGAAAATTTGCATGAACCATAGTATTAATTCATGCTCGAAAGCGATGTCATATTGGAAGATCCATCAAAGTTGTCAGTGGGACTTTGGGTACTTCCGAAGTGTGTGTACCAAGTTAGGGTTTGGCCATAATTTTATCCCGATTTTAGTTCTATTATGAGTTCAGGGACTGTCTGTGTTAGTCAAGTGAATATACCCCCTGGCCATAGGCTTCCATCCCTTCACACAACTTGATGTGAAGTAGGCGAACAAAATTAGTTACTTCCATATTGGTACACATACTTCTGGATCACCAGACTTTTAGTTGGAGTTGGTTTCGGTCAGAGCTCGGCATGTTATTATTGATATTCAATCAGAGCCGTTGTAAGAATTTGGAATTCTTATGGTGATAATTTGCGTGAAAAACTCAATAAGGATTAAGTTGACTAATTGTTATCAACAGACAAATAAAAAAGGCAGGTTATAAAAATTCGGTTTTCGGAGTTGAAGTATGAATCAAAAATTGGAGTCATGACCCGAGTCATTATTTAACGTTTTCTGAATCATTTTTAATTTTAGTGCTGGTGAAAATATTCAAGAATACAAATATTGTATATTTGGCCAATTCAAGGTAGGCATCAGTACAATATATCGTTGAAATTCAAGTATATTTAAATTAATTTTAACAACACAAAAATACACTTAGACTTAGTCAAACAAAAAGTAAAAAAAATTACCCCAAGACCTGCTCATGCCCCCTGCGAACACTGTCCAAAAAACCTTGTAGTTCTCTCGCTCTTTTGACATCAACATATTTTTCTCGAATGCATGCATCAAGACACCAAGTAAATTTATAACACGGATCAACAGAACATATATCTGAAATCTGAATGCAATAGAACAAATTGAGAGCCATAGAACTTATTGACTCATTTTTAAAGAAATCGAAAAACATATGATAAATGAGTATTTAGTACAATGAGTTTTGTTCATAGAAACCAGGAAAGTGGAGTTAATAATGTCTTTACTGAAGTAGAAGACAAGAGTCCATAAGTTGATTATCACACTGCCCGAAGTAGAAATAACCCAAAGTCAGAAGTTGGAATTTCCGACTTCATTGGCGATGAGAATTTTCTGAAGAAATTCAAGCATTTTGCAGCCAACATAAAAATTTTAAGATCAAAATTTTTTTTGAAATCAGAGTCAGAAATCAAGTGAAAGTTTTTCTCAAACACACAGGCAACATGATGGCATCAACATGAGCATGAAAAAACGGACCTCCTGAAGTATGCGCACCAAGATGGCGCACAACCTGAACTCAGGTTATGTACCAGGTTAGGGTTCAGGTTATGTGACATCTTGGTGCGCATACTTCACGAGCACCTAAAAAACAATTTCTTCAATTGAAACTAAAGATTGTAACCACCGTTATTTAATTTCATTTAACAGAACTCGAATCATTAACAATGAATGAAATGATACCTCAAGATCATGGAGAGCCATCAGAATCTCTGCTCTCAATGAGCAGTAATGTACATTTTTCGTCTTCATAAACAAAGTTCTCAGAAACTGAAGTACCATGTCATAGAGTCTGACATTTTTCCCTGCAAAATAAATATTCTAGCTCAGTGCTCCTCAACCTGTGGTACGTAGGAGCTTTTCAAGTGGAACGCAAGCAGCTTTGATTTATTAAAACAATTAACTTTTGAGTTGGCTAAAATATGGCGGCAACGCTTCATACTGTATGTTTCGCTGAACGGCGCTTACAGTGCAACCAAGCCTTATCTTTAGAGATCTCCGTCGGCCGCTACTGCCAACTTAAAATGAAACGAGAGAGGCGTGTTTTCGCCCATTTTGCGTGTTACGTCAAAATAAAATATTATAAAATTATCCCATACACATTACAAAATACTCCCATAACGCGTCAATTGTGCCATTGTTCTCCGCCGCAAAATAGGACGTTGTTGGTGGTACGCAGCCAGAGTGAAAAGATGCAGTCAGTAAAAAGATTGAGAGCCAGTGCCCTAGCTGCATGATTTAGTGATGCTTTTGCTGATGTACAAATCACTGTTAGGCCTTACCAATCATATTAGCCAATTGTTTGACGACAGTTCCCTGTCGTCTCTGTTTCGGTAAAGATGAAAAAAAATTGTTCATGCCACCCTCCGTAGAAAATATGATTGTATCTTTATCCTGTTCGAAAAATAAATAAATATTGTAAAAATTTTCAATTCATTGTGAAACTTGCTCTATTCACTTTAATGAAGCTCATATAGAGTACTGATAAAAAATATTAATATATTTATATTAAATCCACCTCAATGTTTGGGCAGATGAATTTGGAAAATATCATATGAACTGTTAAAAAACATACAAAATGACGAGTGGGCACTCAAATTAGAAACAATAGTGAAATTATCAGGCTCCGCAGATAAAATTTGAACAACAACAACATTCACAAGCAAATACTGAAAATTTGAAATTAACTAGTTACGAAGAAAAAATATCCAAACTTCGAAAACTTCAATATTATAGCAAAACGATCCATTGCTTAACTTTGTGTCGAAAAATGATTATTCAAACTAATACCTTAATATACTGATTTAAAAGCGGCAATACTTCATCTCCAAACATAGCTTGATTATTTTGCCAAATTTGTCTTTTAACTTCAATTGGACTTGATTTATACAACTCCTTGTCCTTTATCAAAGCTTTCAAATATTTTTCTGGTACCTGGAATAAAGCAATTGCATTAATAGGGAAAATTTTTATATACAAAGCTTATTCACAACTTTCACTTCGAGGCCCTGCAAAAGAAACCATTGATATGTAGGGAGTTACTATTTTTGAAAGTACCGGAATCTGTTTGGTACGGCATTGCCTATACTAATTTGATACATCCTGTATGGGGTGGCGGGCATGGGATTTGAACCAGAGATATGTGACCTGCAATGCCAATACAGTTAAGTCTAATGTTTTGAAGGCCATAATCGTTGAAGAGAATAAATTTGATATTACCATATATGAAACAACAATGTGATATTATTAAATCAAAATGAAGTATGAAAGCCATGGACATGTTTAAATATTGCATACTAAATGAGACTACACTACAGTACTAACCTCCGGTAAATGCTTAAACAAGCACATCGTCACTGGCTGAAGAGACTTGATTTTAATAAGAGGAAAGCTTTTATCGAGTATCGCCTCTAATTTTTCATGAGCATCTTCATCTCCTGATTTAGAAATTTCCTCAATTCTCGATTGCAACTTTTCTCGAAGTTCTTCAAATACTGATTTATGAAAATCAAGTCGTTTCAGACCATGAAGATCTAAAAAGCACAATTAACATATGTAGTAGCAAGTTAAATAAACACAAAAGAAAATTTAGAAAGAATAAAGAATATACCAGTCAATTTATATAGGCGCATATGATTGATTAAAATAGCGTGTTCTTAGCTGCCTATGTGTTAGTGAATCTGCACTGACTGCAGGTATTCTGTCGCCCAATATCAAAATATTGACTGGTTGATATTTGTGAGACGAAACAGTACTGAATGAAATTTGTGGAAGTGTGATGCAAAACCTGACCTATATTTGGAACACTCAAATTATATACCAACATAATTCTATCAGCCTTGACATCAAATTTTATTCCAAACACCGTAATTTACATGGCTATTTCGTAAAAAAAAGGCCATAATTTGACCCAAATCGTGACATAGCTCTTGGCATGCAAGCCAATAGTCAGTCACTTTGCTGAGATATAAGTCACAATTACCTTATTAAGTGGACGTGCATCACATTACATGAATTGACTTTAAAAAAACCTTTACAGTGAAAATATTAATTTTTGTATTCTTGAAAAAGACTTTTGCAAAAATCAAAAAATTCATACTTGAACTAAAAACTTTTTCACCCCCAATATATCAAGAGTGTTTAATTAACCTTATATATTTTTATATACTTTTACCTAACAAAGGCAAGGCTGGCTGAAGTGAAGGCAACAGAATGCTGTTCTCTTGCTGAAATTCCTCTATAGCACCCAGAGGATCAGTTGTATTGGTCAATGCTTCTTGTAAAAAAGAATGACCAGCTATACCCATATCTTCAAGGCTTTGTGCCATATTGTCTTATCTAGAATATTATCATTAAATTCACAACAAAATTATCAATCTAAAAAGTAATGACATTCATTCACCACCATACGAGAACAGCAATCATATAATTCATCAACATATATCATCCAAATAGCAGCAAGTTACAAGTCAACTGTCTTATAATAGCTTTTAATTATTGCTTATATATAGTGTAATCCATAATACACAAATTCATAATTTGCTTCAGCATCACCTAATGCTAGGTAAGAAAAATCTTAATAAATAACCCGAATTCTTGGAAAAATTGTGTTTCAAAAAAAGGAATTTAATTAATGCAAAAGTTGGTAATACAATCTAGGGGAAACACAATCTTAACTAAATTATGATTGGATGTAGATTATTTATTTTTATCATTACCAAAGAACTGTTAGGTATAGATCTTTGCAACAATTTAAACTTTAAGCATAAACAAAATGATTTATACATCAGTCCAGATGTATGCATGCTTTTTTGTCAGACTATAAACTTAAATTATCAATATAAAATCACAAAATGACGTTCATAACAAAATATTTCAAAATCCAGGTTTCCTGATTATCCACCAACAGAAAACTGGAGAGTATGTATATCAGGAAAGATTGCTGCGGCATTTAAAAAGCTCCAAAAAGTTGTATTATTCTATACATAAACAGTTAAAAACTTTGATTGACAATGTAATTTATTTCAAAGGTATTACAGATATTAGAACTTGCTATTCTGATAGTATATATTCATGGGAAAAAAGCATCATCACTTTTGTCCAGCCATCTGGCAGAATCTGTTGTACCCCAACCAGAAAATCAAACTTGCAGGCAAACTAATAAAAGGTTTAAATATCAACAAGTTGATGCCATAACATTTTGGACTTTCTCAAATCCAACTTTTTCCACAATATTTTTAGTTTTAACTTTCTCTTCATGATTTGCCACAGAAATTAAACCGCCTTCTTTTTGTTTCCAACCACATCTTTCAATCCATACTTCCAATTCATGCTCATTCAAGTCTCCGAGAATCGCACGAAGGTCTCCAATATCAATATTCTGATGAGACACAGACACAACATGACAAATAAACTTTCTGACTGCTTCTTCCAACCCTGCTACTCCACTGATTAGATCCGGTGTTGCATTGACCTCCTGCCAAAAATGAGTGAACTTGCAAGTTTCTATCAAATGATGTAAAAGAAGCAGGCGACCAATGCTTGGGTCCTCTTGCTGATTCTGGTCAATTAGACTGGTGCAGAGAGAAAAATCTGGACTTGGAATAGTGGATAGAGCTTTCAGTAAGATTTGACAAACACTCTGTGTTTGAAAGTAAGCTGGATTGAACTGATAAAGTTTCAAAACAGCTAGATTTGCGGGCAAGTCATAAGAACCGGAATGAACTTGCCAGTCCACATGCTTTTCAAGAACTGCTAAATTTTCCGGATTATATCGGTTTATTCCTTGCAACATTCTAGATATTGTTTCTGGTGATATTGGAGCATCCATTTTTTTTAGTAAAAATACAACTAGAAAAACAAAATATGTAGCAAGTTAACAAATGTCAGAATGTAACTTGACAGCTTTATTATAATAATAAAACAGCCAAACGAATAAGGCTAGAATGATTACATCAAGAGCCATATTGTTCAAATGGATTTAGTAATCTGGGACAGTTTCACACTTTCTTTCTGCAGTTCAGAAATAAGCTCAAGAATTTTTCCAGATACTGCATAACCAATCTGCCAATCTTTTACACCCTGAGGTGGTATCAGTATCAGTCAGTCAGTGGTATTAAGAATTTATTATCTGACAATCAGACATATGGAATTTGGCTTTTACATTTTAGGATAGGATTCACATGTTTATTCCGGGGGAGAGGAGAGCCGATAAGACGGCTTAATCATATGGCGAACCACAGCCTCTCGTCCGGCTTACCAGTCCAGGTCGGGTATGGGATTGGTTAGTTATTTGTTTTCGGAAGCATGGACTTGATGGTGGAAGAAGCCGTAACCGACCAGCAGTTACCTGAACCACCCTACAGGCTACGGCGGCGAGGAGTCTAGCAATCCTCTCGCACATGATCATCCCCGCATGGGATTCGAACCTGCGATCCCACGAAGAGGAATCAGAGATGCGGTGGCGAGCGTATTCCTAACGCTTAGCACGATGCGCCACACCACCGAGCCAAGCACTTAACACTGAAACAAGATTTTAATATAGGCTAATTATGAAAAAATGAGCTTTATTCGGTGTATAATACTGTAAAAGATTGATTGGGCATTCCTATTTATGCATTCGTAAATACCGCACTGCTATACAAGACCGTTTTCAGGTTTTGTAAATTCTATTATACTGTTATACGGTACGGTACCAAATTCTATGCATTTACACAGCTAACTTAGTTCTGCAGTTATTATAATTTTGAAATTCCTAAACACCGATAACTGCAACTCAGGGTAGCCTACATTATTTCCTGAATTCTGTATTTTTTTTGTAAAGTTTGTACTGACATATTGCTGGACGAAGTACGAGTCGGTAACTTGGTGACTGTAACATACCGTACGGGAGTACGGTACCGTAAGTCTGTACACTGTAAGTGAAACTTGAATATTAATAAATAACTTCACGCGAGAGAGAGAGAATTTATTATTTCGTCACGCGGTGATATAACTTTAACATTCAAAAATATCGCTATCACTTTAACATTATACATTTATAATACCGGTACCCCTGTGCTGACTGCAACTCTGATGTTCGTAAATATCGCTTATCCATTATGGTTATACAATATATTAGAATTAGACATTACTGCATTACACGAACGTCAGGACGTTGTCGAAGGAGACTTAGACAAGCAGCGTGTGCTTGCTGACCCCTGACCCTGTATATCAAGTGCCGACTGCCGAGATGCGCGGTTTAGGTGACGTCTCTCACTCGGCGACAATCGAGCACCGAGGTATCACTGTAATTATCTCCCACGTAGCGTTGCCAACCGTCCTTTAATCAAGCTTTTCTGTCCTTTTTAGCATTCAGAAGAAAAAGTGCTAATTGTCCTTTATTCTTTCCAACGTCGTTTTGCCCGATAGTTATAGACTTATAGTACTGTGTTTGATCAATATATTGTTCCGTTGTTAAAAAACGCCTCCGTCCATGTATCTGCAAGCTTTTAAATATTTCTTCTAATTTCGCTTTGGTCCGGCTCAAATAGCCAAAAAAATAACAATTTTCTTTACATTGTTTGTCAGTTTGAGTCAATGTCAAATAAACATTAAATGAAAAACACATGAAGATTGTTGTAATAATTTTTTTTTTTAGCTTGTATATATATAATTTTTTTATTTCATTGTTTTATATCAGGGATGGCGAACCTTTTTCAATGAATGGGTTAAAAATTATATTTTTATCGCGGAGCAGAAGAGAGTGGGTCACAGATATTTAATCAAAGTTTGTATCTATAAGAAACTTCTGAAACAAATCTATAAGCTTGTGTTGGTGTAGTATTGGGCTTCACTTATGCAGCACTTCTAGCAGGGACTTTTTATGGCACTCGATTTTATGAAATTAGAGTACGAAAAAACGTATATAAATTACCAAAAACGTTTAGGATGATAAAGAAAATTATTTTACGGCTCCAAAAAGTTTGGAGGGAATTCCACTGTGATAGTGTTATATTTTTCGATCAGCTTTCAACCACATTAAAGCACTTTTATACTTCCCCATTGTAATTTTAGATTACTAGGTTTTTATTTCGAGTCTGAATAATTTTTTTTTCAACGGTATTGTAGGCGAGAAACTAATAAAATGCAACTTAGTAGCATCTAGTTCTCGTATAACCCCTAAAACAGTCTGCAGATGCGCTTCCGAAAGAGACAAAATGTTGCGAGAAATGAAAAGATCAATTGCATTTTATGACATAAACCATAGGTTCTCAAAGTGCTCCGTACGGAGCCCCAGGGCTCCGTGAGAGAAACCCAGGGGCTCCGCGAGCTATTCGATTACTTTTTAAAATACTGAATTGGCTAATTTTACTATTAGGATTACTGAAATGAAAGACTACTATTCTGAAATAACATAAAATACGCGAAAAACTGCCAATTATACATAAATTGCAGTCGTATTTTTGCGATCTTGGGATTTATCAAGCTTGATTTTGTTCTTTCGCACTCAAGAGCAAGATGTCGCCGTTTAAAAACAAGAGGTCGGGGCAAAATACGAAAGATTGAAATTTATTTCATTGCATGCGGCTCCGTCGGTAGTTTCAGAATGGAAAAATAGATACATCGCGCGCACAATTGACTGTGTTTCGGTTTCGCAGTTACTACGACGAATAACCAAAGAAAACCCAACATAACACCAAATTTTTGATTCATAATGTCTATGAACGTGTTTTTAATCTGACGTGAGTCTGCTGAAACTAAACTTATAGTGTTCACTCCCATTTTAAGTTTTAGTTTTAATATTTCAGTATGCCGCTTTTCAATCAAGAAATTTGAGTTGCGGATTTACCTTTTATTATTTATTATTTTTAGCATTTCGTCTCCGGTGACTATAATATGGTAACATGTTTTTCACATTGAACTCATAATTCCCCACGAGAACAAAAAAGCAATACTCGTCGTCATTGTGGAACAATACATCATACATGTATATGTCGAGGAAAATTTTTGATTCAGGGAGAATAAACACCGCCATGCTGACGAAAACAATCGGCGATCGTAACAAAATGCAATCGAGTACGTTATTAGCGGCCTTTTAAGTCTTTCAAAAATATCTAAAGGTAAAAGATCCGACCCCCAATTTATTAATATGTTTGTCAAGTATCAAGTTTACAGCTTTAGTATATATAATTCATCTTTTACATTTAGATTCATTTATGACTTGTATTAACCCTATTAAAAGAGGTTAAGCATTTAAAATAAGTACAGTACTTTTGACTTACTCAGGAATATTATTCGGAACAATTTTAACATTTATTTTGGGGCTCCGTGAATCAGAGCCAATAGCTGAAAACGCTGGTGCAGACATGCGTCAAAGATTAGGGGTTTCGAAAATGACCATACCGACCCAGAAATTAATAATTTGAATATGAGCGATCGCAGCCCTGACGGTACATTATAATAGTTTAGTTATTGTTAAATTAATTTAGAGTCGGTTTTATCAATTTTGAGTACCGGTACTGATATGATAGCATTTTTTTATTTTATTTTTGCGTTGGCGGTTTACGAATAAAACTCGGTGGGTCACTTTGTGACCCGCGGGTCGGTGGTTCGCCATCCCTGTTTTATATTGTTCTTTCAAGTTACAAAATAAATGATGACGGTCATCTATGTCCTTTATTGAAACTTTTTATAGTTGGCAACCCTACTCCCATGAAACCCGTGCAGAGGTGCAATGACAAACGTACTTCTAACGAACGAACGATTAGCGTGATAATTGATGGTTCCCAAACCTGGCGCTTACAAACTGGTGCACATGTCCATGTAACAATGGTTTAAAATAAATTAACCACCCGTCGTTTGAAAACACCGATAGCGTAACTATTTTTAGTCTAGTCTGTCACAGTTTATTCGAAACTAAATTTTGATTACTGCAAATAAACTAAAACTCATTGAGTTAAAACACAACTATAACCTGTCACATAACTTGCAAAATCACGAACGCGAGTCAATGTTGGGTATTTCTAAAACACGACATAACAATTTTTGGATATGTTATTCTTAACTCCCATCCAACAATTGCCTAATTATTTTAACTCAACAGACATCTGTGCAAGATTTAATTAAACTAAAGATGCAAAAAGCTACAATACGAGAATTATTATTTTCGGTGCTGGAATAAATAATCATGAATTCAGCTATACTACGCGTTATTCATACAAAGCACTGTGATGTTAATTTGATTCGTGTATAATCATCGATTATTCCACTTCGTGGTCCGGTATTTCTTCGAGTTGTAGAAGTTTTTTCACTTCCATCGCCATTACATCAGTAGGGTCCTGGTCGTCAGTAGAATGTCCTGGGTTTCTCATTGCGTTGGATTGATATCCGGAGTAGCTTTTAAACAACAATTTAAACTCCTTCAAGTTAAATTTTATATCAAGTTCAAGATTTTCTATTCGTTCTTTCGTTTCTGTTTGGATTTGATTATATATATCTTCATAGTGGCCCAATGTTGCCAAACCCCGTTCGTGTGCTCCAACATGTGTGAGAATTTGGATTTGATATCCTTGATATCTATCTTTACGTTAGAGTTCACTGACTTTACAAAGTTTGGAGACTGAGCATATATGGCACAGCATCCACCAGGCATCATTTTCCCTTCAAATAAATCTAAGTAATGTACTTTGATGTCCTACCATTGGTGGAAAATAAATCAAACAACCAGCAAAAACGTTACTCAAGTCTCGATTGTTTTTCCGCCGTATTAAATCAGTCAATAACGATACACGGATAACATTACAGTAATGCAATCGACTACCGAATCCGCGACGTCTGTGTTATATTTGTACAGTAATACATATAGAGAGGGGAGATAATAAATACATTCTAAAACATACCATAAAAAATACATCCCCAGCACAATTTATTACTGGGAAGCGATCTATGAATAAAATAAAGCTTTATTGCACGCCAGCTGGAATTTGATTGTTCGGTCGGAGATTTATGATCGCAATTAGTTCTCATCCACAGTTCAGTCTAGTGATTGCATTCGTCACTGTCATTCACAGTAGTATATATGAGGTAAAATAACAATCCAAGTAAGCAGATGCATGCGTGTATACAGTTCTGCTCTATTTTTTTACTCAGATATTTTCTCCTAAAGCCAAATATCTACTTAATGTTGTGCATTTAATTAAATGCTCCAAAATATAAAAAATTACCGCATGTTTTAATAAAGTGTTTTGGAAGCCAATTCACTATTACAAAGTTAAATTATATTTATCAAATTTGACATAAACCCAGGCCCTTCCATTCGCACAAGAAATGGACTCTTTTAGCACTTGTCATATCCGCAAGGCTCATAGCCTCATACAGGACCGGATGACGGAAAAACAGATCCTTCCTCAAATGAGCGTCTTACGCGAAAAAACAGTGAACACCTCGCAGAGTAACCAACCCAACGCGCCAATCAGATATATTGAATACGAAACCAAATCCACGGTAAAATTAAATGAATTTCATTATGAATCCACAGAAGAAGTTGGAACTATGACTTTAAATGACTGGTAAATTTAAAAAATGAAAAATATTCAGCATTGTAGCATTTTGGAATATTGAAGTGCTATCAAATTTAAAATTTATCGGTGCATGAAAACAAATCAATGTAAAATGAGTGAAAGTGATTTCAAATACGGAGAAAAATTAGCCTATTACTTTTACGATGAAATTATTAAATTAGCCTACTGCCAAGAAGTTGCCTATTTGTTTAATTCACGAGCTATTAAGTTATAAGACGAACTGGGTAATAACGGACATCCTGTCATTGCACCAATTACATTTTAGTCCTTGCGACTTGATATTATTGGCGAAAAATAGCAAATTTACTACTCTCCTTACATTCATACATAATAAAAACACTTCGTTCTCAAATCTTCGTTTTTATTCATTACACGATAGGAAACATCGACTCTCTTAGCACAAAAATGTTTCTGAAAAATTTCCTGATGATGATAATCTAGATGCCAAGTAAAGGTAGTCTAATGTAATTAACCTGAATAGGTAGTCCAAAGGCTTTTACTGCACTATTCGACATAGAACACCGTCGGCGGTATTTAAAGGATCAAACATAATTAATTCAGCGTTTGAGTCTCCATCTTGACAGCCCGGTGCCGATACTCTTTTTGAGACATGATACATAATGTGTTTTCCTTCGGTACGTTTTCCCCTCTTAAACGCCGGATTCCATAATTCAAACAGTCTTATAGTCAAATGGTAGTCAGTAATAGGTGGATTGTCACTTTTCAAAAGAATTCTATCATTCTAAGAAAAAAGTACTGTGACATTATAATTATAGAAAACAAGAAGTAGACAATGCACGGAGCGAAATCATTCAACACAGCCGAATTTCTTAGTCCAGTGGATCTCAAACTTTATGTCACTGCGGACCCCCTATGTTTTTCTGAAGTAACCGCAGACTCCCATAATTTTCAAATTGGAAACACAATAGAAGAACATAGCATAGACTATAGAGCAATTTGGACAACATTTACATTAGCTACCACTCCTCCTTATCTTATGTGATCTTGCACATCAAGTTTGTTTCTAGCTCTAGTCTTGTCTTGAACAAGTGTAGAAAACCCATGTCCACATAAGTAATTGGAGATGAAGGAGATGATAATTTTGAATTTAGTGGCGTTATGCTAATAACTACTTGTTTTTGCGCGATATATTCATGAATATGATATCAAAACTGAATTTTTATTTTACCCTCCTTTCAAAACTACAGCGAAAAGTGCAGATGTAATTGAAAAAAGATCAACATTTTTTGATAAGAAAGGCCTAAATTGGGATGAGCTTTTGTCGTATTTTCCCTGTTTAGCCATTATGCTGCTAACAGAATGACTGGGAAACTTCACAGTAGCGGTAGTCGGACGAAATCGCTGACGAGGCGATCACGAAACCACGTCACAGTGCGAATGAAAAACGAAATCCATGGAGCACACAGAACTTTTTAAAATAAATGGAACAACAGAAAGTTTTTGCGGGCCTCCTGATATTCCCTCGTGGACCTCAGTTTGAGAACCCCTGGCTTAGCCGCTTGCTAAAAATTTATCATTACAAGAGCAATGGATGTCGAAAAATATATTAGATTTGCGGTGTAACAACGTTTTGCGTTAGGAGTAAGTTTCATCACATTGTTATATAACATGATTGTCCCGAAACTGATAGAAGTTAATTAGAACTTATCGTTGGGAAAGTGAATATGTCAAACCTCCATCCAAATCTGCCCTTTTAGTAACGAAGACTACATCTATGTATTGTACCGTGTCTGTCGTTATTACTCCATAGTTATACATAGTACCTCGATTATGTTTGAGAAAAGATCCAAGATTCGAGTTACAATTTGCTGTCGACTTGATATGTGAACATGATTGGGTAGTCCCGAAGTATGTGAACCAAGATGGCAGACACCGGAACGTAGTATGTGTACCAGGTTAAGGTGAGGCCATAATTTTATTGCAATTTTTCTGATTTCAGTTCTATTACGAGTTCGGGGACTAGCCAAGTGACTTCCATACACATACTACGGTGTCCGCCATCTTGGTTCACATACTTCGGGGGTTCCCATGATTGAGGGGCGTTTGGAAATGATATAACGAGAAAAATCTATTTCAAGTAAAAACTACACACACCCTGGTTGTTTTCATTCCCGTCCAAATTCTAAGGGATGAGGAACCATCCGGTATTATAGCAGAAATTTGAGACTGCAGTAACTGGTCCTGCTCGGCGTTGCAAATGTTTCCTATTTCCATTCCACGTCCTTTGCAGACATTTTCTGCTTCGTAATAGTTTATGTTTTCATCCGTTTTCAGAATTTGATTTGTTTCACGGTTGCCACAGAACGCTGGAAAGAAATTGTTTTACTTAATTTGAATATTTATGATGAAAATTTACTCTTCGTATTATCTTTGTTTGATAAACGGTTAAATGTATGAATCGGAACAAATTCACCTGGCTCAATTTTTCCCAATAGGCCATTGGCTGCTAATCTCACAAAAAAAAACTGACTTGGGTCATTTTGAGGGTACTCCCGTGGTATGTGTACCAGGTTAGGGTTAGACCATAATTTTATTTCTATTTTCCTTATTTAAGTTCTCATTTTGAGTGCTTATATTATCATCCAGAATTGTATGGACATCCTATTCTATGGCGCTTTCGAAGCAAAATAATTTGTTATGAATGTATATTGCTTGGCGATTATACCGCAAATAAGAATTTCTTCGAGTGAAATATATTTTCGAATAAATTGTGTTTTTCAATCACTCAATTATATTTTTAAAAACTAAGACGATGCTCTTTTATTTCGAATGGGCTTCACTGTCAAAAGATCAATACTCAAGTACACGAAATTGTAAGGCGACTGACATATTAGCAAAACCCTGCTGCAAAAATACACGATGTCATAGCAACTTGCTCTCCGTATTTGTAAAACGCTGAAAAAACTTGTGGACAGGCAATGTCGGGTCGGAAAATTTCCAGTCCTTCCAATTATAACGTTAGTTCAATATATATTGCGTAGAACCTTGAACAAAGCTGGAGGCGCAGGTAAACGTCATATAAAAGAAGACTGATAGGATTAAACTTACTGTCAAATAAACTTCCTTTGCAAACTCCTCCAAAAATGCAGATGAAAGCAACTATTACGGAATATCTAAACATTTTTAACTTTGAACAAGTGGATTTACAAACTGGGAGGATTTCAAGTCAAACCAATGCACTTGCTATAATTGAACAATGCCTAGTTTCTAAATATATACATTGCTTCATACTTTTTTTAAAAGTAGTACCCAATGTTTCTGAGAAAAATTTGTACTGTGCTAATTAAACCTTAAATAATAATACACCAAGTAAAATACACACTCAATATTGCAATTCGGATTTATATTTCCTGCTATTGACAGGTTAAAGGAATTTTTGTCACGACACAATGCTACGTTGAAGATGCAACAGTACGAGTACTTGAAAGGCAAAAAATGAAGTAGGAATTATTAGAAGCTGATTCTCCTTTTCCCATATCACTTCTAAATGAAGTGTATAATAACATAATATATTTGCGTAATGTCGGTCGATCACTATGGTTTTAATAAACAGGCACACTTAAAAACATTTCACATGAGGAAAAATTATCAAATAATGTGCCGGTCAAAAAATAATAACATATATTTGCATAATAAAATGCAGTGCTGGGCACCATTATGCGTAAAAAAGGCACACATCTCACATAAAAAACATGTACATGCCAAATCATGTACAAACACAATTAACTCCAACTTTAGTGAGAATTTTGCTACTGTTTCGTTTCCAATTCAGGATTGCAAACGAGGCATTAAAAAAAGAGTTTTGCAACACGTAGCTCTACAGCGACTCACAGCCAATTTATTTACAGGCCTTGAACATGTATCCCGTCTCTTTTATACCGTTTAACTATTATGCAGATACTGTTACATTTTTGAGGCAAATAAACATACATACATACATACATTTGCTTCGTTTTGAAGATAGAACTAACTGGATGAAAATTCGGACAACAGTTTGAGAGCTCAGGAATGAAGTATGACAATGATTATTATATAAATCTGGACTGTAAAGTATAGGTTTCATCATATCAATCCCTCTTCAGTTGATCGGCGCACCAGAAAAAATGATTTTTTATTACAATGATAAAGTCGTTGCTAACTTGGCACCAGGCTCAAAATCCTGCTGTGCATCACCCAGAAAAGATCTCACCGGCTCATGCTTTTGTTGCGCGTCTCGTGACCACATGCAGGGTCGCAGCAAGTTGATATCTCACTGGGTGTCAAGGTGGAGCTCTGGAATAATCAGTAATTTATTTTTCCACCAAACAGAAAAAAACACTTTATGCAAATAAATAGAATATAGGAATTTAAATACGGCCTTTCAGGGCGAATGGAATCGCGAGAAACTAAAACTGGTTAACGAGCAGCGACATATTATACTGTTCTTGAGAGTTTTCTGGTTTAAACAGAGAAATATTCATAACCTTTTACTTGTATGATAATATTAATCAAGACAAGCATGCAGAACGGAAAAAGCACGCATTCTGATTTTCAGGTTTCTGAATCTTGCGAGATTTGGCGAAGCGCTTTCACGATGAATCGGAACCAAAAAAGCGAAAAGTTTGATTACTCGGTGCTAAAATGTCGCCGGGCCATTATTACCGCGCCTATCAAACAGCAATATCAAACGCATCGCAAAAAGCACGCATGCTGATTTTCAAGTTTCTGAATTTTGCAATATTTGACGGAGCGCTTTTGCGATGAATCGGAACCGTAAAAGCGAAAAGTGTAAATTTTTTTTTTTTTTTTTTTTTTTTTACTGATCAGAACTTTCCAAGTCTCGGATCAATGTCTGAAAAGACACGTCATACCCGAGTCATATCTGTATAACGCTTCGTAAGCATACCACTGCGTAAGCAGCAGTCATACACTTAAGGAGGCTTCGGTATCAGCTGAGCCGTAGCACGGCACAGACTTCCACCCCGGGGTTCGGCACATGCTGTATATCACAGCACAACGTTTAACCGGGGCTTCTGTCTATGCAATGCAGGGCACAGCACAACTTCCGCCTCCCCGGCTTCCATATTTGCCATGAGTGGTACGGCAAAAACTTCTGCCCTGTGGGCTACTGTACATGCTATGTGCCAGATAATATGACGTTCACCCAGGGCTTCCGTCAATGCTGCGCGTATCACAGCTCAACTTCCACCGGCCCGGTTTCCGTACACACTGTGTAACACGCGCACAGCATGACATCCACCGCGAAGCTTCCGATTCATCATATTCGTGGAATCGCTAGATGGTTTTTTCTCAGAAGTATGCTACCCGTTATGGGGAGCACAATAAAAACTTTGGTTGCATTTGTTCTGTTTGGCTATTATTTTTTTTTTTTTTTAATAGTCGTAACCAGCGAGTATTTCCTTCCAGTTTGGATTCAGGTCTGATGTGTAGGTGTGAGTGAACTTATGATCCAATTGTTCAATAAATTCCAACCATTTTAGAATTGTTTTCTGGATAATTTTGTCTTCGTTTGGATCAACCATCTCTATGTCTAATTTGATTTTGTGGTTGATGGTTATTAATTTGAATAATAGGAATAGTTTCGTGGTGATGATCTGATTGGACACGGTGTAGTGGTTATAAAATATATTTTCTTTGGATATTTGGGCTGGTGTTTTAAGTGCCAGGTGTGAGTAAGTGCCAGCAAAATGTGTGATTAATCGGCGCCAAGATGTCGCCGGGCCATTAATACCGCAATTATCAAATAGTAATATGCCGACGGAAAAGAAACTGCGTAATAAACTAACGTAACTTCGTCTTTTCAGCTCCGGTAAAGCAATTAAGACGGCAGAAAAACAACAAAATGAAATTTCTCGCGGACCGACAAAAAAGCTTCGCGGACCGATAAATTTTACCCCACCTCTCGGATATTCGTTTTAAAAAAGATGGAACAACTTATACAAAATTCTTGAACATCGAAGAAGCAACAGTCACCTATATTGTTTTAGATCACCAGTGTGGGAAACAATATTAATACTACGTTTGTAGATATGTATATATATATTGTTTATTGTAGTTGTAACTCAGTTGAACCACCAAGCAATTGTTGAACCCCGCTGGTCTTCAATACAGATTTTACAGCGGGTATTTTAATTCTTGCAAGACGATAAATATATCAGGGCCAATTTCTATTCGTGTTACGATTAAAATAACCTGAACTAAAATAAGAGCAATTATATATCGGTATTTATGTAAACCAATTTATAAAACTAGTTTCACAAAGCGATTTTACTTGAGGGCTAAGTTGTTTTTCGCTGTCGCGCTTCATTGCAAATAAATAATCATGAACTTTACGTCGAAATGTAACTACTTTTTCAGAAGAAGTTTTTGGGCCGATTTCGGGTTTTACGAACACTACTATAAAAAAGGTTGTCTAAATAACTAATATTTCCTACATTGTCCTGAACAATGGAGTATGGAGAAGAGCTTAGCCTTAGAGTCTCATTTAACGATTGATGGTTCACTGCCTCTTTGTACTTTTTAGTAGGAAATTTCTGAATTCAGTCATGGCACGCTAGTTCACTTGCAATTTGGTCAATATGAACTCAGTCAGTTAAATTTATGATCTAAGACAGTGGTTCCCAATCTTTTTTTTATATTGCGGCCACTATTGAGCACTTAAAATATTCGGGGCACACCTATCACAAAAAATGAACATTTTCTACGCATAAAGACATTTTGCAATGAAATAATAATAAACAAAGTAGGGGGCTCCCGAAGTATGCGAACCAAGATGGCGGACATCGGAATGTAATATGTGTACTAGGTTAGGGTTAGACCATAATTTTAGGTATAAATACTACGGGAGGCTCTTGGCTAGTCTTCGAACTGATAATAGGACTAAAATAAGGAAAATTGGAAAAAAATTATCGCCTAACCCTAACCTGTTACCCATGTTACGTTCCGATGTCCGCCATCTTGGTTCGCATACTTCGGGAGCACCCAAAGTAGATCAGATAAAGTAACTTTTATTCATGTGAAATATAATATATAACATGTATTTTGTAACAGGTATAGAATAATAATGGTGAATGTCAGTAGGACTGATACGCCTGGTACTTCTTTACTACTGCTGCTATTTGTGGACGAATGTGAGGGAGACACTCTTTACTCTCAGAGAGAGAGACAACCTTAACGAAGGCAAGGGGCTGTCGCGTTAATAATTTCGTCCATAGTTAAACATACGTTGTTTTTGTTTTACGAAATCATTATTTCCGAATAGTGGGATAGTCGAAATGAACTGTTTTCTAACAATAAAGTACACGAGAGCGCCTTCGGAACACCTCACGCTATTGTAAAAAATGCGCGGCGCACGGGCAATACGTGATTTTCAAACGCACCGCCGACTACGAGCTTCGGTTTGCTCACCCTTCCCCGTTTCGGGTCAGGGTTAGGGCTATACATCAGGAATCAACAACGCTAGACATTCTAATGTTGGTGAGCTATTTCCGCCAGTCCTCTTTTTTTTACAAAGACCAATTATTATAGAACGGCGAAGTTTGGATTTCTATTCCTGGGAAAACTATGCATTCATATCGGCGACATATGTTAAGACAGCTATTAGGGAGTGAATTCAGGATTTTATTCCGATTTTCATCTTTTGCGCCGGCTTCGGTTTTTCTCCTCTGCGTCTGTTGATTACCTGTCTCAATTTTAAGCTAACAATATTACCATTTCTGACGCCGGAATGCGGATATCTATGAAGACGATAGTTGACCTTTTTATTATTTTATCTCATATTGTTCATGTTTTATTTGCGAATTAAATAGTGAATAAAACCCAGAAAAGTCACTGCCTAAATCCTGATGTTATTTTGTGTTTAAATAATGATTCAATAAAATCAGCAATAATGGCAATTCTTTATGCAAAACTTAGAATTGGAAGAATACCCAAAAAAGACTCCATAAATTTGTCGTTTCTGATTGTTGACAAGAGCCTGGGATAATTCTCGCGTAATTAAAAGGATTGGAATCAGTCCTGTTGCTACTAACTAATTTACCGAGCTTGCCAATAGCAATCCGATATAGCTGATTTCGACCAATACTCATCCATCCATATACTCCGATAAATAGAAAGGGCTGAAATTTTTTATTTTTTTTTCTGGAAACAGTGTGTCATTGCAAATTTAGATTTCCGAAATGTCGTAATCACTAGAATTCACTTTGTAGGGTGCCAATTTTAAATATATTTTTTTTTCAATTCAGATATCGTTCATATCGGCTTTAAAATTGCCAATTCATCATCGGCAAGTTATCATCAAAACAACCAGTAAACCAATGCACATCCCGATAACCGATATATATGTTCTTTGCTCCTATATTTCAATTATGTGAGATTACGTAGGTCTTCTAGTCCAAATAATTTTTTTTAGAATATTCAGTCAGCAATGGGAACGAATCGATCAAAATAAGACATGTACATAACAAATATAAACCAATGCTCGCTACATTCAAAACATTCATAAATAGGAAACGCACTTTAAGATAGATGTTCTCTGTCTAATGTACAACGTCTATACATTAAATGTTTCTCCTAAAACTATATAATTTGTATTTGTTGAATTTAATAATTGATGTATATTGTCCTAAAAGCCAGATTACACACGAAATATTATACACGTACAAATAGACATTGACATTTCTCGATTGACATTTCTTGATGTTCAATTGAAGTTCAGTTCAATCAGAGCAGGGGCCACCAAATTTTTTTGGCGCGGGCCAGGTATGACTCAAACTGTGTTAAAACGGGCCGGACACGTATATTTGTCAATGCAATACAATGAATACCCCAAAGTTGGGAAATCCATCTTCAATATAAATTCTACATTTCTGAAGTCTTTAATATTAAATTCTATATCGCGAAATATAGATCAAGAACATCATAACAAATATACAAGATTTCTAGACAACTATCCTAAGGTTAGCTGTTAGCAAAACAATTGCTGTCATGAATATCCGCATGTAAGCAATACAAAAGTTAATGTGACTTGTACTATTAGCGCAAAATGCACGTTCGACGTTAATTTTAGCACGAAAAACGTACACAGCAACGCTGCGTACCGGCAGAGATTTTTACCCGGTTTATCACAGCTATTTCTAGACGATTTCTGATTACTGGAGTCATTAACAGCATGCTCAGGATTTATATTTTGACGTATTTTGAAATAAAAGTAAAGTTCATTGTAAATGAAGTTCATTGTAATGTAAAATAATTAAATAATCATATCAATAAATTTGCATAATAAAGTGCACCTACCTGTTAAACTTATGTAACTACGTATATTATTTTTTGAATTTTCGAAACGTTTTAACATCATGCTATTTGAACTATTTATGAATACAAAATGAAACGCAACACCATATTTAGGGTTATTATTTGCAAAATGTAATCTGGGTGAAAATGTATCATCAAAATAACTAATATTTAAACCGCTTAATTGTTTTGTTTTGATCGATTATTTAAAAAAAAGTTATTTGTGTGTCAATTTTTACATTTGAATATTTATTTAGCTAGAGCTACTCCTCCTTCACATGAGTTCACGTAAATTTAATGGGCCTTTCAGGGTTAAAGACAAAATGTCATACTTAATTTTCAATAACCAGTCACATACAATATGCAATTTATTATCGCAACGTGTAACTGGGTACATTGTTCCCTGGGCTATTTATTCGGCATCTGAATAATTGTGTGCAAGGATATTTAATACTGTAGCAAAAATAAAAAGTCTAGTCTTGAGGGTTTACAAATTCTTGCGTCACATTTTCACATATTTAAATTTATTAGGTTAGCAAATATAGTTGCACTCAAGTTATGAACATGTCTTATAACTCGAAATATTGCACAAAATTTGATAAGAGAAAAGTATTTATTTGCGTTGCATTATATAAATAGCAGCACGATAACCTTTCGTCCGAGAAAATATGAATGAAAAAAATAAAACGGTGGTGAAATATTTATGCGGAAATGAAGTTGTAACGGGTTTAGAATAATAATGGTGAATGTCAGTAGGACTGTTATGCCTGGTACTTCTTCACTACTGCTGCTATATGTGGACTAATTTGAGGGAGACACTTTTAACTCTCAGAGAGAGAGACAAAAGCTTAACGGAGGCGAGGGGCTGTCTCGTCAATAATTTCGTCTATATTTAAACATACGTTGTTTTTGTTTTACAGAATCAATATTTCGGAGTAGTGCGATAGCCGAAAGGAACTGTTTTGAAGTAGGTTTTCTAGTCCAAATAATATTTTATAGAATGTTCAGTCAGCAATGGGAACGAATCGATCAAAACAAGACATGTACATAATAAATATAAACCAATGCTCGCTACATTCAAAACATTCACAAATAGGAAACGCACTTTAAGATAGATGTTCTCTGTCTAACGTACAACGTCTATACATTAAATGTTTCAACTAAAACTATTTAATTTGTATTTGTTGAATTTAATAATTGATGTATATTGTCCTAAAAGCCAGATTACACCCGAAATATTATACACGTACGAATAGACATTGACATTTCTCGATTGACATTTCTTGATGTTCAATTGAAGTTCAGTTCAATCAGAGCAGGGGCCACCAAATTTTTTTGGCGCGGGCCAGGTATGACTCAAACTGTGTTAAAACGGACCGGACACGTATTTTTGTCAATGCAATACAATGAATACCCCAAAGTTGGGAAATCCATCTTCAATATAAATTCTACATTTCTGAAGTCTTTAATATTAAATTCTATATCGCAAAATATAGATCAAGAACATCATAACAAATATACAAGATTTCTAGACAACTATCCTAAGGTTAGCTGTTAGCAAAACAATTGCTGTCATGAATATCCGCATGTAAGCAATACAAAAGTTAATGTGACTTGTACTATTAGCGCAAAATGCACGTTCGACGTTAATTTTAGCACGAGAAACGTACTCAGCAACGCTGCGTACCGGCAGAGACAGAGGTTTATCACAGCTATTTCCAGACGATTTCTAATTACTGGAGTCATTAATAACATGCTCATGTCTTATATTTTGACGTATTTTGAAATAAAAATGTTTCATTGCAATGTAAAATAATTAAATAATCATATCAATAAATTTGCATAATAAAGTGCACCTACCTGTTAAACTTATGTAACTACGTATATTATTTTTTGAATTTTCGAAACGTTTTAACATCATGCTATTTGAACTATTTATGAATACAAAATGAAACGCAACACCATATTTAGGGTTATTATTTGCAAAATGTAATCTGGGTGAAAATGTATCATCAAAATAACTAATATTTAAACCGCTTAATTGTTTTGTTTTGATCGTATATTTAAAAAAAAAGTTATTTGTGTGTCAATTTTTACATTTGAATATTTATTTAGCTAGAGCTACTCCTCCTTTACATGAGTTCACGTAAATTTAATGGGCCTTTCAGGGTTAATGACAAAATGTCATACTTAATTTTCAATAACCAGTCACATACAATATGCAAATTTTTATCGTAGAGTGTAACTGGGTACACTGTTCCCTGGGCTATTTATTCGGCATCTGAATAATTGTGTGCAAGTATATTGAATACTGTGGCAAAAATAAAAAGTCTAGTCTTGAAGGTTTCCAAATTCTTGCGTCACATTTTCACATATTTAAATTCATTAGATTAGCGAAAATATTTGCACCCAAAGTATGAACATATCTTATAACTTGAAATATCGCACAAAATTTAATAAAAGAAAAGTTATTATCTGTGTTGCAATATATAAATAGCAGCACGATAACCTTTTGTCCGAGAAAATATGAATAAAAAAAATAAAAAGGCGATGCAATATTATGCGGAAATAAAGTTGTAACAGGTTTAGAATAATAATGTTGAATGTCAGTAGGACTGTTATGCCTGGAACTTCTGCACTACTGCTGCTATTTGTGGACTAATTTGGGAGAGAACCTATTAACTCTCAGAGAGAGAGACAACCTTAACGGAGGCGAGGGGCTGTCGCGTCAATAATTTCGTCCATATTTATTGAACATAAGTTGTTTTTGTTTTACAGAATCAATATTTCGGAGTAGTGCGATAGCCGAAATGAACTGTTTTGGAGTAGGTTTTCTAGTCCAAATAATATTTTATAGAATGTTCAGTCAGCAATAGGAACGAATCGATCAAAATAAGACTTGTACATAACAAATATAAACCAATGCTCGCTACATTCAAAACATTTACAAATAAGAAACGCACTTTAAATAGATGAGCTCTGCCTAATGTGCAACGTATATGCAAAAAAAAAAATTATATATATAATTTGTTGAATTTAAATATTGATGTATATTATCATAAAAGCCAGACTATATTCAAAATACTAGACACGTAAAAATGGACATTGACATTTCTTGACGTTCAATTGAAGTTCTGTTCAACTAGAGCAAGGGTCACCAAACTTTTTTGGCCGCGGGCCAGGTATGACTCAAACTGTATTGAAACGGGCCGGACAGATATTTTTGTCAATGCAATACAACAAATTCCCAAAAGTTGGGAAATCCATCATCAATATAAATTCTACATTTCTGAAGTCGTTAATATTAATTTCTATATTGCAGAATAGGGATTAGGAACATCATAACAAAACAAATATACAATATTTCTATCCTAAGGTTAGCTGTTAGCAAAACAATTGCTGTCATGAATATCCGCATCTAAGCAATACAATACAAAAGTTAATGTGACTTGTACTATTAGCGCAAAATGCACGTTCGACGTTAATTTTAGCACGAGAAACGTACACAGCAACGCTTTTTGCCTGTTTATCACAGCTATTTCTCAAAAACTAATGAATAGCGTTTAAAATCGCGAAAACGAAATATTGTTTGAAAACACGACTGAAAATCTGTCCGAGTGACAAAAGTGTCTGAGCGGATGCGAGAAGGTCCATTGCCACGTCACGTTTTGCATCTTGTTGATTGGCCAATGTTACGAAATAAACAAGGAAATCGATGCTCGGGGAAACATCCCTTGGAAAAAAAATTCGCCAGACGAAAGGATGCCACGGGCTCGCGGGCCGTTGTTTGGTGACCCCTGAATTAGAGCATGTTGGAACATGCTTGGCGAGCAGTCATCTCATACTAACCCACTCCATAAATCAAAATATAACACTGAAGTCATTAATAACATGCTCAGGACTTTTATTTTGACGTATTTTGGAATAAAAGTGTTTCATTCTAATGTAAAATAAGTAAACAATCATATCAATTATTTTGCATAATAAAGTGCACCTACCTGTTAAACTTATATAACTTCGTATAATAATTTGGAATTTTCGAAACGTTTTAACATCATGCTATTTGAACTATTTATGAATACAAAATGAAACGCAACACAATATTTAGGGTTATTATTTGCAAAATGTAATCTGGGTGAAAAAAAGTAATGAACTAATATTTAAACCGCTTAATTATTATTGTTTTTATCGTATACTTAAAAAAAGTTATTTGTGTGTCAATTTTTACATTTGATTATTTATTTAGTTAGAGCTACACCTATTTTACCTGAGTTCACAGTAAATTTAATCTGGATACTTGTGTGCAAGGATATTGAATACAGTAGTAAAAATAAAAAGTCTAAGCTTGGAAGTTTTAGAATTTATTCGTCACTGTTTCACATATTTAAATTTATAAGGTTAGCGAATGTGTTGCATTATATAATAAGCAGCACGATAACCTTTGCGTTATGTCATAAAAAAAATGAAATTGCGATAAAATATTTAATCGGAAATAAAGTTACTGCTATAATTTCTATCGTTACATAATTTTAGAGTTTAGATATTCTATATTTTGATGAAAAGAAGGTTTGGCGATTTACGCATACTATATAAGTCGAGTCGTTAGATGTCCAGGTACAATGTTGGGCCACAACGCGTTGAGATAAATAGAAGAATATATTTTATGACTCTTACGGTTAGTTTATATATTGCAAATATAAATTTCAATATATTACGCTACTGTAAATATATCATTAAATATCAGTCATAACTAATATATTCAATTTCGTAAACTTATAAAGTCGACAGAAGAATACCATTTATCCCAATGACGAACTCGAAAGATGCAATGTCAGAATCTGATTCACAGGTGAGCATGCTACAGTGAAAATTTCCAGTTTTTGGAAATTTGCTTAAGAAAGATGAAAATTCCCTTTATGACATTTTTTTGATTCCAATGATTCTTATTTTCGAGTTACTTTGTGCAAGAGTTTGTCTCTGTGTGATTCTCATCAACTCAGTTTTATTTAGCTCATCGATGCAAATTGTGTCAATCCTTGAAACTTGAAAAACTTCTTTAAAAGTAATATCTGTAGTAATTCTCTAATTTTCCGAAAACAGTGATCCTTATATTATTATAGGCTTGCACGTAATTTACAGATTTACGGAATTATTTCGAGTTACGGAAGGGAAGTTACGAATTACGTAAAGTCGTAAATATTGGTCGAGCACTTTCACGATTGAAACGAGCTCTCTTCAAAGCAGTCAATTCCGTCGATTGTAGAAAATGAAAGTTTTAAAAAGAAGTTAAAGCTTCGGTATTTGCAGCCGTTTTTCTCACTTTTCTCTCTCTTGCCAATACGTCACCGTGATAATTAATGTCGCGCTTATCAAACAGCAATATGACGACGGGAAAGAAATTGCGTAATGAACCAACGCAACTTCGTCTTTTCGGCATCGGTAAAGCGATTGAGACGGCAGAGAAACAACAATATGACGGGATTTCCCACGATCCGGTAAAAATCCTTTGCGGACCGTTGACGGTCCGCGGACCGGCGGTTGGGAACCACTGTTTTAGAATACTTGAATCGAATCCAGAATCCTATTCTATTTTTATAGTTACCCGTATTTAAATAATGGGATTTCTCCACCACAATGCATGATTGAAATTTAAAAAAAAAAGCTAAATTGTAGCCTAAATGTTTAATGTATAACTATCTTTGTGCAGTATTTAATTTAACCAAGGCAACGAGATTTAAGAATTTCGACAATCGTTTTTTTGTTTCAACAGTTCAATATTCTCAATTTAACTACTATCAAATATCAAGTATGAGCCAGTGTGTTTATTCTGTGCGAGAACCATTTTCGGAATTGGAATTTTCGGAATTGGTAATCGGAATAACGTCAATAAGTCGGCATCAATGATTATTATAAAATGCTGACTAGGTAGTAAAGTCGAATAATGTTAAAAACGGTGCAATAACAAGTCTTCGTCGCGAGGCAAGCGCAAGTATAATCAAACGAGAGAATACGCTCGTCGTGGCATTGATAAATTGGAAACCCGACATATATTTTTAATACGATTTTAAAAAAGTCAACTATCGTTTCATAAATATCCGTATACCAGTGTCGGTAATGATAAAACGGATCGCATAAAATTGGGACGGTTAATTTGCGAAGGTGATAAAGGAAATCAAAGCTAGCACAAAAGATAAAAATCAGAATAAAATTAATTTGAATTCACTCTTGTCTTAACATCTGTCGCCGGCGTGTAGTACTGCCAGGAATATGAAAACCCAAACTCGATGTCCCAATCGAAAATGAAGTGGATTCAATTGGTTGTTATGATAGGTTTAAATGTGTGAAAAAATATCGCAATTACGGGGTCATTACGTAATCGATTTTGCCGTAATTACGGAATTGATTTTTGTCAATTACGTGCAAGCCTAAATTTATTATAAGTTCTAAAATCGTGTAACGTTTTATTTGGAATTATTCTTCAATAAAGGCGGAACAAGGTGCCGCTATGGACAACCAGAAAAGCGTTTATGGAATTAAACCCGCTTCGTTTCTTCTAAGCACGTTTAATATGGTGAATGCTTTATTCGGAACCGGGATATTGGCTTTACCGTATGCAATGGGACAACTAGGAATATTTTTGTTTTTGTAAGTTTCCAACTTTGTTCAACATCATGAGGCTAAAAAAATTGTAAAAAACATATTCAGCGTTCACGTTATTTAAACATTCTAATATTCCTCCATTAATTAAAGCTAGCTAAGTCAAATTTAATTTTTTTGCTTTTCAACTAATCATTTTGTCTTATTAACCACGAAGTGGACCTATGGATCGTTTGTTATTATGTTGTTCTCATATTATTTCTTTCTATCGTTATAAAAAAAATCGCCTTTCCCAATATTAAAATTGCTTAAAATTTTCAGTGGGTAAGGATTGTATTTTTCCTAGAAGGGTATTACTTTTCGTGTCCGCATATATTTGAGCATAGCTCCCTTGCTTATTTATACAGCATATTCGCCGTTTGCATTGTTTCCGTCGCGTTATTCACTATATACCTGCTATTGAAAATGTGTGAACAAACTGGAGTCAAAGAGTATGAGAAAATAGGATTTAGAGCATTTGGACTTTCTGGAAGAGTGAGTAGACTGAGTTTGTTTACACTTTCATTTTGTATTAATCAATATTATGTTTATAGTGTACAGGAACAGGGCATAATGCTGTTTATTGAACACGTTTAGTGGACATAACGATCGTTTCAATATTATGTTGCTATTGTTATTTGTCTCCATCATTTTTAAAAAACCGCTTTTCTCTTCGAATACTGGACCAATTGCTTTGAAATTTTCAGTGGATAAAGATAAAAGAAGGCTATTACTTTTTTTTCGCTATGACGTCATCAAAATTATTGCCATTGGGTGGCGCTACGTGTCCATATATTTGAGCATAGCTCTCTTGTTTACCATTATACTTATAATTTATCTTTTATCATAGATAATCGCTGCTCTTTGTATCATTGGAGAAAATATTGGATTAATTTCATCATATCTTCTCGTAATAAAATATGAACTTCCCAACGTAATTCTTTCATTGATGGAGGAAACGAAATCAGATGGGTAAGAACTATATTTACAATTATTATTTAGATTTATCAGAGATGAATGAATAAAAAAGGCAAGTGATTATTACCTTTGGTTATATTCATAAACTTGTTTGAATCGGAATAATCAGGTAAAAGTCAACTGTTATTAAATATTATTTCCATAACAAATAAAAAAATTGTCTCAACAGATCTTGGTACTACGATGGAAACATTCTTGTAATTATTGTAACATGTGCTGTCATCGTTCCTCTTTCATCTTTCAAGAACATTCGATTTCTCGGATACACAAGTGGATTCTCAATTCTGTGCGTGTTTTTTTTCGTTATCACTGTAAGTATTTGCAATATGTCGAAATCAAAATGGCATCCTTGTCTGATTTGTACAATTTACATTATTGACAATTAATTTTCCAAGCATGACTTAATCTGACATTGCCACTTGCTTGGTTTGAACAGATTCTGACGATGCATCAGAATCAAATTCGTCTATGAGCCCATTATCAGAAATAATCTTATTACTATACTGTTTAGATTAATCCAATTGATTTTGTTAGACACTCGATATTTTGGAAGAATATTCGTTCGTTTCTCTAATAATTACAGATGGGATATTTATATTTTTACTGACTACTTCTAACAGTGCTGAGCACATTTCTCAGGTATTGCGTGCACATTATACCATATAATTTCTTTCTAGGTTATTTTCAAAAAATTCACAACGCCATGTCCATTGCTGGGTAAGAGCATCATAGACAATCTTACGGTATCAGAAAATGTCACTGCGTATATGAAAGATAGTTATCCTGGATTTGGAGGTGGAGATTTGATTTCTAATGCGTCGAAAACGGATTTTCATTATTCTAATGGTAGTGTTTCAAACTTTCATCTGGAACATGATGAACAACAGTGCGACGCAGCTGTTTTTGAGTACACTGATAACGTGAGATATAATCTTAATTCCTTTTGAAACAAGTCGTGAGAGACCCATATATAGTATATACCCATAATAGCTCCCGATTTCAAATTTTCTAAAATCACGTTTCATCATATTTACGATAGTAGATTTTTGTAAATGTCGAAAATGTACAATCGAAGCAAATTTAATGATAGACAAGCCCAGCCCTCCGCTGGTAGTTGAGGTCCACACTCAAGCAACTGATTACCATCCATAGAAACTTGATGATATTTAGGTAAGTGAGCGGGTTGCTAAAAGGGCCAGTTCATTTTAAGCGCTTCGACTTTTGTAGACATACTCGCGTGACTGATATGCGGTGGTTAAAATTAAAAAATATAATGTTCACTAAAATCGCTGAGGCTTCTCCCGTTTATGGAGTATCGAGACCAAAGACGACTAGTTGGAAAGTGTATTTTCACGTTCAATAAGTAGCATTCTTGGAATTCAATTTTCAACCCAGTTGGCGAGAAAACGGCGATAAATTGTGAAAAATATGGTAATTTCATTACGATCGGCGCGTTATTCGTCGTTGCCATGAAAACGGAACCCCAATCCGGATTTTTCCTTTTAACGCACAATAGTAGGGAGACAGGATAACCCACGTGAAAAATTTCGTCTAGATTGGACCAGCCGTTTAGACGCTACGTCCAAACAGACTGACAGATAGACAGACAAGCTGGTAGGCGCCCAGTATCTCCGCTGATAGTTGAGACTCGCACTCAAGCAACTGATTCCTTGTCTACTACCATCTGTACAAACTCGCGGATCTTGAACGGGGCGCAATTAAGAGAGTTGTTTGGCAAAAATGCCAGTTCATTTTAAGCGCTTCGCGTTTCGCAGACAAACTCGCGTGACTGATATACTGTGGTTGCAAATCGAAAAAAATAATATTCACTAAAATCACTGAGGCTTCTCCAGTTTATGGAGTAATTAGACCAAAGACGACTTATTGAAAAGAGTATATTCCTATGCGGAAAGTAGCGTTCTTGGAATTTTAATTTTCGACTTGGTTGGCAAGAAAGCGGCGATCAATTAAGAAAAAATAGAAATTTCATAGCGATCGGAGCGTTAATCGTTGTTGCCGTGGGAACGAAACCTCTATCCGGACTTTCAGACAGAACGACTGATAATAAGGGTCTCCTAGAGCGGAGATCAAAAATACTTGATTACTTTATTAAACAAAGTTTGAAATTTTACTTCGTCAATCAGTTATTTTTGATTTTGTAGTGCAAATTTTATATATATAGTTCTTTATATTTACAGTGGGTTTATGGCCTTCCAATCATCATTTTTGCATTTTCCGGCCATTTCAGTGTACTTCCTATTTATGCAGAACTGAAAAGGTAAAACGCATTACGTTTCGTAGAAATTTCTCTACTGTTACCGGTAACCTCTTAACATTTTGCAAGTCGTCCAGGAATCGCGCAAACAAAATGCATTTTGAAATAATTTCCAAAATTTGTAAACACAATCAGTTTACGGCCAGTTAGTTGCCTAAAACGATAAAGTTATTTGGTTTATTTCAACTTTCAATGTTATTTGTTTGTTTGTTAAAACCGCGTTTGAGTTTCGAAGGTAACAATAATTTGTCCTCAAGCTTTGTTCCATATATGGCCCAAATTATACTGAAAAAGAAAAATCTAGAACAGCGATAGTACGTATCCATAATATTGCAATTTTTACCATTTTATCTATTTTAGTTAGAATGAAATATTATTACGGCGTCGTGTAACATGCCTAAATGTTACTGACTGAGCCCGCATTTCGTATCTTTCTGATAATAAGTACGCCGTAATTGCGTTTATGCAACAGTAGTACGATTGATTACTTATATTATCGTCATTCTAATGAGTCTTGTTTTGTGAAGTCGATATATATGTACCGCGGTGTGATATTCTGCTCATTTTTGAAATTTTTCTTGCAATTATTTTGACAGTCCATCAACATCGAGAATGCAATATGTGGCTTTTTCGGCATTTACAACATGTTTTACTTTGTATTCACTGTCTGCGGTATTCAGCTATTTAACATTTTATAGTGAGTAATAACGTTACTGAGTAATGTCCTATGTCTTCATTTCATGATCGTATTTTTTAATATACATTTCAGATTGGTTGGAACCAGAATTACTTTTGACTTATAATCGAACTGACCAGGACAATCTTCTTACACTTTTTGTTAGGATATGTGTGTCATTAACTGTAATGGTCACTGTACCAGTAAAGCAATTTGCGCTAAGTTTAATAGGAACAATGTTCACTTTAAAAGATGTTTTTAACTAACAGCTCTTATCTCGTGTGTATCATGATAAATTTGTACAAATAGTCCAAAATCTCTCAAAATCACGATTTTTTATCTTGTCGAAAAATCAAACAACGATTTTTTAAACTAAACGTGATGAACGTTGTTGATTTTAACATTCGATATCAATGATAATATGTAATAAGAAGATAACAATCTTGTTTAATTTAACTTGTTATTTGCCCGAAATATACCTGATATATAAAACAATTTATTTATATTCAGATGAGAAAAGCTATCAATTTTATACTGTTTCCGAAGAAAATGTTTTCTTGGTTCAGACATATTGGAATAATGCTTGTCAGTTTGGCGGGGATTCTATGTTTTGTGATATACGTTACAAACATTCGGGAAGTTTATGGAATTGTTGGTACGTATGAAAATTACAGTTTTAGTTTAAATTATTTTACACTGCTTCGTGACGGAGGATGTAAGTTTCCCCAATAAGTAAAACATACTGGGGTCCAATCAAAAAATTGTATATCCAAGAAAAGCCGAAGTTATAGCGCCAATTTTTGTTTTTCATCACACTATATATGGAGAACAGACATATATTTATCAATAATTTATAACATATATATGGGATCGTACAATTAGTACAAAATTTTGTGTGCATTCATTTTTTTTTTCAGGTGCGACAACAAGCAATATGTTGACATTCATTCTTCCTTGTGTATTCTTCCTAAAGCTAAACAATTTAAGCTTGAAATCTCCTCTCAAAATAGTTGCTATCAGTATTTGTGTTGTGGGAAGTGGTATCATGATTCAAACCTTGTGTATTCTTATTTTTGGATACATTTCAAAATAAATATACATGAAGAGATTCCATACAAGGGTTTTATGGATCATAATGACCAAACCAACGAAAGAAACCGGGAAAGCTAGTCGCGAAGTAGTTGCCAGATTTATGACCGATATTCACTGCTTTCAATATTTCGCTAATTGATGCATGGTCGCGAACTGCGAAGGTTACATCGTCCACGTACTGATTCAGTTTGTGTTCGAAAGTTCCTAATTTTATCCCGTGTATGCCATTATTGACTGTTATCGATCTGGCAAAGGGTTCATTCAGTATTTAAGGCGTATAGGATCATAATGAGCGGACAAACTTGCCTACTTTCTCGTCGAATTTTTATTACCTTGGACAACCTACCATTTACATCTACCCTACTTTTGATTTCTGTATACATGCTTTTTATCACGTTGAAGGTCCTATTTCCGATTCCAATTTGATGCAGTATTTTAAACAGAAAACCATGATTGACCATGTCGAGAACTTTTAAATCATCTATTAGAATTATTGTCCTAGGAATATTGTTCATTTTACAGTGCCTTACGATAGCGTCCGTATTGTATTGAACATCTTCGATGCTTAGTGGGAGTGAGCATTTTTGCGTTTTGCTTATAACATTATTTAGTATCGGCTCGAGCCGCTTAACCAGTATCCTATATACAATTTTATAGTATGTGTTTAAAGTAGTTATTAGTCGCCAAGTTTTGAGTAAATTTTCGCCTTTTTTGTATATAAGTTTGACTTGATCTAGCGCCAACTCGGGCCGGGCGCTAGGGGCTTAATGACGTAAACCACTTTATAAGAGTTAACACTTCAAGATTCTCTCAAAATAGACGTAAAATGGGATCAAATTTCGGGAAAACGTCCTTACCTAATCATTATAACATTTTCCATGCTTATTTTGAAAAGGGTTTTCAAGTCCCGGCGTGTGCCGACAGGTTAAACTTTCAAAAACACGATTTTTTTTAATTAATCAAACAGTTGTTATTAAAAAGTAATAATTGATTTTAGCGTCGTCTATTGTAACAATTCATTTTATTAATATTTTGGAAATATAATTAGAACCTCTTAGAATGATAAGGGTAGAGTACCCTACCCTATCTTTCCTACCCAAATACGGGCATGGTGGAGTACTCTACCCTTGGTACCCAACGGTTGTGGCTGAACAGCTGTTTGGTCACGTGTCTGGTGTCTGGCTTCAGTACGATAAATATTTACGTCACACAACGACGTTTTGCGCGTTATCGCGCCTTACACGTGGGTTATGAAAAAGTAAAATCAGTGTATTTTGGGGGTGATTTTCAGATTATCTAAAACCATTTTCCCAAATTAGTTGCGTTCTGGTTGTTACGATTTTTGCATCTCAAATAACGCATCTACACCTTGCGGGCTGCGAATAGAATTATTTTTCTTTCAACTCAGTGTACTGCTTTTGAGATTGCAGATTGCCATCGACGACGCGGTGATGCAGTACGCGGGCATTAGTGAGTCCATGTTCTTCGAGCTCCCAAAAAAAGCTTTCAACGTGTGCCTTTATGCGCAATTATCTGTATGGTTTCGGTGCCCCTTTATATTCAAATATTAGTTTGTCCAAATATTTTGGGTACTTCCGAAATATGTGAACCAAGATGGTGGACACCGACACAAATTTTGCATGTGCATTCATCATATCTCGGGTCAGAAGCCTATTGATTTTGGATGAATTATGTCGTATAATTAGCGAGTTATTAATTAATTAGTGATGGGACACGCGGTGTCACTTTTGAGTCACGACGAAAACCGCAGTTTCGATCGATAAGTCTTCGGTCTCCGACCGCTATTCTTGTTTTGTATTCATGTAAGTTCCTCTTGGCTTTGTTATTTTTTTTTGGTCCAAGTTTCGTTGATTGTAGATGTCCTCCAAAATATTGGCCTAATACTTTGATTTGGTTCATTAAATATTTTGAAAGGATCGTATGTTGAAGATTGCGATTTGTGGTATCTTTCGAGCATAAAATTGGTGTTTTGTGTTCGTTCAATTTTTGACCAGTGATCTGTTCATATCGTTTGAATTCTTTAAGGTTTCATCTATACCTCGTAGGTTTACACTAAAAGTTGTATTGTCGTTTGCGTATTGTGAGATACAGGTGTTAATATTTTCAGAACTGCTGTTCTTTAATTCAAGCAGACATCAGTGGCTAACAAGTAGCAAATGTTTAAGCTACCAATTATGGCGATTGACTACCAGTTGGGATTGAAACCTACATTTAAATGATCCGGCAAATGATGTAAATTAGTGTCTTTCAAAGATTTCAAACATTTTTGTCATCATTTACACTCACTGAAGCTATACGTTTGTTCCATATTCAAATATACCCATAATAATATATCACGAATGCCGTCAACCTCATAGGCTTTTTTCGACGACGCACCTTCATTGGCATACTTGAGCCGTATGAAACCTGAAAGTTTGCATTATCACAAACAAACAAGAGTGCTGATCGGAGCGTGGGCAGAGCGCGGCTAGGTAGGGGGAAGTGTAGGTAAGTTTAGGGCGGTGGGTCGAGGATAGGAAGTTAGAGGGAATGCAGTGGTTAAAGGGTAGGAAGGTTGAGATAGTTATGCAATGGGTCGAGGATAGAAAGGTTGAGAGAGATAGAACAGTAGGGCAGATATAGGGAAGCGTGTCGAAGGTTGAAGGAGATAGGGAAGTGGGTCTATAGAATTTAGTGTCGATGGGTTTTCCTGTATTTTGGGTTATGCCTAAATTATTCTCAGGTGGAAATTTTATAATTAGAATATTAGGTTTATTCAAATAAATATTGGCCGATTAGATTTTGAGGATTGCTGTATTTTGATATATCTATATATCTCTTATTTATTTATTTTGAATTAATTTCAATCCTTGTCAAAAACAATCAATTTATCAATAAGACTGTACAACATAACATCGCTAAAGCTAACACTGACATCAACACTAGTTGTAATTAAGCATGCACCCCAAATAACGCATCTACACCTTGTGAACTGCGAACGGAATAAAGTTTCTTTCAACTTGATGTACGGTCCTTGAGATTGCAGAGTACTGTGCGTGCATCGGCGGGATCATTACAGTTTTGATATTGAAGTATATACTGTAAATTGTTAGTGCATGTATTAAAGGTATTAATTTGGGGGCACAAAAGAACAGACACGATTTCAGTTACACCCTGTAAACCGGAGCCGTAGTAGGAGATATTACTCTACGCGTGATTGGCTGCATTTCCTAATTGCAATAATATTATACCATTTTGCATTATTTTACTGGTCTACCCATCGGCGACGCAGCAATGCAGTATTTAAAGCTTTCAAATTCACCATATGGAATTAGTGCACACAGAATATGATTTTCCTCTATGGCTCTGAGTTATTGGGCATTAGTGAGGCCGTGCTTTTCGAGCCCCAAAATAAAAGTTTCCAATGTGTGCAATAAACAACTGTTAGATCTGAACACCGGAACATTTCCACGTCCCGCTGATGCCTGATATAGATAATTGTTACAATTTTTTTTTGACCGTTGACTGCATTCTCAGGTATAAACATAAATAATATTCAACTTTATACGGTACAATTTCTTCAAAAGTCATCGGTTTAAAAAAAATAGATATCCCGTGTTGTTTAATTCAAAAACTTTATCGCTATGGCTCAATTGATAAACACCAAGAAAATGTAAAAAATAGTTGAAGTACTAGTGTTGCTGATTATGAAAATTCGGCAATGGCTAGTTCAGTTTCCGGAGGAATATATTGTTTATTATTATATATATATATATTGCGATAGCGTCTATTCAATGTCAATCTACGATTGCGCGTTCTGTCGCGGGGATATCAGCATATCGACATTTAAGGAAAAAAGGGTTAGCGAATGACCTGAATTTACAAGCTCATTGTAACGAATTGCTTGAAGAGACTGGCGAATAGTCTATACTTTTCGGAAGTGTTCAAATTGACCTATAGTCCTATACGGAACCAATAAGCAATAACCAGAACCGAAATATTAAAAACGTAAAATGACAATTCTTGATCCTGATTCTTGTGCGAGGATAACGACGATCCAGATTTATCTTTAGTAAAATATGGATGACGTAATGCTTCTTGTGGCGTAATTCTAATATTAGCATCTCACCTGAATAATTACGTTAAATAGAAATTTGTGAAATGTTTAGGTTTATCGAGGGACATATTGAGCATTAAAAAAGCAAGCTTCGGTTTAAACTTTGTATACCAATATAGTTTTACTGCAATATTTATTGTCATCTTCCACGGCAAAATACTTAATCCAAACATTTTGAAATGTAACAACAATCAATAAAACATAATTAAGGGGTATTCTTTTGGATACGCGACGAAACCAACGAATCGATGGCGGCTCTTGCCATGAGGGTTTATGACACTATTACCGGTATATTCACAAAGTCATGTACCAGATTTTAGCTTATCATGCGGAATTATATCTACGTAAATCTGAAACATAACCCCAAATCCATCAAAATTGTATCCATAAGAACAATGTTCTGAATTACTCATTATTTGTCACCATCAGGTACAGCCCTACCATTACAACCGACATGCCGTGGTTGCGGCCAAAAAATTTTACCCGCCATTGGTTTTCAATTTACTGCCGTGGTAACGGCATCTCGCCATTGGTTTTAGCTAAAAAGTCAGTTGCCATGGTGGCTATGGTTTGCAAACCCCGCCATGGTTTTGCGGCAGCTTCGGACGCCGCAAAATACTTAAAACTGCACTTGCCATCGCGAGAGCATCTAAACACTGCATTCCATTCGTCACGACGTCCGAAAATTTAGAGTATAATCTTCGTGGAATCACCAACACGAAAAAGAACTGAAACTAGCCCGGATAAACTTAACTCTAAAAAATAATTTTCAGGTCAGTATCTCAAAGAAAACCAAACAGGATACCAGCCAATGATACAGTATCGTTAAGACAGCAAACGCTCATGGAAAAAATCAGAAATTCCAGACTAAACAAAACTGAAAATTCCTCAAATAAAAGAACAAATTTTGAGGCTGATAATCTGACGTCTGCCTATATATAATTAATCTTTTACCTATACAATGAGTAAAATTACTACCAATAACATAAATGGGCTAGGAAAAAAATAAAATAGTTCCGAAAATCGGATAAGTCAATTTAATCCCGACATTTTATGTTCCCAAGTACTGAATAAAATTGACGATGGGCAAATTCAACGATGGGCAGATAACATTGGTTATAAAATCTTTCGCAACATAAGTGCATCTGACACAGCAATCAAATACATGAAGCATGGAACTGGTATAATGATAAAAAAAAACAGTTGAAATCAGAGTCTCGAAATACACTAAATTGATAGAACATAGAATAGATAGTTTGATTTGGCATCACAAAAATGGGTACATAATGATCATGAACAATTATGCGCCAAACGGATTTTTTTAGCAAGGTAATTGACTTTTTAAACATATATAAAGTCAAATTTGAATTGGTCATAAGGTGATATTTTAATATTGTATTAGATAAAAGAGACGTCCTAAACCAAAATACCTTCAAACTTACCCATGCTGAAAAAATATTCAAGAAGGCCATCACATAAAGGATAATCAACTACATGAAAAACTAAAGTTAATAATGAGAGGGGTGGCCTGAAAAATAAGCAAAAATCTTAGTTTTAAAATAACAACTTAAACAAATAATTGACTACAAACTGAAAAAGGATACGATTAGAGCAGCTGTAGCAAATATGGAAGAGAGGGAAACACCAACAAAAAGCTTTTTTGAAAATCTGAAAAAAGAGAGATAGGCCTACAACACAACAATTTATGAATTGATAGACAAAGATGAGACGAAAAATAAAAGCAAGGAAAATATAATTAAAATGACAAAAAACTTCTATAAAGAACTTTGGCAATCCAACTATACTGGTAATCCTCAATATCAGCAAATATTAGCAACATGGTTATTAATATAATAACAGAGCACCTTTTTTCCAATAGTTACAACGGACCCAATAAATTATTGATATTGAAAACTATTCAGATAATAAAGGAACAAATATATAACGAGAATATCGGTCAGAGACCGAAGACTTATCGATCGAAAGTTAGGGGATCCCAAAACAGCTCTCTTACTCCATAGTGACAACTTGTGTCTCATCACTCATTAACTCGCTAATTATACGACATAAATCATCCAAAATCAATAGGATTCTGGTCCGACATATGATGAATGCACATGCAAAATCTGGAGCAGATTCGATCTTGCTTCCGTGAGATATCGCGTGCATCTAACAGACAAATACCTATCAACATACTTAAAATCGATTAGTAACGGAACAATACGAAATAACCATTTTCAACAACCAAACAAAACGGAAACGTATAATCCGACTTGCAACTGACAGGAGCCAGCTTGACGTGTTTTTTTTGCCGTCCAGTAAACAAAGTCACGTGACCCGTGCAAGTCCTCTATATACTACTATTACAGGGAACTGCGACCGACCAAATTCGGCACACTATAAATTGGAAGGAGCTTCTGGCAGGATATGTCGATGCAAATTAGTACCAACACCCACTATAGCAGCTAAACTAAGGTTGCCATATCTGGAAAGACAAAATCTCTGACAAAATTTTAATGAGCCACGTTGACCAATTTGGCAACCAAAACACTAATACTGTACAGCAGTGGGAAAAGGCACTAGTAAGCCGCAGCGTGTTTCAGATGAGCCGCGAAAATTAACAGAATTGTATTAAAAATAACCAAAATATGATTTGGTATTTAAAGGCTGTGTAAATGATTCAATAAATCCCTTTATTTTCTGTTACATAGTGTCTGTCTGCGTTATTGTTACGTAACAATAGATATAGACACCACTGCAATTACGTGAGATGCAGATAATTTATCTGCTGAACCATGTATGTTAGTCGTTGGTTGAACCGAGTTCATCGAACAGGCAGAGATGGGGGAAAAGAGTTGACATTTTACCTTTATTTCTTAGGTCTACATGTTTACTAACGGGCATAAATTACACAATACCGATATTGAGATTTATTGGAGGGCAGCGTAAAAAAAAACTTGGGTACCGCTGCTGTACAGTACTATATTGTATAAAAAAATAAATTCACAAGATATCCAAAGGCACAAACTGTCCTCGCCTTTTCGTGAGAATAGAATAAATACAGAAAGAAATTGTTGCTTAAAATTTAGCACTGGTGACTAAACCCTAGCATGGAATAAAGTACAGGTAAAGGTGGTACAACCAAAATACCGTTAACTAAATGCTGACAATTCAGGTCTTATGTGACTTCACAATTATCCGAATTAGACGCAATCCGTGTTGCACAAAAATGCTAGAGTGTGGCATATCTCTGAAAAAAGGGATTTCGTAGATGCGTAATATCTAAAAACTCGCGGTTCTGTAACAGGGATTTACTGTATTCAAAAATCCCTGACATATACGCACTTTTTAGCAATTCTCCCTGACGCAAATTTGACCACTAAAATCCCAGACATGTCAGGGAAAAAATGGCGTATGGCAACCCCAAGCTAAACACTGACTACTGTGAAACAAGAACACCTTTGATGAACTGATATTCAAGAAAAAAAACTTGATTTAAAAGCAAAAAACAGCATAGTGAAAAAATCCTGTCTACTCTGTATCTTGACCTACCATAAATGGCTCTTGCCTTATATGCCAACAATGAACCTTTTTATTGTTTAGTACCATCTGGCCTTGCATACAAAGTTGACAGCCATTAGTGAGGACCTTTTATGACTCGTTGAGAATGTGGCTAAATATAGTCGTTATTCTAGTCCGATCTTGTTCGCCAGGCCGGTGGAAGTGGTCCACTGTAATTCTATAAAATTCTTAATACCATGTTAAAACGGATGTCGTGAATGGGAATAATTCCACAAGAGTTGGGCTGGATTTCAGTAATGTCGTTCTGATCCGTATAAAAAAAATAAAAAAGATACCGAAAATACCACGGTATTTCTCGAGAAGCACTTTTAAAATGACTAAGAGCTTTAAATATCTTTCTTAAAAACTGATTAGAACTAGGCTTACCATACGTCCCGGTTTATTCGGGACAGTCCCGGTTTTAGCATGTTTTTCAGCCTTCCCGTCGATAGACCCAAAAATCCGGGTTTAACGAAGGCAGCCGATTTGCGTTTCACTTTATTAGTTCAGATGGAGAGAAAAATTGGTATATCATGGTTATAATATGTTGATTTAACACCCAACTGTACAGTTGTTGAATCATCAAAATGCCGGAAACAACGTGCAAGTTTTCTGATGAGTTGAACGATTTCCATTATTTAAAGCAAAGACCAATAAAGAATATTTTAATAGGATTTACAGCTAATTTGAATAATTAAACCCACAATGGCATGAAAAACGTTTAAACCAGTGGTCGGCAACCACCGGGCCGCGGCCCATCGCCGGTCCGCGGAAAGGTCACTACCGGCCCACAGAAAGGATGCCCAAAAAGGGAAAAATCCCTAATAACACGTTCACAAACCAGACAAAAACAACGCATCTGAGCAGCATGTCTGATTTGACAAACGATTTCAACGTCAATAGTTATGACTAAACAAACATCAATGAAGCAATTCTCGAATGACTGCGTCCCAAATTATCTAACAAAACTGAGACTGTAGATATACCGGGAACATCATTCTGGAACAAAAAATTATTTGTGTTTGCAATATGGATTCATAGCCATAAGTGACAGCAAAGACATTGCGTCCAGTTTGCGTCCATTGTCATAATAAATTCTTGAATGATGCAATGAAGCCTTGAAAACTTCTTCGAACGATGCGATTGTCTCGTCGACGACGAGACTGTGTTATATAGGGAGGTTGATTCAAATGATAATGAGTTGAAAAGCATCTTTGCAAAACATAACTTGGCAGTTTTTTGGTCCAGAATTTTGAATAAATACCCAGACGTTTGCGGGCGCTTTTACCTTTTTCCTTATGTCAGGTAGGGCTTTCAATACTGACAACCACGAAAAAAAGGAAATACCGAAGTAGAAACGAGCGCCACTGTCAAAAACTAAATAAAAGCCATCTGAAAGACAAAAAGACGGGCAACCCTAAAATGCGGGAAACGGGAACGACGGGAACTACGGGAAATGCACTAAAATGCGGGAACTGCGGGAACGACGGGAAATTGCAAAAACTAAAATGCGGGAACTACGGGAATGACGGGAACTACGGGAAATTTCACTAAAAAGCGGGAAATTTCACAAAAAGCGGGAATGACGAGAAATCGCTTTAAGGTACAGGAAATATTCATTTTGGGGTATGTTTAGGGGAAATAGTTCTAGAAAACGAAAGCAATGGTTAATATACGCTTGGGGGTGTATGTACGTGAAAATTTATCTAAAATGCGGGAACGACGGCAAATCGCGTTAAAGTACGGGAAATACTCATTTCAGAGTATGTTTAGAAGAAATTGCACTAGAAAATGGAAGCAACGGGAAATATACGCTTGGGTTGTGTGGATACGGAAATTTCACTAAAAGATTCTAATAATATTCGGATTCGGATAATATGTATTCGGATAATATGTATGTTAGTACAATTACCCCGTACATGCACACTCAAGTATAAACGGCACTCCGGAAGTATGTGCAACAAGATGACGCACAACCTGAACTCTAACTTGGTATACATACTATGTTCAGGTTGTGCGTCATCTTGTTGCACATAATTCGGGAGCGCCGTATAAACTTGCTTTTGCTATTCAATGCAAAATTACCCCACACATACTCTAAAATACATATTTCCCATACCCTAAAGCAAATTCCCGTCATTCCCGTCTTTTGTGAAATTTCCCGTAGTTCCCGCAATTTCAAATTGACAAATTCCCGTCGTTCCCGCAGTTCCCGCTTTTTAGTGCATTTCCCGTCGTTCCCGCAGTTCCCGCATTTTAGGGCCCTAAAATGCGGGAAACGGGAATGACGGGAAACGTTAATAACAAGCGAGAAAATGTTACAAAAAACGGGAATGACGGAAAATCGCTCGAAGATAAAGGAAATATGTATTATAGTACGATTACTACGTACATGCACACTTAAGAATAAACGGCACTTTGGAAGTATTTGCAACAAAATGGCGCACAACCTGAGCTTTAACCTGGTACACATATTTGGTTCAGGTTGTGCGCCATCTTGATGAACATACTCGGGAGCACTGTATAAACTTGCCGTTACTTTCGCCCTTCAGTGAAAATTTACCTCACACATACTCTAAAATACATATTTCCCATACCCTAAAGCAAATTCCCGTCATTCCCGTCTTTTGTGAAATTTCCCGTAGTTCCCGCAATTTCAAATTGACAAATTCCCGTCGTTCCCGCAGTTCCCGTTTTTTAGTGCATTTCCCGTCGTTCCCGTTTCCCGCATTTTAGGGCCCTAATGACGGGAAAATTTACCAATAAGCGGGAGAATGTTACGAAATGCGGGAAAGAGGGGAAATTGCTCTCAGATAGGGAAAACATGCATTTTAGAGTGTATGTAGGGGAAATTTCACTAAATAGCGGGAAATTTCACACAAAGTGGGAATGACGGAAAATAGCTCTAAGATTGGGGAAATGGGCATTTTATTGGGTATGTACGGGAAATTGTACTAGAAGGCGAGAGCAACGGGAAATATACACTTGAATGTGTAGGTACAAGAAATTGTATTGAAAAGCGGAAATTACGGAAAATATTACTCATGAGTAGGAACTATGTGATATTTTGGGAAATTTCACTGAAAATTGGGTGGGTATAAGGGAAATTCTCTAAATAAGCGGCGATGACGGGAACAACGGTAATTGATGGCGATGACGGCAATGAAAAGCGAACGTATTGACAAATGACGGGGAGAGTCGGAAGAGTAAGAGCATCGCGTAAAAAATAAATAACATGTATTTAGCTGTTTTATATAGAAAATTACAACAAAATATGTAAGTATTGAAAATGGCGGGAAGAGCGGAAAATTGCGGAAAAGGCGGGAAGAGTAAAAATATCTCGGGAATGCGGAAAATAGGTATTTAGGTGTTTTATATAGAAAATTGCAACAAAATACGTAAGTCTTGAAAATGGTGGGAAGAGCGGAAAATTGCGGAAAAGACGGGAAGAGTGAGAATATGGCGGGAATGCGGAAAATAAGTATTCAGGTGTTTTATATAGAAAAGGGCAAAAAATACGTAAGTATTGAAAATAGCGGGAAGAGCGGAAAAATGCGGGAAGAGTAAGAATATCGCGGGAATGCGGAAAATAAGTATTCAGGTGTTTTATATAGAAAATTGAAACAAAATACGTAAGTATTGAAAATGGCGGAAAAGGCGGGAAGAGTAAGAATATCTCGGGAATGCGGAAAATAAGTATTTAGGTGTTTTATATAGAAAATTGCAACAAAATACGTAAGTATTGAAAATGGTGGGAAGAACGGAAAAGGCGGGAAGATTGAGAAAATCGCTGTAAAACAGGAAGTTTATATTTAGGTGTTTTTATACAGGACATTACAATGAAATGCGAGATTCGGGAAGAACAAAAAATCTATGTACAGCATAAGATTCCTGCGGAAATCGATTTTATTTCCACAACAGCAAGAAAAGCATCTTATAAAGTCAATTCATATGTAGCCTGCTAAGACATTGTAGGCTGCGCTTTCGAAATTGTCCAAGCTATGTAGCGCGCGTTTCATCTATCACGATTAATAAGTACAAGAGAGCTATGCTCAAATATATGGACACGTAGAGTCACATAATTTTGATGACGTCATAGCGAAAAAAAAAGTAATAGCCTTCTGGAGAAAATTTTTATCTTTAACTACTAAAAATTTCAAAGCAATTGGTCCAGTTTTCGAAGAGAAAAGCGACTTTTTAAAAACGTGTCAAAGAACAACAAGAACAAGAACAAGAACAACAACAACATAATATTGAAACGATCGTTATGTCCACTACGTGTCCAATAAGTTTATTTCGACTCCATAAATAAATAAAAACCGATTATGATATCAGGAGAGCAAACAAAATCTTAGATAAGGTTGAAAACGCACAGAATATAAGATGGAGGGTTTTGCCAAGAAGAAGTGGTACGTGTTCACTCACCTAAAATATTTCACACACGCTCACACACACAACCATACAGAAGTTACAAGAGAGCTATGCTCAAATATATGGACACGTAGAGTCACATAATTTCGATGACGTCATAGCGAAAAAAAAAGTAATAGCCTTCTGGAGAAAATTTTTATCTTTAACCACTAAAAATTTCAAAGCAATTGGTCCAGTATTCGAAGAGAAAAGCGACTTTTTAAAAACGTGTCAAGCGGTACTGAGTTAGCAGTCAGGCAGCATCTTACCTGTACACTGTAGGCCATATACGGTAATTGATCACAGAACAGTTGTTCCCTTGCAAATTTTATGTTGTTTACACTTTAGGACAGATAATTGATCACAGAACAATTCTTCCCTTTCAAATTTTATGTTGTTTCCAGTAGACTCTCATCAAAATAAACAAATATAGTAGGCTACAAGTGCTACAACGCTTGCATTACTGCACTGGTAGGACCGTGAAAGAATAAGTTACGGTAATTTCATTGTGGTAAGACACCGGTACCGGCACCAGTACCAGTATCGTACTTACGTAATGAGCTACCAGTACCGGTTAGCAGTCAGCCAGCATCTTACCTGTACACTGTAGGCCATATACGGTACCGTAATTGATCACAGAACAGTTGTTCCCTTGCAAATTTTATGTTGTTTACACTTTAGGACAGATATTTGATCACAGAACAATTCTTCCCTTTCAAATTTTATGTTGTTTCCAGTAGACTCTCATCAAAACAAGAGAGCTATGCTCAAATATATGGACACGTGGAGTCACATAATTTTGATGACGTCATAGCGAAAAAAAAGGAATAGCCTTCTGGAGAAAATTTTTATCTTTAACCACTAAAAATTTCAAAGCAATTGGTCCAGTATTCGAAGAGAAAAGCGACTTTTAAAAACGTGTCAAGCGGTACTGAGTTAGCAGTCAGGCAGCATCTTACCTGTACACTGTAGGCCATATACGGTAATTGATCACAGAACAGTTGTTCCCTTGCAAATTTTATGTTGTTTACACTTTAGGACAGATAATTGATCACAGAACAATTCTTCCCTTTCAAATTTTATGTTGTTTCCAGTAGACTCTCATCAAAATAAACAAATATAGTAGGCTACAAGTGCTACAACGCTTGCATTACTGCACTGGTAGGACCGTGAAAGAATAAGTTACGGTAATTTCATTGTGGTAAGACACCGGTACCGGCACCAGTACCAGTATCGTACTTACGTACTGAGCTACCAGTACCGGTTAGCAGTCAGCCAGCATCTTACCTGTACACTGTAGGCCATATACGGTAATTGATCACAGAACAGTTGTTCCCTTGCAAATTTTATGTTGTTTACACTTTAGGACAGATAATTGATCACAGAACAATTCTTCCCTTTCAAATTTTATGTTGTTTCCAGTAGACTCTCATCAAAATAAACAAATATAGTAGGCTACAAGTGCTACAACGCTTGCATTACTGCACTGGTAGGACCGTGAAAGAATAAGTTACGGTAATTTCATTGTGGTAAGACACCGGTACCGGCACCAGTACCAGTATCGTACTTACGTACTGAGCTACCAGTACCGGTACCGAACCTGTAGGTCTGATATTCCGTTCCGCATACGATAGGCTATAAAACTTGCATTGCAGCATTAGTAATACCGCGGAAGGAATGAGTCAATTTCACTGCGTTACGGTACCTGTATGGCAACTTACCAGTACCGACCTACAGTAGCTGTAGTACTGAGCAAGACAATCGATCGCGAAACCGCTTGAAATAAGTGTAAAACAGTGTTCCCATGAGTAAAAATAAATACCGCGAAATTTTGTATGAAATATCATATCTCATAGGATTCATATACAATTTAAGAATAAACAAAAGTAATAGCCTTCTAGCGAAAAAATTAATCTTTCACCACTGAAAATTTCAAAGCAATTGGTCCAGTATTCGAAGAGAAAAGCGACTTTTTAAAAACGTGTCAAAGAACAAGAACAACAACAAGAACAAGAACAAGAACAACAACAACATAATATTGAAACGATCGTTATGTCCACTACGTGTCCAATAAACAAATATAGTAGGCTACAAGTGCTACAACGCTTGCATTACTGCACTGGTAGGACCGTGAAAGAATAAGTTACGGTAATTTCATTGTGGTAAGACACCGGTACCGGCACCAGTACCAGTATCGTACTTACGTACTGAGCTACCAGTACCGGTACCGAACCTGTAGGTCTGATATTCCGTTCCGCATACGATAGGCTATAAAACTTGCATTGCAGCATTAGTAATACTGCGGAAGGAATAAGTCAATTTCACTGCGTTACGGTACCTGTATGGCAACTTACCAGTACCGACCTACAGTAGCTGTAGTACTGAGCAAGACAATCGATCGCGAAACCGCTTGAAATAAGTGTAAAACAGTGTTCCCATGAGTAAAAATAAATACCGCGAAATTTTGTATGAAATATCATATCTCATAAGATTCATATAAAATTTAAGAATAAACAAAAGTAATAGCCTTCTAGCGAAAAAATTAATCTTTAACCACTGAAAATTTCAAAGCAATTGGTCCAGTATTCGAAGAGAAAAGCGACTTTTTAAAAACGTGTCAAAGAACAAGAACAACAACAAGAACAAGAACAACAACAACATAATATTGAAACGATCGTTATGTCCACTACGTGTCCAATAAAGTAAGAAGAACATGATAAATTACATACTGGTAGTTAAAAAATATATATGAATAAATGAAAAATCACTGGCCACACCATATTAATAAATTTATATTGTTTTCCACTGCCGAATTGATCGATTCTATAAATAGGAGTGAACAGTAAAGATGAATTTTTATGAAAAATATATCGCCAAGCTGATTATTGTACACTTTTGTGGACATAACGATCGTTTCAATTTTATATTATTATTTTTCTTTTGCTTGGTCATGATAAAATCGCTTTTCTCTTCGAATACTTGACTAATTGTTTTGAGTGGTTAAAGATTAATTTTATCGTCAGAAGGCTATCACTTTTACTTATTTCAAAAATTTCTGTGGACTTCAAGAGATTCGTTTTTTATGTGTCAGAATAAAAAATAGCGACACTTTGTGACGTGTTCATATATTTGAGCACAGCTTTCTTGTTATATTTAATTTAGGGTAGAGCGATTGGGTAAAGGAATATATTGGTTACCAAGGTAAGGTTTTTTTTAATTTTTAGATATTGACTTCTGCAAGGATAACGGAATTAGGATTGTTACTTAATTAACAGGATCATTTCTTCATTAAGTTATTATGACGCAATTGATGTCAATTCAAATTTATCGTGGATGAGACATCAGCGAATTTTGTTGATGTAGACACCATTTATATTCAATAAGCTAGCCAATGAATTGATCATCACGAAACGACCTGAAAAACGGAAAATAAATCTGCGAGTAATAGAATATTCAAGGGTTACATATTAGGAAACAACACTACCCTACCTACACTTTTGTTGAGAAGAAATTAATATTTTGAGTAGATATTGATCATTAGTTATTTATCTTTAAAACTCTAGTTGAAAGGCACGAGTTGAATTCTGGTTGGGATACAGGGTAAATTTCTCGCAAACCATGCAAAAACTCTCAAACCACACTAACCATTTGCATGTTTCGTTAACTTTAACCACTTCTAATACTCATATTTTACTGTGAACTTATCAGCGTAAACTTGGAGGGAGCTGACTCCGATGACTGCATGATCGTATCACTCCTTCCAGTCTATACCGAAAGAAGTGTATTTTTTCTTTAGCCATTATTTATTGTTATGAATGTTTTTTCTGGTGCGCGAAATAAAATCTCTCTCTCTCTCTCTGTTGGCCTTCACGTTCATTTCACAGCAGAACCTTAACCTAGAATAAAATTTTGTATACACACAAGACAAATCATAGAATACCACAACAAATTAAAACCAAGGAGATAATCCAATATATCTCTACTGGTCGCCTAATTACAATAGGAGGTACAGGAGCTAAACTATACCGTCTACAACCCTCATAAGGTATTACACCGCCCAAATAGAAACAAAGACCATGCATGTGTGATGTTAAAAGTTGGTTCATCGGTTGATTCGTTTGAAAAAGGGATTATTGATAGCAAGCCGGGGAACGTCCGGTTTTCAGTAAATCGTTCAAGAATATAGCACATCGACGTTGACAAAGTCGTAAGAATTTATGTATCACTGCAAATGTCGCCAAATTGCATTTCAAAAAATGTTGAAAGTTTTGGGAAGGGCCCATGGAATTTCGTTTCATCACATATAGTTGCATCATTGATTTAAGTGTATTTCACTATCTGTTGTTCGGAACAATTCAATTCGATCGTACAACTTTACACTATATGAAAATTTTGCATTACAATCCATTGCGTTCCTATTTGATCTCTGAGGGTATTCGGTTAATTCCACTAAAATACCTTTAAAGAGAATCAGAAGGAAGATTCAGATTATAGGGAGCATTAAACCTATACTTGCATAAGACAATATTGGGCAACACCCTTCACACAAATAAAACAGCACTGAAATGATGCTAAGTTAACAGGAAATATCAATTCACTGAATAACAAAAATATACAAGTAACACTCGTAATAAATTACGTAAAACAATGGAAGACGGGTTAGATCGCCAGCTAAAAAACAGCTAAATACATATTATTTATTTTTTACGCGATGCTCTTACTCTTCCGACTCTCCCCGTCATTTGTCAATACGTTCGCTTTTCATTGCCGTCATCGCCATCAATTACCGTTGTTCCCGTCATCGCCGCTTATTTAGAGAATTTCCCTTAAACCCACCCAATTTTCAGTAAAATTTCCCAAAATATCACATAGTTCCTACTCATGAGTAATATTTTCCGTAATTTCCGCATTTTAATACAATTTCTTGTACCTACACATTCAAGTGTATATTTCCCGTTGCTCTCGCCTTCTAGTACAATTTCCCGTACATACACAATAAAATGCCCATTTCCCCCATCTTAGAGCAATTTCCCGTCATTCCCACTTTGTGTGAAATTCCCCGCTATTAAGTGAAATTTCCCCTACATACACTCTAAAATGCATATTTTCCCTATCTTGGAGCAATTTTCCCTCTTTCCCGCATTTCGTAACATTCTCCCGCTTTAAATTTCCCCGTTTCCCGCATTTTAGGGCCCTGAATGTATAGGCCCTAATATGTATTTTAGAGTATGTGTGGGTTAAATTTTCACTCAAGGACGAAAGCAACGGCAAGTTTATACAGTGCTCCCAAGTATGTTCATCAAGATGGCGCACAACCTGAACCAAGTATGTGTACCAGGTTAAAGCTCAAGTTGTGCGCCATTTTGTTGCAAATACTTCCGAAGTGCCGTTTATTCTTAAGTGTGCATGTACGTAGTAATCGTACTATAATACATATTTCCTTTATCTTCGAGCGATTTTCCGTCATTCCCGCTTTCTGTAACATTTTCCCGCTTGTTATTAACTTTTCCCGTCATTCCCGTTTCCCGCATTTTAGGGCCCTAAAATGCGGGAACTGCGGGAACGACGGGAAATGCACTAAAAAGCGGGAACTGCGGGAACGACGGGAATTTGTCAATTTGAAATTGCGGGAACTACGGGAAATTTCACAAAAGACGGGAATGACGGGTATTTGCTTTAGGGTATGGGAAATGTGTATTTTAGACTTTAGAGTATGTGTGGGGTAAATATGCATTGAATAGCAAAAGCAACGGCAAGTTTATAGGGCGCTCTCAAAGTATGTGCAACAAGATGACGCACAACCTGAACATAGTATGTATACCAGGTTAGAGTTCAAGTTGTGCGTCATCTTGTTGCACATACTTCCGGAGTGCCGTTTATACTTGAGTGTGCATGTACGGGGTAATTGTACTAACATACATATTATCCGAATCCGAATATTATTAGTCTATTAATCTTTTAGTGAAATTTCCGTATCCACACAACCCAAGCGTATATTTCCCATTGCTTCCGTTTTCTAGTGCAATTTCTTCTAAACATACTCTGAAATGAGTATTTCCCGTACTTTAACGCGATTTGCCGTCGTTCCCGCATTTCAGATAAATTTTCACGTACATACACCCCCAAGCGTATATACACCATTGCTTTCGCTTTCTAGAACAATTTCCCCTAAACATACTCCAAAATGAATATTTCCCGTACCTTAAAGCGATTTCCCGTCATTCCCGCTTTTTGTGAAATTTCCCGCTTTTTAGTGAAATTTCCCGTAGTTCCCGTCATTCCCGTAGTTCCCGCATTTTAGTTTTTGCAATTTCCCGTCGTTCCCGCAGTTCCCGCATTTTAGTGCATTTCCCGTAGTTCCCGTCGTTCCCGTTTCCCGCATTTTAGGGTTGCCCCAAAAAGACGGGAGATATCACTGACGGAGAGAGACTTGTCTGGGCAGGCAACCGCCTTCGTGTAGGTAGAGTCTGTAGACTCTTTCAATTAGTTTGTAATTAAGTGTGCGCGGCCACACTGTCAACAATGGAAAATTACATCGCAAAATAATCATCGAAAAGAGGACACAAAACTATTTTTGGGGGGTCAAGGGTCGACTAAACATCAATTCACTTTAAGGTGAACTTTGTCGATTCTTTCCAGCCTACATGTAGTACAGTAGTAGGCCTTGCCTTGGGTATTTTCTGCGATTCTGTCAGTCATAATTTCGTGTTTTGCTGCTAGCTTCACAGAGGTCTATATTCATATTCAGTCAAATTGTATTGTGATATGTTTTCTAAAATAGAATTTTCATATGCAAATATTTATCCACGGAAAGATAGCCTGTGAATAATCCTGTGGCGAAGCACGTTCGTTTTAGATGCATGATCTCGCTAGTTTCATGTTGTGGGATGGACTAAAAGTAGGCACTTAGAAATTAGGCACTTGATTAGGCAAATTATAACAATTAATTATTCTTAAATACTACTACTATACTCAAGTGCATTCGTTGGATATTTACCTGGGCTAATTCAGGAATTAGTGTGACTTATATTTTTATTTCTTGGTCTTATATTGGTGATAATTCACAACTTTCTTTATTTTCGAAGGGCCTAAACAAGTGCCTAGCATATGTGGTGACAGAGCGCGAGCGACCCCTCTAATACTACGTTATAAATATTATCATTGGGTTTACTTGTTGCACTTTGCGTGTTCAACATTTAATTTGACAAATTTTAATTAATTCATTATCATTTTGAAAGTTATTACGCCCATTTTTCTTTTTTTCCGAATTGCCTAAATAGGGTCTAAAAAAGTGCCTAATTTGCAAGTGCCTACTTTTAGTCCGTCCCGGTGTGTGTCTTACGGTAGTCTTGCAGTCTTTGGTCTGGACTTTTGTAAAGTTTTCACTCCAATTTGTTAATAAGTTCGCGTAGGCTGCAGGTGTTGTGATTCGGATTTTTTTTGGTTCAAATTAGTGACACCATGAGCTTGTGCTGCTTTTCATAACTAACACAGTAACAGCACAACCTGACAACTGCGCTTTCGGCCTACCGTACGTACCGGCAGACCGTGACAGTGAGACCGGTACAGATCTGAGTCTAGATTGGGTTTGTCAGTGTATGCTTCTGATACATACCGTATTTATCCACTTCTTCCTTTTAGTTTTCAGCCTATTAGTGACTTCAATCGTCTCATCATCTGTCGGAAGAAATTTGGATGGACATATCAAAAAATTGTTATGCTACGCCCACTAGAAGTACGTTAGGTATGAAACTACACAAGACCCATTGGGTACTTCTAGTGGGCATAGCATAACAAATTTTTGATATGTCCATCCTAGCCCCCAACTGACTACGCCATCCAAAAATTACGTCACTACGACATCACAATCACGTCATAGAGCTTGCCAAATATACGTACAATCGCCCGAAATGGTATACGATCTGCAGATTGGCTTCGTACACTAGCACTGGTATTTCTGTGTTAAACAAGATACATTTGTATACTTCAGATTTTTATTTAACATATTGAATTTGTAAAACATAAAGATATAGACTAAAAAATGAAAGAAGGCAAAAATATAAGAATAATAGAATGGCATGACATGGATAAAAAGAGATTTTACTGCTATGGACTGATGCTGGGCGTTTCTATGAGGACTTTAATTTATCCAATGAATCTAGTTAAAACTAGGTTACAAGTGAGTGTTTTTGTTTTATAAATATCTTTACTGCTTTACTAAATGATACATAAAAGATAGGGACACCCACGATGGTGGTGCCTCACTCTGTTTACTTGTTACTGCGGTATTGTCAGGTGCCTTCATATGTTTTTAGTTATAATTTTCTACACAGCTATGGTGAAGGATCTGTCTAGAATTTTGTCGTCATTTTACTCGTTTCTGGGTTTATCCGTCAATAGTCTTATGAATCATATTCTAGACCAGTGTAACAGTGTTCTTAAACTTTTTACTGTTTTACCAATTGGTATACCTTTTCACTTCTTATTTTTTTGCATCACCCACAAATAATAAAGGTTATTTGATAATATAAAGTAGAAAGAAGTTGTTTGATAAAGTCGTTACAGAAGTCTCACTCTGGTACCTCGCAAAATTCGGGGAAAATCAAACACTGTACTTGCGAATTCTAATGTCAACTGTTTACCGCATCCGTTTCAAAACTGTCTGTAATGTAGAGTATATTCGACCGAGACCATAGCTGCAAACCCTCGTATATCATTTGTGTTTTGTATACCCAGGATCTGACTTTGTATGCACTTGGGTATACAGTATACACATTTATATAGCACTGTACCAGACTACAATATGTTCAATCTATTTTTTCCAGGCTCAGGAAGGTACATCAGCATATCGTGGCACATATGATGCTATTTCAAAGATTGGAAAACATGAAGGTTTTCGTGGATTTTACAGAGGTTTCCCAATCAGTTTGGTACAGGTGAGATTGTGTAGCCTTTGTAAATTATTAGGCATAATAGGGATGTAGAAAATATAAATCATGACACATTCTTCAACATTCATAGCCGGAAGATCATCCATTGATCCCCACCTCACTCAGCGTGTAAAATTTGGTAGACAATGTCGTATTCCAAATAATAGTAGCCCCTTACACATTGTCAGATACCAGTGGCTGCTTGTATAGAGCCTTGTTTAGAGCAAAGGCACAAATAGTGTCGTATAAAAAATTGCGAAGGCAAAACTAACTACCATATATACTCGACGATAGGTCGCACTATTAGTTTTGTGTTGAAAAAGTTTAACTTAAGATGTGACTCGCACATAAGTCGCACTGAAAATCTATAGATTTAAAAGGCCCTTTCCCTGGCTTTTTTGCATAGATAACTTCCTATTTTTTTTTTGTATGGCCTAATAAGCAGACCCCAGAAAATTAGGTCGAGAACGTAGGTCCTGAAAATGGGCTTATTAGCCAGAAAATAGGGTACCTGCAATAGCCGAAAACTTTCAATTTTGTGCCGAGGTAGTGGCGATTTCCACTTATGTTGAGCGGATTGGTCGCACCTATATATTTTTTTTTAAATATAAGGAAAAAATTGTGACATATCTGCGAGTATGTACAGTACCTTCATTTGCTCTATGCATTTGCGCAAGTGGATCTGTGTGCTCATAACACAAGGATTCTGTAGCGAAGGTCTTGCTGCACACTTTGTGTTAGTGTGTAGCGACCCTCTTTAATTAAAATTGAATAGTGATCTTGCTATAGCATCCTTGCGTTATACGCTTACGGATCCACTTGTGCAAAAGCATAGAGCAAAGAAAAGTAGTTAGTTCACAGAACCCCAACTGATAGCAGAATTATTTGTTGCAATATTAATACCTTTTTGTTACATGTTTATATTATGTTTTGGTAATCACGTTTTCAGATTTAAATTGCCTTTTTATATAAACTAAAAAACAATCTACAGGTGTTTGCAGGACAATTGTACATCACAACATATGAAACAACCAAGCAAACTATATTCAATGGTCAATCAATTCTAGTGCAACATTTACTTGGAGGTTTTATGGCATCAACTGTATCACAAACTATTATGGTTCCAGTTGATATTGTATCACAACATCAGCAAATCAGTACAGCTCGTGCTAAGTTACATATGACAGCAAGTGTGGATCAGAGTGCAGCTATGTCTGGGTATGTGGGAGTAGTTATGGAAATGAGTGCATATGTATATATATTATATATGTATTTATTAACTTCCAAGTTTCCATTTCATTACATCAGGTATTTATAGCACAATTATAGGCTTTTCTGTTGATCACTGGAATTCAAAAATTTACGCAGTGGTGGTAGATTATATCCAGGTCTCGTTTAAGTTTATTATCAATATGTCTGATGATGATGAGTATGGATTGATTACCTCCAGGTCAACGTGATGCCGATTATGGTATTGCCATTAATCTCTATATGACACTTACTAAGTAGCCTATGTGTGGAAACTGTTCATTGTCACCTATGGCAAAGGCAAACCTGAAGTTTGAAATGGATTTTAGCTTGTGCAGGTTTTTGCAATTTGTTTTTTAAGATTCTTATTTTTACCATAGGATTGCTGGAAAAAATGGCAAAGTTGCGTCTGGAATTATGGGACGATCAGTGCTTGGCCAAGCATATCATATTTCACGACATCTGTTAAGAACAGAAGGACTTTCAGGACTTTATAGAGGATATGCAGTATCACTTTGTACTTATGGATTGAACAGTGGTTTTTATTGGGGATTTTATTATATGTACTCTGAACTCTTAGAGAGTTTTTTACCTGAACAAAAAGGGAGATTGCTTGAAGCATTGCGAATATCAGCTTCAGGAATTCTTGGATCTGCCACTGCGATAATTCTCACAAATCCTTTGGATGTAGTCAGAACAAGATATCAACTTCAGGTACTTTTTATTGTAAGAATCATCAGGATAGTGATTTTTGTTCATTGGATATGCCTATTAAAACACATGAACAAGATACCAATTTGACAAAGTAATTTTGATCTAGAAACCGTCTTTGAGACTGCATTCTGTATCTGGTCCCTATTCTAAGTCCAAGTTTGCCCGATAACAACCATAGGTATGAGAAAATCAGTCATATGGGGTGAATGAAATGCCTTATTCTTCCCTCCTTTAAATTGAAAAATACATCTTTACCTGAATTTAATGTTTTTTTCACACCTTAACTCTGAACTAGGCCCTTGAAAAGCGGCTACTGATTTTGATGAAAATACACGAACGATTCTCATTCTGCATTGCTTAATGAATTTATTCCACCTGGGCCTTCTGTTGGTCCTGAGATTTTTAACCCGTGGGCCCAACATGGCAGGTAAATAAATGATCAAAACATAATACCATACCCTCTACCAACAAAACTATTCTTATTTTGAATAAATTTTCAGGTGAGGGCAGGCACGGAAATTCAAAGTGCTTTCACAACATTCAAAACACTGTTAAATACAGAAGGTTATAAAGGACTAACTAAAGGAATGACTGCCAGAATTGTACAATCATCCTTCAGTTCATGGATTTTAATTCTTGGTTATGAATATGTGAAGAAAATGAGTTTAAGACAGGACAAAGCTGTTCTCTCAGAGGAAGAAATGGTCGAAACTATGGTCGCATTTTCCAAATCATAGTATCAACTCTTCTGAAACCAATAACACCAAGAAATGTCACACACGCTGATATGGCAGAACGAGTAAATGTGAGAAGGAAATCCTGAACTATTTTTTACGAAATAAGCTTTGATCAGCTTATATTGCTAAAGAACTAGCATTGTGCCTCCAATATGAAATGTATTTGTTGCTGTTTAAATAACCAATGCATTTTTCAGAGGTATCATGTTATGTAAAACAGCATTGCTTTTTGATACTACTTGTGAACTTACATCTACCAATTGACCACGGCTTGTGGCCTGGAGCCATGAGGCTGTGACATTTTGATGGACCTACTCCTAATCATACAATTATTTTTTAGACATTAACAATTTTCTGATGCATAATATCATTTTTCCTTCAAAACATTTTTTTATAAATTTCAATTTATAATATTAATTTAGGAGTTTCAGGTTGAATTTATACTTATAAAAAATTAAATTTTAAATATTCGAAACCCCTATCCCTACGTCATAGTTTCGTTAGCAGTCGAGCTCCAAAACCGCCGCCTTGATTTTGAACAACCTCCTCATCCCTGCTTATAATTGATCGAACATCTTTCTGATTGCTTTTTATCAAGGAGGCTCTTATCGAAGGTGAGATTTTATCACACAATGCAATTGCTCTCCTATACGGTTTCTCAGGTTGCAGCAGTTGTTTATTATTAAATTGGAAAGTTTGTCAATTTATTTTTTGAGTGATTTTCAAAAATGAACATTGTTTGCACTGTGATTGTGGTTCTTATTATATATTATCTATATTTAAATTTTCAATTCCACCTTGAAGAAGGTTTTGATAATTAATTTCATTATCGGCTGTCAGCCTTTACTGTTCGAAATAAATAAAATTTATTTGTTTTATAACACATTCATGTGGCAATGGATTGGGAACTGCTGCAGATTCGTGGAACCCTGTTTTCGCCCATGTCTTGTTATTATGGCAGGCTTTTGAACGATTTATGGTAATCTCATTCCTTCGATGCTGAATGTATCCAGAAAAGTTCAATTCTTTGGGTTTTCTTATATGGCATGGAATCAGTGGCTTGTCAAACTTTCCTGCTGCCACCCATTTCTACCTAATTTCAAAAATAATTTGGGGGATAAACAAATTGTTGTTATACATGAGAATAGGAAGGTATATATAATGGCTACCTGGGCCCCCTCTCTAGACATGCCACTGCATGGAATCTCCAGTGACTGAGACAATCAACCTGGTTGATGATTATCACTACTGCCGTGCAAAGTTGCATAAGCTTGCTTTACCAGATAAAATTTGATTGCAGAGACGGTAGCACGTAAGTCGACCATTATATTACCATTCCACAACTAATTTGCCATATACCACCGCTTGAACAATCTAATTTTTGCGTTGACCACTAGTCAAATGTTTCAAAATTTACTTTTTTGATTGGGACGCGTGTGGCTCATCGTGCTAAGCGTTAGGAATACGCTCACCACCGCACCTCTGATTCGCAGGTAGGAATGGGGATAGTCATGTGCGAGAGCATTGCTGGGCACCACGCCACCGTAGGGTGGTTCACGTAACCGTTCGTCGGTTACGGCTTCCTCCAACATCAAGTCCGAAAAACAAACAACTAATCCCATACCTGACTTGGAAACCGGGCGAGAGGCCCTTGTTCGCCGTATATGGTTAAGCAATGTTATCCTCACCTCCGGGATATGTCAATCTTATTGTGATTCACCGGAATTGTCCATGTTAGTGGTTTACTAATGCGGCAGCCCTTTTAACATAAGTGTGAAAATACCCTAAATATTCATGATCGGATTCTGAACATGCTGGGACAACATGCTGATTGACCATAAACTTCAATTAATTTTGTTTATTTATAAAATTAGTGATTGAAAATAGGTAAAAATTGAATATACAAATGTTGGGATTCGAGCTTCCATCTCTTCTGTAAGCCACATGAAAAGCCGCATCCCAGATGTGTATTTAGGCAGAAAATCAGTAAAAAAAGTCATGAATAAAAAAAAATATACGTGCTTGAAAAATAATTTCTCGAATGGTAGTTTGTGAGCACTCATATCATCTAAACATATTCACCAAGTTCAGCATTGAACTCCATTAACATCTGCCATAATTCACTGAAAGTAGGTCTTTTATCAGAGGAGTAATGCCAGCACCTTGCCATAATTGCATACAGGTGATCGGGGCAATTGATTGGTTGACTGAGGCGAAATCCATCTCGCAGATAAACAGACATTTCAAAGTCATCAATATCATTGTAAGGCATGGCTGCTAAGGATTGTAACTCCCACAGCAGTACACCAAAAGACCACACATCACTAGCAGTGGAATAAATTTTGTGCACGAGACTCTCCATAGCTAACCATCGTACTGGTCTATTTTCATTGTCACCTAAGCAACAGTAATCTGCAGGAAACAAATCTCTAGAAAGAGCGTTGTCACTTATTTTTACTTTGAGATTTGAATCGATGACACAATTTCTTGTGGCAAGGTCTTTATGCACAAGGCCCCTCTTTGCAAGATATCTCATGCCACAAGCAACTTCAATGCCCATCCCAACCAGGTCCTGAGTGGAAGCTTGCTCAAAACTTCTATGACCAGAAGACAGAGTTCCACAACTGTTCACATCATTGAACTTGATATCCCGTAAATATCGTTTGAGATTCCCACCTTTAGTGTATGGGAATATGACCAGAGGGGGCTCTGGTCCATCAAGAACAACATTTTTAATTGTGAGAAGATTATTGTGCTGCATACCCCTAAGAAGTGAGCTTTCGAATAAAAGAAATCTGGTTTGTTCCTCAGATGCTGCTTTGGTTACAGTCTTGATAAGCACCGGTACGTTCTTCTCCAAGTAACCCCTGTATATACGTGAAAATGTTCCCTCTTGGAGCATTTCTTCGAGTACAACATCAGACTTAGGAACAGCAATAGCAGATAATTTGGCTCTTATGTCGACAACATCAGTTCCTAAGTCATTGATAATTGGAGTGAAATGCATCCAGCTTGCGTTAGATCCCGGGGCTGGTCGTGGTGCAGTTTCATTATTTGGTAGATCTGGCCTCAAGAATTGGTTGTTATGATGCATGTTAGCTGACACATGGTTCATTGAATATGTCCCCGCCTCTGCTTTACGCTGTCGCCTATGCCAGATTCTTACTATAATAACTGCCATTATGATGATAAATGTGACAACTGATATCGATATATAAAAAGCTTTTGTACTCTGAGAATTGCTGTGGGTGGGGTCATATGACTTTGGCTGATTTCCATTATTTGTGTCACCGTCTTCATTACTTTTCTCTGGGGCATTTGAGTTATCATTACTTGGATTTATATTTTCAGCGACTGGAACATTTTGTTTGAATTTTGAACATTTTTTCAAACGCTTCAGCTCTACTTTGGTTGTTTCTGCTGGGTTGTCGTAAAGTCTAAACACTAATGAAATAAGAACAACAGTTTCTCCATCCTCCAATCCAGTACATTTTAAGTTAACTGAAAACGGTGCAGCATAATTAGGAAGTTTACCATTGTTTTTAATAGTCGCATTTGGAGCATGCATTGGACTTTTCAATTGCTTTTCTTCCTTATCAGAATGCATTGGTGACGAAAATTTCAAGTCATACAAAACACTTGTGTCAGGATCAGTCGCCTTCCACATAAAGTTGAGAGTATCTTTATCTTCTTGCACATGAGCCATGAAAGATATGGCATTCTGGTTGATAATCCCATTGCGGATATAATATAACTCCATTCCATCAGCTCCAAATAAGTCTTCAACTTCCGTTACGGGGAGATACAAATTAATATTCGCCTGGGCCAACAAACAAAATATTGAAAAGTAATACAGCAGAATAACGGGTGGCTGATACCTGCCCATTTTGTTCTGGAAAAGCAAAGTAAAAAGTTACAATTTTAGAGGCAATAAAAATGTACAAGAAAGCGAAGACCAAACCTTAAATCAGAAATAACACCACAAAGTTATTACATCATTTCAAATTCTTTTGCTCAAAGCAATGACAGTTATAGGAAAAGATAGTATTTTAATCAATGTATTGTTCCCTATCCTATTCGAAACATTCATGCATACAGATAAATTAAGGATCATAATATACATTTAAACATCTGATATTCTTATCATAGAGGATGATAGAAAAGTTATGTAATAGATTAATGATGTACGGTAATTTATTTGAGATACTGATGTTAGAAGCATGGTAATAATGATTGATTGTAACGTATATAAAGATAAAATCTAGAATATCTGTTTTCTTTCTAAACAAAAAAGGTTTTGTTATTACCATATTTTATAATATATACTATATTGTATAATATGGTATTTTTTACTTTTTTTCAACCCATAAAACTTATTTTCCAATACAGAAGGAAGAAAACAGATATCCTAGATTTGAAAATATTTCTATACAAAAAATATTGATAATATTTCTATTGTCATATAATATTTTCTAACAGAAATTTTTATTTATAAGCTAAAGGATACTAAACTGATTGGTACAAATGATAAGCTCAAAACAACTGAGGTGTAGTTGCTCTCTTTATAGAACTCTATATTAAATGTTTGTTTTGTCACTTACTGATCAAGAGCAATCTCATCCAAAAAGAAAGAATAACATATTGTTCAATGGACTATTGGGAGTACTCCCGTAGTGTGTGTACCAGGTTAGGGTTAGGCCATAATTTTATTCTGATTTTCCCTATTTATGTTATATTACGAGTTCGGGGACTGGCTGTGTTAGACAACTGAATACACCCCCTGCCCACAGGCTTCAGTCTCATTACACAAACTGATGTAAAATAAGCGAACAAAATTAGTTACCTCCATATTGGTACACACACTTCTGCAGCGTCCTACTGGAATATGATTCAGTTCAATTCATTCCAAAGCAGACCAGATGTATGAACACATAGGACAATTCGTTTGTCCCAATCTTTCAAAATTAATTATCAATACTGTGTAAGCTGGTAGACATGGGATTTAAACTCGAATTTCACTTGATATGCCACCATAATTAAATTTAACAGTTTAACCACCCCGCACAGTAATCTCATGAGTTAATTTTAAAATGTTTCTTAAGACAAATTTATTAAGAAGATTATGCATTCTTTCTTAGATATAAGCACTGAGGCGTTAAAGATTTCCAATAATTTTTGTTGTTCCTGGAGCATATCCATGCTCTGTCCAATATTTAATTTTTTGTTTTATTTTTTCTGAAGCTTCATCTTTGCTGAAAATTTCGACAGTGTCTGCTAAAATATATGTCGCTAGATAAGTTTTAACAATTCGAGATTCGTTTTCATCTACTAATTTTGCTAATCTAACTTGGTGAAGTTTTCCAATAACTTGAATATTCATATCTTTCTTTATTGTTGAAAGCATTTGCATAGCTTCATGTGACTTATTGTTTGCTTTAACTTGTACTGTTAGATATAAATACGTTCCCATGTACATCTTGATACCTTTGGTTTTAGTACAATATCCTCTCTCAACTTTTCCAGCAAAAATTACCCTATTGACATGTTCACTTCTGTGTTGAGGTTCAGTCATTCCATCATTTTGTACATCAGTGTTTGTTGAATATAATTTAGAAATTGAAGCAAAATGTCTTCGTACATTTTTACTTGCTTTCTGTGCTATGTCTCTAGAAATTCTCAGAGTAATCATTCTGCAGTGTAGAAGCACTTATATAATATTGAAAGATAAATATCTCGGTCTACATAGCTGGTATAGAAATACAAATAAAATAGTGAAAAAAGTAATCCATTCACAGATTCATTAGATATTTGAGAGCAACCAAATACTGAAATAAGAGAACACTAGAACATTATTACATTTCGAACAACACTTAGCTATTTTAACAGAACACTAGAACATTACTGCATTATTGCATTTCAAACAACACTTGGCTATTTTAACAAGGAGCTAAGCACAAAAAAAAAGTGTAACCCAATCTACTGAACTATAGAATTCTGGTATTGCAACTGTAGATTCACATTAAATGTTATGGTAATTAGGTATTGGTAAGCTTCATTTTTGGGGTCTGGTATAGTTTAGTACCACATGCACTTCTAGTTGGCCTGGCTCAACAATTTTTGCATATGTCAATCCTAACCCCCACCTGACTACGTCACCGAAAAATTACGTCATTTGGACGTCACAGTGGCGTAATAAGACCAACCAAAGTATGCGGATGGTCGTCCAATACGCACATACAATCACCCGAAATCGAGCAAGCTATTTCTCTCGTTTTTTCGTCACAACGATCACCATAGGAGAGAGATCGTCGGCGTTAGCGAGTTCGTTATCGGCGGTGCAGACGCCATTTCGGGCGATTGTAATTATACTTTGGCAAGCCATATGACGTGATGGTGACGTAATTTTTGGATGGCATAGTCAGGTGGGGGTTAGGAATACCATATGCAAAATTCGTTACGCTACACCCACTGGAAGTACTTGTGGTACTAAACTATACTAGACCCCATTTTTGTGCTCAAATGTTGAGAGAGAAGCCGCAGATTTTTTTTCAAATTTATTTAAAAATGCGCGCTTTAGCTCATTGTTCATGAACCTTATTGAACATATAACAAGATCTTCATAAAAATCAACAATCAGATTATAAACCATAAACAATTATTATGGACTGATGGTTAGGGAAACTGGGTCTAGTCTGCTAGTGTAATATAGTAGGTACCACAAGTACGGAAGTAGGCTACTTCTAGTGGGCTTGGAATGATCATTTTTGCATATGTTATTCAGTTATCCTTAACCCCTACCTGACTACTTCATCCAAAACCTCACTATCTATGACTTAATTGGAAAATAATAATTATTTGTCAGCTTGTAACCCTGTATCCTCCTGTCAGATTTACAGTCTGACAGTGGAACACTTTTATAACATGAATAAATAAAAATAGAGATAAATCTAATGAGTTTTGCGATTGTCTATAAATTAGTAAGTTTTTTTTATTTTTATTTTTTTTAAACGCTCACAAATGTGTTAAATGTGATACAGTAATAATCATAGAAATAATGGGAAAAAAAAATTTTACAATCATTATTATTCCAAACTGTAATCCATAATATCCGACGTAGTTTCCATTTTTCAGTATTCCAATGTTCAATAATCCATATATAATCCGTAATACTGTAATATCAATTCAGTGATATCAAGATGTTTACAAGTTAATAATACATTAGTTAAGCATTATTTGTTATACATAAAAATAGAAAAAAAAAACAATATTAGCAACTATACATTTACTCAAAATATAATCACAGACAGTTGGTTAAAAATTCTAATTCCTTTATGAAATTTGGTAATTTTCGAACTTTTTCTATATTTCTCCGACATGTTATTGAAGTTTGTATCTGTTTTATGACTGTTTGAACGTTAGGTATCTTTTTTTGAAATATAACAGCATTTCTTTCTAACCAGATCTTATATCTTGTTATTGATATAAGTAATACTATAATGTTTTCATGAAAATCTGAAAAAAATACAAAAATATATTGCAGTACAGCAGTGATTCCCAGCCTCCAATGACTAGTGACTTCCTTCCGGATACTTTTGGCACTCATGCCCCCACTGCTTATCATTCCAGTGGTATTTCTGTATTTCAGTATTTACAGTTGCAATACCAGCATTCTAGAGATTGATTGCCTCTTATAGTGTTATTGTGATTGATAGATTCCAGATCCGTATATGTTCAAACAATTCATATTCCCATATTTAACAAAGTGAAAACACTCTGTGGAATAACCTTCAATCAATCATTTTATTTCGTTTATTTGACATGTAAGAACACAAAAAGTAAACAGACAAAACAAAATGCAGAGATACCTGGAAGGCGAGCGTAACTTGAAGTAAAGTTAAAAAACGTACACGTAGGGATGGGCAATATAGAATACCTAATCCGGAGGATTCGAATCCAACAGGATCTGATAACAGGATTCGGTTTCCGCCTCTCCGGCGCCATTCATCAATTTTTGTATTTCGGGTTTCTAATTTATCAATTAAAGATGGGCGCTTTTTCTCGCGTGAAATCTCTCTCGTTTAATTAAACTTGCGTCTGCTCACAAAGAACCCGTAAAATCGGTTAACAGTCAGTTAACAGTTAACAATCGGAGTCCCTCGCGACTCCGGTCACGCAAAAACATGATTAGTACTGTAATTTATTCATTGTGTCACTTTATGTTTGAACGTGTTTTTTTGTGATGACAAAATAAACGATTGATTGATTGATTGACATCAACACTGTAATTGTAATCTCAATCGGCGTATTCTGGACAAGAAGTCGTCGAAGTACACCTCACGGCGAAGACTCGTTATTGCACTATTTTTGCTTTTTCCTGCTTTGTTATCTAGCTAGGGTATAATAATTATTTGTCCTGATTAACTGGCGATATTCCGATAATCTAATTGCAACAATATTTAATTTATCAACAATAATAATTTTTTTACACCATTTTCCGAAATACAAAGTTATATGGCAAAACACGACAATCTGTTACATTTAAATTTCACTTTCAAAAGATTACATATTTTTCGGTCCGTTTGTATCGTTAAAGAAAGACGCACGTTTGATCGAGTGTCTGTAGTATTTTAGTCGCGGATAAATTTAAAAAATGATGGCGCATCTGGCGAAGATAGTTACCTACGTATTGAGTGTGAGTACGGCCAAGTCTTGGTAGATAATGATATTTAGCGATAATAATAGAAAATAAATTCGTCTTCAGATGTTATTACCTAATAACTAATTATGAAATCGTGTTTACGGGAACTTTGTTTTTCAAGTCTTGCTCGCACAGAATAAAAAGTTGATTTAACTGATAGTGGGTAAATTTAATATTTTACAACGGCCGCATAAGTTGCAGTGGCCATACGATGGACCTGCATTTAATTAATTCTCAGCGGATGTGTTTTAGTGCACTAGGCACTTTAGTACACTGGGCAACATTAATACACTGGGCAACATTAATAATGATTTAATGCCGTTTCATATCTATTTTTGTATTTAACCGTGTAACGCACGTCGTAATTTAGCATATCAGCATTTAGAGATGACATACATTTGGAACAATTGAAGGCAAAAATATTGTAATATTCTTAGATTTTATTGTCCTTGGAAATGCCGGTTTAATATTAAATAAGTTAAGGATATTTTCAAATAAATAATACAATTATAGTAATACATTTACAATTTTTTAACATCTAAATCTAGCAATGTGGAAAACTCCCACTATTGAATAAATATGAAATTAGAATAGGATTCGGATCTATTTAACTATAAATTATTCTACATTGCCCATCCCTACGTACAAGTACGTGGGTAACATGCCTACCAACCAAAATAAAAAAAAATTAGAAACACACCAGCAATGGAACTAGGATTTAGGAAGAACGAGGACCTCTGTCACGCTAGCGAAATCCTGCTGCTCAAAAATACGATGTCATAAAAAGTGTTTCATTATAAAATTTATGAATAAAAAATAATTTAATTGCACTGAGCAAATGAGGTCTAAAATTTCGTTAGGGTTGGGTTTCCGTGGCTATTGATTAGAAATACTTCGCGAAGTGGGAACATACTTTTATGACATCGTATATTTTTATGTAGGATTTCGCTGACGTGACAGTGGCGAACGAATAGCGTTTATATGGCAGTATGGAGTGAAAATTGAAATGATTTTCGTGCCTAGCCCCTTCCAACTGCTCTGTGGCCCTCTTGAGGGACCCCGGCCCTATGGTGGGAACCGCTGCTATAGCTATTCAGTGGGGCTGGGAATGGTTAACCCGATTTTAGATGATTAACGGTTACGATTTAATTTCACCGTTAACTGATGTGCCAGGCACATATCATCTTTATAATGTACAATTTCTTCGAAAATGATTAGGTAATCGCAAATTTATCTTGGAAAGGACCCAATAAATGTGAAAAATAATTGAAATACAAATATTACTGATTATAAAAATTTGACAACAATAAGTTCAGAATCAGTTTTTGATCAAAATATATTGCTCACAATTTCATTGAAAAGGGGTCAACGTCACCCAACAAGTGCGCAGTTGATTCAGTTTTTCTTTACGATATCTCAAAGTAACATTTGCACATTAAAAATTTGTCACATAAAAGACATATAACGGAATCGGTTTAACTAAAAATACTTCCGTATATTCACAGATAAGATAAGTTTATTTCGACTTCATAATCAGCAAAGAGGCAATAAACTGGTTGATAAAAACAAATAAATAAAACTGAATATGAAATCAGGAGAGTAAAAAAACCTTGAATGTATTGTCAGAAAGAAGTGGTATGTGTTCACTCACCTGAAACTATTGAATCAAGTCATTCACTCTCGCATACACAACCATAGGGCATTAACAAAATTAGAAAAAGCACGCTGCATATCTTGCATCAGAGCCCGCGTTGCCAGATCCCAGCTATCAGAAAAGCCAAATCAAGACATAAAAAAGCCAGAAAAAGTCAACAATTTTACTAAGTACAAAAGCCTCATGAATTGTCATATTTTAAGTCTTTGGCACAATACTGATGCTGATGTAGAGCTATCAGTTAATTTAGTGAGCCACACAAATGTCTTTTCGGTTGCTATCATGACGATTTCCACTTCAGCCGGATGAAGGGTTTAAAGGTAAAAAGGATTAATTGAATGGCAGCACCAGAATCTACATTCGACACAATACAGTCAAGCTGACATCTATATGGAACAGTCAAAAAACAAAATAAAAAGAAATATCAAGCGGGCAGCATTATATTACTGTATTACCATTCATCAAGCGGTCAGCATTATATTACCATTCAATAATACAGGGTGCCGCTTCAGTATGTGATATATCTACATGTTTCTACTTAAACTTGTGATATGCCTTGAAAAATCTCACTATATCGTACTTTACTCTTGCAAATTTTTTAAATTTTGAAACCATCAATTTTATTAAAAAATTATCTAACCACGTGCCGCCTGCAGGTAATAGCTAATTCAGTACCGTAATTTTAGCGTAGTTAATCACATCGTTTGTGAGACTAAATTTTGATTACAGCAACTAAACTGAAGCTCCTCGGAGGGCATAATGACAATTAAGTTATCCAAATTTTTTTTGGAAACAGAACTAAAAACTGACAAATAATACGCAAAACTATAAGAACGAGGCAATGTTTACAACCATGCTTGAACATCGGTCTGAGAGGCTGCAGAAACTGCAATTATTTCTTATTGGGTATGGTTAAAAGCGTTAAGGTAATAAACAAGGAAATCGATGCTCGGGAAAATCCAAATGTTAAGTCGGCAAGTACCGGTACCGGTAATAGGCTATTGTATAGACACTAGAATAGGCTTAAAAAAGCCAGAAAAACGACAAAAAGCCAAACAGAAATTCTGACGCCAAACGTGTTTGAAAAAAGCCCAAAATGGCAAATTTGGCGTTAAAAAAGCCAATATGGCAACTCTGAGCAGAACTATTATGAAGCTATTCGATTCATGAATAATTTCGAGCGATACCATTGTAACGTAAGAAGATAAAATTATAACTTATTGTTGCGTCGAACCAATGAGCATATATACAATGAGTGGAAACTTGCAAAGATTTGCTCATTATGGCATTGTTTCCTGCATTTTTTACGTCGTCCAGCTAAATGATTCGTTACATATGGAGAAAACGCATTGCTCGCTTCAAAAATCCCTTGCTCTAGCCGAGTCGGGTGCGAAATTGGCCGTATTGAGGTCTTTAATTCTTCAATACGGTTCCATTACATTTGAACCCACGTACATTTGAACCCATGACAATTGCACCTGTATGCTATTGCACCTATGAAATATTTTTTGTTTCACGGATAGTTAAACCCATACTAACCCTAACCCATGGGTTTTAGCACCCGCATATAGATTGAACCCGTGGATATACGCATGTATACGCATGAACGATATGTCATCGAATTGGTCGATACGAGAAAATCAGTACATGTAATCAGTAATCAGTGTTGCTACGATAAAATGACCTATTGTGGGAAATGGAACACACTATTAAAATGAAAGGGTTAAATACATTATAATTCCAAGTTACACAATGCATCAAATTGGTCGATACGAGAAAGGCAGTACATGTAATCAGTGATCAGTGTTGCTACAATAAAATGACCTATTGTGGGAAATGGTACACACTATTAAAATGAAAGGGTTAAATACATTATAACTCCTAGTTACACAATGCACATTCGCTACAACATATCGGATTTGTAGAATTCGCAACATTGCGAAAATACGAATCACAACTAGCTATAAAATACTGTATATGCGGTCTTAGGGATAAAGACTGTTCACCCTAATATTCAAAGTTCGATTCCCACGTTATTAATTTCACGTGTTATGGAATGTGACTCCAATCTGGATTCCCTCAGACGATAATAAGCACACGATGATGATTGTCGAATTGTGTATATTATTGAAAAGATGCACGATCCAAATTCCAAATACAGATAAAATTGTATACACGTAACTCCTAATGCAGTAAGATTACGGTCAGATCACAAGTCATATATCGAGTGAAACAAGAAACACAATATTATAGAGCATTCTCGGCAAACCGGAAACGATTCGTTATCAAATTGGTCGAAACGAGAAAGGCAATACATGGAGCGAATGCATTATCGCTGTTGCGAAACATAATGCGGCCTATTTTGTGAAATATTACATGCTATTAATATGAAAGGGTTAAATACATTATAATCCATAGTTACACAATGCACATTCGCCACACCTTCGTATTGCCTTGCTATTTTATAGTGATTCTCTTATTTTGACGTAAGTCGGCGCACCGCAATTAATTTAACAAAGCAAGACATTTTTAATAGTCTAGTATTGGTCGTGAATACTTGCCACAACTGGAACATTATTAGTCAGTAAAAGTCTGTTATTTCAGCGCTACAATTACAAAAGCCGTTCCCCGAGGATTTCGTGAGACAAAGCTAATGCTCGAAGCTGTTGGGATGGGACTCATAATCAGGGAAATCCTAATATTGAATTGCTAAATTGAATTCAACATACTACTTATTTGAAGGGGTATGGTGGCCCATCGTTGTCACGTGTAAAATTTAAAAAAAAATGAAAAAAAAAATGAAAAAGCGAAAATAAAAAAATAGTTGTGAAAAAACATAAAAATAATTGAAAAAAAGAAATAAAAAAAAAATTTAATAAAAAAATTAAAATTAAAAAAAAAAAAATTGGATAAAAATAAAATAAAAAGGTTGACAACGATGGTCCGCATCGTGGCCCATCGTTGTCACGCGTTTCTATTTTTGGAAAATTTGATGCTGCTTGGGACCAACGTTGTCAGGCTTAATCCTACACGCACAAATGTGTTTCCTGGGTTTCTAACTCACTACTGATTTTCATGAGCAATATCCAATAAATTCAACATGAAAATGTTCTATAAATTCTCCATGCTACAAGTTCAACCACAAGCAATATATTTATAATAATGATAAGAGAATATAGAATTGGATACGAAAATTTGTTTTTACGTGTAGAAGATAATTTAATTGGAAAATGCTGCTTAACTGCTCAGACACTCGTGCGATGCCGGTACGGTTCCGTCTGACCGTACCGGTACCCATGCAATCACTCGTGAAAGAATGGGAGATACGGATAGTCTCGTAGAATATAGTCTACTGAAACACTCTCTGCGCTTACCCCATACCGTACAGCCGTAACGTACCGATCCAGACAAATGATAAATCGCCCGTGCTCAACCATTTATTTCAATCCATACCTCGACTCACTATATTCTACTAGGATCGAGGTATGGATGGACCTTTCCCCGAGCATCGACTTCCTTGTTTACTTCGTGACATTGGCCAATCAGCAAGATGCAAAAAGTGACGTAACAATGCCCCCTTTTTGCATCCGCTCAGACACTTTTCTCACTCAGACAGATTTTCAAGCGTGATTGTAAACATTACCTCGTTTTCGCATTTTTGAACTCTATTCGTTAGTTTTCAGTTGTGTTTTGAGAACTTGAACAAAAATCAGATAATTCAATGATCACTCTGTCTTTCTAGGAGTTTTAATTTAATTGCAGTAATAAAAGTTAGTGTAGAAATAGCTGTGATAGACTAGCCTGAAATTCTTTACCGGTACTTTTAAAAAACAGATTGTTGTATGCGATGAATTATAATGATGGTTTGAAACACATATCCCATTTTACAGGCGCCAACTCGCAAAAGCATTCCTAAAATAGCCCTGACAATTTTGCAATGGTTAAGTATAGGGAGAATTTTCCGAGGGTCAAAGTTCGGGGAAAGGTCCATTGAAATAAATGGTTGAGCACGGGCGATTTATCATTTGTCTGGATCGGTACGTTACGGCTGTACGGTATGGGGCAGGCGCAGAGAGTGTTTCAGTAGTCTATATTCTACGAGACTATCCGTATCTCCCATTCTTTCATGAGTGATTGTATGGCTACCGGTACGGTCAGACGCAAAGCGACTACCGGTATTTGGTAAGACGGTACCGGCATCGCGAGTGTCCAGCCAACTGAGTAGTTAAGCAGCATTCTTCAATTAAATTACCTTATACACGTAAAAACAAATTTTCCGAATTTTCGTATTCAATTCTATATTCTCTTATCATTATTATAAATATATTACTTCTTGTTGAACTTGTAGCATGGAGAATTTATAGAACATTTTCATATTGAATATTGCTCAAGAAAATCAGTAGTGAGTTTGAAACCCAGGGAACACATTTGTGCGTGAGGATTATGCCTGACAACGTTGGTCCCAAGCAGAAGCAAATTTTCTAAAAATAAAAACGCGTGACAACGATGGGTCACGAGGCGGACCATCGTTGTCAACCTTTTTATTTTCTTTTTATTCAATTTTTTTTTCTTTATCTCATTTTTATTTATTTATTTTTTTTTAATTTTAATTTTTTTTTTAATTATTTCTATGTTTTTTTACAACAATTTTTTTATTTTCGGTTTTTTATTTTATTTTTTATTTTTATTTTCAATTTTACGCGTGACAACGATGGGCCACCATAAAGGGGTTAAAAAACATTAAAACCCATAGTTACAATCCACCTTCGCTACACCGGTATCCACATAACCAAAGTTTTGAGCTATCGGGCGTTTTTTGCTAGCGTCAGAACATCCGGCTAAGGCCTGCGTGCTCCGGAAAGGCTCACGTTTCCTCATCCTTTTCGCTGTTAGGAACTGGACATGTCTTCAGTATAACAGAATATTGATCATTTAGTTTGATTTAGATATTATAGATGCTGACCAGCACCATGGTCGCTAGGATTCTTGTTAAATTAGCAATTGCAGTTTTGTTTCTTTCCAGTTTGTTGTTCTTCTTTGTACCTTTGTATCAACACAAAGTTTTGAGTGATCATTCTGAAGAAATTTTCAAAAGTATGACAAGGTAGGGTTTTCAATTAATGTATTTTTTTCATAGTTTCACTCGGAATATGACTCTGCCCAAAGAGCCACTGATACACGAGAGCGTATATATACAGGGTGATCAGTCCAAGTGTAGGCAAATGTTAATTAAAATATCTACAATATAAATGTAAAAGAGAAAAAAAAAAACTATTTTGCAGAAAATAGCAAGATAAAGATAAATAATAGAATTCATTATTATTTTTCGATATATTCTCCTATTGCCTTCACCACACGCCTCGATCTGATTGGAACTTGACTGCACGAGGCACGTATAGTTTCTTCTGAAAATTTGTCCCAACAAGTCATCAATCTATGATTTAGCTGTAGCAGTTGTTCTCAATCTGAGTTACGCACACCCTTGTGATACGCGGGAGCTTTTCAAGTGTTACGAAAGCAGCTTTGAATTATTGCAACAATTAACTTATGTTTCCGCTAAATGGCGTTTATGGCGCTCGTGTCTCTTAGAGATCGCTCTTGCCTGTTATTGTCCACCTAAAATGAAACGGGCATGTTTTTGCCATTTTGCTCGTTACTTCAAAATACATCTCCAGTGGTGGGATTCAAATTTTTTGTAAGTCGGTTCCATCACAGAAGTAATATTTTTCGACCGGTTCGGTTACAAAATGGCATATTTTTTAAGCAAATAAACTGATTATTTTTAATTACTTCCTAATTAACATTTCAAAATAATAGTTGAGTAAGCATCATTATGTCAAAATTAGCATCGAAATCTTTGATGATGTTGAGGATTGTCTATAATGCTGTATATAATATAACTTAAAAACCTGAATGTGTATGATCTACTGAAAACTCATGCTTGAATGTTGATCTTCTATAAAAATGGTGTTATTCTATAAAATAAAAATAAACACAAGAAATATTTATCAAAAAAAAAAGAGTTTACTGAAATTAAACTCAAATTTTATAGTCGTCTCGTGACTTGTACTTATGACGCAACAATTCAATTTTCAAACAAACAATCACAAAATGAAAATTACCACAACTATAAAAAATGACCACAATTTATACCTGTTACGTGCGAGCTTGATCAGTTCAAAATAAAAAAAAAACACGGTTCTATAGAACCAGTGCGAACCGGCTGAATTCCACCATTGATATTATCATAACCACTAAATTATCCGAAACCTCGGACAAATAAACTTTGATAGGTGCTAGCAGCTATCACTTACGCTCCTTTCTTTGCCGATTTATTAATGCAGACGCGTTGTGACGCACCACGCAAAACGGCGAGAACATGCTCGTTCCGTTTTCGGTGGACAGTATCGGCAAGGGCGATCTGCAAAGACAAGGATGTGTCGCGCTATAAACGCTCGGCAAATACAAAAGTTTATTGTTGCAATAATTTCAAAGCTGCTTGCGTACCAGTAGTGGTGCACATACCTCAGACTGAGAACGACTGCTCTAAAGCAGCGTTTCCCAAACTGTGACACTAGTGTTCGTGGGCGTCTTCCAAGTGTTCTGTGGAAAGGGAATCAAAAATACGTCTAAAATGATCGCCATGATCTTTGGAACATGGAGTAGTCGCCCAATTACCGTTCGATATCCCGTTACCGTCGGCCCACGGTGTCTCCAAAATGTCGTGTACCACCTGTCACGTGTGCCCCACTTGTCCCATGTGTACCACTTGTACCGCATGTCCCATTAGGATAGCATTAGAAACCATACTATGACTGAAATTGAATCGAATCACTGAAACATTATACAAAGTAGTAAACGCGACGCGGATTGTGATGATAAATTAAAATCCATGTTCTTTTCCTGTTGCACCGCTTCCATCCCGACATTAGACGACATGCGGGATGCGTCAAGGCAGCATCAAAGTCATATCCCTTTTCCGAGAAACAGCAATCCCAACAATAGAAAGAAGCTTTGCATGGCGTTTCGCATATAGAGCACAGTTTTCCTCTGCTTTCCGAATTCATTTCGATAAATTGTAATACTGTATCGATCTAACCTTACTTGCTCTATCAGTCTATCTAAACACGCACAATCTATAATATCGCTACTCTTGAGTTTCTTGAAACTTGTACGGCACTGTGTATGACGATTACTAAACGTCACAATCCACAATTCTTGCACTTGTGCGCAACAACACGTCTGCAGAAACTATCATATTTGTTTAAATAAATAAGTCTTGCGGCGAAACATTACTAGGTTGCAAAGCAATTACGGTGCAATCGATTTAAGTAGTTTAACCAAGGGTATGCAACCTTCAATACAGGAAGGAGGGCCAGATAAAGATGACTGAGTAAAACCGCGGGTCGCACTTTCAGTCACACAAACATTTTGGTTATTCTTGCTATGACAGGGTTATCAGTTCCGGAATATATCTGTGTATATATCGGATCGGAACCGATATCTTCATTAGACGTGACATTAGAGGCAAACACTAAGACTCAGGGGTTCTCAACCTGGGGTTCACGAATCCCCAGGGGTTCACGAGAAGATTTCCAGGGGTACTTGGATGACAGTCGAGTTTTCGTGTTTTTTTTTTTTTTTAATATCCTTTAACAGAGAAAAGGTTGAGAACCCCTGCACTAAGTAATGGAAAGTTAACGACATAGAATGGTAGAATGCATGGATGGATCAATATACACACTATTTAAATTAAGAAACAATAGAACATTTATAATAAATGCAATATGTAAAATAATCAATCATACTAGGTATGTTTAACACAATTCTGTTAGTTTCCGCGGCGCATTTGGCAACTCGCCACGGCGAACCCATTGGGAACCGCTACATTACACAATCTTTATCATTTTTAGGTTTCATTTTTTGGTGTTCCGCAAAGCGAGATAAAAAGTGTAAGTGTTCCGTGACCGAAAAATTTTGGGAAACGCTGCTCTAAACTAAAGCATAGATTGATTACTAGTTGGGACAAAATTATAATGGGGGGTTATAATGATAATGAATGATAAATAAAAAAAAAAGTATATATACAGTAAACATATATATATTTGAAGGCAATTTGAGGACTGTCTTGCATATATATTACTGGCTACTACAATTCCTATCTATTATCAAATTTTTCACCTGGGATAAAAGCGTACAATTTGTCCGCATTTCCAAGTTGTGAACCAAGATGGCGGAACAAAATAATGGGCTACAGTTTCTTGTACAGTCCCGCTCTGTTGGATTGGACTAACGACTTATTCAAAGCATTTTCAAATCTCATTCCCTCATTCTGAACCGATATATACACAAGATAAATTACTCTGCAAGTAATTGGCGAATAAATAATTAGAAAATTTTTCTATCTCAGATGGTTTTGTAATCACTTATCGTAATCACAAATCGCTAACCTGTGCCTGTCAGAATATTTTCAACACTCTGGGCGTCAAATGACAATTTTAATGTATTTCTCTAATACGTTTAAAAAACACTTTAATTTACTGAAACAGCAATCCCGATGAACATTTGATACATATTGTTGTTGTTGCATGCGGCGATCGTCTGGAAGAAGCATTGATCAATATTAAATCTTCATTACTATTCACAAAGCACAACATTTTTTATCACATTTTTGCTGAAGATGCTCTTCATTCCGGTTTTGTCGAAGGGTTAGTGCATTTGTATACATAGAAGCTATTTAACCCGAAAATCGTATTTTTTTTAAAGATTCTCAAATTTTTTTTTAGAATTTGGTCTTTGCCTGTAAAGTATCGCTCCAGCCTTCAGTATAAACTTTATAAAATTACATATCCTAAGGACGAAAACGCGAAAGAATGGAAAGAACTATGCAAATTATGCGCATCACAAAGATTATTCTTGCCGACGGTGCTTAGTGAAGATATCGATTCTGTAATATTTGTCGACACTGATGTCATTTTCCTCAGTGATGTGTTTCAACTTTGGAGCGTTTTTGCAGAGTGAGTCAGTTTTTTAGTTTTTAGTTTTTTTCTCTGTCCGGATCCAGCGACAATTCGCAATACAATGAATACAAATAGTTTGTTGTTTATATATACATTTTCGATTCTGTAAATATTGCTAAAATTCCTAAGACAACTTTTGTACGACAACCCTCAAATTTTAGATTCAACTCTACACAATTATCCGCGATGTGCATTGAATATGAAGATGAAAAGATGGGTTGGTACAACAGACTCGGAAGAACTCCATACTACGGGAAAACAGGTCTCAATGCAGGAGTAAGTGCAGTTTTTTCGGAAGCAAGCTGATCAACAATGCAAAGTATGTTTAGCATATTTGCAAAGTTTTCGATCTGAACCTAACTTACTGAGCCGCCTTCAAAGATGGCGTAACAATTCATCTCTCGAACTTCAACGAAACTTTTTCGGTACTCCCGTAGTATGTTAACCAAGATGGTGGACATCGGAACGTAGTATCTGTACCAGGTTAGGCCATAATTTTATTCCAATTTTTCTTATTTTAGTTCTATTACGAGTTCGGAGACTAGCCAAGTAACTCCCGTTGTATTTGCATCTGAAATTATGGCCTAACCTTAACCTGGTACACATACTACGTTCCGATGTCCGTCATCTTGGTTCACATACTACGGGAACGGGAGTACCCTTTTTGCTTCTGAATAAGAACAAGATATCGACAGCACTTTATGTAGCTATATACTGTATTTCTACGGAATGTTGTTGATTGATACGTTTTCATTTTAGATTATACTCATGAATTTGACTCGAATGCGAAAGGCCAAGTTCAGAAATGATTTCAAACATAGTTTGATGACATGGAAAGATATGCTTCAGCCTTTGTATGATAAATATCAATACAGTTTAACATGGGGGGAACAGGATTTACTCAATATCATATTTCACTATAATTCTGGTAACTAAACAAACTTCGCTGAGGTTTTGTATTTTTTACGCAGGGCCCGCCTTGACCATCGCGGCGCCATATGAAAAACGGATCGAACGAAGCCCTGCCTGTGTATATCTATGGGCAATAACTGAAAACTAAGCCCCTATTTATTACCTTCTGACTAATTAGACAACGATTTAAGTTATTTTACACCAACTTTACGTGCATAGCTTAAATACTCTGCAAAATACGTGACAAATTGGTCCAATTCAACATTTTACATATAGAATACGCCTATGTTCTCTCTTAGGAAATTGTCGAGTTATATTGTTTACAGATATGCTGTATGAGCTCTCTTGCGATTGGAATTATAGACCAGACCACTGTATGTTTGGTCAAATGTGCAAGCCTGCCAAAAATGGTGTGAAAGTTGTTCATGGATTCCGAGGTGTTTATCACAATGAAAAAGAACCAGCATTCAAGGCTGTGTTTGACGCTATCAAGGCGCATGATTTTCAAGATATGGAGGAAAATCTCATTCAGGTTGGGCGGAACAAAGAATGCTATCAAACTAGAAGCATCAAAATTTTTTGATGGATCAATATTGTGCTTCATAATCGGATTATTTGTAGTTTCAGTCAAAAATATATTTAGGTTGTTGTATATACGTGTATATGTAAAATTGGTTATGAAAACAGCAATATCAACAATTTTTACTTTTCAATTTATTTACAGGTAATGGCAAGAAATCTAAAAATGACTGAAACTACAAATTGTGGAAAAGAACACAATTGTTTTCTGAAGGGGTTGCGCAAAGCATTGGAAGATAAATAATTTATTGTTCATCAACAATTGATATTTGATTACATATGATAAAGAATTCAAAGTTACATTTTTTATACTTTTTTGCGCGGACGTTTTTGTGGCATTACATGTAATAATGGATCTTTTTTTGGTTTTCAATAATCGTCCTTTTTTGAAAATAAATTCTCATATTACATTTCATCACATTGGAATGAACAAGCGAAATGAGATTTCTTAATCCTTTGTTGTTTTACCACGATTTGAATGAACAAGTGGTTATTCGATGGAAATTTCATATAACCTAATAGGAATAAATCGCTCTTTTATACTTTTGTTTTATATTCAAGAATTCCACAAATGATACATTTCCTCCATTTTCTTACATGCGGGATTTAGGCCTAAAAGGCCTTTGATTGCACAGGTTTGGAATGGCTTCATAGTAAATTACCAAACTATCGTCCAGGCCAGATGCTGTAATCTAAAAACGCTATTTTGATTGCAAAAGCTTACCTTGATTCGCATGCATAGTTTGCATTTTCGCAATTACAAAATCAAGTCGTTCGTCGAAGTACAAGACACTTTTCTCGTGTAGACAAATTTTCAAACATGGTTGTAAACGATGGCTCGTTTCTGTAGTTTTGAATACTAGCTATTTGTCAGTACTTACTTAGCTATGTTCCTGAGATTTGGGTATAAATCGAATAACCCGAGGAGTTTTAGTCTAGTTGCGCAATGGCATATGCTGCGATAGACTCGACTGGAGTTAACTATGAGCACTTTCAAATGGAGGAGGTTGTATCGAATCAAGATGTTGGTTATATACAGGCATTTGTTGGTATTCTCTATTTTCCTCAGTATAATTTATCGTTAGACTCACTCCTTCATATGTGACGCTGATCCATAAGCATCATTGGTTTATTGCGTCTCCCTTCACACTAAAATGCATTTTTTTTATCCTTCCTAATTATGTTTGTACAATGTGTACTTGGCATGTAAGTAAATAAACTACTGACTGACTGAAAACCAGCTTGTATTGCGCTATCTCGCGAAAACACTCTCAAAATAGGCGTCAAAAAGTTTGCATCGGTAAAGTATAAGAATAATTTTTCTGAGGTCCAGGGTGGGGAAAAATCCATACCGGTACTGTGATAAAACGCAGCTTTCCGTAAATAATTTTGCATTTGTAACGTATAGAAAGAAATTTCCAAGGGCCGCGAAAACATCCAAAAGTAGCTTTCACTTTCTGGCAGTTGAGTCAAAAACGTTAGAGAACAAATCACCCAAAAACTAAAACGCGGCAGAGTTGGTGATAGCACTAATGGACCTTTCCCTGAACTTTGACCCCCGAAAAATTCTTCCTATACTTTACCATTGCAAAATTTTTGGGGCTATTTTAAGAGTGCTTTGGCAAGTTGGCGCCTGTTAAATGGGGCGTGTGTTTCAAATCATCATTATGATTCATCGCATACAACAATCTATTTTTTAAAAGTACCGGTAAAGAATTTTAGCCTAGTCTATCACAGCTATTTCTACACTAATTTTTATTACTGCAATTAAATTAAAACTTCTAGGAAGACAGAGTGATCATTGAGTTATCTGATTTAGATTTAAGTTTCCGAAACACAACTGAAAACTAACAAATAGAGTTCAAAAATGCAAAATCGAGGTAATGTTTACGACCACGTTTGAAAATCTGTCTGAGTGAGAAAAGTGTCTGAGCGGATGCGAAAAGGGAGCATTGTTACGTCACTTTTTGCATCTTGCTGATTGGCCAATGTCACGAAGTAAACAAGGAAGTCGATGCTTGGGGAAAGGTCCATAGCCTATTTTTTTTCCGGCGTCTCGTGACCGTGTTTACATTTTCAAACTCGCAGTAGTTGTCTTGCGTTCACGTTTGTGTGGTGTTGTCCATTGCTAACCTAAACAGATGATGAAGTTTGCAATAATTTTGCTTTGCTTGACAGCCATTTGTAATGCTGGGCAGATGTGAGTATACACCCTCTACGTTCTACTGTTCTAGGCTGCACTTTCATATTTTGCAATGTCCTGATGTCTGAATGCAGGAATTTAATGCATCTTCGTACCGGTACTTTAGCGTCGGAAATTACTAAATTCAGGAATTGCCGTACCGCAGAACCGTATCCTACCGTGATATACGGTACCGGTACAGATACAAATTTTATGAATTTTTCAAATGCCAAGATATGAACTTTTTACTTTACTCAGCACAAATTCTGAAATTGCGTACCGGTACTCCAGAACTCAGTAACTGCAGGACTGGTGTTCTATTATGGTCTCACAGTCTAACAGGGCTGATGTACCGGTAGGCTAGCTGTGTAGAGTGGCCAGGTGGTGCTATCTTATTCTTAACCACTGCTGCAATGAGTGCAGGGGAAACGTAACACTAAAATTTATTACGAATTGATTTATCAAAACTAAAGCACATTTGCCATGCAATTTCTGAGTTTGCATGACTGTTCTACTGCTTTAGCATCTTTACCAGCTCAATACTGTAAAGCCCTGAAATCTTTATCTCATACTTTTTATTATGCATTAATTAAGCATCATCATGTCCATTATTCTTTCGCTGTGAAAAGTTATCCTTCGGATAATAACTTGGAATCTCACTGTCTCATGACTTATTTTTTCAGTGTTAAGCTGAAAAAGTTCAAGAGAATTCGAGAACATCTCCGACAAGAGGGGTTAACATATACGAGTAACCTTGCCAACAAGTACAACTTTGGTTCAGTGGGAGATGGTGGACCTGAAATATTGAAAAACTATCTTGATGTAGGTTCTAGATAAAATATTAGCTCGCTTGAATAAAATTATCTAGAGCTAGCATACAGTTGATTCTGAGAGACAAGTGTGGTAATTAAATCGTGGCGATTGAAGTCAAAATTTTCAACAAATTCAAATTATATTAAATTGACTAAACATTCTCATCAGTCAAGTCAAGAAGGCATGCGGGCGCCAAAGTTTTCAAAGTCTGAGTTAATATTCCATTTTAGCTAGTTGTGCTAGTTGAATTTTTTTTGATAGATAGACTAGCCTGAACCAGAATTCCTTAGAAATTTATCTTTTATTTTATTCATCATTATTTACCAGGCGCAATATTTTGGGGAAATACAAATCGGTACTCCTGGACAAAAGTTTGCTGTAGTTTTTGATACAGGATCATCGAATTTATGGGTTCCATCATCTACTTGCTCGTACCTCAACATTGCATGCTGTAAGTTCAAAATATTAATGCAATATTCTATTGTAGTATGTTCACAATATTTTTCTTTTTTCTGCACAGCAAATCAATCTACATTGTATATTGCCCATCAGAAGGATTTTGTTCTCTTAACCTAATTCAGATATTTTCTGCTGATCTTACATTTCTGGTGCATAGATGTAAACAGTGTTACTTTTTACATCGGTCAGGATTGGGCCAATATTGTTTTTACCTAATAAGATAAATTTTGTTACTCTATGAAATGTAAACTTTTAACATGGTTAAATTTTGAATAAAAATGATTCGTATTAACCAATTTGCCCCTATTCTTATTTCTCCGAAATTTTTAATAATACCTTTATTTAATATTTATATTTTAATCTGGACGATATTTTTCCTATTCAGTGCTCCACAACAAGTATGATCACACAGAATCAGATACTTATAAAAAAAACGGAACTGATTTTCAAATTCGATATGGATCAGGGAGTCTAACTGGATTTTGCAGTCAGGATGATGTTACAGTAAGATTTTCTTATATGGCTCATCTATAACAGTGGCTGTTAAAGTATGGGTCGCTGAAGGTCTTAAAATGGGTTGCGCCAAGATCGTCAATGCAAGGACGATCCAAGATGAGAGGGCCGAATCTTTCAGCTGGTCCAATTTATCTTCTAGACTGGTATTTAAGAACAATGAAATATAAAATGTCATTTACGGAAAGAACTGGCTTGAGCACATTGTTGCATCACAATTTATATATATATATATATATACCATTAATACTAATTGTTTTATGGTGTCGATAACTATACACTTCGCTTGTTGTTGTGTTGATGGCGCAAAATGTCATCTTACTGAAGCAAAATGACCAAAAATGGATGCCTCTTTTGGTAATGTGAATCCTACTGAACAAGGCAAAAAAGATGCTTGTCTCCCAACATTAGTTAATTCATGATCTAGCTAGAGAGAATGTGGCTCCAGCTGATGATTGAAAACTTGTACATTGTGAGAGAGACCGAAGGCCTAGCGAGGTCTTGTTTGCGACACACAGCGGTATAGGTAATTGGAAACGGGGCAATGACTTTTCTGCTACCATTCGCGACTACGAGTTTGTGCGAGCAAGGAATTTCGTCACTGACGAATATTAAAACGAACCCTCGCAATTGCTTCGATTCTAGTGATGACTCGCGCATTGCGCTCAGTAAAATAAAGCTGTGTATTAGAGACAAGAAATTTCAGTTTCACCAATCACATTGAGTTAATGGACCGTTTCTAATAAATCGTTGTCTGTATTTGAGTCGAAGAGTACTAAAATTAAAAATACATTTTCGCAATGTTAAGGTTTTGGTCACAAGAATTCATAAAACTCAGATTTGGGTCGAGCTAACAAAGAACCATTGGTCTATAAGAATACTGTATATGATTGTAAGATGTGTAAAGCAGATTTGGATTTGCAGACTCCAGTCATAATTTATATTTTAATACGTTCATGGACAGACTACAAAAAGTGTGAAAAATTGGTGATCAGAATTACCATAGTACTTCAAATTCAACATTTATGCGAAGAAAATTAATCTATTCTAAATTTGACCCAGATATTGGTAATTCAACTCGAAAGAATTTTTCAGAATATCATCAGGAGATGGTTTTCTTTTTTCACAAATGACAGTTTATTTTTGAGTGGTTCATGTAGTAACTAGTCTCATTTTATTTGTTCCTATAATATTGTTTCTGATGTAATATTATGCCACAATTCTATTTTGCTATGTTAATTGGATATATCATGTAAAGTTGCATAATGATATTGATAAGGGTACGCTAAACAGGAAGGTTTTGGTTTTTCATCATATTGTAGTAATATCATTATAATAATGTATGTAATATCATCATGTAGAAAGTAGAGTCTATTTACCATTAAAACAAAATTGTAACCTAGTAAAAAGGAATTATTAATTTGTCAGGTAAAGCCTTTTTTGAGACGCGATAAAAATAAATGTGTCACCTGAATCTCAAGAAATGTCTTTCCTTTTTAATGTAAGCAAATTCATGCGAGTCACGCGCCTATCCCATGATACTGGAATAAACCGGTGAAGACAGTCATTGACCAATATCATGTGATTCTGTAAATCAGTAAACAAGTTGCACTTTGAAATATCACATGACTTTTTTCATGTCTGCTTTTTTGCTCATGCATGCATGTTGACACTGCAAATATTGCGTAATGTGTGAAATATGAATGCAAATAATAATGACTGCAAATTTTTTAAAAGCAAATATTTTTAGTAGTATACTTTAGTAAAAAGATTTCTGGGCTGATTTATACAGTCATGCATATTTAGAAAAATATATGTAACATAGCCTTCTAGAACTCATGATTTCACTGTAAAACTACAAATATTACAAAAACGTTGATACAGCTTTTGAATTTTCAAAAAACTCTGGGAAGCGCTCTAATTTTAAATGATTGGACATACTTATTATACCATTTGAAACATGGTTGTCAAGATCTGTTGTGGTGTTCCTTCTAAATGTTGTAAATATTCAGATTGAAATTAAGAACAAAACTGTAACTTGATATTAATACGAGCTATTTAATCAATACTTCTATCTCGTGATTTCATTTAACCGGTTCATTTCACTATACTTTGTTTAAAATAATATTGCATTATTGCAACACCACATCCTTTGATGGCCAACAATCACATCCTATTATATTATTGCCTAAGTGCAATTTTTATATTATTCATTTTGTGGTCTTTTATTTAGTCATCAGCATAAAGCCTGAGGGTATTCCTAATGAATATTTATGGAATTTTATATCGATTGTATATTTTTTTAACATCACTAAAATGAGTAAACAAAATACTATTATATTATTATGACTGTGTGTATGTGGGTTGATGCATTATTATATAATCTTATTGAACCAAGTACTTCCATCATGTGTAAGCATTCTGTTTAGTCATTTCCTTCACTGTTTGGGAATTTGATATTTCTTGTTTTGCTTTCATTTTAGAGCAAATTTAGAGCAAAATACTTAAACCATTACTAATTCAAAAACAACAAACCTGGTTAAGATATATTGAAAACTGACTTCCGAACAAAATTGAAACTGTAAAGGAACTTTATGGACACCCTGTATAATGATTGGGTTATTGCATGCCTAACTACCAATGCATTTTCTATGCTTTTAGTTTTGTGTAAGTAGATTTGTATGAAATGACCGAAATGCTTTTAATGCCCATTATACACTAAGATTTCATCAAAGGGTGTCAGATAATTGGAATTTCATCCATTTTTTCTATATTTTCACAGATTGCAGGATTGCCAGCTTCTAATCAAACATTTGCAGAAGCCGTCAAAGAACCTGGCATCACTTTTGTTGTAGCTCAATTTGATGGAATACTGGGGCTCGGTTATCAAAGTATTTCTGTAAATGGAATCAAACCTGTGTTCAATACAATGGTTGAAAGTACTGGAATGAAACCACAATTTTCATTCTACTTAAACAGGTATAAATTTTCTTGATGAATTTTTCTCAATTCATTTCTTGCAGTGGTGAGGACGTTGATGAATGGAGTGTCATCTGCTAATTGTCTCTGCTAATTAATTAGCGATAGCACAAGATTCAGCATCAAGTAATACACAAAATTATTCAATATTCATGGTCATGATAAGGAATTGCTAATTGTGGAAAAATCGGTAGAATATGGCCTAAAAATATATCATCAAAAAAAAATTTATTTTTCGGCCGACAAACTCTCGATAATAACAAGGACATAGGTCGAATGGAGTGGGTTTTTAAAATAGTTTACTATGCGGGTATTTGGTAAACGGATTTTTATGGAGTGAACTATTGTGACAATATAAGTGTTTGTCTTTCCCATGTAATTTGAAAAACGAAAAATACTTTTTTTAGAGGTAAGTCCGATTACAGGTCATCTGAGCTTTGAGACGAGTCCGAGTTAATAAATGAGTTAAGTCTCGCTGGCAGTTAGATGATGATGAGTCATCCCATTTAGATGATTCGAAACACTTTGAATCTTGAATTAATGGTGACTTGAGTACTACTCAAGTTGAATTAAAAAATGGCTCCAGGTTCAAGCCTCTCCAACACTCATACTCTTGACGAAATACAAAGTTTGTTACACAAAGTTTGTTACCATATTCCACTTCATTTTATCGACTGTGCATATATTTATTTGATCAAATTCTTTTTTAAATGTTAAGAAATCCCAACCAACAAATAGGAGGCGAAATCTATCTTGGTGGTGTCGACACCAGTAGGTTCACTGGAGATTTCAGCTGGAATAAAGTTACAAGAAAGGTGATAAGTTGAAAACATTTTGGCTATGATAATTCAAAGTATTTGAGTATTGAGGTCATCGAATTTTCTAATAACATCTAAATGAATCATTTTACCATTTCATCAGCTGATACTAATCAATGAATTTGCTACAAAATTGAACAATCTCAATTTTTTTGCTGAAACGAATTTTCATAAAATCGTTTTCTTGAATTTAATATACATCATATTCATGTGTCTTTTATTATTAATAATTATCAGATCAGCGAACTAAATACCTAATTTGAATACATTTGTTTATTTTACATCAGCTCCAGCTAATCTCAACTGAGTAGGGGAACTTTAGGCAGTTATCTTATCTATCTTAATTGTGTTTGAGGATGCTATCCAATGAAATTGATTTTCTTCTTTCAGGCATACTGGCAAATTCATATGGACGGTGTTAATGTTACTCATTCTCCTCATGGGAAGATCAGGGTGAAATATTTTTTTCATTATTTTAGGGTTATTGTCATTTTTAATAATATCTTTTTGAAGAGACCATTGTAGTAAAGGTTTTGACTTACAAGATAGGAATTGTTGTTTTTGAATTTTTAAATGATCTTATCATTTGCAAATGTATGAGATAAAATTGGTTTCAATTGCTTGCCCAAATTTAAAACTGCATCTATTCTTTTTCCAAAATATTTCATTTTTTGTGAACAGGTTGGAAAAACTACAGTATGTGATGGAGGATGTGAGGTAAGTCCATTTTTGAGAATTCTTTTTTTTGTTATCCGAGCGTTGAAACTATAAAAACATTTATTATATTAGGTAAGGTTGCTGTAGGGTGCTCCATTTATTAACTGCTGGTTGGTTACGGTTACGGCTTCTATGCATCTGAAACAAAAAACTGGCTAAACCTGGTAACCGTACAAGAGGCCATGGTATGCCATATGATCAATCTGTCTTATAAGGCTTCCTTTCTTCGGAATTAATAAAATGATAAGTTATCCAGATGTTTGCACGTTATTTACAATTTCCATCAAGGACTCAAATCATGTTTTGAATTTTACATATGATGAATATAAATTTTTTGACGTTTAGTAACCACGTAATTTATATTGTTAGGCTATTGTCGATTCCGGAACTTCCCTGATTGCTGGCCCAACTGCTGAAATCAAAACTCTCAACATGGCGATAGGTGCAATACCTTTCATTGGAGGAGAGGTGGGTGTAGTTACTTATCGATCTCGGTATCTGTTTGTCTGTTAGACGCTCGCGATATCTCACGAAAGCGAGGTTGAATCTGCTCCAAATTTTGCATGTACATTCATCATATCTCGGACCAGAAGCCTATTGATTTTTGATGAATTATGTAGTATAATTAGCGAGTTATTAATTAATTAGTGATGGGACACGTGGTGTCGCTGTGGAGTAAGAGTGAAGGAATCGAAACCGCAGTTTGTTTTGGGGGATCCCCTAACTTTCGATCGATAAGTTTTCGGTCTCCGACCGATATTCTTGTTTTAAATGTCAACAAGGAAATATTTTGTGTAATTCATTTTTTTAGGAATTACAATCAAATAATAATAGAATGTCAAATTTTATCACAAATTTTTGATTTGATTTCTTCCAAATGATATGAATTGGGAGGTTAAATAAATTCTATAATACTCAAATCTCGGTGTTGCAAATATCAGTATTGAACCTTCTATTTTTATATGTTTGCAATAGTATGCAAGATTTGTGTTTGTGATCTAAGCAAATTATGAATACGTGCAGTGCCGAACGGTTATGTTTTAAATTTCAGATACTAATTTTGAGCTCGCTATTCAAGTTCCCAAGTTTCAATCCTGAGTACATAGATGCTTCATTTTTACCTAAATCAAAAGAAAAAAAACACACTTCAATATCATTATTCTTTCTTTAGTGGTTGGTGTTGTGCAATAACATTCCAAACATGCCGAATATCAATTTTATTCTGAGCGGGAAAACTTACACTCTCACACCACATGACTACGTTCTTCAGGTAAACCAAGTAAAATTTCTGTTTTAGTTTGAAGGAATTTAAATAAATTTTGAAACTTTGGATTTTTAATATTTAAGAAATAGGTTAGGCTTTCTCAATATATATATATCTCGGCGGAGTTGTGGCGCATCATGCCAAGCAATAAGCTCGCTATCGCACCTCTGTTCGCAGGTTCGAATTCCATGTGGGGATTAGTTATGTGGGAGAGGATTGCTGGACTCCTTGCCATCGAAGGGTGGTTCACGTAACTGCTGGTTGGTTACGTCTTCCTCCACTATCAAGTCCATGCTTCGGAAAACAATGTGCATGTGGTATTCCTGAGAGATATCGCAAGTAGAAATGGGTTCTTACTTTTCGTGTGCTCAACTTTTTAGTGGTTCACAAATCATCACCATTTCATTTTGTAATATATCCTCATTTAATGATTTGGTTTGAGAATTTACATGGGCCCACTTTTTACCATATGCTTAAGCTGTCTTATTTGCCGTGATCCACCCTTCTTGCAATATATCAAAATTCGGTGCTCCAGAAATATGTGTACCAATACCAATATGAAGATATCTCTTTTTGTTCGCCTACTTCACATCAAGTTGTGTAGAGAGACTGAAACCTATGGCCAGGGAGTATATTCACTTGGCTAACACAAACAGTCCCGAACTTGTAATAGAACTAAAATAAGGAAAATCAAAATTAAATTATGGCCTAACCCTAACCTGGTACACATAGTACGCGAGTACCCATCATTCAATGATTTGATTCAAGAATATACTTTTATTTCCTGACTTCCTTCAACGCTAATTGCACAAATAGTCTTACCTTCCTTCGTGAATACAACTCACTTAAATTTCAGGAATCTGCTGCTAATTCGACAATTTGCGTTTCTGGCTTCATGGGAATGGATATTCCTCCTCCTGCTGGACCTTTGTGGATCCTCGGCGATGTCTTCATGGGAAAGTATTACACAACATTTGATGCTGGAAATGACAGAGTTGGATTTGCGACTGCTGTAAATCCAAAGTAGAAAGTCAGGACGATGTATTTTGAGAATTGTTACCATGATGATTTGGCTCTGACTGTAATCAACATACCTTTCAGTATAAATAATGCATGTAGTTGATACAAAAACACCATATTTCTGTTGCAAATTTTAATTAATTATTTTCAATATTGGAATACAGACTACATCACCTTAATTTTTATGAACACTTTACAAATGCTGCTTATCAAGTTTGTCATCATTGGTACATTCTCTCGCTTTTCTCTTTTATTTTGTCAGCTATCTATGTAATTTTTTTTGCAACATTTTCACCTCTTCTCAAGTTCATGTCATTATCTTCTTGTAAGCTTTCCATATCAATTCCCGCAAGTGCAAGTTTTACGTTTGTTGCCTAAAGAAATGTGCTCTGTATTGCTGTAATGTCGGCAGTTATTTGTTTTCTGTATTTATGGGCTTTTCATCAAACACGCTGCGACCTGGCGATGTAATTTGGTAACTGATCTGAAATGAATAGAAAAAAAGTATTCTTGAAAGGAGAATCTTGTTTTAAAGAATTTCGATGTTAATTTACCTGCAATATTTGGAATGGAATAATAAATTTTGTGACGTCTGTGGAAATCATGCTGCTGTACAAATTTACTTTTCTCGAAATCTGATTGTATAAATCATCCGTCGTTTGCGCAAGCTGAATGAAGATTTAGATTATTCTTGATTGGCGCGAGAAAATACTAGCTTTCCTCCAGGCATTCCGATTAAATAATTTTATTAAAGTTTGCAAAGTGGATATGTGAATCCATCCGCTGTAGATGGTATAGCATTCAGAAAATTGCGTGGATGGTTTGAACAAATACGCCAAACGAAGAACTGTGGCAAGTATACTCAAGTTGAGGGCCGTGTACTGGTCGCATGGAGGATTTTAGTGGTAGGTTTGCTAATGGTTTTCGAATGTTGTGGAATAGATTTAATTAACTTTAAGGAATTTATTGCCACCCGGTTATAGCCAACACTAGTCATATGCATATCACTTCCACGATAGGCTGCAAATGTAATCGGTCCTAGTTATTCAAAATATCTAGAACTCACAGGTACAGTGCTTGGTATGCCACTCGATTTTATCTTATGACAGCTCCAGATAATCGGGGACCTGCGGACTTTGATAAACATAATACCGTGTCGTTAGCTGAATAAGCGCAGCTGTGACATTCCCACGAGTGACGTATACTACTATTATTATCGTGGTAATAACTGTTTCATTCAATAACAATTCCCATTTTTGTAACTGTGTTTATGGGACTCACAACAATGAAAATTATTGGGATATTTTTCTTCGTTGTCCTCGCAAATTTTTCACTTGCGAAGAAAGATTTTACTGGGTGAGTGAAGCATTTATTTTTCAAAAAAGCGTCCACAAATCACTAGCCATCTTGTGTATAGTTCGTTTGACTAACTTTTTATACAATTCGCAATCAAGACGTGGCTTTAAGAGGCAGATGGGTTTCAACACGGAGGTGTGCCAAAAGATATTGACCAAAGAAGAAATGTTTTTAAAATATTACGAGTTATTAGACGATAAAAGCAAGCCATTTTTGGCGATTTTTTTTTTATTTTTATAAAATAGGTATTTTTGTAAGGCTGTGCACCTGTCTGTTAACTCAGATTTTATTTTAAGAATTCCGAAAGCCATAAAAATGGAGATTTAGTATGACATGTACATTTGTACAATTGTTCCATCATAATGAATTATCATTGTTACCGCAGGACTATTGTGACGTTACAAAGGCAAAATAACCTCGGCGAAGTATTTTCGAGTTTTTGCATCTCTGATTCTAGCTTAGCGCGTATTAATTTAAATTTATACTACAATCCAATTCACCCTGGTTGGCTTTTATATAGGGTGCATTGCTGTTTTATGCTTTATATTTAATCTTAGTCTTATTTCGGTGGGTGTGCAGAACGTGTTATCTTGATGAAATATATATTTTTAAACATAAAAAATAATGTAACTGAAACTGATTATCCATTTTGGGGATTAGACATTGTAGATACTAATAATTACGTTCGTTTTTGGAATGTTTGGTTTTCAGGATTGGTGTATATAGTAAAGTTGCAAAATTGCGTATGTCCCCAAGTCATAGACACATTTCTGCCTAAGTTACAGTGCGCCATTATGACGTCACATAACTGCGTCATACAAATTAACTTAAATCCGTCTACGACCAAAAAATTGAACCATGGCAAATTATTGACTATCAATATCATTAGGAAGTTTTTTACGTTTTTCTCAAAACTGCTAAAAATGACTTACGCAATTCGATTATTAGCGTGACGATATGTACCGTGTTTCCCCGAAAATAGGACTAGGTCTTATTTCAATTTTCTTTCGAAAAATAACACTAAGCTTTATTTTGGGGGAATGCCTTTCATTTTTATTTATTATAAACAAAATTACAGAGTAGAGAATTAGGCTACGAGATTTCGAATATATATATAGTATATATATACAAAGTAAGAAAACCGATATCCATTTACTTATAAATAACACGTCTTTATTTAAAATAACTGCTAAACATAGATTATTAATCGTTAAAAACGTGTGAGAGAGATTTCCTGCTATCTACTTGGTAAAAAAATCGCGCTATCGACTAGGTCTTATTTTAAGGGGTGGGCTTATATTTAAAAACATTTTTAAAATTCAGGCTGGGTTTGGGGAAACCCGGTATATGCGCAATTTTGCTTTTCACAACTTTCAGTCAGTTCGTCTACTCTATTCTATAATATCTTACACGGGGTGCTATGTTTGTTGCTTCACACAAGCCACCTTTTTTCTACCAGTAGGCCTATTCAAGATGCGAAAACGGGTATTACATAATATATTATGTGACCTCAAATTTTCTTTTACAGAGACCAAGTTTTAACATTGTATCCCGAAACTGAACGTCAGGTGGATATTATTCGAAAGCTTGGAGAAAGAGATGGCTTGGTGAGATAATAAGCAAATGTTTTATTTTTCCTCGCACGCAATTGATCTATAGAGGTGCAACCCCTCTCCGATTGACAGCTCATACACACCTTAGCATGAAAGCATCTGTGCAATCTTTTTGTTGGAATACCGGTATTAAGCAGTTGCCCGATACAGCAATATTCACCTGATTAGATTTTTACAATTTTTACAATCTATTTTAATAGTATAATTGAATACTAGTTTGTATAATTGAATACTAAGTGCTGTTCTTTTTATGTTTAGTGCATGTATTCACAACTTAAATTGATTGAAAAATTATTGCCTGATTTTACAACAGTTTATTTTACCCTGTGCTTCCTCTCGTACGTTTTTAATTTCATTTTAAGTTTTGGTGGTTTCCTAGGTAATATATCTGCATTTTACTTTTCTGTTGTAATTGTTATGTTGTTTTGCTTTATGCCGCATAACATCATACAACTTTTTGAAAGACAACTTTCCATAACTTACTCATATTTTATATTTAGTTGTTCTTTTTTCATTACTAATTAGGTTGATTTCTGGAGTCCGGACAGCGGAGATCTTGTTCGAGTGGATAGTGCTGTAGACATCCAGTTCCCAAGGTATTATTCAAGACTACTATATACACATAAAATCGCGTTCCTTCGAATTTTTTTTCACCGACAGCAATATTATACTTTAATTCTTAATTTTCCAAAGGGTACAATTAGACGAACTGAAAGCTCTTATGGACAACAATGAAATTGAATACAAGGTATGACAAAAGTTGTTTATTCCGGTTTTAAATTAAAATCATCACCCGATTATGTAGGCCTACATCGTGCATTTAGACATATTTAGTAACAGCACACTACCAAAATATAGCCGAGCTTGGATTATCTACAAAACATCTATGGTTTGAAAGACGACTTCTTAGTTTTATTTATGAATGAATCTCCTTGATCGAATGAATCTCCTTGGTACGCTTGTTTTTGCAAAGGCATAAAAGTTATTGATTCTATTTCCTTAGTGAAGGCTTTTGCTTCTTTTATTTGCTTGTTTGAACTGTTGCTTAATAATAATTTTACACATAACAGCGTAAAAACTTGACAGTATCTATTATGCTACATATTTTAAAACAGGGGTGGCCAACCTTTCACATACCATGCGCCACGTTTTAAACATAATGTTTCAGATGCGCCGTAAATCTCTTGTATTCCCACGCCTAATGTCCGCATCTTGTTGAAATCATATAAATTTATAATACACACATATATATACACACGTATATGTAGTTTTTACAATTTACAACTTCACATGAATAGAAATTGAGCAAGGAAGTATAATAAATAAAACTACTCTACTCTACCCTCGATTCTAATTGGCCTTTGCCAATCAGCTGTTTGGCCTAGCGTCGCGGATTTTACTCCAGGCTTCTTCGAGATTAGCATTGCGTCACAGCAAGCGATTTTATGCTTCGCTTTTGTTGACAACAGTCATTTGAAGTTTGGATGAAAAAGGTGGTATTTAGGGGTCATTTTCAGCATGTTGTGGGTTGATTTATAATACATCTTTTAGGCTTGGGCAATTCAACTGGTTGTTCAATGATTATTGGGAGATATTTGGGAAGTCTGGGCAATGGAAAATCCATGTTTCAAGCTGATAAATGACGATTTTTCATTTTTCCAGAAGTTCTGAACTTTTTACTTCAGTAGGGAAAAAATAGTAAATTTTACTAATTTTTGCTAAAAGTTTAGAATGAATGTCATAAAGTCCGTCCAAAAGCTAACGCCGATAATCGCCTGTTGTTTCTAATTCCAACAAGTCGTAAGTGGGCGACGTGGAGTAAAGAGAATAGATTTTAGGTACAATCAAAAGTCACCTTCTAAATCGCAAAAAATCGGCTTGGCGTGGAGAAGCCAAGTGCAATTAACAATTTTGGCATGAAAAGGGTTAAAGATGCAATACGCCACCTTTAATCATGCAATGCGCCACGTTTGGCGCATGCGCCATAGGTTGGCCACCCCTGTTTTAAAAACTCGTTGATAGCAAACAATCACAGCTTTTCAACTAGTACAACTTCGAAGTAATTCTGTTGAAATAAATGCTGTGTAAAAATAAATTTTGTGTTTAGGTAATTCAATTCTGCTATCGTGAAAGCTCCACATGCCGTTTAGTATTTGCGCGTATTCTAGTATTTTTTATTTAATTTGGTCACTTAAAAGAAGGTTGGGCATTATTTACAATATTAATACTGCACCATATTCTATGAAATAACTTATATTTATACACAGATAAAAATCCACGATGTGCAAAGTCTGATCGAGAATCAGGTGAAAGGACGAAAGGACGCAAAGAGGTCATTGACCCACAATTACAACGTTTATCACCCGCTCGAAGAGGTGACGTATTGAACAGAATACAATTCAATTTTTCCATCGCAAGCATGTTTAACTTCTATTTTATCTAACTAACGTATTCGGCACTCAAAAAAGAAGGTTACTACCCTATTTTACAGACCAAAGGCGCACTTTGAATCTCTCTTTTTTTCTCAAAAATTGATCGTGCGCCGGTGCGCCTAATTGTCGACACTCAAAACCAGCATTGGACATCGCAATAAAACAGTTGCGTCTCATAGCCGGATTATGTTGAATAAAACCAATCTTAGCAATTTTTTGACAGTGCACCTTATAATATGATGCTCATTTTCCGTAAAATAGATACATTTTTCCATTATAAATATTCAATTTCATGTTTAAAATTTATTCAGAGCTCTAAATGGAAATGATCACGTCTACTGGCTTCTCCAAATTTATATTATTCTAGAATATATTTTTTAAGGATATTTGCCTTACTGAGAAGGTAACGAGAGTGATCGGGCGACCACTCAAATGAGATTAGCTACTGACATTATAAGTAATTATAGAGTTGGATTGCGCAAAACTACCAAGTGACGCGAGACTTGAAGCGGTTCATGACAATACTATCATAAAAACAGATATAAGATAAAGAATCCCATATAACTGAATGAAAAAGATTTGGGCATAGAATGCTTTTTGTCTTGCAAAATGGCAGTAAACGGGTGAGAGTTACAGCCGATCGAGTTCGGTGGCCATAGTCGACACGACCGAACGACTCAATTTCGACTTAATTTAGACATTTACTATCTCACGTTCTCGCGCTACGCCGTTTCGTAATCCTTGGATGTACGTATTCACTCAGCTGATATATATCCATTTATCAAATGTTGTCTTTTACAGATATATGAGTGGGTTGATGATATAGCAAATGAATATCCGGATCTCGTGACGAAATCAATTCTTGGAAACTCATACGAGGGAAGAGAAATTCCGATGCTTACTATCACGAAAGACATAAACAATCCCGTTGTTTTCATAGATTGTACTTTTCATGCAAGAGAATGGATAAGTCCTGCCGTCTGTCAGTGTTTCACTAGAAATGTAAGCCAAAGAATGTTGTTCGATAATTCAAAAATATTTCAATATGTACAAAGTGAAATTTACAACATTTTTTTATTGTCAATCATGCTCTTCTAAAGCGTGAATTGTGGATCCCTTAAAGCAGTTTATGCTTACCTGCATACTCCTATTTAAAAGATAATAACATAAAAAATAAAATTATAATACTAAAATCAGGGCGCTACAGAAGTATGTGTACCAATATGGAGGTAGCTAACACTGTTCGCCTATTTTACATCAAGTTGCGTGAAGGGAATGGAAGCTATGAACAGGGGTCACTAACACAGAGAGTCACCGAACTTGTAATAAAACTAAAATATAGAAAATCGGAATAAAAATATGGCCTAACCTCTAACCTTAACCTGACACTACAGAAGTACCAAATCAGGTACATACTACAGCAGAGTTATTGGCTGAATCAAGTACTGTAAAAAATAAAGTTTGTAACGGCACATTTTTGTTTTTGCAGCTTCTGCAAGGATATGGAAAGGATCCGATCTTCACCAGACATTTAGATAGATTGACGTTTTACGTCATACCGGTTGTAAATGTGGATGGTTATGCTTACTCATGGCTCGAGGTTTGTTTCTACTATTATAATCAACAGGGAACATTTCTCAAAATAAACTCAAATACTGCTACTCTAAATAAATCAATCGTTCTACTCGTTGAATATGGCATTTTCCCTATCAGCATGCACCACACATGTTATTTTCGGAAATTTGCAAGATTAAAACTGGAATCTCAAGTGTAAAAATCAAATTACAAAACACATCTGCCACTTCATTGCGTGATATAATACACGATGACCCCCTGACAGAACTAATAGATTACTTATGTTAAAACGAAGTAAATTTATTCAACACTTGAACTTATGTGTTTGATTGTGCACAATGGTTTTAGTCATCTAGTACGCTTTGCACATAAGTTATCTCCTCTCAAAAATTAGTTCCAAATGACCTGTTTTTTTTTTGATTAACCTATTACTTTAAGAATCGTATGTGGAGAAAAACCCGTTCGAATTATGGTACGATATGTGACGGAGTCGATCCAAACAGAAATTCAAACGCAAATTTTGGGGGCCAAGGTTCATCTGGAAACTCTTGCGATAATACCTACAGAGGGCCTGCGATGGAATCAGAAATTGAAGTCCATAACTGGGCGGAGCATTTGCGATCAGTTGCAAACAAGACTATGGTAGGAATATTTGTTTTCTAAATTAAATACGTGGATGGCTCGTGGGAATCCCACCATATGTGACGGGAAATGTTGGCAGTTAGCAAATCGGGTTCGAATTAAACCACGACTTTTATATTACATATAAAACCTAAGTTTAACGAGCATAAAAAAATAAAACACGCGTATAGAGCCAGTTGTAAGATGTAAGTCAAGACATTCACAAGCATGAAGTCTGCCGTAACATATGTACAATAAGCAAATTAGAGTCACATCAGCCAATGGTAAAGAATTAGATGCCTAGTCGCTTAGTAGTTAGTTGATAATTTGATCGTCTTACCTTTCGGCTTTACTTTCTTGTATCGGAGTCTGTCTTGTACTGGACAAATATCTTCTTTCAAACAAAAATAAGTTTAAATTTTTCTTCCCAAAGACCTAGTCAATAACGCGAATTTTTTTTTTGACCTAGTCAATAGCAAGAAATCTCTTCTACACTTTTTAAATGATTATAATATATGTTTTGCAGTTATTTTGAATAGAAACGTGTTATTTATAAGTAAATGGATATAGGTTTAAATATTTTGTACATTTGAAAATCTTGTAATTCTCTACTGTGTAATTACTTATCGATTTTCATCGGTAAGTATGTTGATAGGTATTTGTCTGTCTGTCTGTCTGTCTGTCTGTCTGTCTGTCTGTCTGTCTGTCTGTCTGTCTGTCTGTCTGTCTGTCTGTCTGTCTGTCTGTCTGTTTGTCTGTCTGTTATATGCACGCGATATCTCACGAAAGCGAGATTGAATCTGCTCCAGATTTTGCATGTGCATTCATCATATGTCGTAGCAGAAGCCTATTGATTTTGGATGAATTATGTCGTATAGCGAGTTATTAATTAATTTAGTGATGGGACACAAGGTGTCACTATGGAGTAAGAACGCTGTTTTGGGGATCCCCTAACTTTCGATCGATAAGTCTTCGGTCTCTGACCGATATTCTCGTTTCGTTTGTGATAAATTAAAATATAAGACATTAAAAAAAAAAAACCCTAGTGTTATTTTTTGAGAAAAATTGAAATGAGACCCAGTCCTATTTTCGGGGAAACACGGTATAGGATGGTGTCATGTAAAAATAGTTATACTTTATATAATATGGTAAATAAGTGTTTTACGAGACCACCAAATGTAACACATCTAAAATTTCTACTTCAAGCAAAGTTTTATAAATTATTTTCTTTGCTTATTTTTTCTCAGATATACTTGAGTTTCCACAGCTATTCTCAATTGATCGTTTTGCCGCATTCCTATACGTTCGATATAACTCCCACCATCGATGTCTTAGTGAGTATCAAGTTTGTATTTATAATGGTTTTTACAGTTTCTGTTAATGCGATTTCAAATATATGTTAAATTTTCGTATTCCCGAAGTATGTGAACCAAGATGACGGACACAGGAACGTAGTATGTGTACCAGGTTAGGGTTAGGCTATAATTTCATTTACAAATACTACGGGAGTTACTTGGCTATTCCTCAAACTCGTAATAGAACTAAACTAAGGAAAATTATATAAATTATAGCCTAACCCTAACTGTGTACACATACTACGTTTCAGTGTCCGCCATCTTGGTTCACATACTTCGGGAATACCAAAATTTCTTTGAATCAATGCAATTCAAAAATAATGTACAGATAATAGACTCAATAGCTAAAGTCAAGACCACGGGCCATTGTTCGACGGAATATCTTTTGTAGAACTCACTGATAACACAGTTGAGTGTTTTTGAAGTGTATGATTTAAATATTCATCTACATGTCATGTTTTTTCTCTGATTTGCAAAAATTAGGAGAAATACGCCAAGCAAGCGGCTACTGCATTAGGAGAGGTTTTTGGAACAGTGTACACATATGGACAGGGATCAAGCAATCTTTGTGAGTCATAACATTTTGGAATTTTCGAATACCTGATGATTCCGAATCGAATCGAATATTTTTTCGAATCCAATCTCGAATAATTTAAAGATATCTAATTGTATGCAATTTTCTGACTGTAATGAGTCCTTCAGACACATAAATGACTGAAAACATAGAATCCATCACTTAGTTAGACAGTCCGCTGAGTTGTCACACACAATAAAAACTTATTTCATCCATAACCCACTAGAAAGTCATATGTCAGAATTGCATTTTAAAAGTATGGCTTCAATAAAAAAATCAGGGATTCACCTCGACCTTTAGCGGACAAAAAAGCACTATTCGATTCGAATATTCGATGCCCAGCCTTATTGATGAGTTCTTGAAATAATTCTAATTTTGAAACAGACTTAGTTTCTGGAGGATCAAAAGACTACGCGTACGACATAGGAATCCCCTGGACCTGCACCTTTGAATTACGAGATACCGGATACCACGGATTCTTGCTACCGGAAGATCAGGTACATCGTGACCTTGCTTAGTAAATTGATTAAACATATTAGTAGCGTGAGACTGCTTATCACCGATTACAAATGGGTTGCAAATTTGTCTTTTTATTATTGTTTATTTTTGTAGGTATATTTAATGGATACTTCCGTAGTGGGTGTACCAGGTTAGGCCATAATTTTATTCCGATTTTTCTTTTTCTAGTTCTATTACGAGTTCGGGAACTGTCTGTGTTAGCCAAGTGAATATACCCCCTGCCTAAGGGTTTCAGTCCTTTTACACAACTTGATGTGAAGTAGGCGAACAAATTTAGTTACGGTACCTCCATATTGGTACACATAGCGCCGTTCAAAGTACATTTTTTCATTCAAATATATAAACTGTGAAAATGTAGTTCAAACAAATGAAATTGATTAATAAAAAACAAATGGAAACCAATTTAACACGAATCACAAACAATTTGCCCCGAGTCTTCTTCTCCTTTTTTATACAGTCCGGAAATGCTTGGATTATGCAATTGTAACATTCATAATTTGACAATCATAAACAAAAAGTATTTTTTGGTCTATTTCGACTTTTTCTGGAAATTCTTATACTTATCATATCTTTTTAGATTGAGCCAAGTTGCGTCGAAACTACAGCCGCTGTGAAGAAACTTTCTGATGCGGCACTGGAATTGTGGTACAACAGAAACCTTTGAAGTATTCACATTTCCTCGCTATAGCTTCGATTTATAATTTCTAGTTTTCTGAAATACGAATATATAATCTTGCTATAATTATGTTATTTGTTGTGCATGAAAGCGAGCGCAGAACAAAGTTGTCTAAAGGAAAATCGTCTTGTTAATATAATGTATAATATTGTAATTGTATGACCAATAATAAATAAACAAGTGGTGAACAGTGAACACTTTGTATGACTTGGTAAACAGTCTGACAGATCAGCTTAGACTCGAGAAAATATGATCAAGCTCCTATATGCTATGATGAGGTCATTCAAGAAATTCACATTGTATTGGTTGTGGTGTTGTTCACACAAACGGAATTGCTCGTATGTTCTGGCGAACAGGTGGAGTAGTAGAGAGGATCAGGGGTGCTCCAGAAGTATGCGCACCAATATGTCGCTCAACCTTAGTCCTAACCGGTACACACATACTATGTTCAGGTTGTGCGCAATCTTGGTGCGCATACTTCAGGAAGTCCGGATCAGGATTAGAGCCATCAACTGACGAAAGACTCAATCCTGTTGGGTATTGCGATATTGAAAGATTCTGGTCTTGCCAGTCCGCATAGTTGTTTGCTTTTCTCATAACTTGTTTCTGGTGAATGTGTGAATTACGCTGTATAAAAGGGAATGCTAACATTTTTGCGACCAATACGAAGGAACTTCAATTTTGAAAACTAATGTAGAAGACTAACCAAGACGGAATATACGACAAAACTGTTCTAGTGAGATCAAAATAAACAGAAATTGGCTCAGTATTTGGCAATGTGGTGTTTATTGTTTATTTCTATATTTCACCTACTTATTCTATGACATCACAGTCATCTTTTTCACATAGTGTTCGTACGCGACGACGTATTATTTATTCATTGGAGTTATGGTTGTCACCGAGTAAGCCTTGCATACTATGTCTTTGTTTATAACTGCTAATAAATGATCCTCCGTTTCAAAGAACTCAGTTACGAATGTAGAACAATATTCGACAATATTTAGTATACAAATATATGACTATTCATTTTTTAACGAAATAGTGAGACAAATTCTAAACTATCAAAATATTTGAACATTCTCGCAAAATTACGATCAGCGGTTCGTCAAAAATTTATACATTAAACCCCATTTTTAATTGGCACCCTCACTTCAATAACAGTTTTATTTAATAGTTTTAGAGCAGCTTCGTTTGGACTTTCGACCTCACTATATTAAAATCTGAGACAAGCCAAAATATTTAAAGCATTAACAATTGGAGAGTTAAAACTTAGCGCATTAATAATTATGCCTTTATGCCAATATTCAAAACACAATATTCACATGACTAGTTTTCATCATACAGTGTTATTATTTTTGATGTGGTGTCGTTTTGTAGTTAATTAAAGCTATCTGATACCACTTCCAAACTTTTGGTAATAACGTATAATTGTTTGTATTAATAAAACAGAAATCTACTCAAAGTTCATCCATTTTTTGTAAAAGCACGGACAGCAAAATGTCAATAACGATTAATGTAAAAAGTAAAATAAAAAATTGCTGGAAACGTAGTAAAGCCTACGCGAGGGCTTAGAGCTTGGAGAATTGACGTAATTATCAGATTTTCATACAGGACCAATTTTCTGCGCTTCAGAAGTATGTGTACCAATATGGAGTTGACTAATTTTGTTCGCCTGCTTTACATCAAGTTGTATAAAGTGATGAAAGCCTATGGGCAGTGGGTATATTCACTTGGCTAACATAGACAGTCTCCAAACTCGAAATCGAACTAAAATAAGGAAAATCAGAATTAGATAGGTTAGGAAGAGAGGAAGAGATTATGAATGTGATTACGCACAGTTTATTAATTATCTAATTTCGGTAATCTACTCATTACATTGCATAACAATATTGTATTGTGTCATAATCGATGATTTTCTAATAATTAATTCGCCATTGAGCTATTTTGCGTTACGTAAATTACGTCACTCGTGCTGACGCAAACCAACATCTGGTTCGTTCTCATAACATGGGATATTTCAGCGTGTTTTCAGCGACGCTGAGAATCGTTATATTTGAAACAAAATTTATTTGTACCCATTTGTCTATTAGCTGCATGAAAATAGGACGAAGATATGAGGATTTCACTTGCGTTGCTCGTAGTTGGTTTTGTGGGCTTTGTGAGTTGTAAAAAGACTTTCGAAGGGTAAATACACTTTTATATTTTTTGACTGACTTAATTCCCCCCCCCCCCCAATTTTACCCTGTATGAGAATGGGATTTGAAATCAAGATTTTTGACCTGCCAACAATCTTGGCCGAACGGAAGGATATTCAAAAGTGGGTACTCCCGTAGTATATGTACCTGGTTAGTGTTAGGCCATAATTTTATTCCGATTTTTCTCAAGCTTTCCCGGTTGATCTGAGAATATTTTAGTTTATATTACCTGTTCGGAGACTGTGTTTTTTAGCCAAGTGAATATACTCCCTACGCGAACAAAATTAGTTACTGCCATATCGGTACATACACTTCTGGAGCGCTCAAAAAGGTTCGTATTATAAACGCTTTGCCTTGATAAAGTTATGCAAAGAAAAAAAATCTATCGGGAAAATTTGCTGTGGTATGGAGGAAATACATATCGTTGTTAATATTTCAGTTCAAACGTTTCCAATTATGCGTAAAATCTACAAATTTACGTTTTCGCTTTTGGGGGTTGCTTTAACTCGAGCAAGTCTATTTCCTCGCATCTTCTTTATTGTAAATATTCGCATTGCGAACAACACTGAAGTCATCTAAACCTATTCAATTTGTATAACGTTTAGTTTTATCATATCAATTTTATTTGTGCTATGCGGAACTCTTATTCTCACATTTTCCTTTCATTTTAAATTTAACTTTCTTTCAAAGTAATTTTCTGTTCAGGGACCAGGTGGTTTCTTTGTTTCCCAAAACCAACGAACATATTGAGTTCATCCAATCATTGGAAGACACAATAGATTTGGTGAGATTTCTATTGCTGACTAAAAAAATTCAGTGACTTCAAATTTTCGAAAATATTAAGATGTTTTTGCTTTTGAACTTTCAATGTATACTGTAATGTCGTGATGTAATGCAGTAGTTGAGATCAGGCTTCTACAATTAGAGTTAACTCAACAATCATAGGTATAGTTATTTAGAAGTAGCGACGGTTACTTTCAAGTCCCAGTCGCAATTTGAATGGCTTGTCTCTAAAAGGGTTATGTAAGGTAATAGAAAAGTAATAAAGATTACCATGCTGGTTGAGTTTTTGACGACGCAAAATTAACCAATATATTTATATGTCTTATTAGGTGGATTTCTGGAGTCCGAAATATGCAAACAATGTGCAGACTCACAAATCGGTTGATATCAGATTTCCCAGGTAAAAATTTATATTAGTACAGAGTACCGTGTACGTTCCTTTCAAGATATTTCTGTAATTCTTGGTTGTGTTTTATATCCTTTAATTAAAAACGACAACGATAAAATCAATATAAAGAATACGATAAAACAGTAAAATGACCTAACTCACGATATTATTGAGGCAAGAGCTTTGTTGCGGCGGTTGAGGTGTGTGCGGTTCGAAAGATTCAACTAGAGAAGACATGGGCAAACTACGGCCCGCGGGCCTAATCTGGCCCGCCTGATGCTGCCACAACCGAACTGAAATCAAATTGTTAAAGTTTCAGCTAAAAATAGCTCAAGGAATTTGTTGAGATTGCGGTTAAATATAGTTTTGGCACCTAGTATATTGTTTTCCAACTTTGCTTTGTAACGCTGTAAATATTGTTCATAAAATGTAAATTTTTATGTCTCACTTACATAGCCCGCCAGTCTAGATGGGCAAAATTTTTGGCCCCTGGTTCTAAAACCTAACCTACCCCTGAACTAGAGTGAATAATTTCAAAATCCTCAAAAATCAAATCATGGCCAGTGCGACCACCCGGAACTAGGTGTTGTATTTTAAATACTTGTGACGGCAGATTAATATGTTTACATTGCATTGTCCAGAGAGAATTTGGAATATTTGAAAGGATTGGTAGAAGAACATGGAATCGAATACGAGGCAAGTACGCTCAGTGCTAAGTTTGCACAGTTAAAAAAATGATCTGAACCGGAATTAGGTTTTTTATTTTCGATATATCTCGCTCTTAATGTCGTTTAATTAATGTCATAGAATTAAAATTTTTTGAACGAAAGTCAATTGAAATTTGTAATTTAAATGAACTTGCGCTATTGATTTGGTTTTTGCCAGACTAACTACTTATTCTTCTTCTATGCTCTGGTGCCAGTGAATTTGTATCAATAGCAAGACTGGAGATGATAACTGTTCTAAGTGATTCATAAGTCTTGCTGCACACTAACACAAATATATGTCTGTGACATTTCAGACATTTGAATTATGCCTGAAGGAGGTTACCCTTGCTCGAACGAAACTTTACAGAAGTAAGACTCACTTAGGATAGTTATCTTTACTCTTGCTACAGCATCCTTGCAATATATGCATACGGACCCATTGCTGTACACTAACACAAATATATTTCTATAACGTTTTGTCCGACCCTAGTCTGACTCTAAGTGCGTGCAAGACTATTGAATCACTTAGATTAATTGAATTTGTCTTTTCTGAATTATTTTTCTTTTCTGAACTTTTTCCCAAAAACTGCAGGTAAAAATTCCAGATGTTCAAGAATTGATTGACAATCAAGTCAAGGGAAGAAAAAATTTGAAAGATTCTTCGACTTACAACTACAACGTCTATCATCCTATCGAAGAAGTGGGTATCAATATTGCAAGAATTGATTTGTGTGTGTGGATGAAAGTGTACCGCTGTATTGTGTGTACCAGGTTAGGGTAAGGCCATAATATCATTCCGATTTTCCTTATTTTAGTTATATTACGGGTTCGGTCTGTGTTAGCCAAATGAATACACTCCCTGCCCATAGGTTTCAGTCCCTTTACACAACTTGATGTAAAATAGGCGAACAAAATTATTTATCTCCATATTGGTACACGTACTTATGAAAGTTTATGTCGCTTTTTACAATCAAGTCTTTTGCGTCGGACAATTCTAAAACAACTTTTAATATGCCTATAGTATTCTCCTGGTTGAAAAGGTCTTTATTTTCGGAAAAGAAAGTTGAGAATGTTTCCATTTTTTGATTTTTCGAAGATTACATCTTGGACGCAGGAAATTGCAGCAGCCTATCCATCACTAGTTACGTTATCAGTCCTAGGAGATTCGTTTGAGGGAAGAAATATTCCAATGTTAACGATTTCCACCAACAAAGACAATCCTAGTCTGCTTCTCGACTGTGGATTTCATGCTAGAGAATGGATATCACCAGCGTTTTGTCAATGTTTCACAAGAAATGTAAGTTATATCATTTTTATGGAACATATTTATATATGTACAAGGTGGTCGCTGGAAAAACAGAAATTTGGTCAAACATCTTGTTAGTCTCCAAGTCAGCTTTTCACTCAAATAAATAATCACATTTTTTTCAAAGTCTGAAAGCTGTTACCCGCCTTCTTCCATGATGTTGGTGTCAAAATAAATATAAAATCTAAGACAACTTACAACCTAAAAGAAATTAAAACTATCGAAAAAGAAATGAATAGGCGCGCATTTTATCTCATTTGATCTTCAAATTTTCTGCTTTCCAGCGACCACCCTGTATATAAGTTACATAATAGTCAAATGAATGCATTAAAAATTACTGTAAGACTCCTAACTGAATGAATATATTTCCCAATAACAAATCACGAAAAATGCTTAAATGAAAATTCAATTATAATGTTGCATTTTGCTGAATAATCGCAGCTTGAAAAAAAATGACGTTTTGGGTATTTCGGTCTCTGTTCAAGATAATGTAAAATACATTTCAATATCTCTATAGCATTCTTTATGACTTTTGTGGACGTTGTAAATCAGATGATGCAGGAGAAATACTTTGATTTCGTAATAGTTGAAAATTAATGCCGTAACGGGCAAGATAGAGCCGTAACCTAACCACAGAGCTGCTTGATGACAAGAATTTCTCAAATGTTGAGTACACACATTTTCCAACTCAATTTATAATGTGTTTTAAATTTAAGGCATTTTAAGTAATCATTTTGATTTATCTGAGGTAATTGATCTGTAAGTTGCGATCAATGCTATATCAAATATATTCATTGTCAAAAAAGTTATAACTTGTCGCAGTTGCCAATAATTAGGATATCGGCTGAATTATTTAGTTGCCGGAGCTTACAATTAGGGCTGGGCATTTCGAATCGAATATTTGAATCGAATCGAATAGTAAATTATTCGAATTGGTTCATAGCCAAATTTCGAATCGCCGCTTTCTTTTTTTTTTCCGCCAATGGTCGAGGTAAATTTCTAATTTTCTTTTATTGAAGCATTATTTTTCAACGCAATTCTGACTTTTCTATAATGAGGTATTGATAAGAACGTGTTTTGTATTGTGTGTGAATGAATAGTAATCTGCCAGAGTGATGTTTTCAGTAATTTATGTGTCTGAAGGACCTAATACAAGCAAAAAGTTACATACAATTTTATAGCTCCCAAGTATTCGAGATTAGATTCGAAGGAATGTTCGATTTGATTCTGAAATCATCAGGTATTTGAAAATATCCAACCCTACTTACGAATTTCAACTCCGACTATTCTGATAATTACCAATGTTGCGAATGAAAAATGTTAGTAATATTTCGTTTTGTCAACAACCGACTTTGATCTAATCTTTTTTCTCGTCAGTTACTGAAAAGCTATGGAAGTGATCCTGTATTCACTAACCAACTCAATAAACTGACATTTCATATTGTGCCAGTTGTGAACGTCGATGGATACGCGTATTCTTGGACTGACGTAAGTTTTTATTTTACTGAATCATAAATATTCTAGTGAACTGTGACAATTCCTAACACTTTAGTGACTGGATTATGATATGAAAAGTGGAAATTAGCAACGGAAAATGACACACGCTGAAATCGTAGTTTGGAACAAACTAATTCTTAAGTCATCACGAATCTTTATAGAAAAAGCTGTTGATATTACATACAGATTTGAAGTTACCAGATAAACAAAGTTCTTGGTAATGGCATTTTGGATCAATTATAACACTTTTAACAGTTTATAAATCAGTGGCTCAAACACAATTTAACTACTCAAATACAATTATATTTAAGTTAGGAATAAAAGTGTGGGATTACAACCTACAATTAAGGGGGTGTTTGAAATGCTAGGGCGGAAAAAATATATAATTTGAGGCCGTACTGAAAAGTAAATTAAGAATGATTGTATGTTATATAAATTAGTTAATCGAAACTCAACCCTTATAATTATTCAAAACACTTGTCACCAAAAATCTCAATCAACCATATATTAAAAAGTAATAATCAATAGTAAAAAAAAATAGACCAAATTAGTTCGTGTGGGAGAATATGATTTGTTTCAATATCCATTCAGATTTTTACTCAACTTAGCAATGTGGCACGTCATTAAAGAAAAGAAATTGAATTAAAGAAAATTCTTTTTTTCCAATGCAGCAACGATTATGGAGAAAAACACGTTCAAACTATGGAACCCGATGTAATGGAACAGATCCAAATAGAAACTGTAATGCATATTGGGGAGGACCTGGCTCATCTCCAAATCCTTGTTCGGATATATACTATGGACCGGCAATGGAATCAGAAATAGAAGTCCATGCTTTGGCCAATTTCATTCGAGACAACGCGCAAACTATTGCGGTATTTATGTAATATATATAAGGTGTTCATAAGGTATTGAAAGATTGAAATTGCAAAAAGAATCATCGATACCGTATATTGTTTTGGCCTTTGCACATGTATCAAATGAAGTAATAATAGTTAAACAATTACTGAATAAAAAACAACAAATCTGTTTAAGATATCTTGAGAACTGACTTCATAACAAAATTGAAATTGTAAATGAACTGTGTGGGCAACCTGTATACAAGGCACCACATCCTTGTCAGCACTGAGAAAATCTTACATTATTACGCTCAATAAAATATAAAATTAGAGAGTGTGTAAAATAATCTCTCAGTGTAGCTTTTGCAGTATTAACTATATAATCAAAATTAGTTTCCTCAATAAAACCTGTTAGTTTTTTTGTCTCACATTATATTGAACTTTGGTATTCTTAATTGCAGGCCTACATTACCGTGCACAGCTATTCGCAGATGATAATATATCCGTATTCGTACACCTATGAACTATCCGCAACGCATAATGTCTTGGTAAGTTTTATAAAGAACATAGCGAGGTGCATAAGGAACATTTAAGAATCCATATTCGCCCGTTTTTTATGAAGTCTTCAATGTCGACTCAACGAAAGAAAGCAATATATTATGAAATGTGGTGCATATCCGACAAAGACGGTGACACTCAATAGACGTTACTTAATATGGAAATTAGCGCGCTACTTATATATATAAAATGTCAAAAACAAATTGAAGATAAAAAAAATACTTTTTTTGTCGTTCTCTGAGTTACCCATATGTCTTGTTTTGTTTGAAAGATTTAAAATTATTTTGTTTTGATAAAAAATTCCTAGAAACGATCCCGACAGAATACATATCAAACTAAAGTACATATATATAGGTCAAGAGAATAAGGCCAAATTGAAATTTTCCATCAACATTTTTTGTTTAAAATATACAGGATAAATACGCCAAACAAATGAAAGACGCGATCTACAATGTTTTCAGCAAAGAATATACATACGGATCTGGAGCTGGACTTCTATGTGAGTTGACAACACCGCTTATTTCATTGTGAAATATCACAATTGTTCTATTAGATAAAATATAACAAAACATCAACGCGTATTTGATAGCGGTGTGACAAGTTTCCCGTTCTCATTCTGCGCTCAACACAATATTCCGACTTTAGCTGACCGACTTTCCTATTGGTCGGTAAGTTTGGTTCCCAACCTTAATTCCCAACCTTCCCAACCAAAAATAACTTTTGTAGAACGTCGCGACCCAAGGATATACTCAAATACTAAACGGCATGGAAACAAAATATTCAAAACTTACCTCAAAAAAAAACTGCGCTTATTTCCCATAAGCATGTTTTGAAATCGTGGCGGGCTTTACTAAACAAAATAGATGCTGCCAAATTTTACGCTGTGATACTTACCATATGAGCAGTATTCGTAAATACAAAATAAACAATAAAATTAAATAGAATATAAAATCTTGCTGAATAATAGAAAAGTGAAAAAACAAGCGGATAATTTTCAGGAAACCCAGCTCCGGGTCGCGACCCATAGGCAGGAAAACATTGCCAGAATCTAGGCCAATCAAGAATATTTCCCGCTTGTCCAAGGCATTCTCAGAGAGATTTAATATATCATAAAGCATATTTATATAACCTTCACAAAATCAGATGCAGCTGCAGGAGGATCGGATGACTTTGCTTATGATGAAGGAGTTCCTTTATCGTATACTTATGAACTACGTGATACCGGTGAATACGGGTTTCTGCTTCCCGAAAATCAGGTTATTTATTACTTATCAAGCTTATTATTTTTTGAACACAACACGGAACAGATGTTTTGGATCGTTTTGTTAAAATTTCGTTGTTGTTAGTATTCTTAGTATATTCTTTTCCTGGTTTTTATTCTGAATAAATTCCATTTCTCTTTAACTGCTGTACCAATTTCTTTGAAATTTACAGTGGGTAATGATTGTTGTTGTCGCTAGTGGTCAGCGATTTCGAGAGTATTTTGGTAAGTTAGACTACAGGTGCTGTAGAAAATTTGATACAACTTCTTTTTGGTCTTCGTGTCCACATATTGGAGCATTTCTCTCTTGTTTATTTTATCGTTGAGTTCCACCATATGCAAAAATTTCTAGCTCGGTCAATGGATTGCGGCCAAATTATGTACCTTTTGTGAATATAGTTGTATGCAGACGGTTCCAATCTCAATGAATACAACATTCATTCTTTGATTAAATTTTTCTATACACTTTTCAAAGTCAGGGTGATTTTTGTGAAGCTAATCACAACGCTTGAGTTCTGATTAACGTCAAACTGATAACCGGACACGAAAAATTCCGTTCCTCGAGACCAATTTCGACCTCTAGAACGTCGTTCTGACAAGTTTTTCCAGAATAACCACTCAAAAATTATTCTCCCTATTGACGCAGCATCACATAAATGCAATATTATAAATAGATTTTCAGTCAGAATAGCCATTGTTATCTGTTGTTCAGATTGAAGAAACATGTGTTGAAACCACTGCTGGGATGAAGGCAATTGCAGACGGTGCTTTGGAGTTGTGGCATAATAAGCTCAATGAGTAATAATGTTTCATCGAAAGATTTTGATATACAGCGTGCAATTCGAAATCGATAAGTTATATGGTTCAATATAATTATTCACAGTGATATTCAATGTTTTAGTTTCTTCAAAAGGGAAAGCAGAAAGTATCTAGGCCAATTTCTCCAATTTCATATTTCCCGTATATGATATAATCCTATCTAGACTAGTTGTGCGTTAAAGCAAACGATTGCAAACATACGCACTTCGATAGATACCGTATATGCGTGACTTTCGATGGCCAAAGCGTAAAGCTCAGTTGCGGCACAGATACCAAAAATATCTTTAGAATGCCGGGTTTTTCAAAGCAATCCTAGGAAGAGCCTATTTGAAAACACGAACTTTTGATTAATAAGAGTTCAACCAAGGAAAACGAGTTCCTTTTTATTCAATTAGGCCAGGGTTTAACCCATTAGTCAACAAATGCATAACAAAATTACCAATCTTTCAATTGATGTATTGTGAAACTACACACACAAGACTTGGATATACGATCGACGGAGTTGATTATGACTCACAAGATTTTACGAAGTTGGTTTACTAATTTGATTGATAATATTACACCAGATCTTACGGTTTTTATAGATTGGTGGTCCACAAAGTGTGGGGGGGTCCAAACTTTCATAATCACCATTTTGTTTGCTGTTAAAAACGTTGTCCAAATAACTAGTATTCCCTGCATATCGACTAAAGATGGATATCGGCTATCAGGGGTAAATCACCTTATGGGGTGTTCTAGTACTGGAAGTATGTATCGTTTAGCCAAGTTTTTATCAGAACAATAGGTAATCCAAAATATTCAACTGATGTTTAAAAAACTGCCTCCACTGCTAACTAGTTGTTCTTGTAGGTCCGATGGGGAGAATAATAACAGCGAATTTTGATTCAAATTTGAAGCAACCAATAACAACTAGACAATGTAGACATCGACTAGTGCTCATTTTTGTTGACAATATACGAGCACTGTAACAAAATTTGCTAAATTAAGATTACTTGATGAACAAAACATATACACCTTCGACAGAGTTCACAATATAATTACAATAAATGTTTTTTTTATTGACATCTGTCAATGATATTTGTGCGTCAAACAGTTCAAAACTACGTCAAATTACCTAACATTTGCCAACAATTTGATCCCATTCAAATAAATGTCAGTTTATTGCAAAGCTTCCTCCACCACAATAAGCGTGCTCGCGGCACCAGAGGAATTTGTAGCTCGACATAGAAAAGAAAGAATTACAACTGTTGGTATAAAGTCATATAAGGAGTGTCAAGCTCAAGTTAAATTGATCTATATTTCTTTATCATCATCAGGGGGTGAAGTAAATGAGATTTGATAATCTTCTGCCCTTAAGTAAGACACATCAATCATCTATCAATTTGGGAACAAAGCTTTCACGATTATAAAGAGTGTGGTGGATTTTTTCCAACTTTTTACCTAGGGAAAAAATCCTCTTAATCATTAAAACGAAAATATCGGTCAGAGACCGAAGACGTATCGATCGAAAGTTAGGGGATCCCCCAAAACACCGCTCTTACTCCATAGTGACACCTTGTGTCCCATCACTAATTAATTAATAACTCGCTAATTATAAGACATAATTTGCCCAAAAACAATAGGCTTCTGGTACGAGATATGATGAATGCAAAATCTGCAGCAGATCCAAACTCGCTTTCGTGGATATCGCGTGCATCTAACAGAGAGACAAACAGACAGACAGACAGACAGACAAATACCTATCAACATACTTACCGATTAAAATCGATAAGTAATGAAGCCACCATCTAACTGTGATACAAATTTTTAAAAAATGTATCGCTAAACTTTGCTTATTTCGGACAGAAACGCTGAAATGCACGTAATACATGATCGTTGCATGAAGCGTTGGTAAATATTTTTGAAAAACCTCAAACAACATCTTGGTATTCCCAAGCCACGGTGTGTAAATGACGTACGAGGTATTTTTAAACTAATACATTTGTATCAATTTAAATTAGATATATCGAATAAACAACAAAAGGCATAATAAGCATATTTTACGATAAATAGGCTAAGTAAGAATATTCTATTGGAGAGCCGCGCATTGAACCAAAGTATATATTTGTTCGGGGAATTTAATGTGAGCAATACTTCGAAATAAAGGTAGACCTTCCTTTTTTTGTATTTTGTGTCTCAATGCAATTACGCTCAATTCTTATTTGAATAACTGATATGACAAAACCAATTTAGATTTTTCTGGTTATAAAAAGGGATGAGTGGATGGCAAAATGACATTTCGATCACAGTTGTGACTGACGAAAGAAGAAGATGAAATTATTCGTTTTATTAAGTCTCGTCTCTTTGGCATTGACCAAGAAAACGTTTTTTGGGTTGGTACCGATGTATATATAATTTGTAGTTGGACTGGAGTCTGTGAGTCGATCCGGACTCGCCTAATTTTTCAAAAACTAGAGATGACTCTCCCTTTTAGAGAAAAAGACTTGACTTGAGATTCGAAAATAATTTTGATCGAGTCTTCGAAACAGAAAAAAATCTGAATGAAATAAAATTTACTGCGTGAATTATTATTTCGAAAACTTGCTAAATTATCGCAGCAATGATCCAAAAGAGAATGTGTTAATGTCGATATAAGTGTTTCGATTGAATCTCGTTTTGACTTTCAATAAAAGAGGCTACTGACCAGATACAGCAACGACTCAACTTGTAAATTTCGTTTTCCAGAGATCAAGTTCTGACACTGTATCCAACAACTCATGAGCAAGTTGAACTGATTAGAGGATTTGAAGACGAGGTACAAATAAATCTTAGTATTCGATTCATTAAGTATTAGAATTTTTTTTATCCGTTTCTTGGTGCTTAAGAATCAAAGGAAAAATAGAATTATGGTTTGTTTATACCCTATCCTATATAATGACCTATCAGTCAAATATAGTCTTTTCTTCACTTTAATTGTGTTATGGCCAGGTAAAAAATACAAAGAATAATTCAAAATAAATGAACCAATTATTATTTATTATTGAATGCGGTGTAACATTAATAACTTAAAAATAAGTTTTGATTAATATGCGTGTGTCACTGTTAACTGTTTATTCGATACTTATAGAGGGAATGGATTTTAATTTGGTTTGCCAAATTAAGTGTTCAATTTAGCAATGTACCGATAACCAATAAAAAAACTTTTGCACTAAAATAAGTGATACAAAAAGATTAGAAATTAAACTATTTTCACTATGGAATGAAAATCTTGAAAATGTGATTGAACACTTCGAAAGTCTTTCACTTATAAATAGTTTAAAGGAAATCTATTTCTAATTTAGATTGATTTTTGGAATCCAGGCTACCCCAATCAAGTGCATGAAAACAGTCCAGTTGACGTCAGAATATCAAAGTAGGCATTTAATAAACTTCTCATATTTGTTAACTTGTATATATATGATTCAGAATTGTAAGCAAAATGGCTGCTATTTGTTTTCATGCTTGCAGTCACAAATGATTAATTGAAATTGTAGTTCCACCATAGGAGGATCATACACTCGCACAAATTTATGACTGATATTATAAATAGTCTTTATGTGTGAAAAAAAAACAGGATTTTGTTATTATCCGGGTGAAGCTAAAATTTCGCATTTTTTCTCATCATTTGGAGTGAAATTTGAAGCAAAAAAGGTTTGTTGTTTTTAAATATAGATTTCAAAACAGTTAGAACGCATGTCAAATCAGATTCTATTCCATTAATTCTACTTCAGAAGTATTCAAACTCAAACTATATATTTTCTTTTTACAATTTAGATTTCAATTACTAAAATTTAAGCATTCGATGAAAGATGCAGGAATAAATTTTGAGGTTGGTGTTTACTTTTATTCTTCCATTCCCTGTGATTTTGACTCACTATATATATATATTCCAATATGAGCAAATCCCGAGGAATCTTTGGAAGTAGCTTACCAGGCTTACCTTGTTATTAAAAAAATGTAGCAAATAATAGGCATGTATTGTTAATCAGACAAAATGTATTCATCAGATATATCTCAATATCACTGGGAGATTGTAGTCCCTCTTTTTGGAAAATAATATTGAAACCCAAACATTATTTATCGATTTAGCTGGTGTACCAAATATTAATCATTTAAGAATAAATTAGAAAACCTGAATTTATTTTTGATAGAATCGAAATCTTCAAACCTCATTAAACAGAGGAAAATTAAAAAAAAAATAAGCGAATGCATTGGATGATTGAACAAATCCTTTAACTTTTTCATTTCCACGTTTCGAAAAAACTGTTCATGTCGAAACGTGTGAGAAGAAAGTTGAATAAATAAGTAAATTTGAATCATCAATTCAGGTAAAAATCGGAGATTTGCAAATGGCAATTGACGATCAAGTACAAACAAAGAGCAGTCCCAGGGCATCGGATGGTTACGTTTACGACCAATATCACACATATGATGATGTAGGTGTTTTAAAAAATAATACGAAATTGTTTGATTGATACGTATAAATTAGCTTACTTGTGCTCCGTTGTAAACTTGCCTCGTTAGCATGTTACTGTTCATTTGTCTTAACTTCAATAAACTAACAGAACTCGAATATTATATGCCTGTAGTGAACTACATATTATGATTTTTTCTATAGCTGATCCTCCTTCTTGGGCACGAAGTGGACCTATATAGTTCCTTTTCATATACTGTTGTTGTTGTTGTTGTTGTTGTTGTTGTTGTTGTTGTTGTTGTTAGAATTCGTTTTCTTGTTGGTATGAAAAAAAAGCTTTTATCTTTGACTACTGGACCAAATGCTTTAAATTTTTTCTTCACATTTACAGCTAAAATTTTCGTCACACTTTTCCGTTACTCGATTCTTTTTGTTTTGTAACTAAAATGATGTTATTTCAGATTAATAGCTGGACATTCGACAGAGCAAACGAGAATCCAAGTTTGGTGACTAGAAATGTAATTGGAACAAGCTGGGAAGGCAGACAGATCCCAATGCTCACACTCCAAACTGCCCCCGACAATCCAGCCATACTTGTTGATTGTGGATTTCATGCTCGTGAATGGATCTCTCCAGCTTTTTGCCAATGCTACGTTCGACAGGTGAGTGGAATCAGTGGTGGGATTTACGAGGAGTCGCGTGGGTTCTTGCGAACCGTCCTTGAGCTGGAAACTAACGTTATATTTGGCGTTGTATTAGATTTTTTTTAAAGCGTCTCATGTTATTGTAGCAACGTAGGGACATACATGCGCAAATAAGACATACAGTTATATAGCTACAAGTTAGGCATGGATTTCTGAAATTAGGGAATCTGTTGTTGTTAGTGAGTTCGATACAAAATAGAACCAGTTCTGAAAATTTTGAATTCCATCACTATGAGTAACAATCAGTTCCTAGAATTACCTTAAATTGATGATTTTATTTTAAACAAGTAAGATATTATAAGAGCAAATTACCCATACTTTTTCTGAATAAAAGTAGATAAGTAATAAAGAGATGTATTTTTTCTCAAATATAACAGGGTGTTAAAAAAGTTACGCAAATTTCCGGTAAATTTTTTTGTCATGGCAACTTGAAAAAAAGTAACTGTTAAAAATCGTCAGTCGTGAAATGTTTAAATGACATTTCACCGTAATTCAATTCTGTTTAAAAGTGTCAGAAGTTAAATGTTTCAAGTAGCACTTCATCTTAACTTCTGTTAATTTTACGTTACTTTTTTAACACTCTGTATCATGTAATCTATATTGTGAGCAACAATTTACGGTCTTATTCGTAACTTATCCATCTTCAATCATGAATACTCAGTCAATATTTTGATTTTGCAGTTGATGGATGAATATGAATCTTCATCTTCCACATCAGTATTGAATAAACTAACCATTCACGTGATTCCTGTGGTCAACGTTGACGGTTATCAATATACGTGGACTAATGTGAGTGCCGTTTTGTAATTATTAATACTGATTAATAGCGCATAGCGTAAGGAATTGTATCAATGGAGTATGGTGGCCCATCGTTGTCACGTGTAAAATTTAAAAAAAAAATGAAAAAAAAAAATGAAAAAGCGAAAATAAAAAAATAGTTGTGAAAAAACATAAAAATAATTGAAAAAAAAGAAATAAAAAAAAAATTGAAATTAAAAAAAAAATTGAAAAATAAAACAAAAAAAAAATTTAATAAAAAAATTAAAATTAAAAAAAAAAAAAAAAAAAAAAAAAAAAAAATTGGATAAAAAGTAAATAAAAAGGTTGACAACGATGGTCCGCCTCGTGGCCCATCGTTGTCACGCGTTTTTATTTTTGGAAAATTTGATGCTGCTTGGGACCAACGTTGTCAGGCTTAATCCTACACGCACAAATGTGTTTCCTGGGTTTCTAACTCACTACTGATTTTCATGAGCAATATCCAATAAATTCAACATGAAAATGTTCTATAAATTCTCCATGCTACAAGTTCAACCACGAGCAATATATTTATAATAATGATAAGAGAATATAGAATTGGATACGAAAATTTGTTTTTACGTGTAGAAGATAATTTAATTGGAAAATGCTGCTTAACTGCTCAGACACTCGTGCGATGCCGGTACGGTCTGACCGTACCGGTACCCATGCAATCACTCGTGAAAGAATGGGAGATACGGATAGTCTCGTAGAATACAGTCTACTGAAACACTCTCTGCGCCTGCCCCATACCGTACAGCCGTAACGTACCGATCCAGACAAATGATAAATCGCCCGTGCTCAACCATTTATTTCAATCCATACCTCGACTCACTATATTCTACTAGGATCGAGGTATGGATTGAAATAAATGGTTGAGCACGGGTGATTTATCATTTGTCTGGATCGGTACGTTACGGCTGTACGGTATGGGGCAGGCGCAGAGAGTGTTTCAGTAGTCTATATTCTACGAGACTATCCGTATCTCCCATTCTTTCATGAGTGATTGTATGGCTACCGGTACGGTCAGACGCAAAGCGACTATAACCGACTACCGGTATTTGGTAAGACGGTACCGGCATCGCGAGTGTCCAGACAACTGAGTAGTTAAGCAGCATTCTCCAATTAAATTACCTTATACACGTAAAAACAAATTTTCCGAATTTTCGTATTCAATTCTATATTCTCTTATCATTATTATAAATATATTACTTCTTGTTGATCTTGTAGCATGGAGAATTTATAGAACATTTTCATATTGAATATTGCTCAAGAAAATCAGTAGTGAGTTTGAAACCCAGGGAACACATTTGTGCGCGTAGGATTATGCCTGACAACGTTGGTCCCAAGCAGCAGCAAATTTTCTAAAAATAAAAACGCGTGACAACGATGGGCCACGAGGCGGACCATCGTTGTCAACCTTTTTATTTTCTTTTTATTCAATTTTTTTTTTTTTTAATTTTTTTTTTTTTTAATTTTTTTTTTTTTTTTTTATTTCATTTTTATTTATTTATTTTTTTTTAATTTTAATTTTTTTTTTAATTATTTTTATGTTTTTTTACAACAATTTTTTTATTTTCGGTTTTTTATTTTATTTTTTATTTTTATTTTCAATTTTACGCGTGACAACGATGGGCCACCATAATGGAGGTTAGTTATTTTGTGTATCATCGAATATTTTTGACTGATTCGGCCCTATAAATCGTTATTCTAAATTGTTCAGTTTTTAAGCCTGAAGTTGGGTGTTAGTACCAAATGTTTTCTGTCAAAAGAGATCAGCTGAATATGATTACTGATTTGATGGTGATTGATGTGAGTAATTGTACTCATGAAGGTAAATTAGGCGTACTTTAACATTAAATCGAAGCTTTATCCCAAAGAGGCAAACCTTTAAAAAGCTGCATTGAAGGAATAAAATGTGAAGAAATAAAATGAAAAAATCGCGTTAAAACTCCTGTAACTTTTTATTGAAAGAAACTATGGTGTATATTCAGGATTGTCCATGGGACATATTTTTTTTGTCATACAAATTGCCTGTCCCATCCAACGGGATTCCCATAAGATTACAATTCAATAAAAATTGTTTATTTTAAGTTTAACGTCTACTACATTGGTACTATATGTACAAAGAGACATGCATAACGACAAAATTTAATGAATTTGTTAGCTTTAAATTTATAACTAATATACATGTGTCCGTCAGCCCCTTCACAAAGTATATTGTTAATGCTGAATATATTTTTCTCTTTATAACTAACAAGATAGCTATGCTCGAAAAATGGACACAAAGTCCATAACGAGATGTTTTACCATCATTTCTTCATGTCCCACGTTTCCCATGGGAATCCCATTCCATCCCATGGGACGTTTCCCATGGAATCTCATTCCCATGGAGAGGCCTGTGAGTATTGCTTCAAACTATGATTGAATACCTGCTTAAAAAGCAACTATATCCATATTGAAATGTTTCCAAATGCAAATTGTTCGAAATTTTAACATTCGCTGTTTTGCTTTGAAACCATTGAAATAGTGTTTAGCCTAATTTGGACCTATAGTTGGTTTCTTCTGCATTTTTCAGTTTGTTGAGTCCGAAATTTTACTGCGTAACAAAAAATTTTCATTAGCAGATAAACATTCATGGAGCGGTTTGTATTGAGCAGTGCGAATTGGTCGTCTTTTTCAAATAATTTCGATATGCGAGGATCTTATTCTCCAATGAGAGGCGATTAAGTCCAATAGCGCAAAAATGATGTCACCAATTACAAATCAAATATATCTTATGAAAATTGAAAAAATTGTCTCATAACACCTCTGACAAATAGAATCGTACAAGTACATATATATATATATAAATTTTCAGGACAGACTGTGGAGAAAAACTCGCTCTAAACGCGCAGGAAGTGTTTGCTACGGTGTTGATCCAAACAGAAACTGTGATGCAAGATGGTCAGGACCAGGATCATCAGGATCCCCTTGCTCTGAAACATACTACGGACCTGAGAAAGAATCTGAACCCGAAGTGTACGCCGTGGCAGAATTCATTCGAAATAATATTGGTTCACTGGTGAATTTTTTTTGACATAATTTGATGCGTTGTCTATGAAAAATATGATGTTACCATAACATTTTTACATGCTTTCCTTTACAGAAAGCATACGTCACATTCCACGCATACGGACAGATGATCCTTTATCCGTACTCCTACACGACAGATCTGGCTGCTACTAATGACAATTTGGTGAGTTACATATACTTAAAAAGGGCGCTCCAGAGGTGTTTGTATCAATATGAAAAGTAATTAATTTTGTTGTGTAAAGGAACTGAAACCTATGGGCAGGGGGTATAGTCACTTGGCTAACACAAGCAGTCCCTTGAACTCGTAATAGAACTGAAATAGGGAAATCGGAATAAAATTATTGCCTAACCCTAACCTGGTACACACGCTACGTGAGTACCCAAAAAGGGTGCTCCCGAAGTATGCGAACCAAGATGGCGGACATCACAATGTAATATGTGTACTAGGTTAGGGTTAGGCCATAATTTTAGGTATAAATACTACGGGAGGCTCTTGGCTAGTCTTCGAACTGATAATAGGACGAAAATAAGGAAAATTGGAAAAAAATTATCGCCTAACCCTAACCTGTTACCCATGTTACGTTCCGATGTCCGCCATCTTGGTTCGCATACTTCGGGAGCCCCTAAAAAAGACATGTACTGATGTTTTGCCTGTTGAGATTAACCATGGAATACTGACTACTTTCGAGAGACCTGAATGGGTGCTCCAGGAGTATGCTATATATATAGAGAGAGAGAGAATATACGGGAAGACGACTCTAACTGTTGGTTGTTTAGGATTGCAGTTTGATGTTATTAAAAATATGGGTACTCCTGAAGTATGCGCACCAAGATGTCGCACAACCTGAACTCAGGTTGTGTACCAGGTCAGGGTTCAGGTTGTGTGACATCTTGGTGCGCATACTTCAGGAGTACCCATATTTTTAATAACATCAAACTGCAATCCTAAACAACCAACAGTTAGAGTCGTCTTCCCGTATATTCTCTCCCTCTCTCTATATATATACACACTCTATACTTTATTTGATCGCGATACCCATTGAATACACAATCTTTGTGGGTGTGCAACAGGCTGTCCGCAGGACACAAACCGGCCCGCCAAGCCATATAGTGTGGCCCTTGTCAATTCTCAGATTTTCCCCACCAAGCATAAAATCTTGATACGACAGTTTATGTTTAAAGGGGCCTTCACATGGGTAAAAATTCACAATGTTTTTGCTCTCGTAGCTGCGGTAAATCTTCCGCTGTTTTGCCCGGTGCGCTGACCTTTCCCGCTAAATTTTTGTATAACTCAGCTAGATATCTGGAGTTATATAGCCCACCGACAAAAATGTTTAACCCTTGATCTATGTGATACTTTACCATATGATTAATATCTGTATATAGAGTGGTGGGATTTAAAATGTTAAAAACAAGTTCTCCTTTGTATCGCAATGCCCAACTGAAACAAAAAAAGGCAACATAAACGGGTTCATTGATTATCTCAACATATCAAGAACGAGCGTGTGCGAGCCCGTACACAGCCTCTGAATCTCAGCATTGTCTGTATAGCACAGATGCAAGCGCAAAGTGAATATGATTCGGCCCCCCCAACCTTACACCATTGATAAAATCCAAACGCATATCTTTACAGGACTATTACGCGGTTCAAGCTTATCAGGCTGTCAAATCTGCATACAACACGCGCTATATTTACGGACCAGGAGCTGAAACTATCTGTGAGTGTTCTGATTGATTTAAGTTAATAATTTCAAAAGTCAGTGTTGTGGTATATGCTCAAGGGCGCTCTTGATGTATGTGCACCAAGATGACACACAACCTAATACCCCTAACCTGGTAGTAGGTACACGTACTATGTTCAGGTTGTGCGTCATCTTGGTGCACATACTTCGGGAGCACCTGCGCAAGTTATGGCTGTTTAGGGCAAGTAAATGTATGAATAGCACATTAAAGTGCAAATCTGGCCTGTGGCGAAAGAAACAAGCACAAATTGTGCTATTATTTAACACTGCAACAAGCTTTCACGATAAATCCGATTGGTTGTTTAGCATAAACCCAATCCAGCATATCTTAAACAAAATAAGGAGGAGATATTATATTTTACATCTTAACAGACTTGGCAGCAGGAGGTTCAGATGACTATGCATACGATGCAGGAGTCCCACTTTCCTACACTATCGAACTCCGGGACAAAGGTAAAGACGGCTTCATTCTTCCTCCAGATCAGGTAAGATTTGAATTCAATTTTTGTCAATTCATTTTAATATTCGACGTTAAGATTTATTCGCGTGAGAAAAATTTTGATTTTAATATTAGAACCGGGGTATAGTATTTTAGGTGAGAATAATATTATAATTCAACTAACTAAATCTGAATAAAATGGCGTGCACTTTTTCCTCAACAAAAGTTTGTTATAAACAAATGAAGTCTAAAAGATATATTCGGTTAGATTAAAACAATCACAAATCATCTATTGCAATCTGGTTTATTTTAAGAGGATAAGATTTACATTTTTATCCCGGGAAGAGGAAAGCCGATGAGACGGTTTACTATTATGGCCAACCACGGCCTCTCGTCCGGTTACCAGCCCATGTCGTATTAGGGATTGGTTGGCCAGCTATGTATTTTCAGATGCATGGAATTTATAATGAAAGAAACTGTAACCGACCAACGGTTACGTGAACCACCCACCTTTATTCAATCTGTAGTTATGGTCTGCTGCTAAAACAATTCTAAGTATCAAACAACAACCAAACAAACCCGTACTTTTGGTATTGTTATTTTACCATGAAATATATTTTAGATCGGAGATCGGATAGTTCTAGTTATCCGACAACCAAACCCGTACTTTTGGTATTGTTATTTTACCATGAATTATTTTTTAGATCGGAGATCGGATAATTCTATAGTTATCCGACAACCAAACCCGTACTTTTGGTATTGTTATTTTAGGTTCCATTACATTTGAACCCACGTACATTTGAACCCATGGCAATTGCACCTGTATGCTATTGCACCTATGGATTTTTTTTTGTTTCACGGATAGTTTAACCCATACTAACCCTAACCCATGGGTTTTAGCACCCGCATATAGATTGAACCCGTGGATATACGCATGGGTTCAAATGTACATGGGTTCAAATGTACGGTCACCTTATTTTACCATGAATTATTTTTTAGATCGGAGATCGGATAATTCTATAGTTATCCGACAACCAAACCCGTACTTTTGGTATTGTTATTCTTGAATTATATTTTAGATCGCACCAGTCTGTGTGGAGACGTTTAATCTGATGAAAGTAATGCATCAAGGCGCACTAGACATTGACGCGGGCATCATTGAGCCAGTGCAATAAACAAGAATGAATTGTTGTGTAATTATCATATAATTGATTTGATATTAATGAATATCGATACAAATTTTAAATAATTATTAAATCAATAAAATACATATTGTTTGCATAATCTAGTGTTTGATCTATAATAGATTACTTGTGCATATATCTGGAAAGATGTGCTCTCTGGTAATATGAGCTTCTTTGGTCTTGCGATTTCTTGGTGATGTTCGAATCATTCCTTGTAATATTAGTGAAGACTACTTACTGTATCTGAGCCGTTTAAGTGTAGAAAAGGCTGTGTCGCGCTTTGGGTGGATGCCATCGGTTTACGCCATTTGCAGATTGGCCCATGCGTGTTTCTCCTCAATTTAAATGGTGGGGAAACAGACTAGAATTGGGCAAACAATTTTAGGCCATGTAAGTTTTTGAACATCGATATCCTCAGTTGCTTCGGATCTCAGACACTCGGACACTTTTTACGCTTAGACTGCTGGTTGTCATTCATGATGAGAATCATTGGTTGATTTTCGTGGTTTGACGTGATATTTGTCAGCTTTTAGTTTCGTTTCTAAGATTCAGGTTAATGTCGAATAACTCAATGGTTATTTTGTATTAGCGTTACTTTAGTTGCAGTGTTCAAAAATCGGTACTCATGTAGTATGCGAACCAAGATGGCGGACACCGGAACGTAGTATGTGCACCGGGTTAGGGTTAGGCCATAATTTCAGGTACAAACACTACGAGAGTCACTTGGCTAGTCCCCGAACTCGTACAAAAATAAAAATAAAATTGGAATAAAACTATGGCCTAAATCTAACTTGGTACACATACTACGTTCGGTGTCCGCCATCTTGATTCGCATACTACGGGAGTACCCAAAATCAGCCCCGAGAAAGCTGCTTTATATCAGATTAATTTGGCGGACAACCCTATCAAATTTAAACGTACCCAATATCGTTTATGGTTTATATATTGAAGTATCATCTGTTGATTGCTATAAAACTATTTCACGATTTCAAGCTGTATTCTATTAGGACAGCACTTGGAAAAAAGTCGCAAATAGTATCTGGGGGCACTTTACCCGCTGTTTACAAACTTGAATTACTTGGAGGCACTGACTGATTCTGAGAATAGGCTATTTAAGTTTGAGACTAGACTTTGGTATTAGGGGCGCGTTTTGAAGTTTTCCAATCCCAGTAATCCAAAAACATTTTATCAATGAGTATCTGAGCCTAGGATTTGTATCATTCCTTCCTGCGATCTCGGTTTTTCTGTTGTATCTCGTTGACATTTTTCACATGTTCTTGATGAATTTAATTTTCCCACTTATCATACATTAAGTTACAGACATAAAACAGGGAACGCTTTACTCGCTGTTCACAAACTCGATATGCTTGAAAGCCCAAACTGGTTCTTAGAATAAATCGTTTTGAGGTCGGGTCAGGACTTGGATATGGAAACGTCTATTTTAAATCAAGTTGTGTAAAGAGACTGAAACTTATGGACAGGGGTATATTAATTTGGCTAACACAGACAGTCCCCGAACTCGTAATCGAACTAAAATAGGAAAAATCGCAATAAAATTATGGCCTGACCCTAACCTGGTACACATATTACACATATTAAGAAGACAAATTCACCATTAGATATTTGTACTTCTATTTCGCAAACACAACTAAGCACTAAAAAAATCATGAACCTCAAAATCTGTCCTGTTCGTTTAATTCTAGTCTTGTTTTTTTGCCATTTTGTTGCTGTTGCGAGAAAATCCCATTACTTATTTTACAAATGGTATAGGCCGATAAAAATCGGTTTGCATAAAAAGAAACACAATTAGATTTAGTAATAGCAAAAAAAAGACGAGCTCATCCAGCTTATTTTGGATTCTATCATTTTTGTTTCATTCTTTGCAATCGAGAAAGAGGTTCAAAAGTTCCAACTTGAGTTCCAATTTTGGCGCTCCAGATGTGTGCGTACCAATATGGCGGTAACTAATTCTGTTCGCCTACTTTACATCAAGTTGTTCAAAAGAACTGAAACCTATGGGCAGGAAGATATTTACTTGGCTAACACACTCAGTCCTAACTAAAATAAGGAAAATCGGAATAAATTTATGGCCTAACCTGATACACATACTACGAGAGTATACCCCGATTTTTAAGGTTCTTGAAGCGTTATAGAAATGTAATTTTAAAAAGTTAACATCAAAATTTATGGCGCATATTTATTATTCAATTCACCCAAAGCACGTTAGACCATCTCTTACACTTTAACAGCTTGAAAATGGTAAATAGCCTTCACTAATATTACAATGAATGGTTAAGACATCACAAAGACGGCCAAAGACGCTATCGACTTAATTAACAGACAACACATTTAACCACAGATCATAAATAATCTGTTCTAGATCAAACAGTGGGTCATTCAGACAAAATGTATTTCAATGATTTATTAATTTTTTTAAAATTTATCATCAATATTGATATTCATTAATATCAAATCAATTACACAATAATTAAACAGCGCTTCATTCTTGTCTATTACTCGAGTATAATGCCGTTAGCACGGTCTCGTGCACCTTGATGCATTACTTCCATCAGATTGAACGTCTCGATACAGACTGGTTCGATCTAAAATATATATTTCATGGTAAGAACGGAACATCAAAATTACAGGTGTTGACGGGTAACAAACTAGATTACTGTCACTCGTATACAGGGGCGTATAGCCAGGAATTTTCAATGGTAAGGAAAAGGGGTGTGTGCTGAAATTTATAATTGCCAAGTCAGAACGTAACAGCTAGCGGTTACGGTCAGGCCGGGTCCGACCTCTTTCTTTTATTTCTGACTACAGCCAGATTGCAAAACATCATTACTTATCGATTTTAATCGGTAAGTATGTTGATAGGTATTTGTCTGTCTGTTTGTTTGTCTGTATGTCTGTTGAATCTGCTCTAGATTTTGCATGTGCATTCATCATATGTCGTACCAGAAGCCTATTGATTTTGGATGAATTATGTAGTATAATTAGCGAGTTATTAATTAATTAGTGATGGGACACAAGGTGTCACTATGAAGTAAGAGCGCTGTTTTGGGGATCCCCTAACTTTCGATCGATAAGTCTTCGGTCTCTGACCGATATTCTCGTTTATTCATTTGTGATTGCTCCAAGTCTAAACGAACCGGAAATATCTGAGCAAATTTTTGCTTCGAATTTACTCTCACCGCATCGCTTTATTCAAAGTTGGTGCCTACACCAAAGTCATTTTATTACCAAAGTCTATTCGCAAAATCAGAGAAACGCTTCGAATAAACAAGTCTAGAAAATCACAAAACATTGCTCACGGGTCTGCTAAACGCAACCCAAAAGTTGGTAGGTCGGAGACGCTCTCTACATCTTGTAAAACCAGTGTCGATACAATAACGGAGTATTGGCTCTTGACTCGGCGGTAACCTAAGTTAGCTATCAAGATAGGTTCGAATCTCAAAAGAGATGTGATAATGTGCAACAGGATTGTTTGACTCCTCGCCGTCGCTGAGTGGTTCACGTATTAGCTTGTCGGCCGCGACATCCCTCCTCAGCCACATTTGTAAGGATATATTGACGATATGAAACGATTAGACAAGTTTTTCAAAAATTCGAATTCAAATATAAACTAAAATCTTACTTGGCGTTCTGGGAGAGCGAAGCCGTATCTACCTTCGTCTCGGAGTTCGATAGTGTAGGAAAGTGGGACCCCTGCATCGTATGCAAAGTCATCGGAACCTCCTGCTGCCAAGTCTGTTGAGGTGTAAAATATAATATTCAATTTGCATTTTATTTTGTTTGTCTTGGCTATAGATTGGTTCATGCAAAATAACTAATCGGCATTATTGAATATTCACCACTGTATTCTAAAAAGCCTATTCTATATACATAGAAGGAAAATTTTTCAAATTTCAGTTTGCCTATTGCAGCAGTTCAAACGTCTCATATAGTTGAAAAAAATTCCATCAATTTGTAAATGGTCTAATAAGCTATTTCGGCAGTTGAACAGCACGACATTAATATCAACTTCGAGCATGTGTTTGAATGTAGCATAAAACTCCGTCAAAATACACACTCACAACACCCATGCCAATAAACGCTAGTTTTGTTATTGGGTAGTTGTTGTCCTGGGTGTGTGCCGTTCCTGCGTGCAAATGAAAAAATGTTTATTGAGGTTTGTCGCTTCAGCTTGTATCATGATTAAAAATTTGGTACGACATTCCTGTAGATGAGACAGAATTGCTCAATAGCAAATAGGCAAAATAGTTATATTGATTCGATTGTTTGAAAATTAAATCATTATCGGAATTCTAAAAGAATACTCACAAATAGTCGTTGCTCCTGGACCGTAAATATAATTTGTATTATACGGAGTTTTGACAGCATTATAAGCTGCAACTGCGTAATAGTCCTGTAGATTATATGAAAGATTATTGATTGAAATCACACACTTTGCGTTTGTGTATTCGCTGAATTATTGTATTTACTAAGCAGAACTTAAATGTAACTAGCAATTTGAAGCTGATGCGGAACGGAACTTGTCCCCGGGTCTAACCAATATAAGTAGGTTATTTAGAGAAAGTTATTAAACGATGCTAACAGCGGTGTTTTACGTTTTCCGATCTCCTTATTTTAGTTTTATTACGAGTTCGGGCACTGTCTGTGTTAGCCAAGTGAATATGCCCCCTGTTCATAGGTTTCAGTCCCTTTACACAACTTGATGTAAAGTAGGCGAACAAAATTAGTCACCTCTATATTGGTACACACACTTCTGGAGCGCTTATTACTATATTGAAAATGTATTAACAATAAAGTAAATTTCATATTATATCCAGATTTAAGTTTTTCAGTATTATTCTCTAGTAACTAGAGTCTAGTTCAAACTATCTATATATTTGTGTGTAATTCCAAATGCCCAGTCTGGACTTCCATAAATAAGGTTCATATTTTCTTGTTTAAGAAACTTCCCTCACAAAATGAAAACTTATGAAAAAATAGAAAATTCCTACTATGTAAAATTTTCATCCGTTAATTTCGACAGACAACATATTTGTGAACTCACCAAATTGTCCTTAGTAGCAGCCACACCTTCCGTGTAGGAGTACGGATAAAGGATCATTTGCCCGTATGCGTGGAAGGTAACATATGCTTTCTGTAAAGGAAGTCAATATCACGTGATTTAAGATTTGAAAGTGTTATGTATAAAAAACGTTAATACCATATTATATTCGAATGTAAATAATATTTAAATATTCACCAGTGAATTGATATTTGCTCGAATGAAATCTGCCACGGCTTTCACTTCAGGCTCAGATTCTTTTTCAGGTCCGTAGTATGTTTCAGAACAAGGCTTTGATGATGATCCTGGTCCTGACCATCCTGCATCACAGTTTCTGTTTGGATCAACACCGTAGCAAATACTTCCTGCGCGTTTGGAGCGAGTTTTTCTCCACATTCTGTCCTGAATATTTAAATATATGGGCTTGTAGAATTCTCTTTGTCGGATATGCTAACAGCATTACTCACTTTTTGTATTGTCAATTTTTAAAGACATATATATTTGTAATTGGTAACATGAGTTTTTGCGTGGATCATTTTGCGTGGATGATGAGGCACTTGTACAACGAAATGATTTGAAAGGACAATCATTGCGCACCTCAATATAAAACGCTTCGTTTATTTTATCAGAAAACTTTTGGTACTTATTTAGCTTCAGAATTAAAAACTGAACAATCCAACATAACGATATATGGATCCAAATCATGCCAAAAATATTCAATGGTATACAAAATAATTCACCTTCAGGTACAATTTCTTATAGGCTATCAATTTTAAATAATTAATAATATTTACAAAACATGACTCACAGTGGTGTGTGTGTATTCATAACCGTCAACGTTTACTACGGGAATCACGTGAATAGTCAGGTCGTTCAAGATTTCGGAATCTATCAGCTGTAAAAAGATCATACATATGATATATATCAGATGTCTTAGAATGAGATAGGCCCCTCTAGTCTAGGCCACATATTGAAAAGATCTTTACTGTATATACCTGCTACCATGAGATGTCATGTTCAATCATTTTGTTGTATATAAGCAACGCAGTTGGACATTTTTCAAATAGTTTTTTCTTTTATGATGTATATATGTATATATATATATATATCATTTTACTTATTATGTTGAAAATAAATTTCGATATACACAGTGTGGCCCAAAAGTAGGTATACAGTTGTTAAACTATTTTATATGCTTCGAAGCTACTCGCAGTTCACTTTATGTTATTTGTTAAGTACCACAAAAATTGCCTATGTTTTTATATAATAAATCTAGTGTGAATTTTACATTAGTTTTCTAGCTGCTTGGAAGGTAATACACTTTGAAAATCTTTTTTTTTAATTGAGTGTTAATGACGAATAATTCAAATGAAGAGCAAAGAAAACGGATATTAAAGAAATATTGGAAGTATGAAAATGCTGAGACTGTACGTAGGGCATGGCAAGAATGCTTTCACACTCCTCTTTTTCATAATAAGTAAAATGACTCAAATCAAAATCGTGGCATGAAAAAGTTATTATCGCGCCTTCTTTATAAATAATATAACTAACACCTTTCGGAAAAAGGTCTTTCTGATATCTTTCAGCATGCTTGTTCATAAAAAAGAATTCATCTATGAGTTTTCATTAGTCATTCACCTGTTGAACGTAGCATTGGCAAAAAGCCGGAGAAATCCATTCACGAGCATGAAATCCACAATCAACAAGCATAGCTGGTTTGCTATCGGAGGTTTTAAGAGTTAGCATTGGGATATCTCTGCCTTCCCAACTGGTTCCAATCACACTTCTTGTTACCAAAGTTGGATACTGTTGTTCCATATCCATCGTCCAACTATTAATCTAGAAAAATCAAAAAGATACAGCATTACTTGTAATTTTGAAATAAAATGAAAAAAATGAACATTTGTGAACTAAATTTTTATCTTCAAATATGCGAATGTTTGAGAAAGCTTGATAGATCACCAATTCACGCGTTTAGAAAACTGATGGAGAGAATTTGTACCGCGGCAGGTATGAAGAGAATATAATTTTAGCACATGAAACTACGTCGACTCGTTTTTACCATACCACGGTACTCCCGAAATATATGAACTAAGATGACGGACACCGGGACGTAGACTCATATGTGTACGGTACCAGGTTAGGTTTAGACTAAATTTCAGGTACAAATAATACGGGAGTCACTTGCCTAGTCCCCGAACTCGTAATAGAACTAAACTAAGGAAAATTAGAATGAAATTATGACCTAACCCTAACCTGGTACACATACTACGTTCCGGGGTCCGCCATCTTGGTTCACATACTCCGGAAGTACCCTCTACTTTAAGCTAATTCTTGATCATCGTTAAACACAAACGTAACCAACCATCTAGCGACAAAGATCATTCAAACGTAACACTGAAGCGACTTCGTAATTTAAAACACTTACTTGATCGTAAGTGTGATATACGTCGTAATTGTACCCAATCAATGCCTTAGGATGGTTGCTTCTTGGTTCAACTTGTTCATCAATCGCCATCTGTACATCTCCGATTTTGACCTGAATTCATGATGTTTCTTTTGATTTACTTATGTATTGAAATTATTGGTGACACACTCATGCACAGTTGTTTTTGAAGCGTGGGGTTAAAATATTTTCATACCTATTAAACCGTCTATGTCATTTTTTTTTTAGTATTTCTCTGTTCAATGGGGGTTTGAAAAGTACTGATTGTAACAAAAATAAATTCAAGTTTCAGATTTATCCTAATCGGAAAGTTCTACTAGTTATATCAATAAATAAATTTGCTCAAAAACAATATTATTGAGTTATGTTTGGTCGGATTAGCAATACATTACTTCCTACAACTTGTATTGATGCGGTAGATTGAGCTCGACTATTTACAAAAATTTATTGTATGTTCAGACCAGAGGTGGGTAATGTTTTTGGACCCGGGGCCAAAAATTTGGCCCATCTAGACTGGCGGGCCATGTAAGTGTGACGTAAAAAAAGTTTCGTTCAATGGGCAATACAGTGTTCCAAAAACAAAAGTGAAAAACAATAAACCTCGTGCCAAAACTAAATTTAATCGCTTACTCAATAAATTTATTGAGCTATGTATTTTAGCTAAAACATCAAAATTTGGTTTTAGATTGGTTTTGGCAGCATCAGACGGGTCAGAATGAATTACCCAACGGGCCGGATTTGACCCGCGCGCAATAGTCCGTTTTCGACTTTACTTTCTTGGGAATATAAACTGAGTCAAGCTCACATTGAATACTAGAATGAAAAAAAATAAATAAATAATAACACCTACTTCAAAATTGATTCCTGCATCTTTCATCGTGCGCTTAAATTTCATCAATTGAAATCTGAATTATAAAACTTGAAATTCATATTTTGAATTTTTAACACGATCTGTGAAGTTTTTAAAATAGGGTAATTGAATGGAATCTGATTTGATTTGCATTCTAGCAGTTTTATTCGAATAAGAAACATTCATATATTGCCCAAAAATTTTATTTCAAACGATGAAAAATAAATTCGGCGAAAAGTTGGCTTCACTCGGAGAATGACAAAAAATGCAGATTTTCCGTTTGTTCTCCTTACACAAAAAATCCACTATTCCAATCAACACCGAAAATTTTTCAAGTGATATTGTGCGAAAGCGGAATACCACAATGACGAAAATACAGATATTTGTCTACACGCACGAAAGAGAACAATAATCATTTTTCTTACAATTCCAAATTTGATACGTATTAACAAATATTGAAAATGCAATTTGAAAATTCAAAACTTTCTTACTTTTCTATTCTGACGTCGACTGGACTGTTTTCGTGCACTTGACTGGGGTAGCCTGGATTCCAGAAATCAATCTAAATAGAAGTTAATTGCTTGAAATATTCAAAACTAAAAAGTCAATTTATATTTAATGTCTCCAGTTACATTCTCCATAATTTTTAGTCCCCTTTGGCCTTATTTGTATATCCAATTTTATTGCGGATACTTCCCTATTTATTTACGGAATATTTCAAATTTAAACACATGATCAGACAATCGTAATTGATCGCTATTCTCTATATTGAGTGTCGAATATCCAAAGACCAAACAATTAACTGTGACACCGGAAAATATGTTCAAAACTTATTCAAGGCAGAAATCTTTTTCCGCACCCAATCATAATAAGTAGTTCATTTAACTTTTTCGCTCAAATTCCTAATCACGGGAGAAACACTTGAAAGAATTTTTGTTCCATTTAATGAATTTAAAATTATTCGTACCTCGTCCTCATATCCTCTGATCAGTTCAACTTGGTCTTGAGTTGTTGGATAAAGTGTTAGAACTTGATCTCTGGAAAACAAAATTAGCTTTTGAAAAATGGAACGATAGTTTGAAACAGGAATACGTATGTTAAAGGGCGCTCCAGATGTATGTGTACCAATATGGAGGTAACTAATTTTGTCTACTGTACATCAAGTTGTCTAAAGGGGCGGAAACCTATGGGCAGGAGGTATACCCACTTGGCTAACACAAACAGTCCCCGAACTTGTAATGGAACTAAATGACCTAACCCTAACCTGACACACATACTATGGGAGTATATGTTATTAGAGTCCTTTGAATGTATGCATTGTTCATCTACAATTTCTACATTATGTTATATTCAATGGTATTATTCAGAAGTTTAAGAACACGTTCGTTCCTTCCGCTAACAACAGCATCTAATATTTCGGATAATCATCCCAAATTGACTAGATTCGATATAATAGAGTATATTGTACAACAAATGCACTCATTATTTTCCAATTTTTTTACTTTACATCAGATTGATTTCATATCTGATAGAGTGGGTGAATAAACTTTTAATAATTCCATATTATTTCAATTTCGAATTACAAAACTCAAATTCGAATTACAAAACTTTTATTCAATTTAATTATCTATTTTTGTCATATATGTCAGCGTTGAATTCATACCGTGAGTCGACAAAATTAAGTCGCGTCGCTCAAAATTATCATAGAGTCCTAAGTCAAGTCTGCTTTGCTGTAAGTAGGGTCAGAGTTTGACCCGTTCAAATGACTTGAGCTATTTCCCGACCTTGAAAAACGGTGACTCGATGGTGACAAGTTCAGTAACCCTAAAATCCTTATATATCGAAACTTACCCAAAAAATGTTTTCTTGGCCAATGCCAAAGAGACAAGACTGAATAAAACGAATAACTTCATCTTCTTCTTTCGTAAGTCACAACTGTGATCGAAATGTCATTTTGCCATCCACTCATCCCTTTTTATAACAAGCAAAATCTAAATTGGTTTTTTCATATCAGCTATTCAAATAAGTTAATTTCACTGACACACAACCACCAGAAAAGATGATCTACTATCTTTAATAATACTTGTTCAAACTAAATTCACTTGTACAAATTTATTCCATAACTTGATAGGCAATACTGATGCGTATCAAACTTCAATCGAAACTCTCACTTGGCCTAGTCATGCTGAAAATTGTATAACAGGCATGAATTACTGTTAACGATTAACTGGTACGAATTCATTATTTGCCTAATACGTACGTCGTACGTCATTTAGTGCGTGGGAAAAGCAAGATGTTGTTGGAAGTTTTACAAAAATATTCATCCTTCATCTTGCAATGGCCGTGTGTTACACACATGTTCAATGAGCATTACGTGCTTTTGCATTTTAGCATTGTCTTTGAAATCTAAACAGATGGGTTTTGTTGTCATTTTATTTCGATCATTTTTGGCGCTCCAGAAGTGTATGTACCAATATGCCTACTTTACATCAAGTTGTGTAAAGGGATTGAATACTATGGGCAGGGGGTATATTCACTTGGCTAACACAGACAGTCCCGAACTCGTAATAGAACTAAAATAAGGAAAATCGGAATAAATACCATACATAACCCTAACCTGGTACACGTATTACGAGAGTAACTCAATTTTTAAGGTTCTTGAAGCGCTATTGAAATGTTATGAAAAGTTAACATTAAAATTTATGGCGTATATACATTATTCAATTCACCCAAAGCGCGATAGACCATTTTCTCCATTTGAACAGCTTGAAAACGGTAAACACTCTTCACTAGTAATACAACGAATGGTTCAGATATCGCCAAAAAAAAAACGATCAAAGAAAATATTGAATTAAGGACTACATATTTCACCACAAAGTACAAGTAATATGTCCTAGATCAAACAGTCGATTTCGCAGACAAAATGTATTTCATGATTTTATTAATTTTTCAAAATTTATCATCCACATTGATATTTATTAAATCAAATAAATTACACAATTATTAAACAGAAGTTCAATGTAGTTTGTTACTAGGACTCATTGTATACGCCAGCGTTAATGTCGCGGACCCCCTGATGCATTACTTCCATTAGATTGAACGTCTCCTCACAGACTGGTTCGATCTAAAAAATATATTTCATGGTTAGTACGAAACATCAAAATTACTGGAGTTATCGGGCAACCGACTAGATTAATGTCACCCGCAGAGAGAGCGTAGCCAGGATTTTTTAAAAAGAGGAAAATGGAGTATGTGGGTGTGCTAAAATTTCTAATAGTTAAGTCAGACCGTAACAGCTAGCGAGCCGGATCCAAGCCTCTCTTTTTTAAATTTATTGACTACAGCTAGATACAAAAACAAACCATTAATTCACTTAATTTAACATAGCTCACGGGTCTGCTACACACAATTAAAAAGTTTGTGAATTGAAGTCGCTTTCATCGCCTGCATCTTGTATGACCAGTGTTTATACAGTAACGGAGAATTGACGCTTGGCTCAGCGGCAACCAACGTTAGATACGTTTTCTAACTAATCCCTGATTACTAAACATTCGTTTTGAAACCACCAAATTGAAAAATCTTATTTTTTAAATATAAACTCAAATCTTACTTGGCGTGCTGGGAGAGCGAAGCCGTATCTGCCCTCATCTCGGAGTTCGATAGTGTAGGAAAGTGGGACCCCTGCATCGTATGCAAAGTCATCGGAACCTCCTGCTGCCAAGTCTATGTAAAAGATAATATTTAATTTGCATTTTGTTTTATTTGTCCTGGTTGTAGATTGAGTCCATGCAAAATATCAATTTGGCATTATTGATTAAACACGACTGTATTATAAAATGCCATTTGTATATACACATGAGGTAAAAAAAAATAAGTTTGCTTTTCACAGCAGTCAAAATACACAATCACGACACTTTTGGGGGTTGACGTGGGTGCCGTTCTTGTATTCAAATGAAATATTGTTTGTTAGGGCTTGCTTCTTCAGCTACGGGACGGTATTATGTCTAAAAATGTTGTACTGCATTCCTCGCGATTAGACATAATTTCTCAATAGCAAACAGGAAATATGCATTATGATTTGATTGTTTGAAAATTAAATTATAAACTCAATGAGTATACTCACAAATAGTCGTGCCTCCTGGACCGTAAATATATTCTGTACCAAAAGGAGTTTTGACAGCATTATAAGCTGCAACTGCGTAATAGTCCTGTAGATTATATGACAAGGATTATTGATTGAAATCTCACATTTTGCGTTTCTGTATACGCTTGAGTGTTGTAGTGAACCTACTAATTTGAAACTTAAATACAATTTAAAGATGATGCGGAAGGAAATTCGACTTCGAGGTTTACTAAATCAAGTAGAGTGTTTAGGAAGAGTTATCAGTACAACGGTATTTTATAAAACGATTCGTTAATTACTCTGCGCCAAATATATAGTAACAATCAAGTAAATTTCATTTTATATCCAGATTTTTGATTTCTAATGTCATTTCTCTAGTTCAACCTGTGTATTAGTGCGCTATTCTAAATGCCAAGTCAGGGCTCTCAAAAAGATTTCGCCAGACAAAATATTCATGAACTCACCAAATTTTTTGTAGTATCAGCAAGGCGAAGCTGGTAGGAGTAAGGATATAGGATCATTTGTCCGTAGGCGTGGAATGTGACGTATGCTTTCTGTAAAGAAAGTCAATATCACGTGATTTATGATTTGAAAGGCCATGTATAAAAACGTTAATACCATATTATATTCAAATGTAAATAATATTTAAATATTCACCAGTGAATTAATATTTGCTCGAATGAAATCTGCCACGGCTTTCACTTCAGGCTCAGATTCTGCAGAAGGTCCGTAGTATGTGTCAGAACAAGGGGATCCTGATGATCCTGGTCCTGACCATCCTGCATCACAGTTTCTGTTTGGATCAACACCGTAGCAAATACTTCCTGCGCGTTTGGAGCGAGTTTTTCTCCACATTCTGTCCTGAAAATTTAAATATATGGGCTTGTACAATTCTCGTTGTCGGAGATGCTAACAGCATTACTCTCTTTTTATATTATCAATTATTATTATATGACATTGTAATGGTAATTGAGAACATCAGTTATTGCGTGGATCAATTTGCATGTATTTCACCGCTTGTTATTGGGGAATAGGGCACTCGCACAACGAAATGATATGAAGAGATAGTCATTTACGCTCTTTAATACAACGCCTTGATTTTATTTAACAGAAAACGTTTAGTACTTATTTAGCTCCAGAATTAAAAAGACTGAACAATCCAAAAAATCCTACCAGAAATATTGTACAAAATGATTCATCTTCTTAAGTACAACTTCGTATATGTTATCAATATGCCGTTAATCACATTTTATCTCAAGTGATTCAAGACTACACAGTAACACATATATATTTCTGTAACATCTGGCACGAAGTTTTGTGTGCAGCATGTTTCTTGAATCATTAGGAATAATTATATTCACTCTTGTTGCAGCATCTTTGTAATATATTCACCGGCACAAAAGTATAGAAGAAGAATAAGTACTAATTCTCGCAGAAATCATTAGCGCAAATCATATTTTTAATCATTAATAATATTTACAAAACAACACTCACATTGGTGTGTGTGTATTGATAACCGTCAACGTTTACTACGGGAATCACGTGAATAGTCAGGTCGTTCAAGATTTCGGAATCTATCAGCTGTAAAAAGATCATACATATGATTTATATCAGATGTCTTAGAATTAGATAGTGGAGGCACCTCTAATCTAGGCCACATAATGAAAAGATCTTCACTGTATATACCTGCTACCATGAGATGTCATGTTCAATCATTTTGTTGTTATAATACAACGGCTGTTGAACATCTTTCAAATAATTTTTTTCTGTGATGATTTATATATATATAAATTTATTTTCAAAATAATGAAACGCCCTCTTTACATAATATAATCAACTCATCTCTAAGTTTTCATTAGTCATTCACCTGTTGAACGTAGCATTGGCAAAAAGCCGGAGAAATCCATTCACGAGCATGAAATCCACAATCAACAAGCATAGCTGGTTTGCTATCGGAGGTTTTGAGAGTGAGCATTGGGATATCTCTGCCTTCCCAACTGGTTCCAATCACACTTCTTGTTACCAAAGTTGGATACTGTTGTTCAATATCCATCGTCCAACTATTAATCTAGGAAAATCAAGAAGATACAGCATTGTAATTGTATTGTATTGCAATTGATTCATTTATGTAACCTGATAATTAAAACGAGCAATGCAAATTTATGGACCGCATTTTATCTATAATTATGTGGATAAAAGAATATTATACCAAAAATCAAAGGCAGGCTTCCCTATAGAGACCTATAGTCAAGAAAGAACCGTTGCGTATTAAGCTTAGTATTTCTTAGTATTTCTAATAGTTTACACCACTTTCCACGTGTTTAGAAAACTTGTTGGAGAGGATTTGCACAGCGGCCGATATGAAGAAAAAACAATTTTAGCTCTGCACTTATACCTACGTCTACTGTTTTTACTAGAATTATACTAAGTTAATTTGAAAGCGTTACACACAAGATGAAAGCAAACGTATCTAACTAACCACTTTACGACAAAGATCAAACGGTTTTGTATTCTGATTTAAAAACACTTACTTCATCGTATGAGTGATATATGAAGTAATCATATCCAAGCAATGCTTTAGGATGATTTCTTCTTGGTTCAACTTGTTCATCAATCGCCATCTGGACATCTCCTATTTTGACCTGAATTCATGATGTTTCATATGATTCTTGGACGCACGCATGCGCATTTGTTTTTGAAGGGTGAGTATTGAAAGTTTTCATACTTCGTCTATGTCTAAATCGTCATAGACTCTATGACATGTCATTTTCTTATGTTTTTTTTTGATATTACTCTGGTATTTAATAGTTCAACGGGGGTTTGAAACGTTTTGTTTTGGTACTCCCGTAGTATGTGCACCAAGATGGCGCACAGCCTGAACTTAGTATGTGTACCGGGTTGGGATTCAGGTTGTGCGCCATCTTGGTGCGTCGAAAAATAAATTTGCTCAAAGACAGAGACTTCAATATTCTAGTAACTTAGAGATATATCTGATTGATATGTTTGGTCTGATTGGCAATACATGTCTATAACAACCTTTATTGATGCGGTAATTCGAACTCTACCATTTACGAAATATCCTTTTAAGTTTTAATCTTAAAAACTAAAAGCACCTACCTCAAAATTAATTCCTGCGTCTTTCATCGTACGCTTAAATTTCATCAATTGAAATCTGAATTATTAAAATAAAATTTTGATTTTGATTTGAAGTGTTCAACATACTCTGTGAAATTTTTAAAATAGGATAATTGAATGGAATCTGATTTGATTTGCATTAAAGCAGTTTTATTCGAAGAACAAACATTCATATATTGTCCAAAAGAATCATTCCAAACGATGAAAAAAAAAATTATGCAAAAAGGTTGGCTTCACTCGGAGAATTATACAAAATGTAGATTTTTGTTTGTTCCGCTAAATCCGCTATTTCAATATGCACTATTCCACAGCAAAAATTTTTATTCATTTTTAAATTTTCTCGATCTGTGGCTGCACGCACGAAAGCAAACAAAATCATATTTCTTACAATTCCAAATCGGATACATGTTAACAAATATTGAAAATACAATTTAATAAATTCAAAAATCTTACTTTTCTATCCTGACGTCAACTGGATTGTTTTCGTGCACTTGACTGGGGTAGCCAGGATTCCAAAAATCAATCTAAATAACAACAGATTGCTTTGAAATATTCAAAACTAAAAAGTCAATTCATATTCAATGTTTTCAACTACATTTTCATGATCCTCTTTAGCATTTTTTGCATGCCAATTTTATTAGAAATACTTTTCCATTCGTTTATGGTATATTTCAAATTAAGCACATTACTAGGCAATAGTACTTAATTGGGATACTCTATATCAGGGGTTCCCAGCCGCCGGTCCGCGAAGCTTTTCTGTCGGTCCGCGAGAAATTTCATTTTGTTGTTTTCCTGCCGTCTCAATCGCTTCATCGAAGCCGAAAAGACGAAGTTACGTTGGTTTATTATGCAATTTCTCTTCCGTCGTCATATCACTATTTGATAATTTCGGTATTAATTGCCCGGCGACGTCTTGGCGCCGAATAATCACACTTTTCGCTTTTACGGTTCCGATTCATCGCAAAAGCGCTCCATCAAATCTCGCAAGATTCAGAAACCTGAAAATCAGCATGCGCGCTCTTTCTGTTTTGCATACTTTTCTTGATGAATGAGACGAAGTTACGTTGGTTTATCACGCAATTTCTTTTTCGCCGTCATATCACTATTCGATAATTGCGGTATTAATTGCCCGGCGACGTCTTGGCGCCGAGTAATCACACTTTTCGCTTTTACAGTTCCGAGTCATCGCTGAAGCGCTCCGTCAAATCTGTCTAGATTTAGAAACCTAAAAATCAGCATGTGTGTTTTTTCCGTTCTGCTTGCTTTTCTTGATTAATATTACCATTCAAATAAAAGGTTATGAATATTTCTCTGTTTAAACCAAAAAACTCCAAGAACAGTATAATATTCCTGAGCTTCACCTTGACACCCAGCGAGATATCAACTTGTTGCGACCCTGCAGGTAGTTACGAGACGCTCAACAAAAGCATGGGACGGTGATAACTTTTCTGGGTGATGCACAGCAGGATTTTTAGCCAGGTGCCAAGTAAGCAACGACTTTATCATTGTAATATAAATTCATTTTGTTTGGTGCGTCGATCAACTGCAGAGAGATTGATATGATGAAACCTCTACTTTACAGTCCAGATTTATAAAATAATCATTGTCATAATTCCTTCTTGAGCTCTCAAACTGTCCGAATTTCTCACTGGAGTTGGAGGTAATTGTGTTTGTACATTTGGCATGTACATGTTTTTTATATGAGATTTGTGCTTTTTTACGCGTAATGGGTGCCCAGCACTGCATTTTATTATGCAAATATATGTTATTATTTCATGTCCCACCCATTTCAATTTTTGGCCGGCACATTATTTGATAGTTTTTCCGCATGTGAAATGTGGTCCGGTCCGCGAGTACGTTTTATTTAATTTTACCGGTTCGCCATGGTAAAAAGGTTGGGAACCAGTGCTCTATATTGAGTATCGAATATCCAAAGACTAAACAAGTAACTGGAACACTGGCGTTATATTCCAAACTTATTCAAGGCAGAAATCTTTTTCCGCTTCCGTTAATAATAAGTAATTCATATAATTTAAAATATATATTTTTCAAATTGAGGTTGATAGTTTGTCTCATTTTTTATCTGGCCATTTCACATTTACAATGTTTAAAAATGTAGATTTGATGCAAACATTATACTGTATGTGTATAAACAAACTATCAATTTTTTGCTAGTATCCCAATCACGAGAGTAAATAAATCTTTTATGTAATGAATTGAAAACTAAGATTTCTTTGTACCTCGTTCTCATATCCTCTGATCAGTTCAACTTGGTCTTGAGTTGTTGGATGGAGTGTTAGAACTTGATCTCTGGAAAACAAAATTAGCTTATCAAAAATGGAACGATAGATTAAATCAGGAATACGCATGTTAACGTACTTTGAATATATGCATTGTTCATTTACAATATGTTAACGTTTAAGAACACGTTCCCGTCGCTAACAACAGGTTCCTTCATTTCAGAAAATTATTCCGAACTAATTAGATTAGATATAATGGAATACTTTGTACAATGAATGTATACGTTATTTTTTAATATTTTTACTCTGCACAATGTTAATTTCATATCTGATAGAGTGGGTGAATAAAAATATTTTTGATTCTATTTTGTTTCAGTTTTAATTCCGGATCAACAAACTCTTTCATTTAATTGAATTATACATTGGTGAATATATCTAATAATTTTGTCATATATGTCAGCGTTGAATTCCTACCGTGAGTCGACAAAGAGAAGTCGCGTCGCTCAAAATTATCTGGTAGTCCCAAGTCAAGTCTCCCTAGATGTAAGCCAAGTCGAGTCAGAGTTTGAAATGTTCTTTCCGAGCTGTTTTTTGGTTGACTCGAGATCAAGTCCAGTGACCCCAAAATCTATATAAATCGGAACTTACCCAAAAAATGTTTTCTTGGCCAATGCCAAAGAGACAAGACTGAATAAAACGAATAACTTCATTTTGTTCTTTCGTAAGTCACAATTGTGATCGAAATGTCATTTTGCTATCAACTCATCCCTCTTTTATAACCAGCAAAATCGCCATACCATTTGGTCAGATAATAGTTGAGCGGAATTGCATACACAAAAACAGGCGAAAAAAGAAGTTCTACCTTTATTAATATTTTAAGAATTGGTCAAACTGAATTCATAAATATACAAATATATCAAATGATATATTGTGCAAGACTGACCAATAGAATATTCTTACTTGGCCTAGCTTATTATCCTTATTATCCTTCCTTATTATCGGGATTTTTATTTATTCGATATTAATAACGATCTAAATTGATACGATGATATTATTTGTCCAATACGTCATTCAGACGCGGTTGCGTGGGAATACAGAGATGTTGTTAGAAGTTTTACAAAAATATTCATCATGTAACGTCCGTGTATTACAAATGTAGGTTTTGAAGTCATTTCAGTTTGATCATTTTTTTGTCATAATCAAGGCGTTTTTGGGAGTAACTATATTGGATAATATTGGGAATTACTTCAATCGTTTAAAATATACGGTGTTCTGAATAGAAATGATAAAAAGAATATTACATAATTGATTTTATAATCGGAAAAACTTCGTAATTGTCTTGATTTATACATTTGAATTTTTGAATTTGTAGTACTCGAAAGCGTGGCGTTTTTTTTTTTAAATCGTACTTTTCTACACTAGTGGCGAGAGTTTGCTACAAAAGATCCAGACGATTCTTTTCTTTGTTCAACATGAACGAACATTTTTTGAATATGATCAAATTGTATGTCTAAATATTAGTTGATTTGACGTAATTCTGAACTGTTTGACGCACAAATATCATTGGCATACCTCAATAAAGAAAAAACATTTACTATAATAGTCGTTTTATTTATCAAGTAATCTTAATTTAGCACAAATTATCGTTCCAGATAACATTACAGAAATTCGTATTACGTCACAGCAGGTTTTGTTTCTCACGACTCAGACCACCAAATATCGAATTCTTAATTCTGAATCGACGCTGTCTAGAGTTTGAAACGGCCACAGATGATATATGCTTAAAATATGATGATAAATTATAAAAAGAATATGAGTTCTGTTCCTGTTAATAAAAGTTATTTTAAATTTTTTGCTATAGATTGCGTAACATTTTAATCAGATTATAAGTATAACGATTATTATGATAATAAATGGGATTTACTGGTATTTTATTTTAGACGTCTTACCCGTAAACACTCATTATACACAGCATCACAAATGACGGCAATTTGCCGGCAATCCGACGTAATGTTCTTTTAATTTGACTAAAGTAAATTAATAAAGTAACTAATATTTTTAATCTAAAGATTCCTGGGGCACTAGGCGATTTTACGGCGATTTATGCCTTAAAATAGATTTTTCGAGATTAGATCGAAAGCTAGGTCATGCGTACTTTCTCCGAAGTAAAGAGGTATCATCTCTGAGCAAACATGGAGTCAACAATGAAATGATAGACGCTACTGAAACTTTATGAATTCTGGTGGTGCGTGAGGTGTCGGGTTCGAGAGCAATGCAAATTGATACGATCAAGAAAACGTCTATGAAGTAGAGAATTTTATATAAATGAAGTTATTGGAAAAAAATTATTGTCGGAAAGGTATCAATTCTCCAAATGACACTCCCGTAGTGTGTGTAACAGGTTAGGGTTAGGTCATAATTTTGTTCCAATTTTTCCTATTTTAGTTCGATTACGAGTTCGGGGATTGGCTGTGTTAGCCAAGTGATTATACCTCCTGTCCATAGGTTTCAGTCTCTTTACACAACTTGATGTAAAGTAGGCAAACAAAATTAGTTACCTCCATATTGGTATAAACACTAAACAAGTAAACACTAATCAAGCGCAATCCAAATATCTTATGACTTCTAATCTAAACTAGTCAATGCCCTGTAAAAGCGATGGGTTTACTGTTTACCATTTGTAGTAACTCAATGTTACTTTCAGTTCAGAACATAAATATCACTTACAATATAAACAAAATCAACTACCTATATTCCCCTGAGCAGTAATTTTTTTATCGCTCTAACATTTGAACTCAGTGAATAACATTTTGAAGGAAGCCATTGATGCCTGCTAATGGATCATAATCTTTATTTGTGTTTCATTCCTATTGTTTTGAAAACGTCATTATATCCTGTTAGGCTTAAATGCTGCTTATCGTTATAATTATGGAATAGGTACGTAGGTAGCGCCAACTCACTGAGTGTGCACCTCATCCAACAAGTTTATTTATTTTTGTTTTAATTTACATTTGTATGCTGAATTTTATGACATAGTGAACATTTTTAGCGTTTTTAAATTTTATTTGCTAGTAGTCGAGTGGGAACTTTTATTCCACTCCGATACATCTGCAATTTCTAATATTAAGCAGGTTATATCAATACGCCATTTCGTCGGCATCCACGAAACTACTAGCAAAATAACCAGCAAGGCTTGGAAATGGAAGTATATTTGGATTCAAAATGACGATTAAAACATCAAAAACTACACATTGTATCATTATGCTGAACAAAATTGAAGTATTTCAATAAAACAACTAGAAATAATGGAACTAGCACTTGGACGCAAAACAATAGTGAATACAGCACAACACAAAGCTGAAGCACAACTATTGACTGCAACTCATGCGGCATAATCAAATAAACTCTTTATTTAATCAAGACAGATCGGGATTATTAACTTGGTTAAAATATTTGCAATCGAAGTATTGATAATATAGAATATAGGACAGAAATGGACGAAGAACGGATAACTGAACGTCAAACTGAATTTCACTTTTGAGCTAAATAGCAATAATCAATGATAACATCCAAAGATTTATTTCATCCTTTTATATCAGAATTGTCTGCCCGTGATTGAGACATCCACAGATAAGCTGCCGAATAACAGTAGTTTGGGTCGCACCGCCCAGCAGCTCCGTGAAGTCCCTAAATTAAAAGATATTTTCAACATATTTCTGACAATTTACCGAAGGTTTGCAAAAATAGATGATGCGAGCCATTAATACAAAATGATTTCAAGTAATTTCGTTCATCTGAGTTTAACAATAACGGCCATCGACAACTTTGCAACGCAAAAAAGTCTTAGATGTGATTTTCAAATGGTATGATAGTGCTTTGTAATTTGATCTCCGGACCTTACTTTTCTCGGCGCTCTGAAATGTGTGCACCAAGATGTCGCACAACCTGAACCCTCACCTGGTACAACTACTATGTTCAGGTTGTGCGCCATCTTGGTGCACATACTTCTGGAGGTCCCTCTTCTCATGAGTCGAACTAGCCTGTCTATGTCATTTTAAAGTGTGGAAAAACAATTTAAATGCAATCTTTTTCAAATTATACAGTAATTTTACTATAATGTTGAGTCTTTGAGTCCTACGTTTAGAATCCTCCACAACAAGAGTTTTCAAACTGGGGTACATGTATTCCCAGATTTACATTTCAATATACTTTTTAACGGGTAAATTAAATTTAGTATAAGAATGTTCTTTTTATAATCCTCTAATCTGCCTGAAAATATCTTTATCACCTGATGTTAAATACCTTGAAGACTTGAATTTATGAATTCTTTAGGAAGTAGAAGTTTTAACTACAACTACAGTAACTACCAAGTATACATTCGCAGTTCACAGGACTCTCTTTGTCTAATAACAGCACGTGAGGTCATTTTAGAAGTGCACGAGCAAATTTATGAATGTCCAAAGGATACCAATAAACAGAAAGTTTGAAAAGCCTGCTTTCTAATCACAAACTCACTTGATAATGAATAGGTAGCTCAATGAGTCGCAATAAGTATTTTACGGAGATTTTATTTGAAGCTAAAGTGTGAAATATAGAAAAATTACCCTTGCTCCTGGGAGTCCGGGACGTCCACGCTCGCCAGGTAATCCTACATCTCCTTTGTGTCCTGGTGTTCCATGAACAGTTTCACCAGGAGGACCACGGATTCCTGGTATTCCTTGCGTACCTGGTATCCCATATCCGTGGCTTCCCCGTTCTCCTCTTTCACCTTTGGGACCTGAAGTATGAGTCGGTATTCGGTTATTTTAGTTTTTACATCATTGGTGAAGCGACTAATAGATAATAGAAAAAAAAACGAGGAGAGAAGAACGATCACCGATCAATAGTCAACTTACCGTGAATTGTGGAAATTATTATAAATACTCAATGACGTCAATTGAGCTATCTTAGATAAGCCAGGCTTGTCCATGGGACATATTTTTCTCTCCCATTCCCATCCCACCTACAGCAATTATGCCTGTCCCATCCCATCTCATGGGATTCCCATTGGAATACAATTCAATAAAAATTGTTAAATTTAGGTTTAGCGACTACTAAATAGGACTACCTGTACAAAAAGACATGCAAAACAACAAAATTTACTGACTTCGTTAACTTTATATTCACAATTACTATACATGTTTCCATCGGCCCCTTCACGAAGTATATTGTTAATGTTGAATATATTTTGCTCTTTATAACCGACAAGATAGTTATGCTCAAATATATGAACACGAAGTTTATAACAAGTGTTTTATCATCATTTCCCGAAAAATCATACGGTTTTCGTGTCCCATGGGAAGTACAAATGTGTGCTGTCCCATCCAATCTCATCCCATGGGACGTTTCCCATAGGAATCCCATTCCCACGAACAAGCCTGTAGGAACCTATGTATTTTGCCATTTCAAAACGATATGAACAAATATAAATATATACGTATTTTAACCTCTTTGTCCAACGGGGCCAACTTCTCCAACTGGTCCTTGCATTCCACGCGGCCCAGGTATTCCTTGTAGTCCAGATTGACCACGTGCACCTTGTATCCCAATACTCCCTGACAACCCACGAGAACCTTTTGGTCCTCGATACATCTCTGTGAAGGTTGAGCTTTCTAACAGCATCGTTACTATTCGGGGCACTTCTCCTACAATCAAATAAATTGGTATTTATTTATAAATGAAATATATTGAGATAATGGACAGGTAATTGATACAAGCATTTACGCACAGTCAGTTTGAATCTGACCGGTATTGCCTTCTATAGTATTCACTCAAGTCCTTTTACGTGGTTTTGCACTTTTAGGACTTTGCAACATTGGCGTTCGTGAATGCAAAAAAGAATAATGATATTTAAAACGATCGGAGAGCTTATTACTATATCGAAACAAGCCAATAGTAAAATTTATGAAACAAATTAAACACAGAACATTTAATCCCGATCTTACGCTTTCTCTTTTTTATCACACCTCATGGCAAACTTATATAAAGTTTTTAAAATCGTTTATGCAAGACGCAGCTGTAACAAATATATGGATAGAACTTACGATTAATCATGTTTCGACATTCTGTTTGTGCGATGGTTTCCATTCTGGCATCTGATGCTGCCTAAGATTCAAAACATTTATATCAAAGAGATTCATTACTATAAGAAACAACAAAAACTGAATTCTTGTCTAGTGCTGGTATTGCAGTCAATGAAAATTACAGAAATGTTGGGAGGCCGAGCAATAGTATGAGTGATAAAGGTGTATTGGCATTCATTACACTAAAGCTTGTAATATTAAATTTTCACAAACCAAATATTGAGGTTATATGAATAAAACAAAACGATAGCTAATGATCATGAATCAGTATTTAAAAAAATTTGCATGAAGACCCGGGTTGTCCAAGGTAGTCGACTACGGGGGCCACAAAATTATTTTTTCATTGTTCGCGAGCCACAATAGTGCCAAGAAAAGGTAAACAGTGCAATGCAAAACAAACACTTTTATTGTGCAAACACATTGATCAATATTTGTCATTTATCAAATTAACAAGCAAAAACCACCAAAAAACATACTAAAACTTGCAAAGTCTTCTTATATCTAAATTTAGTGCATGATTTCAAACTCTACATAATGGAAAAAGTGCTTTCGGACATCGATTTTCAAAGCAAAATCTTAACTTTTGAAAATGCTCACAAGCTTCTAAAATGCCGTTATAAATTATATTTTTTTGTCACCGACACAACTTGCCAACATATTATGCATTGTGGTATTTTCCCTCCCACATCCAGTTAAAAACCTGTTTGAATTCGTCACCTTTCCTTTCAAACTCATGTTTACAAAATCACTTACATGTAACTGCAGATTGATAGATTACCGAATGTGAGGTACAGGATGTGGTTCCGACATATAAGCAGCATTTTTTGTAATACTGTTTATGATGGTTGCAAAAAACACCAGGCATGATTTATGTTGTTAGGCCACAACATTAATATTTAGTTATCTGGCATAGCCAACCTAAGCTAATAGAATCCGCATTCAATTTTTACTTTTCTATGATGCCAAAATTGTTAGCATATATCCCAGACCAAAAAGATAGAAGGCCAGATAACAATTTATACTGCCAAGCACATAATTCAACTTTGCTAGTTGCCTCAGCTACTCATAACAATAGTCAATTCAGTGACATTAGTGATGTAACAATAAGTCAAACAATTTTCTGGTTGATTTTATGGTGGAAAAACACCAAATACGATTTTTTTCTGCGGGCCACAGATAATGAAGCCTTGGGCCACATGTGGACCCCCCTAAATTGTAGACGCATAAAAATGCCATAAAAAATTCGATGCTTGGCAGAATTCCTCACAATACCACTTTTGTTTAAAAAAACATGCATTCTATTTACCATCCCGAACGCTTTCTGGCCGCGTATACTTTGACCAGATGATATCCCAGGTAATCCAGGAGGACCTGGCGGTCCAGGTGGTCCACGGGGGCCAGTAGCTCCTATTCCACTTCCTGCTGCACCGGCACCTCCACCGGGAGGTCCGGCCGGTCCCACATCACCCTGAATAAAAAAAGGATATTTTAAAACCCTTCAAAATAATTGAAGTATATTGAAATACTTTTCATTTTTGTATACACTTCGTGGTCGCCATTTTTTGTCTTATTAATGGAACTAACATTTCTTTCAGAACCACCGAGGGCGCACGAGTACAGTCGGAATTCATTTGCTTTTCAGCTGTGTTAAGATAGGGATGTAACTGTTATTGTAATGTGATATTATTACCGATTAAAATCGATAAGTGACAACCTACCTTTTCGCCTTTGCTACCGGGTACTCCACGAAATCCATCTAGACCCTGAACAAAAATGTTTATTATTGAATTATTTTTTTTTTCAAACCTGACCAAATAAAATGTTCAACTTTTTCTCAATATAGCTCAAGCAGGTTTTGATTTACATTTAGTATAAATATTGATATTTAATCCAACAGTACAATCGCTTTTTTAAATGCTTCAATGATTTGATTAAAGTTTCTAGGCAACTTGCCTTAGAACCCTTTTCACCACTTAATCCTTGTGGGCCAGAGGGACCTGCTGGACCAATTGGTCCAGGAGGGCAATTGCATTCCTCTTTTTGTATGATAATCCCAGTCGTTCCTCCACCTCCACCTGCTGATGATGGTACTTTTTCTTCTAAGTCAAGCTTTGGAGTGGATTCAGGGGCATCGATAACTTCTCCGATGCACTGAAAATACATTTTAAAATGATTATTCTTTACCCTAATGCAGTGAAGGCTAGAAACACAAACAACTGATAGCGATTATATTGCCTTGTTAAATGTATATTAGCACCTTTATTACAAAAACTTCCAAAACGTTTAGTAGTTTGATGCAGGTCGAATTTATTAAAATCTGGATTTAAAATTCTTTGCATTTTCACTGCAAGCACAAGACACTTCTTTTATGCAAGTTTTTCTCCGGTAAATTTCGAAATTTCAATTAAATGTGGAAAGAATAGTGTGGATACATAAATGCAGGTTGCAGCTGACGAGCTATGAACTTTATATGGGTTTATCTTTGCAACGAGACGCCAGTCAATAACGATTTTTTTCAACTCACCTCTTTCCCTTTATATCCCTTCACGTCACAACAGCCTTCCATATAATTTTGAATTTCACCGCCTGATCCGCATAATATGTCGAGTCGTTGAATATCGAACTAAACAAAATTGAAAAGAACTAGTGATAAGTAATTGATAAATATAACTGAATACTAGAGTGTTAAATATGTTGCCCTGTTCTTCTTATGTATGGTATATTCACAACTTAAATTGATTTTAAAAGTTATTGCCTGATTTTACATCGTATTTGTTGATTTATCTTGTGTTTCACTGATTTTGGTTATCGAGCGCGTACTCGTATGTTTTTAGTTACAAGTTTTGATGGCTTTCTAGGTACTATCTCTGCATTTTCATTGTCTGTTTGTTATTGTCATATACAACTCACAATGCAAAGATACTTGTTAAAGGGGAAATGGTGTCAGAAGTATGGATATAAAAAATAGAACGAAAAATGAAAAAAAACGAAAATTGGGAAGTTTTTTGTAGTAACAATCAGGATTACAAAATTTGGCTATTTGTAGTTTATTTTTAAAAAAGACAAAATATAATTGAGTGTTTATATTTGATCATGATCGAAATGTCCAGTTTCGTGTATCACCGATGATTCGCAAAATTCGACAGTGTGTTTGAAATTACGTTGATTATGCATTTAAAAACATTCGAACAAAATAATAAATATATAAAAAAAACATGAAGTGCGTAGTTGAAGCTTACTGAAGCTGATTTTTTACTGCTGAAAGATTTTCCAATTCTTGCGATTCCATGTTTCGTTATTCCAACGTTGTTTGCTCGAAATGATTGCCTGAAGAAAATTTCAGTATTTGGTCAAATGCTCAATATATAAATGCACATTATTGCATTTGGCGATGTTACTAATAGTATCACACACGGTTGTCGCAGATTCCTAATTTGTTTATGTATGAAAACTGTATACTCTCTTGGTAGTTTCATATCTTTTAAAGTTTAAACAATACATGAAAGGTATGAGTCCCAGATACCCTAATTATTTTTACAATTGGAAATTGAAGTTTGGTCGCCCTGTAAATTTAATTTTCATCTAATATTTATTTTGTATTGAATTCCCCATTATTATAGATTGAATATGCTAAATTGGCTATACAATAAATAATAAAAATATCAACAGAATTTCATTTCTGCGTGGTTGCCAATATTGAATACGTTTCCAAACTTTTTCGGTTCGCGAACCCTTTTTACTGCCACTTTTATTATCTTTATTTATTTTTATAAAACTCACTACATAAAGATAAAGTTGGGTTGAATGTGACTTTTCCCTTCTGCTTTTATTAACTGCAGTTACATTTATATTCTTCTGGGTACAATAATACCAAAATAATACTGTTTGGTGTGTAATCGTGGCTTAAAATTCACCCATACACACCAAGAACTGGTTTAGAGGTTCTACGTTGTTTCAAGCCATGAATTGGAGCCATGTGCCCCAATTACCATAACTAAATCGCAATCGTTATTGAACACGAAATGAAACGATGGATCTTTTAATACTATACTGTTTTTTCTGAAATAAATCGCCTTTCTCTTGAACTACTGGGCCAATTGCTTTGAGATTTTCGGGGATTGAAGCTTGTTTTACAAATACGAATCAAAGTTTCGGTAATCTTCGGTTTACTTTTCACATTATATATATTTTATATATATAAACTTTTCGGTTTGCGACCTACTCTAATTACTTTTATTTATTTTTGTAAAACTTGCACTCCAAGAATTGGTTTAGAGGGTTTTAATTTCTTCGAAATTTTTGGTGGCTAAAGCTTGTTTTACGAATACGAATCAAAGTTTCGGTAATCTTCGGTTTACTTTTCTAATTATATATATTTTAACTTGAAATCCCCGTTTTAATATACTATACTTACCTCCCTGCTTTTTGGCAGTTTATATAAAGATCCACAAAATCCCCGCTGAATAAAAATTGTAGCTTATGCCAATCTCTGTTTGACAATGAATCAACTCTAGGACCTCGAAATACAGCAATTTCTGGAGGACTTGATGCTCTGAAAAAAATAGTTAAACTCAACGTCGTTTCTAACGTTATATAGTAAATAATATTTACACGCCATAAATTGTGACAGTGGTTTCCAAGCTTTTTCAATATATTTCTGGGATAGCTTATAATGTGGTCATAAATATTTTATACAATGATACTAAATAAGTAAAAAAAAGTTAATGAAACTACACCGAATTTATACAAAATAATATATATTTCTTTCTTTCCCGGAAACAACAAAATTTCTCCCTGGTCGGGAAACGATGAAATAAGATCCTTACAGTACATTGTTATCGATATTTATAACATAGAAAACATAATATAACATAGAAAATTCAAAACTTTACCGCGAAAATGCATTGTTTTACCGCAAAAACAACAACAACTGCAAAACAAACTATTTTGGGTCCTCTTGAAATATGCGCACCAAGATGTCGCACAACCTGAACCCTAACCTGGTATACATACTGAATTCAGGTTGTGCGCCATCTTGGTGCGCATACTTCAGGAGATCCCTATTTTGTATATTTTAAATCCCAATTTAACCAGTCCAAAATACCTAATATTATTGTCTGAGAGCAGTTTTGTAAAACTTACTCAATAAAAATAACGTTAGCTTACAGGATGCCTTTTCCATTCTGCTAATATTAAATGCAGTTAGATTTAGATTTTCCCGGCGACAATAATATCAAAATATTACTCTTTGGTGTGTAATTATGGTCTAAAACTCACCCATACACGCCAATCTCGTTGGCATTGCCATCTCGGTTTATTGAGAATTCAACTGCCTCTGAATCGTCTGTTAATTCGATTAAATGCCATACATCAGATGTTCGTAATTGTTTTCCCATTCGTAGGAGAGCAACGACTGAAAAATTAGACGTCGGGAATCCATTTGGAAACACTTCGCTGTAATGTAAGCACGGGCGTTCAGAAAATAATTTGTAATTGCTACTACTAGTACTACAGAAAATAATGCTCAGTCGAACCTCAAGGGAGACTGGATCGTTTACAACAGGGGTTTGCAACCTTTATATACACGAGAACCAGAAACAAGTAACTGGATAAAGCCGCGGGCCGCACTTTCATTTGACATAGGCTTCCTGGTAGTTGCAAATACAAAAATTCTTGGGTATTGATGTTGTGAGATGCGTTGTTTTCTTTGCACAAGATCAGATATAGGCATTATAACGCAAAGAAATTGGAATTACTTGCAGATTAAATTAAAATCTCGTTTCGCGGACCGCACACCATTCAAAGTGGCGCTTCTCCGCGGGCCGCACAAGTTTTCCTCATGGGCCTCATCTGGTCCGCGTAACAAAGGTTGCACACCCCTGGTTGACAGCGAGCTTCCAAATGCTACTTATATCTTGGCTTTTGCTTTTGCTTCCAAGTTTCTTAATTTTTAGTGGAATCATATTTATTCATATTTTATTCTTTGTCGACTTCAAGTCATTTTCAGTCAGTTTAAAAATTTAAATAAAATATCATTTAAAAATCTTTGGGAAGAAAAAGCTTGATGCTATTATTGGCCCCCTTGCGTTTATTTTACACGTACTCGACATTGCTCGATGTGAGCAGTTGTATTCCTAATATTGTATTTTTTATAGTTTGTCGAACAAAGCGACAATCCATTTTTATTTACCTATAATGTTACAATGCGGGAAAATGAAAATATTGACATAAAGGCGTTATGATTGGTAATGAATTGGTAATGAATCAACTCGTGAATGTTCCAACTAACTTTTTCGGTCGAAATGCGCGAGTCCTTCCTTGAAATCGGTATGATAACGAATCTTCAGCCATTCCTTTTCTCATTTTTAATTTCATTTCATCTGCATTTCCATGGAGATTCATCGATTCCAGTAAATTATAACCTGGTGCACAAACAGCATATTGAAATTTAGAATTTTAGGGCTTCAATCTTGCAGGATGACCAAATGCAATTAATTAGGGCGCTGCAGAAATGTGTTTACCAATATGTAGGTAACTAATTTTGTTTGCCTACTTTACATCAAGTTGTGTAAAACAAAGGGTCCGAAATCTATGGACAGGGGGGTATATTCACTTGGCTAACACAAACAGTTTCGGAACTCGTAATAGAACTAAAATAAAGAAATTCAGAATAAAATTATTGCCTAACCCTAACCTGGTACACAAAATTAATACTAAATAGCAAGGCTGATTGCCAGGTATTTAAATTTCAAAAGTATACAAATGGATTGGTAGAAAAACTACCTAGCAATTTGCGAGACGGTTAACTTGCTTTTAACTCGTGACAATAAATTACAAATATATATAAATTGCTACATACCGTGTCTTCCAGATGTGCCAGACATTCTTGGACAGAACACAGCACCTGCGAATGAAAATAATTTGTATTCAATAATTTTGAAATAAATCTTGGAGGTTCAAATACAAAATGCAGGAATAAAACCTACTATATTACGACCCACTGTATTATAAGAAATGCTCATAAACTCTGGGAATTTCAAGAATACTCGCTGTAACGTACATAAACAATACCGGCAGCAAATAATCCTTAAATCGGACCTACTTTCCGTCGGAGTTACTTCTTTAAACACAAAACAAATTAATAGTAAAGTTGAGAAAATGTTTAATCGAAGTCTGTCAGTGCAATTTCACTGCTTTGCTCCAATTGCTGCCAACAGTGGGACAGAATGTTTAGCGGCCGGTTAAGCCTGATAATACACTAAGAAAAGTAAGAGCCAATCTCTCATGAATAAAAGTTTCTAATTTAAACTCACCTCTACATAGACGTTCGATTACTTTTGCTGGAACTCCTGATAGATCTTCATATGAATCAACCGATATTTCATAAGAACTATCTTGGGGTAACGTTTCTGTTGTGTCTCCTTCGACTTCAAAATCGTCGATGATTGAAAAACTAGGAATATCTCTGACTACTATTTTTATCACATCAATCCCGGATTCGGAAAGCTACGAAAACAAAAATCAATCGTTAAACTCTGAACGTTAATGCTATTGTACAGTTATTTTTAGCGTGTAGTCGAACAAGGTTTTGGAAAGGCTGCGAAACACTTTTGTGGTTACTCTCGTCACCTCTCCAGGAATTTAATTAATGGCAGATTATGAAGAAACTAATAATCTTTACATTGGCTGAGTTAATTGCACCCTGTGTTAGGCGCTACGTTTAGGCTAATGCTAGCGGTTCCCAGCCGTGTCCACAAGGCTAGGCGCAAAACTGATTTTACTTTCACTTTACAAAGAAAACTCCCCGTTCTTCCTAATTGCATTGCTTGATAGGGTTATTTTCACTTTGTTGAGCACGAATTGTTTGAACATGATGATATTTGGAATTTGGGGCCACGAGTCCTAAATGATTAGGAACCACTGAGTTAATTTATGAACTAACGAAACATCTGTTCATGCACCTAACACAAATAACCGGTCACCTATTCCAACATGGACGAAAGGCCGTGGTTTGTCATAGGGTTAAGCCGTCTTTTCGGATTTCATCTCCCGGTGATAAATATGAAAGTGCCATCCTATAACATTCTACGCCAACTAGTAAGTTATATTCGATTCTCATCAACTCAATAATGTATTAATATTATCTGTATTATTATTTTGTTGTATTGTACCTAAGTGTAATAAATCCATTAAAAGTACCCATCTTACATTTGTAGTGTCGATGACTTCATCAAATTCAAAAGCTCCATCTCCATCCGTAACAAGAAAAACAGTCTTTGGCACGTTATATCGATCACCTGTGACGTCATCAAACCCTTGTTCTACAATTATATTAAGAGCTTGCAACGCGTCCACAGTAGCTAATTCCATAGGAATGCGTGATAAAATGATCCGTACATTGCCTTCATTTATTTTCTGAATTCAAATAAAAAATAAGTTTGTTTTGAACAGATCAACATGAGGTAATCATCCTAATTACTTGTGGGATATCGTCCCAAACTTGTATTCAAACCATCAATAGTTTTTATGTCACGTCGACATTTTATGTCACCATGGAGTTATAGTGAGCAAGAAACAGGTTGCTATAAACTACGTTCCAGTGTCCGCCATCTTGGTTCACATACTTCGAAAGTACCCAAATTCAGTCTCGTTATGTGCGATAATTACCTGCAATCTATAAATTTCGCCTTCTCATATATATATTGGGTTGGTTGTATATGGTTGTGCCATTGGCGGTATATGCATATTTTATTGGCTGTATAGGCATATGAGTTGTTTATAAATGCATATTTTAAGCTAAATTCATTGTGTTAATAGCCCCACTTAGAGAGTATACAGTTTTGTCTTGTTTTCTACGTTACCTGCAATCTATATACTTCACTTCCTTCTCCTCTGAGCACCATAGAAAGGAATGACGTTGATCCATCTACGCTCATTCCACTCGCGATATTTGACAACATTCGTATTATAAGATTGAACTTATCTTCGTCCATCGTACTAGTATTGTCCACAACAAATACCATGCTTGTTTTTGTGTTTTTACATTCTTAATAAAGTATTTCATCTTAATTTCAATAATATAAAGTATTTACAGTTTCGCTATAGATGATTGCACGGTACTCCTGTAGTATACGAACCAAGATGGCGGACACTAGAACGTAGTATGTGTACCAGGTTAGGGTTAGGCCATAATTTCAGGTACAAATACTACGGGAGTCACTTGGCTAGTCCCCGAACTCGTTATAGAGCTCAAATATGGAAATTGGAACAAAATTATGGCCCAACCTTAACCTGGTACACATACTGCGTTTCGGTGTCCGCTATTTTGGTTTGCATACTACAGGAGTACCCATTGCATCACCTAATTACAGTGCCTTTATGACATTACACCAGTTAAACTACATGAAAAAGGAGCGATCCCGCTTGAGCATACTTTCATTCGTTTAAATTAAATTCTATTTCAGACAAAATTTTCAGTCGAAACATTTTTTCTGGATAATTTTTTGTGAATTCCAGTTGCGTGATTATATATATATATATTGTTAAACTTTGGTTGTAAATTATCAAAACAAAACAACAACAAATTTATTCCGAAATACAAAACTAAACTTGGTTACCTAATTTTGTAATTTCTCGAATGTGTCTTGTCAGAACCGGCCCCAACTTTGCTGCCGCGAACGCATCAGGTACAGCATAAAAATATTCATCTGTTGGTTTTGTAGTAACCTAAAACAAGAGAAATGGAACGTAAGAAATGTTCCTTCATTTTAATTATGGGCACTAGGTCGTGTTCCAGAAAAGTCTTTCGTAATAAGGTTTTATGTCTATAATCTATAAACATTTGTGTTTTGAGACAATGACAAATAAGTTGGCACGTTCTGTTCTTGTAATTGTACTGTGAACGCATTTGTATTATCCGTTGTTGTGCAAATGTGACTAAACTCATCCATTCACTCATCATCCAACGATATCCATTTGCTTATAAATAACACGTTTTCCTCCCTCACATGTTTTAGATTAAACATTTAAAACGTTTACGAGAGACTTCTAGCCATCAACTAGGTCAATTTTTGGGGAAACACGGTAGATCTTAGATGACTCAGAGATGAGTTACATCAGAGTGAATAATTGAATGCACACATTTGCACATATCCTTGCTTTGAACGAATTATCCCCCTCTAAAATTCGTCTTAACGTGTTTAGAGATTTGTGATTTGAAAAAAACTTCCATTGCTATTTCTTTTTCCTTTTATTGGATACATGACTTACAAGATAATTAAATAGAATTTACAATTGAATAGGAATTGCAATGTATATAAAATACCGTTTCCAGTTGAGTAAGGCTTGCTGTCCTTCCGAGACTTATTCCGAATACGTAAACTCCCAATTCAGCCAAGGCTGATGCTGAATGAAACGAACTATCGCTGGTTGGATTCGACATAATTATTAGTAAGACCTGAAAATGAAGTTTATTGGTTTGAATAGAAATTGAAAATCGTTTTATAAGATAGCTCTAAAGATTGTTTATTCATTTTCTCAATCGAAAAATACTCGAAACAAGAAACGAAGTCTTTTTTTTGTGTGATGGTTTTCAAAGTTACCTTTACTTGTTGTGCGAACTTGGGTATCATCATCATCAATGAGTTACGCATCTCTAATAAGTTTAGTTTTTAAATTACAGCAATTCCTTTATAAGCAATGAATTAACGGCTAACATCCCAATGACGTGCTGCGCGAGTAAGATAAGGTTATTTTTTCGTACCTCGGCTTGGAAAATCATTGGGTCGGAGTATATTCTGCTTGAAATCTTATTTCTGGTTTTGCATTACTTGTTAACATAGTGCTTTGTGAAAGCGAGTGAAATATGACGAGATCGAGCCTTTGTACCGTAAGGTCAGCCCCAAATTTATACAGGGTTTCAATAACAAGGGCACAAGAAGTAAAACATTTCAATTTTAGTAAAAACTTCCGATTTCGGCTCACGCGTTTCTTCTGTACCAATTAACACACAGTCAGGTTGAACCAACATATCGCAATAGACAGGCGCATGGCTCGGTAGCGAATCTTCAGTTTAATGGAAAATTGCTCGTTGGTCATGAGACTGCCCACCTATATGCATCCATGAGCTTGTTCCAAGCTGAGAGGCGTGTGAACACCACAAACTTTTTCTTGCGAAGTTCATATTCAAAAGTGAGTTTCATTACATTTTTATTATTTGCATTTCTTACCTTTTTAGCCTGACTACGACTTGTATCTTTAAGGAACATCTCAGTGACGTGGTCAAGTGCAAGACCTAGTTTTACTGACAATCGATAATCTTTGGATTCGTAAGACTTTTCCATCGCGATGAGTAATTCGGTGATGTTCGTTGAAAACGGCAAAATTGTTCTTGACAAATCAAATGTATAGAAAATATTATACACACCAGAACTAGAGATGTATTGGTATCGGAAATATCGGCCATTTTGTCGATATTTGCCAATCTACAATCAGAACCAGAGAACTACGAAATATCTACTACAAATTTAAATAAATTACCTCATTTGTACCTAGTGAAAATATATTTATATCATCAAATATGTGAGCCATAAAAATTCCGTACTCCCGTATAGTATGTGTACCAGATTAGGGTTAGGCCAGAGTTTTATTCCGATTATGTTTATTTTAGTTCTATTACGAGTTCGGAGAATGTCTGTGTTAGCTAAGTGAATATACCTCCGTCAAATAGGTTTCAGTCCCTTTACACAATTTGATATAAAGTAGGCGAATAAAATTTGTTACCCCCATATTGGTACACACACTTCTGAAGCGCCAAAAATTCAACTCATAGGCGAGGGGGTCAGTCACCAAATCGAGTTGTAACATTGAAATATTCTCACTCCCTGAAAACATAAGTATCTCTTTCCATTTCAGTGGCCTCAATAAAAATTGAAGCAAACCTCAGAGTTGATAGGATGTTTAAATGAAATAAGAACGCGGTAGGTTCAGAGTTCAGACATTGAATAACATTGATTGTATTCTTTATTGTTTTGATGATAGAATTTGATCTATAAATAATGCTCATAATTCCTGATAAGCCACATGAAAGACAGTTTTTGTCGATGGCGCCCCGACAATTGTTTTATGAATGTTTGCCTAATCTATTTTTGATTAATCAAGTCTTCGAGATCTTTTGTAAGTGTTATACAGCTGATGAACAGCACACTAATCATAAATTGATAAAGCACGACGGACGTTATATAGAAACGCCCACTTGGTAAATACTTCAGTTTTGACCTTTTCTGCGTGGGCAAACACAAAGTCAATATAGTAATAGACTTTAAAACACTATAATATAACCAGATAATACTGCATATTCTAAAGAGCTTCCGTCCCTGTTTGAATTTAATAATACTTTCTAAAAATATCTCTTATTATGATATACACCATGAATTGATAAAATATAAATCCCACAATATAAATTCATGTACCTAGGCTCAGCGGCGAACTGCACTACCGCAAAACGAGTATCGTACTGTACCGATGATTGTTCTAAGAGTTTTACAATGAAGGCTTGAATTTCTATAAAGAATCTTCCTCCTGGAAGCAAGGTGGAGTCTTCCAACAATACGATAAAATCCAGCTCTCCACCAGAAGCAACTAAAATAAAACATAGACTGACACAAGCGCTCCGCGGAACTATGGGGTTCTGTCAGTACTGGTTTTGCAAGTTGACATTTAAATTTGAGAGACTATATTATTAAATGTATATTTTTTCAATCTAATTCAAATATATACCTGTTAAGAATATCACTATTATTAAACTCGCAGCGCTTTAAAGATGTTTTTTTTGTCTGCATTAGGTTTGCTTTTATATATACAAATAATTCAGGCGATTCAAGACAATTAAACTACTACACATGTTCCTCGTTCCTCGAGAGTCTGGAATGTTTTATTGTGGTTTCACTACGTCAAAAAGGTTGGAAACCACTGGACTAAACTAACACTGTGAATTTTTGTTGCCTACAAATCAAATGACTTTATACACTTACAGACATTTTGAGATGACTTTGCTGTTTCACATAAACTTGTTGCAAGACTGTTCTTGATTGAACTTATTTGATCGAAATCCTCTACAAAAAATAGATGACGATCTACCGGCTCTGATGCAATTTCTCGTAGTTCATCCATGTCTACATCACCCACACCGATCTGGAATTGGGCGATTGGTTTATATTCTAATAATCGCTAAATTAATTTTAGTGCATTACAATTTCAATCGACTATTAGGCTTATGAACATACTTTCCAATGTTCAAAGAAATGTAAAATGCATATTTTATCACAACTAGTTTATAATATACGTATGGCGTTATGATCGTCTGATTATTTCTGTACTTTCAGTCTCATAATATTAGTTGTGATTTATATTAGAACAAGGTATAGTATATTACAGGGTGGTCGCTATAGAAAAACAGAAAATTTGTCAAACAGCAAGCAAGCTTTTACAGGCACATGTTATATTACACTCATAGATGTTCAAAATGTCGTCCGTGCACTTTAGTATCTGGAAGCTATTTCATGCCTTCTATCATGATGTGGGTGTCAAAATAGAAATAAAATAGGACCTAAAACAACCTAAAACTTAGAAGTAATAAAAAATATCGAAGAACGAATGAGCAAGCACGCATTTTATTTGTGATCACATCTGACATTCGAATTTTTTGCTTTTATAGCGACCACCCTGTATAAAAAATATCATATAGTATAAGTAAAAAACAAAACCGCGTATGTTGTTAGATCTTTCTTCTCGTGAGCAATTCTGGAAGCTTCTGAAACAACGTCGCTTGATTTTCCATCTGTTAGTACTACTAAGATCTGAAAGTTCAAAAAAAGAGCAACATTTAGCTAAATTTCGGAAGTGTTTTGTATCTAAAACCTTTTGACAAAGCAATAGCTGAGATGATTGAACCTTTCTGGTTCGGCATAGTTTACAACTACTTAAGTTACGCATTGATTAATATGGGAACCCAAGGTGCGCCAAGTTGAAAATTTTTTCCCAATAATTTTGTAAAGCTACTATTATTCTAGCTGTGGCAGTGTCGAAATGGATTGTTTAAGGGTCATTCAATCTCTGTCTACTGCCAGCGTTAGTGTCACTTGCTCCCTGCAACACTATTTTAATTTGAAGGCTCGCGATCTTGCTCCAGAAATATTATAAATGAAAGACTGCACATATAATTCTAGTGACTTATATTCAAAGTACTCCATTTCTCCGAAAGTTAAATCGATTGTAAAATGCACGGATTTGTAAGCTCTTTCTAAATTCGTTTTCTTACTTTTTGGACTCCTTGCCTCGATCCTGACTGGGGAATCAAACTGTTTGATAAAGTGTAGTTGATTGCAAGTCCAATCCTTGTTGATCCCTTCAAATGTTCAATGTCGTTGACTGCTTGAATCGACGATGGTTTGGTATCGTATTCGTTTAAATTGAATTCTGTGACGGGTGATCTACTGTACTGGTTGACTCCTGGAATTAGAATAATAATAATTAGAGAAATTGTTATTGTGTGATTTGTGAGAAAACATTGTTGACAGAGATTGTATTGAATATATATATATATGGAATTTGGTCGATAAAGAATTATTACAAGTTTATGTTTTATAAAGTAACCGAAGTGTATATGACAAGGTATTTTATGCAGATTGATTATCTCAACTGCAACTTTTTTTCACTTACAGGATATAAACGCCGCGTTTAATGCGTTATATAAAATACTAACAAAAGCTTAGGAATTTATTCTGTGTTACATATTATTCACTCCTATTGAAACTGAAAAATCCAACTAATTAAAATTAAATAATTAATCGCCGAGTTTTCATTCATCAACCAATAATTCAGGAACTGAAACTAGCTTGTGTCTAACTACATTGTAAAGTTTGCTTGAAAAAATAATATCATAATAATATTATGTCGAATTTTTTTAAAATGACGACAGCCATGTATTGTCTTCTCAAGAGTTGGTTCATCCCTTTTCCTCGTAAACATGTTTTTTATATTCTTATTATGTGGTTTTGAGTCATCGCGCAATCTTTATGGTGTTTTGAACTTCATTTGAGAATTTGCATTCTATACTGCCGAAAACTTTGTTTTTGTGTGCAGTGTGTGTGTAGCGGAAGTACCCCGTTTTCTATAATGTCCAAATGTATTACAATATACAGGCACACAATAACAAATAAAGTAAAATAACGAAAAAGAGGAAAATATGTTGAAAGCATGATTATGGTTTTGAATTTGCGTTTCATCTCAATTATGTTAGGATTATCAAATTATGGTTTATATCGCGTGGTATACCCGTCTCCTCTCATCAGTATAGGCAAGCCACAAACTTTCCATGAAAACTTTGCATTTAGGTGGACAAGGTTTTCGAACTAGGGACCGAACATTTTGCTCAATTAATCTGGCGGGTCATGTAAGTGTGGCATTTTATGAACAATATTCACATTGTTACAAAGCAAAGCTGAAAAACAATAAGCATCATGCGAAAACTAAATCAAACCGCAATCTCAACAAATTCTCGAGCTATTTTTAGCTAACGGATCAAAATTTGGTTTCAGTTTGGTTGTGGCAGCATCAGGCGAGCCAGATTGAATTACCCAACGGGCGGGATTCGGCCCGCGGGCCGTACTTTGCCCATGTCTGGGCTAGACCAATTTATCCTATCGCAATAAAACGGATGAAGTTTGGTTGAATTGAAGCGTTTGTTACCAGTATGATCTTATATTTTCACATACAATTATTGTTCATCTTTTAATAACAGTTTGTAATACTTCATTGGGTGTTACAGTTAGATAACGTTTTGGGTTTTTTTGTGACTTCCTCCACCTGTGAATAACGATGTTTTACTTCTGTTATATTTGTGTCTTTGATTTCCACATGATGCTGAATAAATAACACTTACTTGTCCTAATGTTACCACAGTGAACATTTAAACAAGAAATGAATAAAAAAAATTCGATGCTGAAATAATAATATAGTGTATAATTTGCTCGATTCAGAACATTCATTTTATGTCGATAACATTCAGTAGACCGTGGTGAATTCCGGTCCCGGTAAAAGTCAATATTAATTCTCCGTCGACTGTTGAATGTTGATTTGTTTGCTTGGCTTAAATCAAGTAAATATGCTGGCTCACCTTGTCAAAGATGAACAAATAGACGGATCAAACATAGTAGAAAAAATAGTCTCATACTGGTATTTTGAAGTTATAACATAAGTGAATTTGTGGTAATGTGGTTGGCTGATTGGAGATAATTTTTACAAATTGGTAGACGAACAGTGGTGTCAAATGGCGCGTATATGCGTTCAAGTTAGAATAGGTGCCATACGAAACGGTATAATCTAAGACAGGGTGGTTCAAACCATGGCACGCGGGCCGCATGCGGCCGGATATTAGTGAAGACACTTCATCCACGCTGTAGATGATAAAATTAGTCAAAATATAACAGGTCATCATAATTTGAAGCGGCATTACAACACCAGACACAAAAAAAGATACGGAAAATACCACGTTACCACTCGGGAAGCAATTTTAAAAGAAACAAGGGTAACTTCTGAAGCAAAAAACACCACCCATGCAACATAACAAGAGGCTGATTAAAACAATTTGAAGTGACTAAACCTGCAGTATCCTGATCACTTTTGGGTTTACCCGAGAGCGGCGCGCCAGGCCTCTTAAAAAAATTTTGCGGCCCTTCAATCTCGCAACCTAGGACCACCCTGATCTGATGCATTCGCACATTTAACACGAGATTAAGTTTTTTTAGTTCGGTGTTTACCGGCTTATTCAACTGTGAATGATTATTATTTGGTGACACTTGGCTGCTGTTGCAAAACTCTTTTTCCATTAAATCGAAATCTAAACATTACATCACTTTTCCTAACTACCATCAGTAATTTGCCTCCACAACTTTTTTTCTATGATGTTAGAATTGAGCTCATTGTTGTTTTTATGATGCCATCATAGTAACGACCCACAACACTTGGCGAAAAACAAGAGTGATGTTGCCTTGTGAGAAAATGATATCACCTATCCCGACAACAAGGCCCAAGCCTTCCTGCTGCCTAGGGCGAATAGGGCGATACCTAACTTCAAAAATAACACGCAGATGAATAAATTGAAAGTCAAGTAAGATTAAAAGGTATGTATTATTGTACTAAATTACGCAATGAACATAAGGGCGCATTGACGGAATAGATGTTTAATAACGCGAACTCTACCACAGCAAGACATCTGCTGCCCCCTAAAACGTGCTGCCGGTAGGGGATGCCACAATGACCTCACCTAGACACGTCCCTATCTGACTAAGAAGCTTAGTTTATATTCAAATTTTTGTACAATGGAATCGTATTGCTGACTTTTGATTAAAAGTATGATTTCCGCAAAATTGTGAAAAACAAAATGTGTTCAAGTACAATATGTACTCTAGGAGTCAACCTTCTCATATAATGTATACCGTTTTCTATTGATAGTCGCAGACCAAGCAGCTCATCAATCAACAATTACTGTTTTACCACCCACCTATTCTTGTAGTGTATTGTCCCACTTCAAACATACTGATCAGTGTCTGAACCCAATCCTTCGTTTGATCAAAATTATCGCTTTGTATGCTTGATGATCCATCCAGGAGAAATTGCAGATCAAGTTCAATAAGTCCACATCCTGGAATATTTTGTAATATAAAGCAAAAATTATTTTCACATAACATTCTTGAGAGCATTAGTAAATATTGCAAGTGGAGCAACTGTTCAGCATATTTGTGGTTAGTTTGATAGTTTTGTTTACTCCGAATTACTTAGAAACGCCGTAATGATATTTGCTCATTGCGAAAGATAATTTCGTTTTGCAATATCAAAACTGAATAAAACATTATAAACTTCCAAAAATGAAAAATAGTGTAAGTGCTATCGGTTGGGCTTCTGTGGGTCTAACTACTTGTTCTTCACGAATACTTTTGAGCAGTGGTTCTCAAACTTTTAAGCCGCGCCCCTTTTTTAGAATTTGTCAAGCCTCGCGCCCCATCTCGAAAATAACTAAATAACAGTTAGTACGGCAAAAATGAAGAAATGTAAATATCTAAAATAAGGCGGGAAAGATCAAATCAGTGTCAATCAAGTCAGTTGGAATAATGTAAAAGTGATGCGGAATAATTCGATGTCTTATTCTCATCATATTTTTTTTACCAAAAATTCTAATCAATTTATTTGAAACTATGAAATGTGGTTTGCACTAACTTTGAGTGGTGTCGGTACTGATTCGGTCAACAATATTATGAGCCACAGGTTTAAAATTGCCGGCTGCTGCATCCCAGTGTCCACTATGCGATGCCCCATATTGCCATTCCATGCCGTGAGACGTCAATCCGAACCAATACGTGTGAGATCCCAGTTGGCGTTTTCCGTCAACTTTCTTCCAGAATTCTTGGTCAGTAATTTTTTCCGGCGATAAAACGATGAACACCTGACAAAATAGGTTTCATGTAGTATTCAATTGAATATTTGGTAATCATTTTGATGTCGCGGACATTCTGAAGTATGCGTACCAAGATGGCGCACAACCTGAACTCAGGTTGTGTACCAGGTTAGGGTTGAGGTTATGCGACATCTTGGTGCGCATACTTCAGGAGTACCCGCAGACTCATGATGACCATTTCTGGTTCTTCGCGACTTCCTGTCAATTGCAATGAAATCCGTTACTGTAATTCATAATTTTTTATTTGTTTTGAATTTGAGTTGTGATTTTTTGCACGACAAAATAAACGTATTGTTTATTATTTCACGTAAATTGCCGCAGAAACTATAGAATATTTGGGTTCAGTATTCTTTACAAAACTGTTCTACTGTAAACTGATGTCGTAGATTAAAACCAAAATCCATATTCTACAAATCGAGCGTTTCAAAGTTGCGTTTACAAAGAATATATCCATTTTTTCATTATTTTTATCATGAAATTAATATACCTCAGCTTTTAAAGCTAATTTGTTGTTGCTATGAAACATTGCGTATAAAATAATTTCTACCTTTACTTATTGAAAAAAAATTTAAAGAACAATCCACATCCTATAATCAAAGTGTTTTGAGGGATTTTAAACTTTGCAGCGTAATACTGGAAAGTCAAAAAGTCACATTTATAATAATTAACTCCTAACGTAAATATTTTTGTATGATAGATTTTCGTTTTATTGCAGCACTGTGATTTTAACTTATATATAATAACTGATAATCTTCAAAACGAGACGATTTTATCAATAATAACACTGCAAAATAAGATGAATCTGTTGTATATCAATTCACCTTTTCTCTCCCACTTTGTTCATCCAAATTAAAATTAGAAAAGACGTATTCTAACGATTCATTCCAGTGCGTTTTATCAATTTTTGTTCCAATTTCGATATTGCTTATTCCCCTAAAAGCATTAGCTGTAAACACAATGTTAGATTAGTTAGAAAATATTCGCCGATAAAAGCATTGATACATATCAACTTACAAAATTTGGCAAGTTCAACACTAAAAGGTCGTACGGGTAAATCAAGAAACAATCGAATAATTTACTTGGCCTTAATTAAGAATGATATACAACATATCCTCCTCATGTTCTTTGAAAAATCTGTCTGCCTCTGATTTTTTTTTGTTGTTTCATTAATCCTAGATAAGGGTCACTATTATTGCATGAAGTATATCTCATCAATCACAGATAAGAATCGAAATTTAGTTTTTTATTGGATTTAAGTTTCCGTATTTGCAAAATAGCCATCTGTATCGTCCAACACTGATCCTTACCATGACCTTTTGTAATAATGTTGTAATAATGTAGAATAATGTTTTTCCAGGTCCATTAACTGAAGTCCATTAACATCAAAAGTTATTGCAGCAATTTTACCCCGAGCTCACAATTACAGTGTACACGAAAAAGTTTTAAGGATTGCTCTGAGCAAATTGTCTCACCTTTTGTTCGACTTTCTTTGAGTAATATATTTGGTTGCGACTCGACACTCAACACCTGGACTGTTGAATAGTTTTGGCCGATGTGAAAAAAATCGACGATTCTTTTCATTAATGTTTTTGTTTGAGCTCTGGCAGTTGCATTCCAATTTCCATCGATAATAAAATGAAGATCTAACAATGCTCCAGAATATCCTGTAATAAACAATGGATACAAAATAATTTGAAAACATGTTATGATACATTCTATCTGCTAAATTTACTTCTTTCAGTTTTGGCTCCAAAAAAGCCTCTCCAATTGATTTAACAATAGTCTAGCTAGTGGTTGATGTGTTAGGCAGGGAGATTTTGTATCAGGGGCCAACAATTTTGCTCACCTAGACCGACGGGCCATGTAAGTGTAACGTGAAAAGTTACATTTTATGAACAATATTTACAGTGTTACAAAAACAAAAGGGGAAAACAATAAGCCTCGCGGCGAAACTAAATTTAATCGTAATTTCAACAATCCCTTGAGTTATTTTTAACTGAGCAAAAACATCAAAATTTGGATTTAGTTTGGTTGTCGCAGCATCCGGCCGTCCAGATTGAATTATCCGGCTTTGGCCCGCGGATCATCGTTTTCCCATGTCATTGTTAGACTCAACTGTATCGGCGTTGCAAATTACCCACGTTTGTACCCGATGTCCACATTTCATTCATATCGCAATAAATTTAGGTAAGCTAATTTGAACTTAAAGATTCTGGCTCTTTGACTTTTTCAAAGCAATAGAAAATGATTAGTTATTGAGGACTCTTTTTCGCAGGTGCGTGGTAACATATGATAAAAAAAAATATTTAAAATATTCCACAAAAAACTATTAGCTGAACGGAAAAAAAAAATTTTACTCACTTTTGAACATTCCTTGACAAATATTGTTTACCAAGATTCTAGTTTGTGCCTTAAGATCAGTGAAATCTGAAGTCACTGTTATGTGGGTTGAGAAAGGGTTTGATGATATTTGCTGGAATTCCTCATTTCTTCCGTCGGAACCGACGTTTACCTGTCAAAATACATCCGGAAAATTCATCGAAATAATTTATAGTACCGTCTGTTTTATCTGAAGTGCTTTTATTAGTAATGGTTCAATTTGTTTTATCGGAGTAGCAGAGACGGTACTGCCGAAGTATGTGAACCAAGATGGCGGACACCGAAACGTAGTATGTGTACCAGGTTAGGCCATAATTCAATTCCAATTTTCTTTATTTTTGTTCTGTTACGAATTTGGGGACTAGCCAAGTAACTAGTATTTGTACCTGAAATTATGGCCTAACCTGCATTGTACACGTAATACGTTCTGGTGTCCGTAATCTTGGTTCACACACTTCGGAAGCAACACAGAGACACTCGACTGAAGATGTTTTAAATACATTGACAAAATATTATTGTGCAAATAATAGTTAAAACATACTTGCAACAACTTACTACAAACGTTGAACAAACAAAGAAATGAAAATGATGCATATGGATACGAAATTTAGTTTTAACTTGCGCTGATCCGCGATACATCTCTATATGGAGTGCCGTAGTTATTTTAAAATAGCGAAATCTTGGATACAGCAACATGCTCAGGGAAAAAGAAATATGATAATATATAAAAAAACGATAGACGCTTCTATTTTTAACTAAAGAATTTGAAAGCGAAAATGGAAAAAATACTCGTGCACTGTGTATACTATATTTTCTAATGTATTGATTGTATTATTACTGAAGTCGTTGTATTGATTCTTGTTTTAAGGTTCACAATAATAACATTCCTTACGACAAAAATTTCGACTCCCCCAATTCGAAGATCGTTTGCAGCAATTTTTGAAAGTTCAATATCCGTAATTGTTCCAGTTGTTAACAATACGATAGTTTTATGAACCTTTTTCCGGACATCAATTTCTATAAAGAAAAAGATCGATTAGGGTCATATTTATCTTATTTTTTTTTTCAAATACATCCGAAGTAGGATTGTTAATGATGCTGATATAAGACAAGGGCGCTCCCGTAGTATGGGAACCAAAATGGCGGACCCCTGAACATAGTATGTGTATCAATCAGGTTAGGGTTAGGCCATAATTTCATTCCAATTTTCCCTATTTCAGTTTTATTACGAGTTTTATTACGGGAACTAGCCAAGTTACTCCCGTAGTACTTGGAACTAAAATTATGGCCTAACCCTAACCTGGTACACATGCTACGTTCCTGTATCTGCCATCTTGGTTCACATACTACTGGAGTACCAAGACAAGTTGGGTGAACTAGGGCAGTGGTTTCCAACCATTTTTTTTCAAGGGATCCAAATTTTTTTTTTAGACAAGTTCTGTAAAATCTAGCGACCCAGGGAAATTCTGAACGGTATGTAGTGCTTTTATGACCGCAAAATTAAATAGCTACTACAAAAACAGTCATTTTTACATTATATTTATTTCAGCATACATTAATTGCTAGTTAGTAAGTTGCTCTTGTTTGCCATCAGCGAGTTTTATGAAATCGTGGCGTGGGTTCACTTAGGAAAAATAGATGCTGCCTAGTTTTTATGCTGTGATATTTCCCGCGTACAAAATTACGATTGAGCAATATTACAATACCAAATATAAAACAATCAAAAAAATTTACTTAAAAGATTTTTGTTGGAAAACAGGCGACCCAACAATATTTTCGGGCGACCAAATTTTGGGACGCGATCAATAGCTTGAGAAACACGGAACTAGAGTGTTATGTGATCACGTCATGATTTAGTATAATTTTAATTATTGACGTTACATGAGAACTGTTATAACCAACTTTTAATAACCAATCCCACAAAAAATTACGATGCAAAAAAATACACCAGTCTCTCTATTCAACATAACACCTTGAGAAAATTTATAATTGACTCTGAACCAAGGGTTAAAAACAATTTTGTCTGTTACTCCGACATATAAAATATAACACCAGATTCAAACTTCGAAAAAATCAAATGTTGGCGTTCGCAAGCACTCTTCAACATATTAAAAACAACGCTTCGTAAATGTTTTTTTTTTTCATTTTAGTGGGAAATTTCGACTTTTTTTTTATCTTTATTGAAAGCCCGCAATTCCAATTCCCACGCTGAGAAATTCAGAAATCTGACTCCGGCTCCGGAGAGTCTGAAAATACGACTCCGACTCCGGGAAATAACGTTAAACTTCCACTACACAGCTCTGGTTACGACGACTTGCCTTCATTCGTGAACGATTTAAGAGCAACATGTCGTAAAGCATCTTCAATGTTCCTGCTTCCAAATATTGAAGAAATATATGATATGTCGTCTATGGATTCTTCCAGACTTGTTGCATCCTGTTTGTCAATAAAGATAGAAATTAATCTTAGTTTTCCAAATAATCTCCAATAGTTTCACCTAACAGAATTGTGATTCTTCAAATAAAAGTTTATAATAAAATTCGTGAAGCATTTAAACAGGAAATTTCGTTATCATTGTTAGGAAATATTTTTAAACGATAATTGAATATACCGGTCGACCAAATTTCTAAGCTATATTCTACGTCCATCCATGTAAACGTGACTGCTTTGGAAAATAAAATTTTAATAAAAACAAACATTTCAAACAAAATCTATTGTTCTGCACAAATATGGCATGGTCTGATAAGAACCCGTTCAAGGGTTTAAACACGCATCGCTAACCCCTTTCGAAACGTGGAAAACCCGAGTCGTTGGAAATATTTTGACGATTTGAGATTGCTGTCACGTTTCAATTTATCAAAAAATTCTCACCAAGTTTTCGTCAAGGTCGAATTGAACCGATGAACTATCACTGAACTCTATTGCACTGATTTTTGTATATTTTTCTCCAATCTCAAAACTGTTTGCAATGTTTTTCATCCATGTTCTTACATTCTTGACATCTTCTTCCGATATCGGCTGAGATCTAAATGTTCAGTATCAATTAGAAAAATGTTAAACTGTGTACCAAACAAAAATATGTCGCCTTTAAAAAACCGATATGACAGCATATTTTGTCTAGGATTTGTTTTATACGTTGCTCAAGTGGCGCAATCGGTTAGCGCGCCGTACTTATATTACAGATACGGAGCAGCGCGGAGGTTGTGAGTTCGAACCTCACCTGGAGCACGAATTTTTCTACTAAACGTATCTCAGACATCATAAACGAAAACCTTCATAATTAAAAGTAATCGATGATCTCTACAACACAGTGGAATTAGAATATTATGCAGTTAAGTAACAACCAAGCGAACAATATGAAAGTGGCTGGCTGCTAAGTCGATGCCAAAACTCAGAGTGGCACCTCTAATCTGATTTTGACTTATCTACCCAAGGTATAAAAGCTACAAGCTATATCAAAAAAGGGTTAAAGAAAATTAGTTGCCAATGTCAACATTTTTGTGACTGGGAACTTTTTTTTACAAAAGGTAAACTTTGAAATATTCGTTTCATCAATGACAGGTTATTTGTTAGGGAGTCTATTGTTAAATATATTTATTATGGATAATTGTATAACTGTTGGAAATGCGTTGGGCTTAGCTGTTGACGCTGATCACACTATCGTCATTCAATCTCACCAGCATATAATATTTTTATTCTTATGATTCGACAATTTCAAGATGTTCTGTAGAAGTGGATGACTTTTTGGGCGTGAAGACATGTTATCGTTTATAGTTTATTTATTTAAGGTCGAAGCTTCAAGTGTTGTCCAGATTTGAGTGCTTCCATATATCCGAGTCAGGAGACAAAAATCTGGGCGTCGACGTCGGATAAAATTTATCATTAAGTTAACCTTTAATGCATTTTATATTTGGTGTCTTTACTCTTATCCAAATATTTAAGCCAATATTTACTTAATTTATTCGGATCAAATTTTTCTGCCTGTTTGAACAGATATTTTGTAGAAAAAATAATCGGGAAAATCAATGAATTCGCATGTTGTCACTGCTTTATTAATACCTCATTACCAAATATTTTTCCAGTGTTAAGTTAATACTTTCCTGTTGATTATGATGCTTAACAGAGATTTACATATTGCTCAAATAATAGTGCTGATTCGAAGTCCTAATAACATTGAAATTCTATCGAATTTAGGATTATTGCTAAGTTTGTCCAGGTGCATCTCGGAGTAGAACGCTATAATACATTTAAAATATCTTTTTGTTCATGCATCAATAGCGATTATTTTCGCTGCCGAAACCTGTAATCCGTCCATTTAATGGGAAAGTTCTGTCTAAATTATATTACAGGCATGAAACACATACAAGTGAACATTTATCATCGACTCATGCATGTAACATGTAAGAAGGGAAATATTTAAAACAGGTTAGCTTGGTTTAAAAATGGCTATAAAAAAAGGAAATTATCATTTTCAAATAGTGAAAATTTTCCAAAGCCAGGTCACGCACACTAGCCCAGAAGCATAAATGACCGAACTTATAATTTGTTCAGATATCAGTCTCCTGTACCGGTGGTAACTGATTATCATGCCCTGAATGATTATAAACTACTTAATTCTAGATATATTTAGATTTCATGCCAAAATACAAAAAAAAACGGTGAATTTTATGACTAAATTTGTTACTAAAATATTTGGTAGTATCATAACATGTTTCACACAAAATGGAAGTTTTCAATCTCATTCTTAAAATCACTCCATCAATGTCCAGCATTCATTGTTGACATAACGGTTATCTACGATTAAACGGGTAATTTAACGTCGTTAAGGGATGAAAATGTCAAGGAATTTTCAACTATTTCAAACTATAACCAGAATGAAAAGAAGGCTGTGAGCTAGAGAATTTCTGGAATTATCATCAAATTATTATTTGTACGCAAGTCTGTATCAGGTTTGATCGGGTAAGGCAGGATTTTGAATAAATGTTATAAAATCAATGACGTGCACTCTCACTCTTTCCATCCGTAAATATTCATTAATTAATTGAATACCCAGTATTTCCAAGCCAACCAGTTTGGCACATTCTCTCTTTTGCCTATTTTAAGCTCTCAGCTCCTCCACCACTATCTATATAATAACTCTATTTGCAAATGGTATTAATCTTTAACTAAACATTGGCTTGCGCAACTTGCACTTTGGCTTCTATACATTTTGAATAGTGCATATAAGGTATGCATATGTATTAAAATAATACTGAATCAGTGAAAGTATTAATAAAAACACGTCACAAAAATGGAAAGTGAAATTTTTTTTGCAAAAATATTAAATTATTTTATGGGGAGAAATTGATTGGGAAATGTTGCACTAACCTGTCAATAAGAAAGACTAAATCCTGCTGTGCGAGTGAACATCCCCATGACATTTTGCTGCAAATTTTTTCGATTATTGATTTTTGCAATGTGCTAAAATCTGCCGACTCAAAAACCTCATCGATGTGTTTACTTCCGAACGTTGTTTTTCCTTTATAGTTTGTGGCTACTCCCCATATTGTTACGTCAGAATTTTTTATTTTTCCGAACTCCTGATCCAGTTTACATGACAAATCGGAAGAAATGTCATCATTCGAATATCCGGATGATACAGCAATAATAAAAATTGGAACATTTCGTCTCCGGATACCCGGGTTCGGTAGCTCCACATCATATCCTAACACCGTATCGCATGCATAGTTCAATGCTTTGCCGCATCTTCTCGAACCTCCTACAAGACCAGACGAATCAACGAGTTCTAAAATTTCTGATTTTCCAAAGCTGTTTCCTTCTCCGCTTGAGGAAGTTATGTTTTGTAAGTAATTAAGTACTTTTGGAACTGAGCCGTAAGTAATCACAGAAACTCGAGTTGACAGACTGTTGATGTCAAATGCATCAATCACGTCTTTTGTAAAGTCCTGTAAATTCAGTAATGTAATTCAGAAACGTGGCAGTTTTGTATTGGTCGTTACAAACTAGAAAATATGCCGGTATATAGGCTTTGATTGAAATAAATTTTTAGACACAAAAGCCAGTATGTTCATGGTGAATGGTCAATGCTTTGGTTTAACAACGGAAGTTACTGTGGATATCCAAGATATTTCATTACTTTTTTGTATCCGTGGACTATGTTTTTGTCAGTATGAGGGTGTGAATGAGCACTATTTTATAATTGTTTCTAATTCAGATGACCACAAGGCAAAAACATGGATGTGTACAACAAAAGAACTTCAGAAATTTTGGTTTTCAACCCATTTGAACCCCAATGAAAAATTGTGAAGTAACTGTAAGGCTGCACGAAGAATTGTATTGACTACAAATACGAATAAAAACGAGCATGACACTAGCAAAACGAAATGATCTTCAAAGTGGACTGTTGTGGCGAAACCCTAAGGTGCCGCGAAACTTCAGATTGGGCCAGACTGGGCTAATGTTAACTAAATATTTTAAACTAAAGCTGAATATTTTACTCACTTTCTGTTCTTGAAAGTTTTCTTCCGTCACTCCAGTAGAAGTGTCCAATATAAAAATGATGTCAAATTCCGAAGTAGCACAGCCTAATAAAATGCAATTGAAATAAAGATGACTGTATTCGTTTGTATAGCATACAGCTTGACCGACACAACCCATCAAAGCGCGGGGGTTAAAATCGTGATTCAAAGTGAACATTAGCAGCATACAAGTATAACAAGGTTTGCTTGATAAGTGTAGCGGATCATTCTTTATTTCCATTTTTCAACTGTTTCCACCTACGGATTTGATCCCCAGCCGGGGAGGAACTTCTTTCCGGGGTAGATTATAAAATTATTACTTCATTCAGAGTAGTTTTACTAATATTGTTCAGCTGGTTAATTCAAGAGTCTTGCTGCACACTAACACAAATGTATTTCTGTAACGTTAGTGTGTAGCAAGACTCTTGAATCAAATAGTATATTCATCTTTATTCTTGCCACAGTATCCTTGCGTTACACGCATACAAATCCACTTCCACAAAGGCACAGAGCAGGGAAAGATAGTTAATCTTACGTAACCCCAACTGATAGTATTGTCAAGTTAATTAGTATATTTGTAATACATATATATTTATGCACTATTCCAACTGTGCAAACGCCAGTGAGAGTTCCACTTAGCACAAGCTATAGATTCTTTGAAAATTGAAGAATAACTGAGATATGCATGGTCAGTAAGGAGGAAAGAGATTCGAAAAATATAGGCAAGAGAGATATATTTGATAAAGTTGAGAACAACGGTATTACAAAAATAATTAACATTTGTAATTTCGTGCTCAGACATCCAAATATTTTACTAGCGTTAACAAATAGTAACATATATCGTACCTGGAGAACTGATATCAAATCCATTAACCGATGCCAAGAAAATACAAATCAACGTTAGCAGAATCATGTTCTTGCTGATACTTCTAGTTCAAAGATGACCTTTTGATATAAAACACTATGTGCACATCGTATATCAAAAACTACACCGCTGAATAAATATAAAATCAAATAAAGTTAATCCTTTCCCTAAGCCTATGTAAATACCAGTCTGGCCGACCTCGGAAACTGGGAGAATTTTGGCCGTATAGAGGTTGAACGATAAGACTCAAATATTAGAATATTATTCTGAAGAAAATAATATTTTGTAGCGATCTTTGGTTATACTGCTTTTGCTTTGAATGAGCTTCTCATCCACAATAATCCATAAAGATATTTAAACACGAACTGTCAGTAGGTTTGAATTCAAGTCGATTAATTACTAAGTTATAAGATTCAACCTGTTTTTGTATTTACTAACTTCTTTTTTTTTTAATCCAAATCCAAGTACTCCCGTAGTGTGTGTACCAGGTTAGGTCATAATTTTATTTCGATTTTTCTTATTTTAGTTCTATTACGAGTTTGGGGACTGTCCGTGTTAGACAAGTGAATATACCCCTGCTTATAGGTTTCCTTCTCTTTACAGAACTTGATGTAAAGAAGGCAAACAAAATTAGGTATCTTCATATTGGTACACACACCTCTGGAGCGCCCAAATCTAAATATTGTATCTTCAACCACAAAATATCAGATTTTGTGTTACGGCCTATTTCAAATCACACAAAGTTTACACACATACAGAATTTTTGTGAATTAGAAGTAATGAGAAAGGCAATACTACTTTACCGCTAAAACACCGCACATTTTAAATACATTGACGTAGGTCTACAAATGTATACTGTTGATGTCCTAAATTGAATCGTTTTTGAAAAACCTTACAAAAGTATCTTTTACTCGAGGTTTGTAGTTTTGTTACTCATATTTCGGCGCAGTTGATAAATACTGCATCAGAATTAACATAATTTTGTATCAGTTACGCGAATGCAGTCGGATGAAAAAGCATTTAAAACAGCAGATTTATTCTTACAATAATTGTGATGAGTAGTTTTATTTATAAGAATAACATAATCTTTTTCCGCGACATAAAATGGTTAGTTTTTGATTGATCTTTATCATTGCGTCCGGATAACGCAGGATCCATAGTTATGGTTAGTTTTCGGTTTTGATTTGTTTGTTTACAGAAAATATTCAAAACTGCTATAGGCCAGTGAAGCGAAGCCGTATATACAATACCACACTCAGTCACTGGGACTATTTGTCAAAAAAAAATGAAGACTCACTCTAATCAAATGCAGAACACAAATGTTAAAATGGAGTCAATTTTTTTTATTTTTACAGCAAGCCACACCTGACGTCGCACCTGCTATAAAAGGTCGAGGGCACTCAAGTATGAAAAGATCGTGGCTCGTATATTGGTAATGACTCTGAACTTTGAACCCAAACGTTGACCCCAACAACAGCAGTCTTCTACCGCCTCTTCGGTGCTCACAGGCCATTTCGCTAATAATTAGACAGCCAGCATAACTAACAAAGACGAAACGAAACTATGCCCTTTTGGCACGTTGCCAACTAGCTGTCAATCAATCAGTCAATTAACACCTCAAATTGTGAGTTTTAGTTTACCCGTGTCAGGTCTAGGACAAAGTACTGTAAGTTATGAAGCATGAGACATAAATAGTCACTTTCCTGCCCTCTTCACGAGCGGCGGTTAGTCTGTCGTCGACATTCAACAGTAAATACAATTGCTTTCAGTCAGTCAATCAATCGGCGCCTATCCTATCAGGCTAAATGTTTTGCCCATTCTTTACGTAGACCTGTTCAACGTATATTCGGCGATCTTTCACTGTGACATAATTAGTTTACGTTATAACATTTCAGTTCTATTGACGGCAGCTCAAAAGTATGTTACGTTACTGCTTTTTTGTGTCGTAGAATTTCTGAAAAAGAAACCTAACTTAGATTTCTAACCTAACGAACAACTTACTAAGTCAGTACTCAGATACATCCATGCGTTGGATATATTCCAAATTATATTGAGTTTTTATGGACAGAAATACACTTAATTTTAAGTCTGACTGATTTCAGGAAATAGCATATTTGTTGTTAAATAGCAATTATAGCATAAGTAACTATGGAGACCATTGAAAATTGTCATGGCAACACGTCTTATTTTTAACCCCATTTTTACTTCATACCAATCGATCTTCTCACCCACGTAAATTTCTGACAAATCGAGTCGATCGGAAAAGTTCACGCGAAAGATTTGACCGCGATATAAAACTGCTGGAAAATCGACTCAGTCAAAGAAAAATGAAGTAAAATTACCTAAAAACTTTAAGTAAATAACGGCAGCAAACTTGTGCACCCAAATTAAAATCCAACATAATTGTATATTGAAATTGTATACTAGACAACAATATGTACATTCCATTGACAGGATTGAATAAACATACCACCCAGTCACTAGACCAAGTTAATTTTTTTATTCTGGTTAAAACCCAATTTCCACGTAAGCTCTAAAGTTAATCTGTTTATTTATTTGTTAGTTTGCGATTTAAATAAATAATGTCTTTTCATTCACATAGTTCCGGTTTGATAATATGATACGGTTTGTCATTGTCTGCCTTCAGATTTATGTGTCGGTTTGACTGATCACATTTGTTCGTTTTATCGATAACAAGCATACCTCCCTACGGAGATAACCACTTGGCGCCGTACTATTATCTGGTGGCCCTTGTGTTCTCTCTTCTTTTCTAATAAATAGTATTTCTAATAAATATTTCGGTATCACAGGCGCCCCCAACTCTTGAGTAACTAACTCTGACCAAATGATGCATTTCGATTTCATATAGACTTCATTTTCCCTTCTATTTTAGGTACTTAATATTTGCTATATAATTTGCATTTTATCCATATATGACACTGTCTTTTTTACTTTTCTTGATCAAGCTTCCTATGTAGGAAAAGTAGAAAAATGTCTTTGATTACTATTTATGCACAGTTCAATCTGGAGTCCGGATTCTAAAAACCTCGATTTGTTAACCAAACACACTGCATTAAAACCATACAATTTGAAATTACATTTTTACATCATCTATTCTTCTATTATAAATGACTACAAGAAATACAGAAGTATTTGAAATATTCTTCTATATCGCTGGATACTATAGACAAATTCAAAAGACATACACACGCAAATAGAGGAAAACGAACTTAACTGAATATGCAACAGAGATGTTACAGTAAAACTATATTACACCCCAACGTCCTGAAATCTATTTCCATATGGCGACTACTTAACATTTCAAATCTGCTTTCACCATCTTTATAGTCGACAGTGAAAGACAATTTGCAAATATTACCATTATGTTATATTTACCATTCTGTCTCATGTTAAAGGTCGCGAATATATTCTTCTATAATACGCGTCTGCGACAAGCAGTTGTAAAATAATTTAAAATTTATTACAATTTTACGATCATGTTTGTTATTTCATTGATTATTCGTGGACTACTTAGCATACACATTTCTCAATAACCCAAGTTTGAATGAAAGACACATATTCGGAAACCGACTGTGTATTGAATACAATACATACATATACTCCATTGATTTACAATCTGGAGTCCAGATCCTAAACACCTCGGTTTGTTAACCAAACACACTGCACTAAAACCATACAAATTGAAATTACATTTTTACATTATCTTATCTTCTATTATAAAGGCTTAACATGGAATATTTGAAATGTTCTTCCATATCGCTGAATACGATAGACAAGGTTCAAAATACATACACACGTAAATATAAGAAAAACAGATTTAACTGAATATGCAACAGAATGATACAAGAAAACTATATACACCTCATCGTCCTGATATCTATTTCCATATGGTGACTACTTAACATTTCTAATTCGCTTTCACCGCCCTCATAGTCGACAGTGAAAGACATGTTGCAAATATCACCATTACGTTATATTTAACATCATGTTGAAGTTTGTGGATATATTCTTCTATGTTACGCGTCTGCGACAAGCAGTTGTAAAATAATGTACAAGTTAATAGAATTTTACTATCATGTTTGTTATATCATTGATTATTCGTGGACTACTTAGCATACACATTTCTCAATACCCAAGTTTGATTGAGAGACACATGTTCGAAAAACCGACTGTGTATACTACACGTATGACATACATATACTTCATTGATTTACATGTAAAATAATTTGAAAAATACGGTGAATGTGGTGCCAGTTTGAGGCAATTTTGGATTGAGATATCGCAGTACATTTGGCGCTCCAGAAGTGTATGTGCCAATATGGAGGTAACTAATTTTGTTCGCCTACTTTACATCAAGTTGTGTAAAGTGACTGAAGCTTATGGGCAGGGGTTATTTTCACTTGGCTAACACAGACAGTCCTGAACTCGTAATAAAACTGTAAAATAAGGGAAATCGGAATAAAATTATGGCCTAACCCTAACCTGGTACACACACTACGGGAGTACTAAACATTTTAAATGTTTTTTAGTTGCAGAGCAAATTACTTATTTTTAATAATATTCAATAATTGGGATATTTGAGTTTAATTGTACGTATCAGGATTTCAAAATGTTTAGAATCGTGGAACCTTAATGAAACATTCTTAGAGACTCCAAGAACCATTGTACAATTTTCTAACTGACTTTTATTGTATACACTACCAATATATATAAAGGCAAACTGGATAACGGTGGAACGAAACGACTTTTAAGGTGTAGCAAGATTATTAATAATGGAAACCTATTATTTATTTGACTGTATTCACAGAATTTGGTACCCGCGATGTATGTGTACCAGGTTAGGGTTAGGCCATAATTTTATTCCAATTTTTTTTTAGTTTAGTTCTATAATCAGTTCAGAGACTGTCTGTGTTAGCCAAGTGAATATAATTCCTGGCCATAGATTTCAGTCATATATAAAAGCAAACCTAATAGTGGTGAAACGAAACGACCTCTAAGGTGTAGCAAGATTATGAATAGTCGAAACCTAGTAATTATTTGACTGTATTCACAGAATATACATATAATAATATAAACTCCAGGATTTTAATGAAAACCCCTGGGCTGTGCTAGTGGAACCCTAGGGTGCCGCGAAACTCAGGTAAAAAGCACTGGTCTGAGGTTTTATAACGCTAAGAGGCGAAAACGTTTGAGAACACCTCGCAGAATAGATTCAGTACTTCCTTGTCGGTTTTGTATATTACAAGTCAATTCAAAAGCTGTTTTTTCACAGTTCGTACGTAGAGAGTTGATAAGAGATGCATCAAAATTCTACTTATGAGAAGAGAGAGTGACGTCATATAGGAAAAAGAAGCTATTGACGGACATGTTATTGCGTGCTGTTATTGTGAATTGCTTTTAAATTTAATTCGCAATCTGACAAACACTAGTAAAATATACCACAAAATTACCATCACCACAAATTATAGAGTTCTTCTATTCAACTTTATTATATGACGTCGTAAAGTATGGTACAGATATCACATTACCAAATATCGTATTAACATCAGGTAACTAAACGCTAATGGAACTTAAAACAGCCTCCGAATAAGAACATTTATAAAGACATTTGGGCAGTCGAATGCAAAACCATATGCTATCAAAGCCCAAAGTGGAAAAACACACATGGCAAATCGTCATATCGTGTTACACGGTGGTTTTGGTTTCAGTTCGGCGTCGTGGAAAATGACGAAATCTGTACAAATGGAATTGACCTTGGCACTGTTATTAGCCCGAGCTAAGATTATACTCGACGATTTTTTCTAAAAATAGAACGGATCGAAATTGACATATATCCAGAAAATGAAGATAAATCGTCTGTTTTTCAAATTGCTTTTTATTATGCAACTATACGTAGATATACCTTGATTTTAACTGAAAATTCACTTTGATATACAGATTTTATTACAGTGCTATCTGATGGCGTTGCGTGAGGGAAATATATTGTGACCACAACCCTATTAAACAGCCGGGAATCATTGTGGTTTCTGTACAGTAGTCGAGATATTCCGGATACAGAAGTTACATTACCATAATAACATGTCGTTTAATCGAGAAGCATTCTCACACTTCAATTATGTGTACCGATAAGAATCTGCTAAAAACTACAGTATTGGGCAATTTTACTTATATTTTACAGTAAATGAACATGTTCATACAGTATGTACTTCTGGCGGAGTTCCAGGAGTATGTGTACCAATATGGATGTAACATTTGTTTGCCTACTTAACAATGAGTCGTGTAAAGGGACGGAAGCCTATGGGCAGGGGGTATATTCACTAAGCCAAGGTCGGCCAACCTTTTTGGCCGGCGGGCCACATTTAGTTTACTGATAATTGCGCGGGCCACTTAACATGGTAATTATGTTCTAGTTTTGCCACACTGACTAAAAGTTAATGAAAAAACAAACAAAACTCTCGCACCAAATTTTTTAATATTAAGAACAATAAAAAACGAAGATACAGTAAAGTCAACAAAGTTTATTCTACACATAGATATTTTAGTGTGAAGTTTGGCTAACAAGTTTGTCAATATTTGCTGAAATGGACGACGTAGCAATGCGAAGCAAATTTTTCATATGACTGTGAGAAATTAGTGATCTCACAGAGGATTTGACATGGTTCATCTGTGAAAAAACTTGCTTGTACAAGTAAGTGCTGCCAAATAACGAGGTCATTGAAACTGCCATTCTGCCCAAGTGTGTAAGCTACTATTTATGTATCGATATCTTTCATTTTTTTCCATTCAAAATGGCACTCATGGCTCGTTTGAAAGGCCTAGCAGGGCGCATTTTAGAAAATGAACAAATTGTTTGTATCAAATCTTCATATTAACTACATCACCCGAAAAATAGAAGTTTTACTCATTTTTTTTATTTAATTCCGAACATACAGCGCGGGCCACTCGAAACTCCTCGGCGGGCCACATGTGCCCCGCGGGCCACAGGTTGGACGACCCTGCACTAGGCTGACACAAACAGTCCTGAACTTGTAATACTATAACTAAAATAGGGAAAATCGGAATAAAATTAATGGCCTAACCTGGTACACATATACTACGGGAGTACCGGGCACTTCTCTTGGCTATATTAAGCCATGTTACCCGTTTTGCATCACTTTTCAAAATAAGAGAGAATATATGGTAAATATTTGTAATAAGGCACATGATAATAAAAAAGTTTATTGCAAAACGGCAGTTCACAATTACATGGAAGTGTATACCGTGACTCAATTTTACCGCGCTTATCAGACCACTATCATAATTAATCATAGATGAGCAGTTAATGATCGGCTTCAATTGAGCTTGGACACTGATAACATATATTATTACTAACTACAGCTTAGTTTAGACATTATTTTACAGTAATCAGTAAATGGTTGACGGTTAGTAACTTTATGAGCTGATATTTGCACTTCTATATCTCCTAAATCTGTCAGGTTCATAATAAAATACCGTTGACTGATATAAAAGTTTAATGATTTAGGCATATATACAATTCTCCACAATGCATAATTTCGGATTGTAGTACTTTTATTAGCGCTACTGTATACTTTGTACTAGGTTATACTATGGCAGCGCAAATACGGTTCTATTCCAATACTTACAATTAAATATCATCGATTTTGCAAAAATTCTCACGTAAAAGCAATTTATTCTCATCAATATACATAACGCAATTCTGTTCTGACGAGTATAACGAGCAAGTTAGTAAAATACAGAAGATGAAATTTCTTATATATAATTTGAACTGTGTTCTTCAATTACTCAATATATTCGCACAAAATTGATACGAACTAAATAAAGTATACTAACCTCCACGTCTGCTAACTGTTCAGCAATAAAAAAAATTCTTACTGGGCGGATTTATTTACTTTCTTTACCGCAACCGATGGTAAGATACACATCGCTACTTTTGTACTCTATAAAACACGTTGAAAGGCGCCATTTGTCAGCCAAGCATACCCATCAAGTGTGGTTAAGATTGAACATTATATTAAACAAATTTTTAATTCGGAATATTCCAAAATTTGACAAATTGCCCCAATATGGATTATACAATATCTATTAGTAGAGCTTCATCGACTTTTATTGCCTAAGCCAGGGTTCCAAAACAAGATTACATGTAGAGTTATTTTCAAGAGGTACATTGGATTAAGTATATTTAAGTATATAAGGATATTCGGTGCTCCTGAAGTATGCGCACCAAGATGTCGCATAACCTGAACCCTAACCTGGTACACAACCTGAGTTCAGGTTGTGCGCCATCTCGGTGCGCATACTTCAGAAGGTCCGGATTATTCTTTCCATAACTCTCTGCAAAGTAACATTCCAATCCCAGTAGAAGCTTTAACTACAACTAGAGTAGAGTAAGTAACAAGTCTACTTCCGCATTCCACATGATCTATTTTGTCCAATCACAGCACGTATAGCAATTTGGGGGGTACGCAAGCAAATATATAAATGTCCAAAGGGTACCAATAAACAGACAGCTCGAGGAACTCTGGCCCAATCCCTTGGATATTAATTGGAAATATGAAATACCTTTCTATCATTCTAGTACTATTTCGGCACAGTATCTAAGTTACATTCTTTTAGATTGAGTTCTTGAAGTTTCTCTAATTCTAAATAAATTTTTGAATGCAGCCTGATGAAATTCAGCAAAACGACGACTTTGCGAAAATGAATTACTGTCACTTTTGTATTCTCGCGAGCTTCTCAGTTTTCTCTCGATGATCGACTGCATTTAAACTGCTTATAGCGTGATGGTAATTTTGTGAAAAAAGTAAATTTTTATATTTGATAAAAAAATGATCGTATCATTGAATAAATAATATTAGATCTGCCAAATCAAAATCCCACCGTCAAAGACAAAGGCACCAGTGCTTCATTGTTAATTCTGCAGGCTATTTTACACTGAAAATGAAAGACGACGCCCAATAAATCCACTGAATTTTTTTGGAACCTACACATTTTCCGGTACTGTACCCGGTTAGGGTTATGCCATAATTTTATTCCGATTTTCATTATTTTAGTTATACTACGAGTTCGGGGACTATGTCTGTGTTAGCCAAGTGAACAAAATGAGTTATCTCCATATTGATACACACACTTCTGGAGCGCCCAATATTATACTTCGTTAATTTTTATTCAGAAATATTTATTTTATGAGCACTTCAAGGCGCGGTGGATAGCAGAAAATATAGTCCACCCACACGCCTGTTTTATGTACGATTTTGTTCCTTTTAATAGGAAAACCAAGCTATGTATTAATTAAAATTTCTAAAACTCCTCCAGCAACTGTTTATGAATGACGAAAATTAAAACCCTTCACTCAAACACGGGAGCAAAATTCATGAACTTTAGTAGTCCATACTTTGTTTTCAAAACTCACCGGTACTTTGAAAATGGATTATCTACCGCTTGCGTACTTTATAATCATGATAAGTTTGACACGTAAACAAAAAACACGTAGTTTATTTCACTTGAATTTATCTGTTAGTCTAACTAAGTAACCATAAGTTTGTACCAAATCAAGCGGGTCAAAGGTATGAGGTGAAATGGGTAGTGCGAGTAACAATATTACCAGGTTATGCGTTTCTTCAAGTAACTTCGAGCTTTCAGTTAAATTTCTGGAATAATTGTTCGTGATTTATCTGAATGTGAACATATTTCCCGGCAAATGGGTGAAATAATCTCAGTTGAAGGTCCAGCATTACCTCGCAGCCCGTTATGTCGTTTAAGGTAAGCTCTTGATTACGGGTTGCCACGTTTGTATGAGATTATATCGCGCGTGCTTCATCCTAAAATTTCAACTTTACCCAGCTTAACGTGAGCAAAATAGTACGCTTGATTAAATTAGACTCTCATTAGAGCATGTTCACGAAATATGTTTCAAAGTAAGACCCTACGTTATTCGGTACTCCCGTAGCGTGTGTACCAGGTTAGGGTAAGGCCATATTTTTATTCCGATTTTCATTATTTCAGTTCTATTACGAGTTCGGGGACTGTTTGTGTTAGCCAAGTGAATATACCCCCTGCCCATAAATTTCAGTCCCTTTACACAACTTGATGTAAAATAGGCGAACAAAATTAGTTACCTCCATATTGGTACATACACTTCTGGAGAGCCCTTTAGTCAATTTTTAGACGTTTCTACGCATCCTCATAATTCACTGGGGACTGTGGTGCTTCTTGTTACCGTCGCAGGCCAAAATTAGAAAGCAAGCATTTCATTCACATCTTTCATTTTATTTTTAAACTATAAAACTCTTTAATTTTTATCTCTGTGACAGATAAATAAAGATACACCAAGAAAATAATTTAAATGTACATGATATTCCTTTATAGAATATACGATCCTATTTTGTATATATTTAATTGTACCATTGCTTCTCTCTCTCTCCTCTCTCTCTCGCTCTCTCTCTCTCTCTCTCTCTCTGCTCTAAGCCAACCTATCCTATATGACGATAATAACAAATATGGCATTCCCCTGCGTATAGATCCCAGCAAAATCATTTTTTCCAATCATCACCAAAGCCGGTGATGTGAAAATTTATTAACCAAACGGTGAAAAACGCTGCAATAAACAACACTGTGTATATTAAAACAGAAATTGATTCACGTTTTTGAGCATTATGTCATGTTTATATTAATATCATTATAATAGTTTAAAATAACTTAGAAACATAAGAAGCAACCAGATATAAATAAAAGTATATAAATAAACAAACAGAAGGAACAGTGTCGCATATAAAAATCCAGTGATTTTGCATAGCGTGGCACATTAAGCATATTAAATGTAGTTATTAGGAATAAGTAAGCGAGAATAAAACAGTTTTTAATTAAACTTTGTTTCATATTGTGTTTTTTTGTTCGAACTTTAAAGAACTTCGAGGTGTACAATAAAAAGTAGTAACTAATTTCAGCAAGAAAAGCGAATTTTTGTAGGAATTATTACCGTCAGAAGACGATGAGAAAAACATTTAGAATGAAAATCCATAAAATGGATCAGTTTTACAATAAATTGCTTTCAATTTTACACAGCAGTTATTTAATACATCTGCGTTCGTTCCATTCTTTTCTGAATGCGATTGAAATCGGTATTCACAAGGTTTTATTGGTTTTAACTATGTAGATAAGACGATTCTTCTCCACTGAAAATACTGTCATCACACAACACTCACAGAGTCTACAATGGTTATTTGATCATCTCTTGATTCTGGAAGAAAAGAAAAATTGATGTTGAATACCTGATGCAAAATATTCTGAACCAAGTAAAAATTGAAACAAAAGCGCAATTCTCAAATATATAGACACGAAGACCAAAACAAAGTAGTATCAAATCTTTTACAGTACCGACATCGCACACAAAAAAAGAATCTCATAGAGGCCGCAGAAATTTTTGACATAAATGAAGTGATAGCCTCCTAGCAAAAAAATACTATCTATAACCAGTGAAAAATTCAAACCTATAGGTTTATTTAGTTAAAGGGAAAATCGATTTTTTTCCGCAGAAAAAAATGATAACAAGGAAATGGAAAATAAGAAGAACATTAAGATATTGACATAACGATCCCAATTTACGTTTCGTATCCAATTAAATTAGTAAATCACTAAGCTGGCACCCTGGGCCAGGTGCATTTGCTCGGGATAGTCCGATAGGGGTAGTGAAAACAAGATCTATAAGTGCAATGCATATAGTGGGAAAGCCCCATTGAGTACCATGTTATTTCGCTTTGGATTTCGGACTGTGAAAGCGATGCAAAACGCAAAATTATTAAACTTAAATTGATGACCTGAGTCATATAACCACACTATTACGTGTACATTTACCATTCTGTTTCAATAGCAAACTTAACTTACTTTTGTATGGAGAACTTGAATTCAAACTTTCGTCACTTTCTGAATTGTCAGCATATTCTGAGCTGGATAATTCTTTGCGAGATAAGTGAGCAACAATACCTGTTCCCACTGCATCGCCAAATACGTTTACCATGGTTCGGAAACGATCCCTGTATATGAAATATATAAATTAAGTCAGGCCTATAAAATAATGAAGTACTGGGCATTTGTATATCAGCAATCATATGTTAATGTTAGAAAAGGATTGGAAATTTGGGTATTGCCGGTATTTTTGAAAATGACATAATGTGTAAAGAACTTGATTAGTAATCGATCTATATAAAATAAGACATAAAAAATAAGATATTGGAATAACAGAACGCTGGCAAAATCAGTCGGAATATCGGCATCGCGAGCTATATTGCTTAAAATCAAATTTATTGAACAAAACGGAAAAGTGGATTTTTTTACATATTCACACTGATGACTCAAACATGACACGGTTTTTGACTAAAATATCAGTCAAATTTTTGGATGGATATTATTTTTGCACTTATTTCACTTTCTTTAGAATATTTAACATTTACAACAAACACGAAGTACTTACAATAACCAGTCCACAGCTAGAAGCAAGGGTATATCAGTAACTGGAAGACCACAGGCTTGTAAAACGATCATGATTGTAACTAACGCCGCATGAGGAACACCAGCTGCACCGACACTAGACGCAGTCGCTGTTGCACTGATAGTAAGAATCGTTCCTAGAGAAATCAACGGAAAAAAATAATAGAAACATATCTTTGAAATCAAGATTGTAAAGTTGGAGTTTGGCATATTTTTACTGGAGCCGGAGTCTTTTAAAGCTCCCTGGCGTCGGAGCCAAAAATCCCACAGATTCTGGAAACAAAGTCGATATTTCAGACTTTCATATTTGATGTAATGATTCAAAATTTTCTTCGAAATTCGGAAACATGCGGAATCATTAGTTTATTTAATAAGCAATTTGACAGTATATTCAAATTGCTTATTAAACGACGAATGACGAATCGTTTAGGTGGCTGTCGCATTATTTGCTACAAATAAGGCACCATTGCGCCAACTAGCGGTGAAATATTTCTTAATGTGATCACCGCATCATGTCCTCCGTACAAGGAAACACGAATATTGCTTACCGAAATCGATTGGATATCCTTGCATCTGAGCTATGAATAGAGCGGATACAGCTTCATAAACTGCTCCCCCGTCCATGTTAACCGTTGCACCTACTGGAAGCATAAACCTGGTCACTCGCTTATCTATTCCGTTCTTTTCTTCGGTGCATTTGAAAGTAATTGGCAAGGTGGCTGAACTGTAATAATAACATTTTTTTTTTTTAAAATAGTGGTACATTTGTTTGAATTTGAGCGTTATTTGTAATTTATTTAACATTTCACATGACATAGGTATAACCTTACTAAAACATGAATGCGCACTGCAATACAACAAGAGCAATGCTGAAATATATGGACACGGGAGAGAAATGAATAATATATATAGCCAATAAAATGTCACTAAAATGTTAGCAAGATTGAAACAAATGTCATATTAAGTAGTGTTCGTGAATTGTGAAGGTCAGCAAAATTTGGAGTGAAATATCGCGATGTTGTTGAACTCAGAGAATACGTGAAAAAATAAAGGGAAAATTTTTCTAAGGACTTCTTCTGCCTCTGCGAGTATTAACAATTACAATTATTTGGCTCATTGATTGAAAAGAAAAGCAATTTTTTTTAGTCCAATTAGCAAAATGACCAATAGGTCCACTGGGAGTTTAATAAATTTGTCACCTAGATTTCTCACCTAGAAGCAGTAGCCCACGCTGTCAACAATGCTTGGGACATTCCAGCAATAAACTTGAACGGATTTTTCCTTGTGGTGACAAAATACAAGGCAGGCAAAGTAATAAAACCATGAATCAACGTTCCTGTTAACACCGTGACAACATAAAGACCAAGCTGAAATAAAATGAAGTCACTTTACAATATATATATTCATGTGGCTAACATACAACCTCAGCATGCAAGACTTTGTTACTTCGAGTTTCTTGAGATAGCCTCCAGTTTTCAAGCTATGTTTATTGCAATCGAATTTTTTATACATGTGTATACTTAATTAGTGTTTTCCCGATTGTATTTACCTGAACTGCTTTTATTCTCGCACCAATTGGAATTCGTTGGCGTGTATTACACCACCATAAATGTAATAGTTTAAGGAGCTTTTGATAATTCAGTTCTCGCGCGTAATTTTTCTCTTATGAATGAGCCCATGCTACTTCTGAGTTGAGATGGCCAAATATAGTTGATGAATTTAGTTATGCGTGAATCATGGCCAGGTTAGGGTATGTCGGAATTTACCTGAGTCCAGTTTCTATACCATATAAAACTTATAAATTCTATTTACCTTGGCCATAATTTCTTCCAGCTTTTCAACTTCGGCAATTTTTCCTGCGATCAGGAAAGCAATACCGACTGGTGATAACCACATAATAAAACTAACAATGTTCATTATGACGTCATTGAATCCGACGAAAAATTTAGTGACGACTTCACCCTGTAAAACAAAGTCTAGAATATTATTTATACAAATAGTAATCATATTCTGTGGTTTTACTATTTATATATCGGTAAATGGAGGGTTGGAAATCATACCGAAAATTACACAATAGAGTAAAGTCCAATTCTTTTTACACGGCGATTACGCAAGTCTTGTGTTCCGATCAAGGCCCGGTATAAGCATTTAGTGATATCTAACGATAGCTACTATTTTTGGAAGGACTGGATTATTTACAATTTGACATTGTCTAACTAATTTGATTAGAATGGGCTTTTGACTTTGAAACTGAGATGCGAACTTAGTTAGATTCAATGCTTTAAACCAGAGATGGGCAAGGTGTTTGGACTAGGGGCCAAAATTTTGCCCACCTAAACTGGCGGGCCATGTAAGTGTGACGTAAAAAGTTACATTTTATGAACAAAGCTTACAGTGTTACAAAAGCAAAAGTGGAAAATAATTGGCCCCGTGCGGAAACTAAATTTAATTGCAGTCTCAACAAAATCGTTGAGCTATTTTTCGGTTAAAATATCAAAATTTGGTTTTAGTTAGGCTGTGGCAGCATCAGGCGGGCCAGAATGAATTACTCAAAGGGCCGGATCTGGCCCGCGGGCCGCAGTTTTCCCATGTCAGCTTGAAACGCTAGTCCATCGCGCACACGCCAATATTTCCAATATACTTCTAAAATTCAAAAAATAACTCAATATTAAACCTACTCTTTTTCCAATTCTTCCTAAAAATATTCCAAATATTGCACTGAATGTAATAATCCCGAGTACATTGAGTCCATTGTTATAACCACCTTCCAGTTTTGTGTGTGAGGCAGCGATTGCCACAAGAGAGGAATTATCACCTATATTAGTAAGAGAAAAACAAGTTCAAAAGTTTAGCTTGGCAATATACTACAATCTAGTACAGGGGTGGACAAGATTTATAGACCTGGAGCCAAAAATCCTTACGGCCTAGACACCCGGGCTCTTGTAAGTGTGGCATAAGAAATTTTATTTTATTACTAATATTTACAGTGTTACAGACGCAAAAGTGTAAAACAATTGGCCTCGTGCCGAAGCTGAATTTCAGTCTCGTTCATTCGTTGAGCTATTTTTTGGTTAAAATATCAAAATTAGGTTTTAGTTCGGTTGTGGCCGCATCAGGCGGGCCAAATTGAATTACCCAACCGGCTGTGGATGCATGCTAATCAACTCTGCAAAGTAATTTTTATTTACCTGTTGGATTGCTGGCAAGTATATTTTCCTCAGAAACCACAACAATTCGAGTAGTTTTGTATTGTTGGAAAGTTGCTTGGATAATATTTTCTGGGAGCATATTTCTGCAAAACGTAAGTATAAATTTATCATTAATTTTGCATTATTTGTACAGTTACTTGCTTTTCATCATTTCTGTTAAAAATTTCCACGTTTTTGTATTTTGGACATTTTCTGAAATCAGTTTATTGATTATATTCAGATTATACGACTTGAGGCCATTTTCATTATACTTTCGCATGTGGAGAAGGTTTTCAGAAACTCGTGGTTCTGCGTTGCTTCTCATATTATGGACTTGGAGAAATATTAGAAATAATTTTAATAATAGAAAAACAGTTTACCATATTCCAGATGTCTAACTACTTAGATAATCAAGAATGTGGGTTAACTATACTCAAGGCTATCAAACTTGGGCAAGATTCAAATTGTTTTACTCACCTCAGAAGGTCAAGAAAAGAATCAACCGCACTTGCTTGCTCATGTACATTATCCATTACGTCAGTCCCGTTATTTCCAACCTCCGCTGTCGAGGACCCTGGTTGAATGGCTACAGCAATGACTATTCCTGAATACAGAAACATCAATTTGATCAATAAAACCAAAATTTGAGACAGAAATAACTTAACATTAGAAAATACCAACCCAAATATCAGGTCCACCAAAAATATTGCTCTGACAAATCTAAATTCTGATTTTATTACTGAATAAATAATATTATGCATTAATGGGAAATATATTTTCAATATTAAATCGTCCCGTATGTTAGTACCTCGAAATGGTCAAAAACTTGTGGAGAATGATGTTTGTGAAGCTAATTATTCACTATCTCTATTGGAATAGTTTTTGCAGAAATTTCTACAGTTGGTTGGCACGACTAAAATGATAACACGCAGCTTGAGAGTGAGTAATTCTGATTTGAAAGCTCTGTAGAGTAACAGGCCTAACGCGTGCCAGATTGGTACTGTAACGATTATTATGCAACAGGAAAACGCTGAGATATGATGTTAGAAATACGAAGCCCGTAATTTTAATTATATATGAAATATCTCTGTTTATACTCGATACAATTATAACCAAGTTTTTTCATTTGTTTAAGTATGGCAAAAATAGCATCTAACAAGCTTACCCGTGGTAACAGCCAGGACGGTGGTTGTCATGTAATAAAGAATTGCTCGTAGACCAAGTTTTCCGGACAAACGAACATCCATTCCCGCCAATCCACAGATAATACTCGACACAATCAACGGTAAAATAATCATCTTCAAAGCACGCATGAAGAGTTCTCCAGGAAAGGCTAGATAGGCGATTTGTGTCGACGTAAGTTCTAATTGCCGAACACCGAAACCAAGAGACACCCCGACAACAACACCCAAAAGAGTGAGTATTAACAGCAGGTTCGATTTTATTTGTTTGTGCATTTTCTTCCACTTAGTTTCGTCTGAAAATAAAAATAAATCCAATTTTAAATAAACACAAAGTAAGTGTGAACAATTTTTTCTTAGTTTAGTCCTTACCCTCATAACGTGTGGTAAAATTATTCAAGCGTCAATGCTGCCAACATTTATGTTACATTATATCATATATATCAGGGCTACTCAACTATTTTTACCAAAGATCCGTATACAGAACTTTAAAATTATTGGCGTACGGCTTCGAAAACTAAGTTTGGTGCAAATATTAGAACTCTCTCAAGAACATATATCACAGTGCGTTTAAATATATTTCAGTGCCTTCAACTTTGAATGAACAGAAAAGCGATTCATGGAAAACTGAGTAACCGCAAAAACTTAACATTCATAACGTAGTTGTTCGCTAATCAAGACGACGGTATTCAAAAAGTTATGGCGTCACAGCTCTTTTCTGCTAAGTTTGGGGCAAATATGAGCAATATTAACATAACTTCTATACAAATATATATGAAAGTAGTTTAATAGGAGGAAAATCACACAAATATAACTTAACGAGGTCAATGCTTCAAAATATTGAATCAGGTGCGGTCCAAATCAAATACTCGAAATTTCCAGATTCTCAGCGACAGTTAAGAAGCCCTGATATAAATAATAAACAAACGGATCTCACCTTTTTGGTTGTAAAAATTCTCCTTTTCATTGTTGCTGACGTCATCAAATTCCTGAGTTAAAAATATGTCGGATTCGGTAACTATTTGACGTTGTTGTTCCATTTTGTTTTAAAGAATTGATATTTTCAATCTTTTGAATATTATAAGCAAATTCCTATATATAATGTTTCCTTACTTAGAATTAGGCAATTACGCGTTCTGTAAATTTCAATCAAAATAAAAACTTTAGTTATTTATTATATTAGCGAAATACATACATTTTCTAATAAATTGAGTTCTTTTGCTTATGAGTTTCATTAACGCTTTCACCTCTGGCAACATATTTAATGTTTTATAGTTATGCTATTATTAAGGTGTATATAACAAATAAAGCATTATAATAGGTTCGAAATGAAGAAAATTACTTTGTAAAAGACCTAATTTTATTTTTTTCAACATTTTTACGGGACAGTCTCACATTTTCAATCCGAACAAGACATTGCATAAGAAATAGTACTTTAATTCAGTTTGAAATAATTCCTGACTAGACATGAAAACAATAGCCTGATTGTGTTTCAATGATATATTGACACTTTATTTTATCTTCGATATTTTGCCTTAATTTAAAATGCGAATGAAATCCAGCTCAGTTAATTACGTTTACTCATTTTATTGCCTACAATACACGAAAGCACGCACTCTTCCACTTCGTTCGAAATTTCCAATGAGCAGCAGAAATCTACTATAAGTTACGACGAAATCGAAACTTAAACTTCCCTTTATATACCTTCGACGAAAATGCTTGCTCATGCCGACCGCCGCTCGAGATTTCCAGACTTTCGTATCACGTGACACTCTCGTTTACGTTACGGCATGACTAGACAGAAAACTGTCGATTGTGCGATGCGAAGTCATTCCGGAAATTCTACTTCGCCTTGAGGAACTTTTGAATTTATTGAATACTAACCGCTTTCTTTATTGCTTATTAATGAAATATTTAAATATGAAACGTCATACTGATGCACCCCTGAATGTGATATTGCGATATTGTAAGTAGAAAGTGATGCGAAATATAGGTATATTAGAGGTACTTTGACAGTAAATTTTTGTATTGGAATTCTTGTAATGAACGTCATTTCCCAATCGAAAGTTACTGTCTTCATTTTGTTGTCTTGAGAATTATGGGTCAACAAAAAAGACGTTGTACTACTTTACTTAATAATCTTTTACTAGCTTTAAATTTAATTTTCTTTCATTTCTGTAGCCTGAATGTTTGAATAGTTGGCTATTTCATACCATAACTGGGTTTCTATCCCGACCCTATTACAAAGCCGCGCCAACTGCTTTTCTCGTTCTGAATATAAAAATCGGGATGTTGCCCATGTCGCTTTCTCTTCAAACTTCGTACAAGATTCTAACCTCAAAAACAAAATTCAGTGAAGATTGTCAAAAGCATTAGAACCGCTATCGATGAGATTGTGATGAGCAGTTGGTGTTGGGTGTTGGATATTGAAAAATCGTCACCGCGCGAATAGTGGCATAAAAATCATCATGTTCGTATGATTGATCAACAAAACCGTAACTTGTGTGGAACAGAGCTTTTTACGAATTATAAAATCATTTCAGCGAGGATATTTTGTCAAAAACTTTGATAACGCAAACTCTGAAGTCTAAATAACCACGCTTACAATGGCCCTTGTCTATTCTGTCGAAATCCATGAATGCCGATCATATTTGTGCTTTACCTCGTTGCTAAAGCGATAGCAAGATATAGGAATAGTCTATAAACACCAAATAATTTAGAATATTACGAATTATGAGTCAATCTGCTTTAATTCCATCAAAGCTAGTCAGGAAATTTTCGATTGTGCGATATTGCCATGCGAAGTCATTCCGAAAATTTAATTTCGCCTTCTGAGACTCATAAATTTAATAAATACTAACCTCTTTCTTTATTGTTCATTAAGCAAATATTCAAATCTGAACCGCCATACCGAAACACGCTTGAATACGATATTGTAAAATAATTTTGGTTTCATATATTACAGGTACTTTGACAATAACTTTTGTATTGGAATTCTTGAAATTAGTGTCATTTTCCAATTGACGGTTGCTGTATTTATTCTGTTGTCTTGACAAATTTGAGTCTACAAAAGAAGTTGTTTTATTTTATTACTTAATGATGTTTTACTAGCTTCAAATCTAATTTTCATTCAGTTTTATCACCTAAAATGTTTGAATAGTTGGGTATTTCATATCATAACTGGGTTCATACCTCTACCAGTGGATGTGGTGGTGTTACGTCCTGTCATAAACCGCGCCACCCAAATTTCTCGCCTTGAATATTATGAGAATTCTTATGTTGTCAACGTACCTTTCCTCTCCAAACTACATACGGAATACTAATTTAAAAACAAATTCAATCAATATTATCTAGATTCTAGATCTGACATGAGCAAATACAACCCGTGGGTCAAATCCGACCTGTTGAGAAGTTCAATCTGGCCTGCCCGAAGTTGCCACAACCCAACTATGACCAAATCGGATGTTTTAGCCGAAAAATTATTCAAGGAATTTGTTGGGATTGCGATTAAGCTTAGTTTTGTCACGAGGCTTATTGTTTTCTACATCTGCATTTGGATTTTTAAAAATCGACGTGATGTGATTAGTGGCAAAAAGAATCGTGATAATAGTACGATTAAAACGCAAATAGAACAAAGCGTACAGTGACCCTTTTCCTTATATGTGCTTTACGTCGTTGCTAGAGGGATAACAGAATATTGCAATAATCTGAAAACAGATTAGGAGTTAAACTGTTTCCAATCTGTCGATTGGGTTTTCTCCATTGGCCAACTCCACGCTTTGCGCCGATGGATTGGCATGCATATTATGCAAAGATACTGTTATCATCACCGCGAAAAGTAAAACTATTTCAAGTTGGCGAAGCACCTGAGATTAGAGAAGTATAAATCAGAGGCGGAAACGAACAAGTTTCATTTCTAATGATATTTTCATTTAAATGTAAATTCGCAAATGAAGTAACAGTGCTCGTCGAATGTCGCAATTTTCAATGAATATGTGTGAGTAGATAAAATCAAACTGCTACAAATTATGTTTCAAAATGCAACACGGTCAACATCGCTGTTCAAACAAATAAACAACGTGAGAAATTTGGTCCGACTTGGGTAGGACGGTACTTAGACAATGATATACTGTCAAAAAATTCTGACTTTTGCGTAGCCAGAGGAAAGCACGAGAGAGATAGAAGGACCGCTACAAATGATTTGTATTAATTTTTAAGAGGGCACCACACCAAATTTCGAAATAAAAACGAATTATATAGAGCCCACAGAAAGTTTTGAGATAAATAAAAGTTATAGCCTTCTAGCGAAAAATATATTCTTCAACCACTGAAAATTTCAATGCATATGATCCAGTACTTGATGGGAAAATCGATTGTTTCCATACAGTAACAACAAGAACAACAACATAATACCAAATCGATCCATAGGTTCCCTTCGTGTTCAATAATGTCAAATGAAAGTTGCAGGTTTCGATTGTTGGCGTGTCGGCGGAATTGATTTAACGTTTCAGAGCACGGGTAATTTTTGTAATCGTATCGAATTTAGAAATTGCTACCAATCAGCACAATTAACGATTATCTACGATTTTTTTCCCATTCCTATAGCCAGGTAAAATTTCACAAGTTACTATAGTCTTTAATAATGAAACAGTTAGAAGGTATATAATACAAAACCCATAACTTCATGAGGGAAGGGCAACGTTTCAGTGTGAGGTGAGTATACATCATGTGCATTCATCTATTTATTGCAATACAATATTCACGGATGATTTCCAACTTATGACGCAAAGTTGCAAGGTTGGCAAATTCTTTCGGATGACGTACTTTTCATATGTTTGCTCTGAGCTGGGTTACAAGTACTGAAGCTTTTCATTAATTGCGATTCATCTATTTTCGGCAATATTAATTGCATGGACACAGCGCCTAGTTACTCATCAAATAATCACTCAACAGATAATTATACTTCTTCATGTTTTTAGCATTTATTTTTAGCTGACGCGTCGACTCTTCTTCACACAGTCTATGAAAATGAAATTAACAAAAACAATATCCGATGTGTTATATATAGGGCAACATATGTAATAGTATAGTCACAGTGTAAAAAAGCAACAAAAAATAACTTCAATCTCTGGTAATATAATACACAATTTGAATAAGAAGAGTTAAAAAGAACTCATAAATGGATTTAAATGCCCGTTAACCAGATTGTAGGACGAGTCTGTCTGTTAGTCTCGTCAAAATATCGTTCTATCGGCGTTTGTTTAGCGACATATGTCGGTATTTTCGAAATGGCAGCATGATTGCTCATTTTCATTGATGGTCTCTCATAATAGTTTCATAAGAAGGCAATCTTGATGCAGTGGAAATTGTTGCTTCTAAAAAATAAAAATAGCCGTTAATTTCTTATCATTGATAGAAATATTCTATAAAATAGTTATAGCGATGAGCATACTATCAATTAAACTATACAGCCAAAATGCAGTTTTCAGAATTGCTGACAAAAAAGATAACGTGATGATCTTGTATTAAATATTCACATACCTGATTGCCTTCCCATCTCCGACGAAACTGTTTCCAAACTGCTGGCAGGTACAGTTGAAGGCCCTCGGAAACTTTCTAAAGCGGGTGCAGATGGTTCCACCGATCGTTGGTGTATGCTTTGCCAAAAGTTTGGATCTAAAATAGATAATGATCAAAAATTCAATTCACCATCTAGCAAAGAAATACACCAATACTTTTCAATCCATAGAATTTTCGGCGCTCCAGAAGTGTGTCTACCAATATGGGAGGTAACTAATTTTGTTCGCCTACTTTACCTCAAGTTGTGTAAAGGGACTGAAACCTATGAGCAGCGGGTGTACTCACTTGGCTAACACAGACAGTCCCCAAACGTGTAATAGAACCAAAATGAGGTAAATTGGAACAAAATTATGACCAAACTCTAATCTGATACACACACTACAGGAGTACCGAATTTTCAGCAGACATAATGATGAATTTGCTCATAAAATAATAAAGTAAGTCAAAATAAACACATGAGAATTCACAATTTGTATGCAAAACAATCATAAATTTACGAACAGATAATATGAAGTAATTCCGGGGAAATGCAAAATCTATAAACATTGAAATTCATCCGTATTGGATTATTGAAACATTGTCGGGGGAAAGTTCAGGGGCTTCAGTATCACATGTTTTACATTGCAGAATATTCACATGATTGGTATGACAAAATTACAAAAGTTGACACAGGATGATGCAAACAGCCTTTACATTGCAAATATTACAGGCATTGACAGCCAGGAATGAATATATTGTCACATTCATAGTACTTTAATCAAGGCCAATCATAATAGAGAGATGGATCAAGCATAATTGATCAGAGCTTGTTATTTTCACTTCGATGACTGAGTGTGACGTCACACAGAACTTGCTTCCGTCAATTCATTTTATGTTGAATTAGCTTTTAAGCTTATGCGAATCACAGTCGTAATACGTAATCAGACTACGAGGAAGAAGAAAAATAGCATGCAAATGAATCAAGCTAAATATAATCATCGAAATAAAAATCAATATGCATCAAGGGTAAAATATTAAAATTTATTTCAAAACTATGCAAAAAAATTAATTTCTTCTGACTAGTTGTCGAGTATGGGTTCTAATATTTTCCATAATAGCTTTGTCGTCACAAATTGTTGTCACCGTTAGTCCAATAAGTCACACGAAGTTAGAGACTACTCATAGACTATTACGTGAACGCAAACTCGTTTTACTTCGATTTGAATTGATCACCAAGTATGTTCAATTGAAATAGAGAATAATTCGATGAAACGTCGGTATATTTATTCCATTATCATACCGTATGGTGGAAGCGTGGACAAAAATGTGCGAATTTTCATATTTAATTACATATTTGAACTAGAGAAAGTTTTCAAAAACTATCATTTTTTTAATTTTTGAATGGATGAAATTTGAGAAAATTTTTATAAGGGACACGAACAACATATTCACACAGCAGTGGTTGCTTTTAAAAGTCTTTTTTTTGTCGAAAGTGTTAATGTTTCTCGTCGTTCGCATAAGTGGGATGATTTGAGTGCGTCCCAGCATAGCGCAAATGTTTAAAGCAAACCTACGACCTGCAGGATAGTCCCGACAATATTACACAATGATTTAAATAAATTTCCCATGAAATTAACTGCGACCTTTAAGTCATTTCGAAGGCTTAAAATATCTATGTTTATTGAAATCTAGTTTAAATAACTATAATTCATAAGATTATCTTGTAATCAAAGAATTGCATATCCTTCGACAGTGATTAAACAAAAGTTAAAATGATTAATATTTTGCCAAGCACAAATTAGTTGTGCATCGCATTGCATCATTATCGACTGAAAAGTTTTTTAATCAGTAATGACATTTTGATTTTTCTACAGTGCAGAATTTAATTTCAAAACCAGATATTTTTCAATCTACTCAAATAAAACTTGATCGCTCATGCAAAATTACTTAAATCACTGTAGCGTGGTAATGAGGATATACTTTCACTCCTGCTGTTGCTACTGCTTAATCGTCGTAGGTTGGACATCATTGGTCGCGAGTAATGAATTGGTGTAGAAGCGTGTTCAAATTCTGTTGCTAGTAATTCAAAGTTTAGTGTTTTAACGACAGGTACCGCCGGAGTTGTAACTCGGAAACTGAACATGAAATCTGTGATAATAACCCTAGAACCCTATATATTCCGGAATCTAGGATGTCTTGCTCGAAAGTTATGTTCTCTCTAGAAAGTTCTAAATAACCGAGGTGTGGTTTTTATCAACCATGTACCGTTATTACAAATTTGAGCGCTCGAGGAGTGTGTGTACCAATAGTGAGGTAACTAATTTTGTTCGCCTATTTTACATCAAGTTGTGTAAAGGCACTGAAACCTATGGGCAGGGGGTATATTTAAATTGAACTGGCTTTTGTCGCTTTGATAAACCAGATTTTGTACTTCATTTTGAAAGGTTACCATTTAATGTTTGTCGTTCCTAATGTAATGCAAAAGTGGTTTATTATATAAGTCAATGCGCAATTGACTAAACAAAAATTAAAACACGCGTCGTTAGCTGTAGATAAACGAAACCACACACGTCAAAACACGCTCTGAGAAAACCAAATGTCGGAAACAAAATAACACTTGATGTAACTGACACACAATATTACTCAAAATAGATGAAGATGAACATTTTTCTTGGTGTAAACCCTGCATATAACATATACCTGCTTCAAATCCATTTTCTCTGTCTTCTCTTGCTCTTTTCAGTTCTTCGCCACACCATCGTTTCCAAACTACCCACGCAATAGCAAGAGTTATAACGATCACGACAACGGCCACCAAAAGAAATATGATCAGATCTGTGATATAAGAACAAAAAATTTCATAAAGTAAAGTATATTTAGTAAGTGACATAGATTGGTAATAACCTTGTAATTTAATCACACTGAAGTAATATGCCGATAAGTTGCGCGCCACGCACATGTAATAAACCGAATTTTTTTATAGGGCTTTCCCTCACAAGAGTGAGCTATAGGGATCCAAAGCCATTGATTGCTTCGAAGTAATCATCGCTATCAAAAAACTTTCAGATTTAAGTTTTTAGATATTGCTATTGCTACTGTTTCACAATCCTAATTCAAACATTTAGGAAGTATTTTACACTTTCAGTACCGATAGATGTGAACTCGATAAATCGGGATATTTCCACTTGAGTATTTGTTCGTACGAAAAACTGGACAAATCTCCCTAAACTGTATATTATAGTTTGTTTTTATGATTTTATTTCGTTATTTTCATCGGAACAGCGTCATGCAATTGTTCCTTTTTGTATATTTTGCTTCACTTGCAGCTATATCAGTTGCCAGATAATCACAGAAATACAGTACGAACAATAAGTGACATGAAACAAAGTACGGTACAGCATCTTTCTGTCATCAAGATGTTTGAAGATTCATTAATAAAGCCACGTGAGAACGATTACGTGAGGGAAGTTTTTTAATCAAAAGCACACGAGAAATCATACATATTACTTGTATGACCAAGCAATGCTTAATTCTAATTCTTTAGTTGTCATCGAATGCAATGACTATGTGTGTGGCTGCTATTTTAAATATCGAACGTTCGCAAATTGTATAGGAACAACTAAGTGCTGAATTGACAAACAAATTTAGACGCATATACATACTGGTATAAGGTTATTTAATCTAGTGCTTCGACATTTTATCATTCTATTACGCCATCCCAGAATAAACGTTTACGCAGTTCTTGGCTTAAGGGATATTTGAATACATTGAAATGAAATGAAATGAAATGAACATTACACTTGTTTAGCACGCATTATGTATAGCTACCACAAAAACTTGGTGTCACTTGCAAAATGAAATATCATTAGAAGTGTGTTTAAATGTTAGATGCATATATAAGAATCATCAAAAGGTTGCCATACACTCACTTTTTTGAAGATGCGTCAATTTGTAAGGGTTGTCGTTGATTGGAGTTGTCGGTTTCCCATCCATATTTCATCAAGGTTCAAAAAGGAAACATACAAATAAAATGAAAAGCGGTTTCTCCACCGATAATACAGAAGTTAATCCGCAAGTTTATGATCTAACTCTGTAAAAACCATACATTTCCTTGTGTAAACATATCCAAGTATATTTCAAGCTACAAATATATATTATGAAATCGGGATATATATATCATACGATTTGTCTAGAACAACAAAGGCCAGTGATGGGGTGACAATACTCTTGCACGTCAAATTCTTAAAAGGAAAAGCTGTCAATTTTCAGATTAATCAAATCTATAAATTCTATCTGTATCGACGTTCAACTACTAGTTTGGGAGACTTCGAAAGAAATCCCAAATTAACAAATCAGTTTGCATACTGAAATACATATCATGTCGCTCAAAATGAAAGCAAATTTCCAACAAAATACAGTCACTGCATTTCAAACAATCATAGGAAATTGAAACGTATCATCTTACTTCCACATATATCTAGCTTACGCTATAAGAGAATTCATTGAATCCCTTGTGATTTGCGATAGCCGTTTGACCTCAAAAATAGTCAATAATGCTCTATTCCACGGTCTCACGTTATAACTGACAGAATGAATGTGATTGTAACGAATGGTTTAACATATCCCTTGTATAATTAATCCAAATGTATCTGAATTACATATCTCCATTCAAACCTGGGCTAAAAGATTGCGGTGAGTTTTAATATATTTCTTTACAACATTTCGAAGTGCTCAAGCACCCAATTACGTTGTATGATGCTCTTCTAACCTAAAAAGTTTGTTTTTATTAGTTTTACTTTGTAATAAATGTAATTAATGTCAATTCGCTCACTTCCTAACTGCTTTTGCCCTGACTTATGTACTCATTCAATTCAATTTAAAACATATTTTCAATCTATGTCTATTTTAACTTTGCACAGCAGCCAATAATTTCGTTTGTGCAACCGTTTGACTATTTATTTCAACTTTGCATACTTGTTTTTACCTTCCACAGCCTAACGCTAATCTTTATATTTTGTCGAGGGTTATACTCGAATGCGGAACTGCCTTAATCAATGTTGACGACCAACGTTGTTGAGCCCAGCTGTGCTCAGCGTTGCTGTGCGAATATATATATTGATATTTGTCATTCTATATCCCTAGTGTTTCTTTGTATTCACATTGCATAATGATTCTGTATAATCCGGTTGGATGCACTAAGTCGTTGTTGACCTACTTGCATTAAAACTAAAAGCTCAATACGTATTTCGTGCACCGTTATTGACTGACGCTCAACATATCCTATTCACCATTCGAGAACTCTGATTTGTTGGCACTTTTTGGTAGAAAATAAGAACTGGATTTAATACTTTTATTTATAAATCTTGACATCTGAGTAGGAAAATTTTAAATTCTAAATTTTCAGTCTTTGTGTGGTCATAAATATATTATAATATTACCCTAGTAATAGCATCAAAAATACGAAATAGAAAAATAATTTGAAGGGTATAAATTTCGACCGAACTTCCGTACAGGTAAAGCAACTCACTGAATGTCGTGATACACTTAACCTGCTGACTTATCAAATGCAATCCCGATACAGCGTGCATGATGCATACTCATCCAGTGTTAGTTTCCCGAAACTAAAATGACTCAAAGCGTCTATCAAACATAATATCACCAATAAGGTGCTGACTGGGAATTTAACAACTGTTACTACAATAATTATTCCCTAAATATATATTTGTACTATATCTCGTATCTTGGAGGGTTAGTACAGATCAATTTTGGCAAGTGCTTATTGCATCTCTTCTTTGAGAAATTAAATTATGGACGGTATTCAACTCCTGAAGGAAAAGTCTTAACCTTCTGTCATAATTTCCAGCCTCGCAACAAAATTTCGGGTTGCTTGCTTATTTGTTTCTGACACTGTATTTTACAGTTCTTCAAATAATTGACTGGCCTGGCAATCGGGCTTTAGCTTTATCGCCGACTTGCTCCCTTTTCCGTGAAGAATATTAAAAATATATCTCATTATACTTTTTAGAGATGCATAATTCCAGTAGATCCAGTCTTTATTTTGATCCTTATTTTGATCCACTTCATAATCTTAGTGAACGCGTCATGTCAAAATCTATACTGTTCGACCCAAATTTCAACTAGGTTTTAATGCGTCATTCAATTGAATACGTATGAACTTCTTTAAAAACCACGCAAATTGCGTCATTATTTCTCAATCAAAACATCTATCGAGTAGTCACCATGCAAATTACTCAAATAACGTAGGTACAGGTTGCGCACGAAGTGTCAAATAACGCTAAGCATTCTTGCATTTCAGAAGCACATTAGTTAATGAAGATGTATTTAATGAAGTTACTTCCTCACAAATAAAATTATTGGATCCATGATCAATGGTGAGGTTCAATTGCGGCTGGGCATTTCGAATCGAACGAATCGAATAGTAAATTATGTCGTTTAAATATTAAATATCTCAGGTATTATATTATAAGTATCCAAGATTTGATTCGGAAATAATATTCGATTTGATTCTGAAATCACCAGGTATTCGAAAATACCCATGCCTAGGTTCAATGTATTCTAGCGAACCCGTTCTTGAAATGTCGTGATATTCAATGAACCAGTTCTTGTTTAACGCTATAAGTTCGGCATGGTTTATGAAATGAGAAACCTGTTTCAGTGAGTTCGATACAGACGAAAACCAGTTTTTCAAATTTGGAATCCCACCGCTGTACATGACATTTATATAACAAAATCCGGCGCTCCAGAAGTATGTGTACCAATATGGAGGTAACTAATTTTGTTCGCCTATTTTACATCAAGTTCTGTGAAGGGACTGAAACCTATGGGCAGGGGTATATCCACTTGGCAAACACAGATAGTCCCCGAACTAGTAATAGAACTAAAATAAGGAAAATTGAAATAAAATTATGGCCTAACCCTAACCTGGTACACATGCTACGAGACTACCTAAAATGATCTGTACATCGAAATCATCAGTAGAAATACATAAAAAATATCATTACGTATTTATCTTTAAAAACATGCGACCAGTGCTTACGTCTGTTAGTTCTGCGTCGGCGTAAATGCAGCTAAACTCAAGGAAGCTATAACGCTCACATTAACATAGCATCATTACAACAATAAACGTTATTATTACGTAGTCATATAAATCATTGCATAAGACAAGATAAGAGAATCTTCTTTTACAAGTCTAGACTCTAGAGCGATTGTTAAACCTCCAACAGCGAATAATAAATACCACAAAACACGATAAACGGTGTCATGATAAGACGTGAGAAAATTTAAATCAGCAAATGCTCCTGCAACCGATACGTTGCATGTTGCTTCCGGTGTAAAGCGCCTTTGAAAGTGTTTTACAGCGCCTTAATTGGCTGGACATATTCTACTGATAATTTGAAACATTTGAATGGCATGATTGCGAAGATGCGGCGAAATGATGTCAAGTCTGAGATAGATACTTGATATAGATACATACTATGTTATCTGTCTTCCATTATTTATACTAATTTATTCATGGGCGTTTTCTAAAACAGTGACGAAAAATAATTCCATGCATTTTGCGAGATTTATTGATATTCAGAAATGATTTTTGTTTTATCTTAATCTAATGATAAATTGAGACACTTGACTGGTGCGATTTCGAAGATACGACGGAATAATTATGAGTCTGATATAAATACTTATTACAAAACAATGTTATCTGTAGATTTCAACTGCGAATGGTTTCTTCGAATATTTATTTATACTATTTTATTCATGGACGTTTTCTAAAAACAATGACAAAAAAAAATTCAAAAAATTTTGCGAGATTCAATCATATCAGAAATGAATTTCGTCTAAGACGACTCAAAAGTGATTCGCGTATAGAAGTAGTCCTAGATCGTTGGCGTGATTTTTAGAGATAATATTTGGAGGAATTGGTTACGTACAGTCCGAGATCGTGTAAAATGTTTTATATATAAGTATGAATTAGGTCATCCCACGTTGTATCGCAAATGACAAAAAACTGTTTGATTCTGATATATAAACGTATCGCACATGCTTATGCAAAGAAGCAGAATCAATCGATTTAAAATCTTGTGCTTTATTTCTGCCAGTTACGTCACCCCCCAAAAAAAATTCAAGCCAGGTGTTTTGTAGTATACTTATGTATTGTATCCACAATTGCAAAAATCTTAAACTATGGCCAAAAACTATACTCCCGTAGTGGGTGTACCAGGTTATGGTTAGGCCATAATTTTATTCCGATTTGCCTTGTTTTAGTTCTATTACGAGTTCGGGACTGTCTGTGCTAGCCAAGTGAATATGCCCCTACCCATAAGTTTCAGTCCTTTTACACAACTTGATGTAAAGTAGGCAAACAAAATTAGTCACCTACATATTGGTACACATACTTCTGGAGCCTAAAAGCGAGCACACGTGGACATTAGAGTTTTGCATTTTATGATCACGCGGACGTTCATTGATATTTTACCACAGGATGTCGCACATGATCATAAAATAGTCCATAGATACATAATATAAATAAATACTCCGAGAGCCAAGTGATAAAACATTTGGAAACCAAGAAATTATCAAAAACGTAATTCAAACTATACAGGCTTCAAATTTAGTGACAAAAATCAAAACTGATTAAGAAATTACGATGCCAACATGAATTGAAATTGACTTCAATAAGTTAGATTCTATTGATATGACATTGAGTGACATTTTCCATTTCAAACTTGTGAAACCTATCAATTCCATTAGCATATACCATTAAATCACTAACATTTTCACTGTATGGAATTCAAAGGACCCAGCTCCGAATATTTAGGACCGCCAAGCACTTGATCGCTAGTTTAAAGCGGCATTCTTGATAATAAAAAAAACAAGGATTACGTCATATGCATCATGGCGCGTTCATAGCGGGTTTTGGGTTCTACGACAACGAAGTAATGTTATCATAGAAAGATATACCGAAAACAACGAAATTTAGGTTGTATTGCCCCCGACCTCAATCCTTGGTAACTTATGAGGTGCTATCACCGCTAAAGATATATTATTATATTTAATTTCAAGAATTCGACATATGGAATCTTGCTTTAAGCCAAAATTCCAACTCTTCAATAAGACATTCACTTTATCACACGCACAAATTTTGAATCCACCTGTAATTGAAATTCATATTGGATACAGACCAACTGATCGAGTCATTACTTGTGAGCACTATGGACTTGTTCTCGAATAGCGTCATTACGACCATGGCGTTGCATACACTCAGTAGGGAATAAAAACTACAGCTATTAAGACAATATTAATCTACATCCATTTTTTTGCACGCCCTTATAAATCATGGGACAAAAATATCATCACGGGCCATAATCGCAGGAGGTATATATGTTCGTGTGATGTCATTATGTGTCAACATTGCTCAAATGAAGTAACCCAAAAAATTCGGTACTCCCGTAGTGTGTGTACCAGGTTAGGGTTAGGCCATAATTTTATTCTGATTTTCTTTATTTTAGTTCTATTACGAATTTGAGGACTGTCTGTGTTGGACAAGTGAATATACCCCTTGCCCAAAGGTTTCAGTCCCTTCACACAACTTGATGTAAAGTAGGGGAACGAAATTAGTTACCTCCATATTGGTACACACACGTCTGGAGCGCCCAAAATTCATCATGGTAGACAATTTTAAATTTGATATTAAAAACTTCAAAAAATCTTGCTTTTGGCGTTAGTTGTTCATCTTATCTTCTGAAACCCCGGTTGGCTTTGTTTGGAGAAGAATCTGAAAAATAAAAAAATTAAATTATTTCCATAATTTGGCCCGAATATCCTGAATGGATAGTCATAAAATTGGTTTCCTTAGACTCGTATATTATTTAGTTTAGTACTCTCAAGTGGCAACAATAAGTCATTTACTCTTTGCATTGCCTGTTTAGAGTTTTAATTTGTTTCTGTAGCAAATACCTAATATTAGTCACAGGAATCTCATTTTCTGGTTTCCGTTTTGAATTTGACAACAGTTGTCACATTATTTACTGCATACCAAATCAAAATACAATTTATAGTCTATTATTAGGTAATATATATGATTCGTTCAACCACAATTGATCCATGAAATTTATTTTGCTAACTTTTTTAGCATCGGGAACCACTTCTCATTAGGTAATATTGAAAACATAGAATGATTGAACAAGAAGAATAAAACGGGCCATTAGCATTGATATACATTTGTTTTTGTTTAAAGATTTGATTGCGGTAATGCTTTGTTGGCTATAGACAAAACAAAGGAAGATTTGTACAAAAGTACTTTGTTTCGAACAAAATTTGTGGGCTGAGTGTCAATTGTTTGGTCGTGATTAAATTACATTTTGCGGCAAAAGGTCACAAAAACCTAAGTCAAATTCCGAGGGTGGCCTTTTTCTTCGAATCTCAATCTAAAAATCACTTTTTAATATGAATAATTCTACTTAGCTGAAAATAGTTTTTATTTCTCTTCTCTACATCTGTTTTTTAATTTGATTGCATACTACGTTCATAAGAACACTTCCGGAACAAATTTAAATTCAGAAAATGACGGGGGTTTTAGAACTCTAGGAAATCTAGCATTCACTCGATATTGTAAAAAAGATCTTGCAGACTAGAACAATAAAAAAAATGACCCAACATTTCGTTTTCGTGATTAACGATTGATTTTTTAAAGTGGTTAGCAGGCTGACTAAATGCGTGTTGGAAATATGTAGGTTTACAACAACGTAGGTGTATGACGACTCCGACCATTGAATCTCATTAGCAAAGTCTTGTTAGGGGTGCCATTTGAGCAGTTTTTAAGGGATTGAATTATGTGAAAACACTGCTCAATGAACATATATTTCAACAGTATTTTAGTTATTCGTTATCTTTCCCCTGCCGGATGTCATGTTCTGTAAATATGTTAAAACAGTCGTTAGTTTGGTCAGTAAGTACCCGGTTATTGTCGCTATCAACACTTGTCAAGCAATCCAGACGGCATATTGCTTCACATCTCAAGTATCAGCTATTTGTGTTACATTATACCTTATCAGTATTGCTTCTATATAACGACAAACCAATTGAAAAAGAAGATAGACGAGCAGTTAAAAAAATATTATGGATCAACTTCTATCTTGCTGTTGAAATGTATGTACATTTTACTTATTTTTATCTTCCCCACTTTTTGAAGATATGCAACCCTATACATCTACGCACTTTAATTAAGTCGTTTGCGATTTTTTTTTACATTTTGAAGACGACGAAGAAAAAAAGAAGACAGTATAAAGTTTGAGTTGTTGTAAATTACGTTGTGGTCGACGTCTTAAACGCAACTTAATAGCTATGATAAAACGTGCCATCAGCGCTGTGGTGGGAAAAGGGGGCTCTTAAAATGCCATGATAATCTGCTATCCCGTTCTTATTTTTGACGTTATCAGACAGTAGAAAACTGGTAACGTGCACAGCACCTGAAAAACTAGAGTTAAATTTGGTATTCCGAAAGTTGTTGTATATTAGATTTATGTAAAGTGTGTCATATAAATGTAGCTTACGTGGTGATATACATACATTTTCTGAAATGTATGTTGTTAGTGAGTTCAATACAAAATATATTTTCTTAAAATTTGAGTCCCGACACTTCCCAAACCACCACATCGAGGTCTATAGATCGAAAGAATGCCTTCACCACGAACTGGTTTTCGAGAAAATTATCATATCGTACGTCATATTTCACTCTCGATTTCGCACCACCTGCAGACGTTTCGGAATTTTGATCTGGCATTCGTCGGAAATGTATCTCTGAGGCACGGTCGGTCGAATTCATATCGTAGATCGGTTTTGTTTCTCTCGACGGCGTTATATTTCCTTATCCGAGATCTTAGGTAAACCAAAGGACACGTTTTATGCGCCAGTGCAAACAGTCTAGTGTAGATATGTGTTTACTTTTAAGGTTCTTAAAATAGCCTTCCATTCGTTTGTAGTATCCAGATTGGTCAAAGTTCGCGGAATGAAAGTCCTAGCAGTCGGATTTTACGTTATAATAGTTTCTTATACTTGAGTGCGCTCAGCAATAATGTAGTGAAGTTTGATAATCTTGTTGTAGCAAAATTATAAGAGGAACCAGTGAGATATACATACTACTATAGATATGTAAGCGGTGTTAGACTGATCGGAAAAGAGTAGTTTGGCAAAACGCTTTTTGAAATTCTGTTAATAGTAACGACTCTGGCTAATTGGTAATTTATTCTTATCCTATTGTAGTTTCGTTTGTAGAGAATACCAGTTTTAGTGAATATTTTCAAAAAATCGATTCATTTAATAAAAATTGTTGCCTCAAAATTCTTTTTACCTTGCTCCCACAAACTTTTGTCGAAATTGCATTGATGATTGCTAGATAAATAAAATATTGAGATAAAAAGGGTAGGATTTCGTCTTTTGATAGAAAATCATATTAGATTATAACAATGTTGTATTGCTTGTTTGCTGTCTAACGTATTGTATTTGCGATTTAATATAACTAGCATGAAATACGCACTTTGTTCAAGTTTGGATATTATTTTAAATTAAAAAAATTGTGGGATTGGCAAGCAAAGTCGAAATTATTGGCACCTTTGTGCCCAAATTTTCTACATTACGCAATATCCACAATGAACTTTTATTTGGTGAGAATTCAGAAATAATCATGTTCTGATGAATTGATAAATTTACATTTGAATTCAAGATATGAAACGTAGGAGACTTTATTTGAAATGCATCTGCATTATTTCTATATTAAACTGTTACGTTAATTCTGTGGATACAATACAACAAAGTAATGAAGAATATTTTGTTGAAAAATCTTCTGATTTCCAAAGTCAATTTCAAAGCGACAGAATCCACATACGGACAAAACGTCAATTCACCACTAAGGGAGTGTTTTTGAGTTTGGTAGGGCCAAGACCGGTTCGACCTTATTGCGCCGGAAGATATGATAAAACGGGTCGAAGTCAACGTTGCTGTTCTGGGCGAGACGATGCGTGCAGAGTACCGTTCTACGACACAGCATGCTACTGTGATGAATTCTGTTATCGTAACAGGGCAGAGGATTGTTGTCCAGACTATGTGAACTATTGCTTCTCGGTAGGATTTGAAACATCGACCAAATCGACAACGACAAGTACTACGAGTTCTACCTCAACTGCCACACAAATAACCTCACATACAAAACCTCAGACCGAAAAAACCTCAACTGCAGAATCGACAGAAACTCTTCATACTATCCCCATGACAACATTGTCCACCACAACAGAGCATGACTTATCTCAAGAAGGTAAAATTTGAATTCAAACTTTGCCTTGTTAACATTTTGCAATGCCCTATTTATGAATATATAAGACTATAGTAGATAAGTTAAGATGTTAAATGTGTTTACATTTGGCACCAAATCTAATTCCATGTCATTCTTTCAAAAATATTATTAGTGATCATTAGATATCAGTGGCTGCTTATACGTTGTCTTGTGCGGAGAGGAGGCTTGACTATGCGTTGTGTAAAAAGGTATTTCAACCAAGATTGGATAGTTTATTTATTCCTTTCTTAAACATTACGCAGATCTTCAGTATAGGAGAACAATATTTTATTAGAATAAAAATCGACAAAAATAGATTGTGATTAAATTTTAAATGACAAATAGTTTGTATTGAGATATTTAATTGCAAATATCATATTTTGAGTATTGCCCGGGAGTAAGCTACAATGGACTCATGTCTGAAAGCCGACATTTTTTAATGTAATTTTACCAAGTAAACCATGTTTGAAAAGTACTATTATGTTACTCGGTCAAGACGAAGAGCAAATTTATTTTTCGTTCAAAATCAAAGTCAAATATTAAATTTATTTGTCTTGATAGGTTTATATTGTCAGAATCGTATTTTGGACTTGAGGAATTGTCTTTAGGCAGCTAGGAGAGACCTGTGTATGAAACCCCGAACTATTGAGTGCAAATCAACTTGAATAAACCAAGTTTAGAAATGACCTTTTTCATGAACAGAGCGGTTATTTTGTTTTATTTATAATCAACTGACTTTTTCATTTGACTTTTTTTATATAAATGATCCAATTTTGATCAAAAATCAATTCTAAAATTGCAACTTCAAAGACTTGATAGCGCTGACTCGTCTTTCAAAAGTTCAAGTTCATCAGTCATTATAATCTAGAATATTGCTCAGTAAAAATTGCACGGCCAAGTCAAATTCAATACTTAAGGTATCTGTGAACCAAGCCCGGAAAGATGGTATTTGAGATGCCTTCCCGCGACATGTTTGTTGGTTGCCGCCGGCTATGTCTCGCATAAAAGGCGTTATATCGGAAACAAAACGTTTGACGTTCGATATTGAATATTGTTTGCAAAACGGTTTAACCTCGAGAACGGTATTGACAGAAATTCTGCAGAATTTTATGCTATTAGAAATATAAGAAATTTCTATGATATTGCGAAGTAAATTCAGATAGTGAATCGTTAAAAAATTGGTCGTCCTATTTTTGTATCAAACAATAATGCACAAACCGAAAAATCAAAACTTCTACGAATTCCCGTCCAACAATAAATTTATTTCATATTACAAGAGTATGAATGAATTTGACAATGTATACAAATCACAAGACGATTTCTCGTCTGATAAAATTAATTCATGTCAGTTATGTTTATACTGATAAAAGCTCTTGCTCAGAATATTGAATATAAATCTCGCGAACATTTGAACGAAACTATATTATAGTTCATATAAATTACAATGAAAATAAAAGCGAATGATCTGAATATTTTGATTATAGTCATAAAATTAAAAATCACGACTGCACGTTTACTTATATAACGTGAATTTTTGTCAAGAAGTACTTGGCGTCTCAAAAGTCATTCATCATTATTTTATCAAAACAATCGTTCCCCTCGCCATCTCATTTAATTGCCTTCCAAGAAAAATAGTTTTATTACCTGAAATAAGCCAATAAATATATTGAAGCAAATCTTTTTAAATGAGCGCAATCTAGAACTTTAAGATTTATTTTTGGCGATTAAAAGATAATACACATATAATAATAAAAAAACAGCGCTCCAGAAGTGTGTGTACCAATATGGAGGTAATTAATTTTGTTCGCCTATTTTACATCAAGTTGTGTAAACGGACTGAAACCTATGGGCAGGGGGTATATTCACTTGGCTAACACGGAGAGTCCCCGAACTCGTAATAGAACTAAAATAGGAAAAATGGCACCGACTTAAGGGTGGCACTAACTACTAATCGTTGTTCTGTGCAAGTGTGACGTTGATTCGTATGCATGTATTCGTAATACAGGAATTCTGTAGCAAGATCGAAGAACAAAAAAGTTGTGTTTGTTGAATGCCATTATACCAGTGGCGGGCAAGGTTATTTTTACCCGGGGCCATACATTTTCCCCCAAATAGACTGGCGGGCCATGTAAGTGTGACGTGAAAGTTACATTTTATGAACAATATTGACAATGTTACATAAGCCTCGTGCCGAAACTGAATTTAATCACAATTTCAACAAATTCCTTGAGTTATTATCAGCTAAAACATACAGATTTGGTTTTAGTTCGATTGTGACAGTATCAGGCGGGCCAGATTGAATTACCCAACGGGCCAGCGGGCCGTAGTTTTTCCATGTCAACATTATGCACATCCTGTTGAATAGATCTACGGGATAATGAATCTTATTCCGATATGAGTGAAAGCGCTTCATAAACTTACACTGAATTTAATCATCTTTGGAGTACAGTGACGTAATCATTATATAATAATAAGGCGGGTTCAGATTGAGTATAGCTTATTGATATTCTTAAACTTGAATTTGGTAATTTCTAGCTAATCTGTTTAAATATGTATGTAGCATTGGTATGAATTTGCATCACGGGTTTCCCAGTCGTAAAACAATTGCGAAATTTCTTCAAAAATCAAACTCGACAATTACCGGCTTATTCCATATTGATTTAATGATTTTTTTTTATTTTAGCTATCGCGAGAAATCTGGTTCAAAATGATTAATGAATTACATACGATCGTATTTTGTGGGCAGGTGACTATTAACCTTCGAAATATTTCATGTTTCTAGCTGACATATTGAAGTTTATAGCAGCACAAATATATTAAAATATTATATTGAACGAGAATAAATAATAAAAGACGTGCGTTGTTGTTTTCCTGTTCATCGCGTTTTTATACACAGATGTCAGTTTACACAAAACAAAGTGTCATTCCTCGAGGATAATCTAGTTTATTTTGCGGCGTCTGGAGCTGCTTAATCCTGCGGGGTCGCCACCGATCGGATGTTTCTCGTTTTATGGTAAGAGCGCGAACGTGAAATTAGCCTGGAACCTTCGGCCATGCGGTATATTCGATGCCAAGAATTTACAAACAGTTTATAAACTATGTGATAATTTTTATTTTGACGAAAGATTGTTTATAACTTCACGATAATTCAATCGCTATAACAGATTGCACGTACATTGTGATCTTTGCTTTTCAGTCGAAAATATCTGAAATGAAATGATTTATCCTGTGTTAAGTGATATTGATGAAGAACTCATCGCAGATATGATACTTTGTGGTTCAAGTTTCTGATTAAATGTTTAAATAATATGGTCGACCATAATTTAGATTGATGGGTTTAAATTAAACAATTGGGTTTACCGCGCATATTCATAAAAGTGAATATAAATGAAGCAGTTTTAGCTGGCTGAGTAGGGCGTCCCTTTATTTGCCTAGTACTCAGCAACTAAATGAAAATCATAGACCCTTTTATAGTCATGAGATTTGGCGGTTTATTGTTTTAATGTTTCGGTCAAAGTGCAAGTAAAGCACTATGATCGCGCCAAACCCGGATCTTCCACCTTACAAGAGTCTGACTCTAGTTTAATTAACTAATTCGATGCAAACTGAATTAATATTCGATATAAAAGCATGTTTTCAAACAGTTTATCATACTTTTATAAACCATCTGGCTTCATTTATATACGGTTGTTTCGGTCGATTATCTATTAGACTTTACATACAAGTATACAGAAATGAACTCCCATAGTTGTACACTGATTATTTATATATGCATGCAACTGCTTTTCTTGTTCTAGTGCAGGGGTCACCAAACTACGGCCCGCGGTCCGGATCCGGCCCGCGACGTCATTTAATCCGGCCCGCAATAACACGCAAAAATGGCTAAATTTTTTTCAAAGAAAGATTTTCCCGAGCATCGTCTTCCTTGTTTATTTCGTAACATTGACCGATCAGCACGTTGCAAAAAAAAAAGTGACGTAATGATAGGCCTTTTCGCATCCGCTCAGACACTATTGTCACCTTGACAGATTTTCATTCGTGGTTGTAAACAATATTTCGTTTTTGCGACTTTGAATGCTATTCGTTAGTTTTTAATTGTGTATCGGAAATTTAAGTATGAATCAAATAAGTCAATTATCATTTGCCTCCTTAGGAGTTGTAGTTTTAATAGTAGTAATGAAAAAATTAATCTAAAAATATAGCAGTGACAAAATAGGCTAAATTCTCTACCGGTACGCAACGTTTTCTGCGAAAGATGTACTTGTACACTCGTGGCGCGTGCTTTCTACGAAACAGTTTACGTTTCTTGTGCTAAAATAAACGTCCAATGTTCATTTTGCGCTAACAGTACTGTAATTCCTCGCATACTGCTCCAATTTAACAAGTCACACTAACTTTTGTTCTGTCTAAATGCGGATATTCATGTAGACTAGGTGTGTTTCCAAAATATTGAAGTTCATCCGATATAGTTGTCTAGATATAGAAATCTTGTATATTTGTTTTCCTGGGATGTTCTCGATCTATATTCTGCGATATAGATAGAATTTAATATTCAAGTCTTCAGAAATGTAGAATATATATTATTGTTGAATAAATTGAATGGATTTCCCAACTTTTGTAAATTTATTGTATTGCATTGACAAAAATATGCATCCGGCCCGTTTTAACACAGTTTGAGTCATACCCGGCCCGCGATCCAAAAAGTTTGGTGACCCCTGTTCTAGTGGAACTATATATGTCTGAGGAAGTCCAACCTTGGTCAGACGAAACGTTACAGAAATATTTTTGTGTCAGTGTGCAGCAAGACTCTTGAATCACTTAGAATTTAAAATACTGTTACAATTTAAACCATAAATCAAACGACACAAAAAAGAAAGAATAATGCAATTTGAAGTAGTCTGTGAACCAACTACGATGTGAGGCAGGTAGACAGGCATTCGATATTCACCTTAAATAGGAAATGGGTATTCCCGTAGTGTTTGTACCAGGTTAGGGTTAAGTCATAATTTTATTCCGATTTTCCTTATTTTAGTTCGATTACGAGTTCGGGGAATGTATGTATTAGCCAAGTGAATATACCCCTGCCAATAGGTTTCAGTCCTTTTACACAACTTGATGTTAAGTAGGCGAACGAAATTAGTTACCTCTATATTGATACATGCACTTCCCGAGCGCCAGGAAATGTATATGAGTATAAAAAAAAGTTAATGTGAATCACTAAAAATGTAAAACGGTAATTGTGCGTACACCTTTGTTGTAATCAAGATTACAGTAATTGATTAAGAACCATATTATACCCTAAATTTATAGATGATGACTACTGTAAAATGAGTGTGATGTCATACTAGTATGTTGAGTTTACTGAAAAAAGTCGTAGATGCGAAATATGCCCTCTATCATATTTCCTTTTTTCTGTTGTGTTTACCATTTTTAAACAATGAGATTTGGCATTACCTATTAATTTTAGGATTAATCAGAATCAATCGATCTTAATATTGAGCTCTCAAATGCACGCATCATTCTTTGATTTTGTTGTCTCGTTTTTACAAATTTCATAACTTCATAAGTAACAAAAAATATTTATTTCACCATGTTGATTTGAGAATTACATGAAACACTAAATTCAATCTTGCTTATATGCTAGGCAACAAGGGTACTCTCGTAGTACATATCAGTATCAGTCAACGAGTAATTGTGAGTTATATACTTATTAGGTTATAATATAGTTTAGTCCACACGTTATACTATAACACGTTGTGTTATACTAAAAAACAGGTACTCCTGAAGTATGCGCACCAAGATGTCGCATAACCTGAACCCTAACCTGGTATACAACCTGAGTTCAGGTTGTGCGCCATCTTGGTGCGCATACTTCAGGAGGTCCAGAAACATTTTAGTAGGAATTGTAGTTATAGATCAACTCTGGGTATTTTTCCCTTTGTTTTCGAATTTAAATATTATAACATATTCATCAATCACGTTTCAACAATATAAATAAATCCCATAGTTCCAACTCCAAGTATTTAATTAAAAAACTTTCGAATTCAGGATTCTCTTTGATCTTTTGTGAAGCTAGAGCGAAACCCCCTTAAATTTTGAAAGCTGATATGTTTGACAGTAATTGCCCCGACAGACAGTTTCGAGTTGTGTAAGTCTTTGAAGTAGTAGACTGTAACAAGCAATAGACTTGATTACAATCAAGGAAGCCACAATAAAACCTATATTTGCTGCATACATGTTTCGCAATTTGTGCTATATATACAGTCATTTAAGTTTATAAATTCTGGAAGTTTGTAAAGTATTACTGCCACAATATCTGCAGATAAAATACTTTCATTTCATTAGTCCCATAATTGGATTTGCTTGGGAGTAATGTAGAGCAACCCACCGGAGCAGAAAATACCACATCATGCATCTAATCCGATTATGACGCGGTTTGTTTTTATATTTCTTTTATCACAGTCTGCTACAACAAGGGAGCAGGTTACCGACTTGATGACAAAATTAAGCTCAACTGCAATGAATGGTATGATATGAATTTGTATTTTTCTGAAGGCTGTTGGGTGCATTGCTAGTACTCTGGTTATTAAGTATTAGTTTATAATTCTCTGTGCTCAGAGCATTAGGCACAAGCCAAGTCCTTAAAATTTATCAATAGAAGATAATTCGAGTTCTCAAATATAGGTAACGTGTATCCTATTATGTCGGCAAAATTGATTCACGAAAGTCTACCTATAGTTTTTGAGATTTAAACACAATTGGCGAATTTTTTTTTTGTAAATATTTAACCATATATATAGTAACAAAATTATCACGAATTGATGTGCGGTGCACAATAGCCTAACTTTTACAGTAAATATACAGGAATATTTACCATTTATTGCAAGGAATTCAGGAAATTCCAATTTATCCCGTTGTAGACAAAGACTGCGACCGCGTCGTTTATCAATTTGAGTTTACGTGAACTTTTGGTTTGGTTTTTGATGGCACAGACCGTGAAATTTTTATAATTCGAGCATTCATTGAAAGTATCTTCAATTTTGACGGTGTCTCGCAGGTTTGTTTGACCGCTCAGTCGAGTAGTCTGGTTCGCGTCATAATTTTATATCAACTTTCATCAGTCGTGAATTTTCAAAATGTATATTATTGAGCGTTTGGCTCGTATTGTCATTGAACTTGTACGCGCGATCGTTTGATACAATTTTTCTGCTAAAAGTCTGCATTTAATGTACATATAAAACCAGAACTACAGATGCATCCGTATAATACTTGGGTGCATTCGACATCACATAACATGAAGTTTGTGACAAAATCAACCATTTTTGCCAAGTATTTTCACACAGGCCATATCCAATCGTTGTCAAGCGTTTCAATATTACATTTCTCTTATGGAATAGATTTGAAAATCTAATCCTTGTATTTTAGTATTTGTCAAAGAATCATCAATGGATATTACAAGTTTGCATGTGAAGAGAATACGTGTCTTATTCAACCAAATCTTATTGAAGTGATTAATGGAGGTAAACATAATCTTTGTTCAGAAGTAAATGGTAAACTTATGAATAAAAAAATAAGCCCCTCTAATATTAGGCCGCGCTAGCCTGAACATGAATCGTTCTGAATCAATACCTCAGGACGCAATACTGTGATATCCAAAGGTTCGGTGTTTTGGAAAGAATCGGATTGAACAGTACGATGAGAACGTTTTTTTTTTCATTTCATTTTTTGTACATTTTTCCAAAGCAATTCACATTTTTAGTAATTTCAATTTCGGTTGCTATCATAAATAAACTTTTATTGAGTTTTTGAATCAAAGTCTAATAATGTAGGCGTGACATGCTCATAAATATTAACGAAACTCACATAATCCCGAACGGTACCTGGACGAGCCGACTGCATTAAAACACGTACAAACGTTTATACAGTAATAGATATATCTAGGATTCATAATGTATGTAAATAGAGCGATAAATGCCCCATAAACTCATTGCGTCATAATGATTGGTTTATCATTTTTAAAAATGTACATTGGTCTTGATTGATACTTGAGTATTGAATCATAAAAATGACATTCCAAAAAGATTCTGATTCGACAATAGACAGTCGAAAATGATGTAATGCAAAAGTATGCCAGAAAACTGAAGCCTCCATGAAACTCTTTAAGTTTGGGATTCGATTTTGAGATACCATTCCTGTCAGACTTTTGCTATTAATCTATCAAATCCGAGCAAAACTTTTTATGATTTACCCTTCTTTGAAAAGACGCCCTGATATACAACAAAACAGAGTGAAACCATTATTAAATAACAAATAACAGATATAAAGGTCCAGTATAGTGCGAAGCCGTTCGTGGTTTTCTTTTCTTTTTAATTCAATAAACAACTGACTGAATGATTGAGACTTATACATATGGGATTGCTTGGAAAATTTTCAGCTATCAATCAAGCAAGATTAGGTTCATCTTCAAAAAGTAATGTTTGATGTCGGTTAATGACTTTTTATTTGGCCAACAAGTGAATGCATTGTGTTTTTTCGGTTCGACAATAAATCGGAGCTGTATCGTTGATTGGCATTAACTAGCAATGACTTTAACTCGAATAGAAGTGCTTTGAAAATAGCTCAATTTGGCGACTACACCTTATTTAAAATCCTATATTTAATTTACTGTAATGAAACTCAATTGCATGCTATTTCCACTGTGCTATACTGAGAAACTGTTTGAGTTCACATCATATTTAGGAGATATAGCAGACAAGGGCAAAGTACAGCCCGCGGGCCAAATCCGGTCAGCTAGGACTCAGGGCTACTCAACTATTTTTATCGAAAGTCCGCAAACAAAACTTTAAATTTATTTGGGTCCGGTCTTTCCAGAAATGATATTTCGGCATCCTTAAACGAGCACTTCCTCGACCGACTAACGATTAGTAGCAAATTAAAATTGTTTATTATTGTGTTATAGTTCTTTTCGTATATATTCAAAACTATGAAAGTCATTTTATAATAGGAAATTCAAAAAGTGGGGCTAATGGTCCAAAATAAATAATTAGGTGCGGTCCAAATCCAATACTCGAAAGGTCCGGATTCGGACCGCGGTCCGCCAGTTGAGTAGCCCTGAGCTAGGTAATTCAATCTGGCCCGCTTGATGCTGCCACAAACAAACTGGAACCAAATTTTGATGTTTTTGGTAAAAATACCTCGAGTAATTTGTGGAAATTGCGGTTAAATTTAGTTTTGGCTTGAGGTTTATCGTTTTCCACTGTTGCTTTTGTAACATTGTCAACATTATTTATAAAATGTGACTCTTTACGTCATACTTACACGGCTCGCCAGTTCAGGTGGGCAAAATGTTTGGCCCCTGATCCAAAAACCGTGCCCACCCCTGAGATATAGGATCATAACTACGATACGGCAAATTGCGGAACAAATCTGGTAGAAATGAGGTATAAACGAAGCCAGGATAAACACATTGCCGCGGTACTCAAAGAGTTTTCGACGATGACTTGACGATTGCATAATTTTAATCGAAGCTGATAAATTATATCATTAATGTCAAATAATTACGATAGAATGTGTTACCAACCTTGACTGAACGCAGTCCCATCAAGTCATTTGCATAGCCAGTCATAAAAACATCTTCGTATATGTTTTTTTACGTGACTGAAAAATTTCATGTTCTAATGTTGATGTTTTTTTTTCAAAAAGTTATTACACAAACGAGCGGCGACCACATCATCCCTGGAACCGACGCAATATAAACATCTGTCCTCGTTTGATCAAATTGTTATTTTTAGGCGAGTATGGATGGACTGCCGGTAATTATTCATTTTTTTGGGGTGAGACACTAGACAACGGCATCCGGTATAGACTGGGAACAAAGAGAGCACCTGAGGTGGTAAGGTGATCATTTTAATGACTTATTTCAATTTGATCAATGAAGTTTATTCGCGACACGTGCGAAATTAGATATTGCCTCGCTGGATTTATTTATACTTGACAACTCCCACGGGGGCGGTTTCTAATATTGTGATATCACAGACGAACCGCGAATGTACAATTAAATAAACCACAAAAGTGTTGAAAAGGCTTTTATCGATACGCATATCAGTTGTGGCTTACCCATAGTGTGAATTTAACGAGATACGGAACGTTTATCGGATTTTGTATTTTATTATTCCTATTTAATCTTAACCCTAAGAAGATATCAAAGCCCAATAGCCGAACGGATTATAAACCGAACTGATTTCACTTTCTTGGCCTTGAATATTTGAAAGCTGCAACACACGTAAGCAATTTTGCATTAGACATGGCGTCAAAAGCGTCAACCCTCTACCTACAGTTTTGTTTTGTACAATTGTTTGAGGCGGAAGAAACGGCAAATAAAAACCAATAGACCAGGGGTCATTTGACCGCGTTCTAGGTATGACTCAAACAGTGTAGAAAAACACAAATATTCCTGTCAATGCAATACAACAAATTTTCAAAAGTCGGAAAATCCATTCAAATTATTCAACAATATAAATTCTACCTTTCTGAAGTCTTGAATATTAATTTCTATATCGCAAAATATAGATCAAGAACATCATAGCGAAACAATATACAAGATTTCTATACAACTATCCTAAGGTTAGCTGTTAGCAAAACAATTGCTGTCCTGAATATCCGCATGTGAGCAGTACAAAAGTTAACGTGACTTGTACTATTAGCGCAAAATGCAAAGCGCAAATATTCTATGTCAAAAGTGTCTGAGCAGATGCCAAAGGGTCTATTGTTACGTCACTTTTTGCATCTTGCTGATTGGCCAATGTTACAAATGACAAGAAAATCGATGATCGGGGAAACATCCCTTGAAAAAAATTCGCCATATTGCGGGCCAGATGAAACGACGCCACTGACCGGATCTTGCCTGCGGGCCGTAGTTTGGTGACCCTTGGACTAGAGTTAGACCAACATGTTTGGCATCACCGTTTGCCGAAGTTTTATAATTTATCGATCAAATATTATCCAGAAGTTAATAATCACTAAAGTTGGAAACACCGCTGAAATGTAACGTAGTTATTTTACTTCCCAGAAATATGACCGGTATCAAAATTTATGTCAGCGAAGAGTTGCCAAAAGAGTTTGACGCAAGATTACGGTGGCCCTCGTACATACTGCCACCACGTGACCAAGGGAATTGTGGGAGCTCCTGGGCATTTTCCACAACAAGTTAGTTTTGAAACACGTATTTTATATTTTAGAGGGTACCAGAATATTACGTAATAATAAACTGTAGATCCTTTCTCCTTACTTTCTACTTAGTAGCTGTATGCGACCGTACGAGATAGTATTCAAGTTTGAAATAAGAAATACCATAATCACTTCCTAAGAAATAGCAAGTATATCTAACTGTTTCAAACAAAACAAGATATAACTTAAACAACCAGTTTTGTCTTAAAAATTGGACTGTGATCTAACGAAAGTTCACGATTATGTTTGATATTTCTTGGAAGAGGAATGAATTTTATTGAGTATATTATTCTCACATATTTTTAGTTTGGGTAAATTTTGACGAACGATATATACCAACCTCAAACAACATATGACAATCCCATTTAAAACTAACTTTCATTTTTAGCATATACAACAAAAAATGGTTTCAGTATTACTAGATCATTTATAAATGCAATTGGTGACTTCATGTTTGCTTTAATGCCTTGTCCCAGGTGTGGCATCAGATCGTCTAGCAATACAATCAAATGGATTACTCAAACCAGATTTATCTCCTCAACATTTACTCTCATGTCGTCATAAAATGAAAAAGAAAAAAAGACAAAACTGCAGAAAAGAAAGAGTCGACAGAGCTTGGTGGTTCCTACGTAGGAAAGGGTTAGTAATCAAAGATATAAATTTACAGGGTGACAATAAACACCAACCATAATTTTTGTAATCACTTTTATGGGAATGACGAAGAATTTATCTATTAATTAAACTTCTGTTTGTGTATGATTTTACCTAAAGGTTTCCAAAATCTAAGAAGCTTTGCACAAAAGTTATTTTCGCTCGAGAATATTCTTTAAATGACCTGAGCTCTGTTAATTTGGGTTACTCTGTATAATTATTATTACTATACCAGAAAATATTTCGCAATAACCTCTACTTTGCAAATTTTTTGTGGATGTCGCATAGTTATATATACTCATTTTTCTTATACAACGTCTATATACGTATTTTACTCAAAACAAAGCACTGTGCAAACTGATATTTAACGATAGGTAAGAAGCTACTTGCTTTTGGAAAAAAAATGAATCTTCCCCGTTCTGCATTGTCCACCCAATTTAATTCACCATGTGTGAGGTAATAGATTGGATTGCAAGCAGAGATGTGAAATCTTTAAAAGTATAATTAGTGCAAGCAATGAAAATAATATAAGAAGCTATGCGATGTGATAGTAGCATTGCAAACGCCACGGATGGATTGAATTTGTCCTCGATTTTTCATTGAGCGGTTTTTACTCGACTCGCATAAATTTGTATTAGGACACCTCCAAACGCCCCAATACAAAATTTGGATTCCGATATTTTTTTCGTGATTCTGTTTTTTTTTTATCAGAGTGAGGTATCATGACCTAAATTTAAATAAGCAAACATGCACGTCTTATACATTTTTCATTAAATGTATTAAAAAAAGAAATTGAAGCCATGCTTTTCCTAGAATATTTCATGTAAGGGTACATAATAGTTTAAAATAATCTAAGGTTCCAGAGCATCTAGTTTTTACCAAGTACATTCATTGGCTTATAGCATTCCATTTTGCAATATTTTTTAGGGCTGTTTCATCGGAATGTTACCCATTTACTGCGAAGCGACGAGGAAAAGTTCGAAAATGTCGATTTCCAAGTCGAAGAGGAAAATGCCCGTCTAAAAAGGGAACCAATAAAGTTTATAAAATGGGACCTTCTTACAAAATCAACAATAATGTACTTGATATTATGAAAGAAATAAAAGATAATGGACCAGTGCAAGGTGAGAAGACACTGTTCTTTAAGTTAAAAGCTTTCGATTCGGTGTATGGTAAACCCAACTCATACTGGTCAATACCAATTCAATTTTAATATACGTTTTCCTGTTCGTAGTTTCTTCCTTGTATTTTTGAGGTTACTAAAACTTATACCTAGCATATATTAAAAATTATAAAATTATACCTTGTTTGAGATTTATTTGAACCGTGTTTTGTGAGAATGATACATATCACAAGTATTGCAGATCAAATCGAAAACTTTTTCGAGATACGACATTGAAGGTTATATAAATATTTGGAACAGCTGTCCGGAAAGGGTCTTAAGACAATTGCAGCGGATCTTACAGCAGAAGCGATAATAATTTGCATTCTGAAAGTCGTAATGACTCTCAATACGACCTTTTTGTCAATATTATTTTAAAATCTTGCCAAGGTGTTCAATCAATGTAAACCAGGACTCCGCTTCCAAAATTTCTATGGTAACTTGTACATTGGACCTCCTTAATCAAGAAGTCAGATAGATGTCTTTTGTGATGTTCTAAACTTCAGATACATTCCGCCAGGAAAAACAACAAACAGAGTCAAATATTTGTCAATATAAGATAGACATAGACATTAAGGAAATCACCGACTTTTGAGTCATAAATCTGAAATTTATTGTCTGGTTATTTATGTCATTTATATCGGTGATTCTAAGAACTCCATAAAATTAATGATCATACACTTAAGATCGTAATGACTCAAAGTAATCAAGCTCGTTTCTCTAAATTGTTTAAATACACATGGATAAATATTTCAGCATTCATGCTATGATTGATTATCCAAGTTAAAATAAATATCACTGACTCATACATAGCATAGGGCGTAAATGCTGGTCAAGTTCAAGTGGTATTTGAATAAAAGAAAGCTAATTTGATTAAAAAAGGGTCATGTGGTCGAGACATTATTCGACGCTGACAATATTTTCATATACAATATTGCAAAATTTAGTTTGCTATGGTATTTTTTAGGAGTCTGTATATCTAACCTGAATCAACAGTTCTGGAACTGTTTCATCTTTTATGAGTTCTCGTTCCGTTTGCCAAAGGTAAAATACTTTAGGAACCTCATGATTGTGATTGTGTGATCGGGATAATGTTGATTTAAACTACATACTTGTGGTATGTTACCCTGACTGAGATAAAGAAAGCGGTCATCCATATTCGGTCATCCTGAAGTATGTGAATCAAGATGGCGGACACCGAAACGTAGTACGTGTACCAGGTTAGGATTAAGTTATAATTTCAGGCACAAATACTACGTGAGTCACTTGGCTAGTCCCCGAACTCGTAATAGAACTAAAAAAAGGGAAATTGAAATCAAATTATGGCCTAACGCTAACCTGGTACACATACTACGTTCCCGTGTCCGCCATCTTGGTTCACATACTTCGGTAGTACCCAATATTCTTTATGACCTATAGTTGTTTAACATTTCCGTTCAAAGGAACACACTATGTCTCTATGTCTTTAACACACTATGTCTGGCTGCTATGATTATAAACAATATATAAGATATATTGTTCAAATTTTGATGCAAAGGCGTAGTCAATGAAATGGCTACAAATACAGAAAAAAAGTTTTCTAATTGTTTTTCTAATTTTGTAATTGTTTTGATATTTTATTTTCAGCAACTATGAAAATAACGCAAGATTTTTTCATGTACAAATCTGGCATCTACAATTCTCTCCCATTCCCAATAGAAGACATTTCCAATTCTAATAAGAGAAGTTATCACTCAGTTAAAATTGTCGGGTAAGTCAATGTATAGGAAGTGGTAATACACAATAGGTTCATAAAGTCCCGTTACAATTTCGATTTTTATGAAGTCGGTTTTCAATATTTGCTAACCAAGTTTGTTTTAATTTAATCGATGTATATTTAGTGTTTTTTATATTTCACCCAAGACACACGTGGTGGCCAACAAACTATATAATGTGTCACTAAATTCCCTTGACAACTTAAAAAATTTCAAGACTCCATGTAAAGCATTTTACAGTGGTGGTGTTCGTGGCGATCTCTGTGTAAATCAACATGTTAGGATTTGGTCAGGACTGTGGTTAACATTCATAGTAATAAAAGGCGATAGAAATTAGTTTCCTGAAATGGACGGAATGAACCTATGGATCGTTTCGTCATCATGTCGTTGTTGTTGTTGTTCTTGTTGTTACCTAATAAAAAAATCCGACTTTTCTAGCGTTTAGTTTTCAGTATTCGAAATGATTAGACTGTGGTTACCATTCATGTTCTTAATAGTCGTAAAAGACCACTGGAATTAGTTTCCTGTTATGGCTATCTTTTAGTCCTGGTTAGGTCTGGGCCCATGACGTGAACATGACGTTTTACGGACACGTGATTTTAAAGTAGATGCCGAAGGGATGCTATAAGTACAACATATTGATAATTGCAAGCGTTATTTCACAAACTCAGTAGGGAACACGAGAGGCTATTAAATGGGGATTATAACTATATCAATCTCTAACCTAACCTAACTTAGTACTCCGAAAAGTCACTCGTAAATCTCTCAGTGAGATTTGCAAAATGAAAATAATAGTTATTTAAAAAAAATTGCAGATGGGGCGAAGAGAGGAACAGGCTTGGAAGTTTAATGAAATATTGGGTGAGTATACTTCACCGATGTTGGCCAATCCGTACTCCCGTAGTGTGTGTACCGGGTTAGGGTTAGGCCATAATTTTATTCCAATTTTCTTATTTTAGTTCTATTACAAATTCGGGGTCTGTCTGTTTTGGTCAAGTGAATATACCACCTTCCCATAGGTTTCAGTTCATTTACACAACTTGATTTAAAGTAGGCGAACAAAATTAGTTACCTCCATACTGGTACACACACTTCTGGAGCGCCGACCAATCTTTATCGAATCACCCTCGTTGTACTGGAAGACATAAATTGTTATATTATGTGAATAATAAATTATCGTAATTATTGAGATTTAATAAATTTATTCCGATCTAGCTTTTCCTTTGTTATTCCAGATTGTACAAAATTCCTGGGGCAAACACTGGGGCGAAAAAGGGTATTTCCGAATAAATAAAGGTTCGAATACGAATGAAATAGAAAGTATGATAATTGCTGTTTGGCCCAAAGTCGATGAAGAAATGATGACGTGACTTTGAAACCAAGAAAAGATCTTTGCAATGATAATTACAATTGTACTCCCGTTCATGTTATCATAAATAATATCCTTAGATAGACGTCATATAATAGGTTTCAGAATGGTGCATTGCTGCCACCGTGCGGAATATCAAAAGTAACACAATGTTGGACCAAAGTCTCACTGTTACCTGAATATCTGTTTTAATTCAACAAAAACTCGCGTCGAATTGGAGGTCTTGAATATATTTTTGAAGTCCGGAAAATACTTGAAATAAAAATCAAAAAACCATAATATATCTCATAAACTAAGTTGTCCATTAGTTAAAACTAGTTATCATTTGCATACCTATAAATATCTTAGCTGATGTGTAATGTCTGATTTTACTAGTATTCTATTTAGTTTAGCTAATGATAAAGTAGAAATTAATAGACTAATGTTTCAATTTCCAATGCATGGTTACCTAGATTAGTTATAAAGAGAATCTTGTATGTCCATACCTCGTTAGTTTCTACCTCTTTTTTACATTGCGTCCACCTTTATATTTCATTCGTCAGCAAGTGGTAATCGCAGTTTTACTATTTCAGCATAAAAAAGCAATGTTTTAGAAGACTCCTCTGTTCTTTCACATGTTTTTTGTATTTTACTTTTTTTGTTTAATGACGTATACATGACGTCGTAGTCAACGCTCGCCTCAATTTGTCTGCTGATGTAATAAATACCTCCTACAAAAATAATTGTCTACTGAGTTTTTTTATTTTCAGTCAGGAAGGAATACTAGATTTAAAAGAAAACCTCTCCTTTTACTGAAACTATTTATTTATAAAAACACAAAACAATGATTTAAAATCATATTCGAAAAATTGCAGGTAAATAGATTATTATTATAATATTATTGGACACAAATTGGACCTATGGATCGTTTCGTTATTATGTCGTTGTTGTTGTTCTTGTTGGTCGTTTTCTTCTTTTTGTTGCCCCGTCAGAAAAATTTCTTATTCTCTCAGTTTTTCTTATTAACAATTAGATCAATTTCTTTGAATTTTTTGCCAAGTTAATGTAGATTATGTTGTTGCTTACATATAGTAAAAATGAGGGGGCAATTGTTACTGAGTCCGATACAAATTTTAAATCTTGCAACTGCCCTTACACTAAAATCAAACATATAAATTCATCAGTTGCGTATCCAAGATTATTTTTTAAGAAAATATAATTAATATCAATTATCTCGTGTTTGGCGCAATGCGACATAAATTCATTTCTGGAACAAGTTTAAACCATCTGAATAAAGGCTTAGATGAGTCAAGAAATGAGCCAAACTTGAAACTGCAGCTCTTACCTTTAAATTCCAGTTCTCATAGTAAAGGTTCTTTTCTGTCTTTATCTTTTCGAATTTGTTTGTCCCCATTTCTTTTCGTTAAAAGTTCGACTTGGCAATAGTTCTAAAATTCCAATGAGATTGGAGGGTTCACCAAGCATTGACTTCTTTGTTTACTTCCGCGACAATGACTTATCTCCGAGAAGTGCACGGTGACGTAACAGTGAGAACTTGTAGCAGCGCTCTTATTCAGTCAGATTGATTTTAGGCATGTTTGTAAACGTTAGCCGTTTCAGTAGTGTAAAGTATATTCGTAAATTTTTAGTCATCTTTTTACGTGAAGTGAAACTGGCCGAAAAAGATCGTGAAGGCTAGTCTAGTAAAATCATCTCTCATCACTTTTACTTACAAATGCTTGAACATTTTCAAACGAAGGAACTATTTCGAAGATATATTTACACCAGTTTGCAGGCATCAACCCTCGAAAATACTGTTATAGTAGGCATTAAAAATTTCATTTTACAATGGTGAAGTATAGGAAGAATTTCACAAATTCTGAAAACTTGATCAATTAAGTTGGGTGATCAAATCAAAATAAAGTTGGCAAATTCGTCTGAATAGAAATATCAGGTTCAAGTAGCGAAACTAAAATATAGTGAATTGTGTTTATGCTGCGCTTTACGAGTTGGATCAAAGAAGCCTATGTATCATGCTTCACTGCATTCCTTCTAACAACTTTGAGAAGAAAAAGCAGCAGAGCAAAGTATTTTCACTTTTCTAGTCTTATCTGCTACAACTAAAGTTGAACATTTAGTATATGAATATATATGTTATATTAGAGATGTTTCTTTTAGCATTAGTTATGTATGTTTCAATTTTATTCGCCGGTGAGTGAGCACACAAAATTAGATTTAGCTCAATAGCCCATTCTGTTCTCGACAACTTCTGAATTTTTTGTATGGGATGCAAGGTAAAACAAGGTGACCTAGGCCTAAGTTGCACTGAAAAAATTTTTAGGGATGTAAGTTTCAGACATTTCATTTCATTTCCATGCTCTGCAAGATGGTGGTCGCGAAATTCTGAATTTCATAATAATAAAAATGTTAGCTGGACTTAGGCCCATTCTGTTCTTAACTTCTACAGTCCTAAGTCCAGCTAAAATTTTTATTATTGAGAAATTCAGGATTTCACGCGAACCACCTTGTAGAGCATGGCTCAAAACCCCAAAATATTGACAAAAGTGAATTTTGCAAAAATGTGACTTAGGCCCCTTCTGTTCTCATCCGGCGATATGCGTGAGTAGCGAGCATTTAAATTTTATGAATAATCCCCGAGTCAAAACAATTATATATCGTGTTTTGAAAATTGTATTTTTCCGTTTGTGCGGAAATTATGGTCATACATGATTACGTATATCGAATCGAACAATTGAGAATAGTTCAGTATATTTGTCTGCATAATGCCGCTTTGAAGTGACCCGTGCGTATGCAACTTCGAGAGATATTCTGAAAAAGAAGTTAAATGAGGTTCAAAGCATTTCGAATCGAAGAGATATAAAAAACAAGACGGTAGGCGCCCGGGATCTCCGCTGATAGTTGAGGCCCGCTCCCGAGCTACTTATTGCCATCCATAGAAACTTGAGGATCTTTAACGGTGGCGCGATTACCTAAGTGAGCGGGTTGACGAAAAGTTCAATTCATATTTAGCGCTGCTGTTTTGTAGACATACTCACGTGACTGATATGAGGTGACTAAAAATTTGATGAATTTAATGTTTAAAAAAATAATGTTCATTAAAATCCCTAAGGCTTCTCCAGTTTATGGAGTATCGAGACCAACGACGACTTATTGGAAAGAGTATTTTACCGTGCAAAAGGAAGCGTTCTTGAAATTTCAATTTTCAACTTGGTTAACGAGAGAACGGCGATAAGTTGTGAAAAAAAATGGAAATTTCTTAACGATCGGCGCTTTATTCGTCGTTGCCATGGAAACGAAACCCCCATCCGGACTTTCTATAAAACGCACAATACTAGGGTGACAGGATGATCAACGTGAGAAATTTCAACTCGATTGCTCCAGCCGTTTAGACGCTACGTTTAAACAGACAGACACACAGACAGAACGACTGATAATAGGGTCTCCTGGAGCGGAGATCCAATATACTAATATAGGATTCAATATAACCGCAAAACATGTTTTCGAAGTAAACAGTAAAGTTTTTATTACTCTTAAATTAAGAAATATTAAAGGTTGAATAGAATTCTTGAGGTGCAATATTGGTTCAGAAAAAAAAAAGTTTTTGCTCCAGTGGTTTTGTAAAGTTAAATCTTAGCAAGGTTCTTCGACTATGAGTGTACTGGTGACCACTTGAGAGTACTTATCCGAAATTCGACTCTTTCATCAAAACAGGAAATATTCTTCGCTTACCCGAGCTAGTCATATCGAGATAAAATGCGAAAAAAAAAGAATATAACTTGGACTAAACGAATGAATAGGTTATATAAGGATAGTTTGGATAATAGCTGACTCGATTCATTAGAAGAAATTCTGGCGCTCCAGAAGTGTGTGTACCAATATGGAGGTAACTAATTTTGTTCGCCTATTTTATATAAAGTTGTGTAAAGGGACTGAAAGCTATAATGGACAGGGAGTATATACACTTGGCTAACACAGACAGTCCCCGAACTCGTAATTGAACTAAAATAATGAAAATCGGAATCAAATTATGGCCTAACCCTAACCTGGTACACACACTACGGGAGTACTTACGAATGGATGAATAAGCTTGGTTATATAACAAAATATGGTATAAGGATAGTTTGGAGAATAGCTGCCTCGCTTCGGTAGAAATTTTCACGTATTTTTATCCTGTATTTAGATTGGTGTACAAGTCTGCAGCGTATCCATAACGGTATTGAACTTAGGTGTTAATAAAAATCTTTCAAATGAGTTAATTTTCTTTTATTCGTGGATTACAATTAATGCGACGGTAAACTACAAAGGTCTATGACACGGCATACCGGCAAACAAAGATACGTAAAGTGGGCGTCGACGTCTTAAAACCTTTTTAATTGAATGAATTCGAAATTGAATGGTTTCGCGATTTAGCGTAATGTAACGTTATAAAATATATATATGTATGCAAAGATTCTTGTATAAGTAAACTAGTAAGGTTTGCGAAGTAGGAGTATGAGTTGGTAAAGTTGGTTGTAAAATTCAAAATTGCGTAGCTAGGACTATTTGTACTCCCGTAGTGTATGTACCAGGTTAGGGTTAGGCCGTAATTTTATTCGGATTTTTCTCAAGCTCTCCGGTTGAACTGAGAATATTTTAGTTCTATTACGAGTTCGGGGACTGTCTGTGTTAGCTAAGTGAATATACCCTCTGCCCATAGCTTTCAGCCCTTTTATACAACTTGATATACAGTATGCGAAGAAAATTAGTTACCTCCATATTGTTACATACACTTCTGGAGCGCCCACTTTTTCCAAACTAAACAGGGCGCGTAACAATATAAAATATAATTACAGTCGTTGGACTCGTTGTGTATCTTCAAATGTCTACGGAGCTCGTATTACACGCTATCGGGCAAGAGAGAGAATATATATATTTGATTGAAGCCTAGATTATCCTACATAAGTAAGGGAAAATAACAGGCTTTAAATATTGACTTCAAGTGTTTTAGGATCTTTGGAGTGGATGGAATTCGTATTTTATATTGGACATAGCATTATCAAATCGAAGTAATGTTAGGGCAAATGAGTTTTCTTGCTTTTATTTTTGTAACAATTTTCCCACTTCAATTATTTTCCCGAGGTTTAGGGATATTACTTGACACAGAATTACTTCACTAACTGCAGAGCAAATATTTTACCAGAAATTCCTATTTTTTAAATCTACATGCAAGGGTTAGCATACATAAAAATTAAATGAGATCTATGTTGGGAAACATGCATGCAGATTCGACGAAATTAAAACTCATCGCTCTGAACTAAATCGCAATAATTTATCCATTTCAGCACTGTGGTAAAATAATCTTAACTATACTCACTAATATATCTAATGTCATTATGAATGTATTCATGCCTACAAGAGGAAACGGATCATTTAAAATAATTTATAAAATAATAAAAACATTGAGTCGATTGTTTTTTATTTTATTTGCAATCCATGTGCTCATCTACTTCACGGTTGAATGGCGTACAAAGCTGAATACTTCTGGAGTGAGCAACCCGAATAAAGGTCAGTATTGACGTATATAAATTAAAAAGCAATCTAAAGTTCTTTCAGCACGACTATAGTATAATTTTAGAACAATATACCATAATAATCTTGCGTATAAACACTGTTTTTGGTACTCATGAGTGTGTGTACCCGCTCAAGGTTAGGCCATAATTCCATTCCAATTTTCCTTATTTTAGTTTTATTAAGAGTTCGGGGACTGTTTGTGTTAGCCAACTGAATACCCCCTAGCCCATACCCTTCCCTGCCCATAGGTTTAAGTCCCTTTACGCAACTTGATGTAAAGTAGGCTAACAAAATTAGTTACCTTCATATTGGTACACACACTTCTGGAACGCCGTTTTTTTACCTAATCATTCGTGTTATTATTTTGTCCAATATCGCGCATACCATTGATTGTACAGGTTCTAGCGTCAAATCGACAGGATCTGATCATTCTTATTCGACTGTCATATAACTTTTACTACGAATTTCACTTAATTTTCGGTTTTAAGCTTTCTAACCACGACATGCGCTTTCAATTAATAATGTGATACCTGAACTCCGAAATTGGGTGTCATTTGGGTACTCCTGGAATATGCGTACCAAGATGGTGTACACCGGGACTTAGTATGTGTACCAGGTTAGGGTTAGGCCATTATTTTATTCCAATTTTCCTTATTTTGGTTCTATTACGAGTTCGGGGACTAGCCAGGAGACTTTCCTAGTATTTCTATCTAAAATTTTGGCCTAACCCTAACCTGGTACACATACTGCGTTCCGGTGTCCGCCATCTACTTCAGGAGCGTACTCCTGCAGGAGTACCGTCATTTGTACTCTTATTCGCAAAATAGATGATTCGAAATATATTGTGCTGTGGTCATTTTACGATAAAATAAATGAACAGTCGTTTTGACAAATCGCCATGTATTTTTCTATTCAGCATAACGGTAAATCCAAATTTGAAATCACATTTTTGCAAAGGATTTGATCACGCTGCTATTTCAAATCAATATGCAACTTTCCATTGAGGATGTAGTTTTAAGTGTTAGGATGGGATGGGAATACATAGAATAGGAGAGAAAAGCCGATAAGATGACGTAAACATATGGCGAACCACGGCCTCTCGTCCGGCTACGAGTTCATGTCGGGTATGGGATTAGTTTGCCATTTATTTGTTTTCGGAAGCATGGACTTGAACGCATTCAGCGCGCTTACTTGAGAGCGGGCAATTAAAAAAATCTTTATTTTATTTCAGGACTGGAGAAACATGTATCAATTCGGTCTGTAGATGCGGCTATTCAAGGAGAAGAACTTCCCAACATTCCAAAGATTCCAGTCGCCTTCAAACACAGACAACCATTATCTCAAAGTCGTCGTCCGCTCGCAAATGCAAGTTACGAATTGAAGCACAACAAGATGCCACTTGTTATATACAACCGTGTTCCAAAATGTGGAAGTACAACCATTGTTTGGTTAATAAAAGCACTCGGGTCTAGATTAGGTTTCAAAACGATTTCTCACAATTGGCCGCATGTACAGCAAATATTGACCGAAGATGAACAGGTAGAACCTCTTTTATTCAGCGTTATGACGTATTACTATCAATATGTTACATGGCTATAAACTAAAATACTCCGGTTCGCCAATATCTAATCAATATATTTTGTATGTATAGGTTACCCCTAGCCGATTGAGATAATAAAATCAGTTTATATTTCTGTATATTTGTTTGGTGGGATGACGCAGTCATAGTCAATATTTTGTCCAGTCTGAAAAATAAAAAACGGTAGCATACAAAAGTACGAGGAAAAGTCGAACACATACTTTTAATGAGGAAGGCAAGCCGAAGGTACTAAGGCTGGCAATGAAGCTTTGACAACCGGTGTTGTAATATCCAATTATTGGATTATATACCTAGTAAAACATGTTTACAAGTTGTTTAGAATCCAAAATAGGTTAATTTACTTGTATTTAACTGAACTCGTATCTAAGAGTTACTAAGTTTGCCTTCAAATTTAACATTATTTTCCTAGAATACTCTATTTCCTTTTAACAAATCTTCAACTTTTTACAGAAAAATTTGGTTGAAAACGTTACAACTGCGGCAAATGGTGCTGCTTCTATATTTATCCGTCATTTACATTTCGTTGATTTTGAAAAGTAAGTGAAATTTATTTAATAAAAGTATTTTAAAAATGGACTGATTTATAAGCATGACAATTTGAACGTGTTAAATTGTTAATTCATTGCCAATCATTCAAAATTGTTTGATAAACCGGAAATATTTTCTCTTTATCTATTTATTTTCCCTAAATGATGATAGCCGTTGATTAAGAGCGGAAAATTTTTTTCTTTTTTGTAGAACACGACAAAAAGAATCAATTAAAGCTATACTCCTGTTTTTCCAAGCAATAGTTTTATTTTTTTTCAAATACCACGAATCCCGTATGAGAATTTGATATTAACTTTCTATTTAATACACTACATTTTGTCGCCCGACCAACTATTACATTACAATTGTGATATTAATTCTAATTTGCCGCACACGCTTCGCTTATTTGACAAGGGTGTTCGACAAAATATCTTCAAATATTGAACAAAGAGATTCAAATATTAAATGTAATTTCAAGGAATTTAACAACTTGACATTCTTTTGTTCGCCTAGGTCCCATTTCCCGGTTAACATTTTTATTCGATACGAAATTAGTTACTTCGTATTGAATGAACCAATACATTACAAAATTCCAGTACCTAAAGGTGGAATTATTGTTATTTTTCAAATTTTCTCCAATTCCGATACGGTACGTCATGAATGTTGTTCCCTTTGCGAACTCGATATTTAGTGACATTTCAGTGTACGTCGCATAGGCCAATGGTTTTTAATTAATCGGGGTTCCGCAAGTTTAAATTCAAATCCGAGAGGCTGTATTAATGTCATAGGTTATTCAAATATAACCAAATACATGTTAGCCACCATTATTGAACTCGCTATACATTGTACAGGTCATTTTGCTCAGATCTGCAATCATATACATTCATAGATGATACAATTCAAACATTAAAACTATTGTGCAATGGTACCTTGGCCGCTCAGAATGTTTCATTGGGGTTCGGGTCCACCCAGAAATTGAACACCACGGGCGTAAGCTACTTGTACTGAACTTCATTGGATATTATATCTTGTGTCAATATATTTTAGCAGGTACTCCCTAAGTATATGAATCAAGATGGCGGACACTAGAACGTAGTATGTGTACCAGGTTAGGGTTAGGCCATAATTTTATTCCAATTTTCCTTATTTTAGTTCTATTACAAGTTCGGGGACTAGCCAAGTGACTCCCATAGTATTTGTAACTGAAATTATGGCCTATTCCCAACCTGGTACACATACTACGTTCCGGTTTCCGCCATCTTGGTCCACATACTTCGGGAGTACTTTTTGTTTACTTCTGTTTTCCTCATACCATTATCATTTCAGATTTTCATCATCAGTTAAGCCAATTTATATCAACGTTATTAGAAATCCAATAGAACGATTTATATCTCATTACTATTACATGAGATTTGGTTTTGGTAATGGCAACAGTAAAGCATGGATGAAAAACATGTCGAATGCTACAAGGTTTGAGGTGAGTTTGATCTTTTTTGCAAGCTATCAGTCAGTAAATGTAATAGCACATGCATTCACGGTTTTTGAGCCATGGGCGATTTGCCCACTTAGACCGGCGGGCCATGTATAAAGTGTGACGTAATATTTAACATTTTACGAAAAAACAAAATGAAAAACAATAAGTCTCGTGGCAACACACTTTAATCGCAATCTCAACAAATTTATGGAGCTATTGCATAGCTTAACATCACAATTTGGTTTTAATTTGATTGTGGCAGCATCAGGCAGGTCAGATTAAACTACACAACGGGTCGGATTCGACCCGCTGGCCGTAGTTAGTCCATGTCTGTTATAAATCCTTGATCATTGTTGATATCAGATAGCCTTACAGTTTTCACAAAAATAAGACTTAGCCCAATTTACTGTAAGCCCTACCTCTAAAATAAATCCTTATATAGATACGCGAAATACGATATCTAGGTGCCATGCATAAACATTTATCAAAATTACACGGCGCCGTACGCAATAAACACTGACCAATTGAAACTCAAAAACTAGCATGTTGATTTGGTTGGCTTGCTTTTAAAAAAGTTGGAGATTAATAGTCGCATCCCCTTCCATTGTTACAAAGGTCTAATTTTAGGAGTGTTCACTTCGCACTGCCGTGATCGTCAATTCTTGCTTCGAAGTTGCATTGTGTTATCAGCCTTTCGTTTATATTCTGTCATACGGCATTTGATTTGGTGAAATGAAGTGTATCCCCTACCAGGGCACACCTTAAGAGGTTTAATATACCCATGGATACGCTTTTTTGACATTGAACAATTTTTGCCAAAACATTGATATTCAAATTCATATCAAATTTGCCGCCATGCTTGTGTGTACATTTCAAATGCGTGGATCGGGAATCGGGTCGTTGAAAGTGAGTTAAAATGATTAGCTATGTTGCTCAATTATTTGACGAATACTTGTTGCTAATTTTGGTTCGCCTTGCAATTTCAAATTATAATTATTAATAGTAAATACCCCTATTTGTATTTGAAAATGGTCTGCGCATAATATATTTATTTATTCTTAGATTTTACAGTTGTGATATTTTTTCATATCATTAACCGCGAGGTCTAATGCCATACACAGTAAGCACATCATGCCTGAGGTCTGCGTACTGAAACATCGGTACTCCTGAATGTGTACCAGGTTAGGGTTGGGCCATAATTTCAGGTACAAAAACTGCGTAAGTCACTTGGCTAGTCCCCGAACTCGTAATAGAAATAAAAGAAATTGGAATAAAATTATGGCCTAACACTAACCTGGTACACGTAATACGTTCTGGTGTCCACCGTCTTGGTTCACACACTTCGGGAGTGCCGAAATATCTAACCAAATCAGTTAAAAAGTGCATATCAACAGTGACGACATTTATTGACTATTTGTCTTACTATGTCGTCTGTGTGACAAATTCACCAAGACCGCAATCAGCACTAATGTTTTAAATTCGATCATACTTTCAACTTCCAACGCAGGCGAATAATTTTTTCTTCTAAATTTTGACCGTCATCAAATATTTCTTTGCTTAAACAATATTTATATTTGCAGAAATTAGAAGAATGCGTCGCAAAAAGTGCTGAGAAATGCGTTCAGCGAGAAAGTTCAACAACATTGGCATTCTTCTGTGGACAAGGTCCGAAGTGCAGGTAAAAACTTTATGGGAATAGCTACATCGGCATCGTGGCGCTCCAAAAGTGTATGTACCAATATGGAAGTAACTAAAATTGTTCACCAACTTTACATTAAGTTGTATAAAGGGACTGAAACTTATGGACAGGGAGTATATTCACTTGACCAGTCCTCGAACTCATAATAGAACTAAAATGGGAAAAATCGGAATAAAATTATGGCCTAACCCTAACCCGGTACACACACTACGGGAGTACTAGCATTATAGAGGGAAGATCTGTGATACGACTCCCATTTTGCCGCAGTATATACATTATGACATCGTTCCCATACTTGAAACGAGTCTGACTTACATACTAAACGAGTTGTTATGTATATTCACTTGGCCAGTCCTCGAACTCATAATAGAACTAAAATGGGAAAAATCGGAATAAAATTATGGCCTAACCCTAACCCGGTACACACACTATGGGAGTACTAGCATTATTGAGGGAAGATCTGTGATACGACTCCCATTTTGCCGCAGTATATACATTAAGACATCGTTCCCATACTTGAAACGAGTCTGACTTACATACTAAACGAGTTGTTAAATTTATCGAGCCTTGAAATATTCAGTCAATTTGGGATCTTTTTATCAGTATTTATCGACTATATAAAATATTTGCAGGATATATCATTTTTCCTTTCCAATATTGATCACATATAGGACGATATACTGTAATTATCATAAAGCCGACTCATAGAAAATGGACATAAAGCCTATAATGAAAATTTCGAAACTACCATTTCATTGCGACCGATATAATTTCGAGAATCTGATCTTTTTGTCCGACTAAAACGTATCCTGATAGATCAGGGGTGGGTAAGGTTATTGGACCGAAAATGTCGCCCATCTCGACTGGCTGGCCATGAAAGTGTGACGTAAAAGTTACATTTTACGAACAGAATTTTATTTACACTGTTGCAAAAGCAAAAGTGGAAAACGATAAGCGTCGTGTCAAAACTGAATTTAATCGCAATCTCAACATATTCCTTGGGCTATTTTTGGCCAAAACATCAAAATGTAGTTTTTAGTTTGGTTGTGGCAATCGGTCAATTGAGATCTGGGTTTATTAGACTGAAGGTCTGATCACTCACTCGTGTGGGCAAAAATTAGTGTTTAATAATTCAGCTATCAATCTTTAGGTATTAGGGTGCAGAAAAGGGATGTAGTAACATATTATTAGAAACCAGCGAAAGACGATAGACTAAATTACATAGCAACAATGTGGTAACAGATCATTAGAAACCAGCAAAAAACGAAAGAATAAATTACATAGCAACAATGCGTAAGCTATGAACAGAAAAAAACGTTATGGGAACGTTAACAAAGAGGCGGAAGTAAGAGGTGTGAACAGCCCGCCTCCGAATCGAGGGAGCGAGAAAATGTTAACCCAAAAATACATCTTACACAGACTACGACCATAATGTAACATGCGTATTACACCATTCTGATTTGGTTGAAATCACAAATTGAAGGAAGCGTCAGGCGGGCCAGATTGAGTTACCCAACGGGCCGAAATTGGCCCGCTGGCCTTGGTTTTCCCATGTCAGTGATAGATTATGGTTCATCAATATCCCAGAACCGTTCTTACATAAGAGTGAGTGCATCTTTGTTCTGTGCTTACGCACTTATTCTATGCGAAGAGGTAAGATATACTAAAAGTAAATTCTTTAATTCCTCGTTTTCATTCGACGTTTTTACATAAGAGTGAGTGCATCTTTGTTCTGTGCTTACGCACTTATTCTATGCGAAGAGGTAAGATATACTAAAAGTAAATTCTTTAATTCCTCGTTTTCATTCGCTATTCAGACTTAATACTCTTGACTCGTGTCGGTCATTTTTATTAATATTAATAAAATAAATGAATTTATTGATTATTATTTTTTAAAGCTCTCAGTATGTTTAAATAGAACAGTAACTGTGATTATCTAAGATGGATAGCCACGCGATATATTTTATTTACTAACGTTAAAATCTAATACATTCAACTTGTTTCAGGACTCGCAGTCCATGGGCACTTCAAAAAGCAAAAGAAAATGTTGTTAAATATTATACTGTGGTAGGTATAGTTGAAGATTTTCCAAACACTCTACGCTTGCTAGAATACACGTTACCAAGGTAAGAGCCTAAATACAACGTCATTGTTGACCAATATTCTACCATTCAGATTTCTCTAAATAGATGTCTATACACTCGTAAATGTTTCGAGTTTACAGAATGAAAAGTCCAAGGTTTAAATATCAGTATCTGACCAAAATTGTGTTACGTTTATTATATAGGTCAGGGGCGCGCAACCTTTAATACAGGAGGGACAGATACAAACAACTGAGCGAAACCGCGGGCCTCACCTTCATTTAACATAGGCTTCCCAGTAGTTGCAGCCACAAAAAAGCATCGCACGTACCAGATTAATCTGAATTAAAAACTCGTTTCGTGGGCCGCTAAATTTTTCTCTGTGGTCCGTATTTAGCCCGCGGGCCGCAGGTTTCACATCTCTGCTATAAGTGATGAGGGTCAGAGATAAAAACTAAAATATTCAAGAAACATGTTGTTAAAACGTAACTAAATTATTGAAAGTCCGTAATATTACTACGCAATTATCAAAATGTCCGGAATTAATTTCCCAAATTTACTAGTCACGACTGAATTGCAACTAATGCAAAATAATTACAAATTTATCCTAAAATAAATGTTGTTGACGTATAGTAGACTTGTTAAACTTGTCAAAATAAAAATTCATTGGAATAATTCGTAATATTGTTTTTCAGATACTTCAGGCGAGGATCGGAAATTTACAAACGTGCAAAAGGTTTGTTTTTAATCGCAAATTTGTGTACGCCCTTTTGAAATTTTATTTTTGTAATTCCCTTGGAGTTTGCAAAATTTCAAAAATACCAGATCACAGTAGTAGTTGTTAGTACAGATCGCAAGTCGAATACCCTTTTTTTATCGTGGTGTATTTTGTGGGCAATTTACCTATGACAATTACAAGAACGTTTTATGTCATTATTGGAGAAAAAGGGGGCAATTTTTAGATAACGAATTTTTTTCATATGACGCCTTCAATCCGAACAAGGCCGTATACACGGGCCACTAAAATATTCCAATTCTAAGTTTTAAGAATTGATATTTTTGCAGGAATTATCAACAAGTCCAAAACGAGTAAAAAAGTTTCACCACGACTGGAGACAAAACTCAAACTTGAAGAAGCTTTACGTTATGAAATGGACTTTTACCAATTTGTAAAAAAACGATTTTATGACCAACTAAATGATTTGAATTTAAAACGTAATTTATTTTAAAAATTATTCAAGTACCGTATTTTTCTCCGCGTATAATACGCACTTTCATGGCCAAATTTAGTCTCGCAAACATGGGGATGCGTATTATACATTGGTCTAGAAAATATCAAAAAATATTATTTCTCATTTTATGTTTTAACTGTTTCTCTCGTTTCGCAAATCGGCGAAACTTTATCGTAATGGATCACCCTATGAGTGACCTACCGCTTCTCTTTGGAGTGCGGCGTCTGAAAACACGTTCTGATATGGGCCTTGTCAGCTTTTAAAGGGGGAGTGACAAATAACTTTATAAGATACTTTAATGTCAAATAGCATCACATCATGATTGGCAGATGTTTCACAGGCAAATACACAAAACATATTACCAGAAATATATAGTTAACAAAAGGCAAGCAGTCCGGAAAACATCTACAAGGCAAGAGAAGACGGAATTTTGATATGCGTATTATGCATGGACTTTAAAAAATTCACGTTAAAAATGTACTAAAACCTGGGTGCGTATTATCTACGTATTATCTTATTAATACGGTATATTGTTTTATCAAATAAACGGAACACAACACACAGCACCAGTGAAATGCTTCTAGGACATTTGCACCTGCATACTTTTGCACCCACCGATATTTGCACCCATAATTTCCAGTTTCCACCCATCGATTTTAGCACCCGCATATAGATTGCGACCACGTACATTTGCACCGTTGTACATTGGCAAAACTTTTACATCTGACAAAATTTAATTACCAACTATAAATATATATTCGAAATGAAAACGGATTACAAATTTTTAGTAGACCGTATTCTTGGTGAGGGTCGCTACGTTTCTACTGTCATTGTGAGTTATAATCCTATCCCACTTTTGTGTCATTTTCTTTTGGTGAAATAACGCAAACGTATAGTCGAATTTACTGTGGTTAGTAAACGATGGCAATGAAAACTGGTCTTACATAAATCAATCAAGTTAGGGTTAAACCAATTGTACAAGGCAAGAGAGGTGTTGCGTGAAAAAATAATAGATAAAATAAAAGCAGAGAGCGAGAGAGAATCTCGACTAAAACAGTTTAACTGTACATTCCGCTGGAGTTGTATAGATAATAACTAGTTATATCACCCAATTATGAATATGGAGAGATATAGTGTAATCCAATAAATGAAAATTCTAATGATGAGATTAGAAACACAATAAAAACACCCGATTCCGAATGAACCACCCAATTTTGTTGCTTTATTATTACAGTAATGGACATCCTTGGGTCAGTTTATTCCGAAGGTTACTCAAAGTTCAAACTTTTTTATTACCTTCAATCCAAACATAAGCTAATTACGGTGAAACATTACAAATAACCACTTAAAAAAGTTCAAAGATTAAAGACGTAGGCGCACTCACTGAAAACCCCAGAACAAAGACAACGATGTGCGAAAAATTCACGTTTGTCATATTATGAATCAGAAATTGAAGTATGTTTGGGTCTACAGAATTATGGAAGATAGAAATTATACATGAAATCATTTAACATAAAAAATCGATCCGTAAAACCAAATAAGAAGATACGGCGCTTAAATACCGGTAATTGTACGACTATCGAAAACTGTCCTGGCTATTGAAAACATATATTGTATAAACATATATTGTTTTTAGAACACTACTATAAATAAATCAATGAGCGTTTCTTGCAAAAGTATCGTTGTCTCTTTTCGAAGGCATATAAAATTATAAATACAAGAGAGCAATGCTCAAATATATGGACACAAAATGCCGTTATGTAATCTACCACAAATACCTACTCGCCTTACCGGTAGTCCTACACGAAAGCATGTCCGCCACAAAAACGCAATTTTTAATTTTGGTGACGTCATCGCAGCCTAATGCATCTCATAGAAGACATAGACTAGACAGAATGTTTGATAAAAATAAAAATAATAGTCTTCCAACACAAAATACAATCCTTAACCACTGAAAATTTCAAAGCATGCAGTAGTTATGAGGAAACGATATTTTCACAACGCGGAGAAAAAGAAAGAAATACTAACATCATGATCGATAACAGCAAAATAACGAAACGATCCATAGGTCCATTTACTCATTTCCTCGTTGTGGACGCCCGTCCCAGGGTTTCTCCGAATCACTTAAGCGGGCTCGTGTTCTGATTCCTGAGTGGTCCTTTCAGATTTTGCGCAATCTTTTGATGCCACAGCGTCCTCTTGTGGCCAATTATACAAATATTCTGTCGTCACAATTGTATCTAATATTTTCTTGTCGTCTGCAAGTCTCTGTTGCCGGAGCTGATATCGTATGCCAGTTTCTCAAAAACCTTGCTTTGGTTTAGTTTTGTTGTTGTTGGTTGAAGTTGAAGTGACATTGCTGTTTTTTTTTGTTATATTTGCTGTCATAGGCTATTTTTGTAAATATTGTTCTCTACAGCAGAAAGCAGGGAAATCTTTATGAATTTCCAAAAGTTTGCTACTTTGCCGCTTCGTACGGCGCAGCGACACACGAATCTAGTGCGACAAGACGTAAGTAAAGTAGGCTAATTGTTTTATTTCAGATAGACTATAAGTTTTAACTTAGAAGCTAGGCATTACTAATGTTATTCATCATGTCACGTAACAACTTCTGAAAAAACTGTTCACTCGGTACAGACAACTGAAGTTTGGTTGTTACGCCGGAGTTAGAATACAAAAGTTGGCATAAATCTATCGTGAAATAAAAAACGGATAGTCTGTGTAGTCCTAAAACAAAAATATGCTGGTGAACTCCCAATAAAATCAGATGCGACTGAAAACAAGTCTTCAGATAGCCTCAGTTATAAATACTTCATTATTTTTTATCAAGGTTAAGTGATATCGACGGAGAACTGCCACTCTCGATGGAAGTTACCGATAATTTTTGTAAATACGAGCATCATTTCCATACTAATTAAAGAACAGGTACAAACTCTGCAGGTCAGGGGTGTGCAGCATCTTTTGTCGATGGTCCATATAAACAACTTAAAGTCATGCAGGCTAGTTGCGCTACACAAAGAAAAAAATGCGGCTATCGCTGAGCCTCACTACATTCACAAATGGACTGGGCACAACGGCGGAAGATTTCACGCAGCGAAAAGAGCAAAAAAAAAACATTATCTATTTTTATTAACATGAGCGCATCGGTGTCAACAAGGGTCACGCTAAATGGCTTAACGGGCCGGTTGTGGCCCGCGGGCCGCCTGTTACACACTCCTGCTGTAGGTGAACTACCTGTACCTACCTACCTACGCAAAAACGAAAAATAGTCACTGCATCAAGCAATACCAATTCAATATACCGGGTAATTACATTTATTTTGCAGAATGCGTTCGAATTACTTCAATCGGAAGCTGAAAAAATCAGGAGGCATCAAGTTAAAATGGAGATTCGTTTGAAAGAAAAGGTTGAAAAACTTCTTTTATGTGCAACGACTCTGTAGATATCATAATTTTAGTATTTTTTTAGCTCCAATTCGCGTCATTTTCTGTTGCAATTTAGTTTTAGCAAATATATTTTTTTCGTTTCTCTGCGGGATCGCACGATGAGATATTTTATTTTCTGTCTCATTTGCCCCAATGCTCAAGCGAAATAAAATGAAGTAGTGTTATCAGGAGCAGAACAGCATTGATTCATTCCACATGAACACATTTTTAAAAAATCATGTACTTGGTTCGACTCCAGTAAAAAGTTTCGAAATTTATATAAAGTTCACTACTCTCACAGGATAAAGAAATTGAGTCTTCGAGACAGACAATTGACTCTCTTCGGAAGTCTATGCTGGAAACGAAAGTCGAAAAAGAAAAGATCTTGAACGAATTACAAGATGAGATCAAGACACGCAGTGTCTGCTTCAAAAAGTAGGGCCTTATTCTCGTATCGCGAAATGATTTTTGTAACAAGAATGATGAAGCACCTGCGTTAAAACGTTTGCCCAAATTAGTCATTACATCGCATATCACCAAGGGAAAATTAAAAATGTTGTTGCTAGCGAGACAGAAACATCCAGGTCTCATTTGATGAAAATAGTCAAATATTTTTATAGTAGTCAGCAAGTCATAATTTGTATTGTAGTGAAGGCGTAAAAACACCCGTGAGCTACTTCAAGACGTATGGAAGTGACGATTACAATACAAAAGCTTTTTATGTATAAAAAATGCAACAATGGAATCTATTTTGAAAAAAATATAACATAATATCAAAATGTCCAGTCATTATGGAAAATGCAACAGTTTAATCGTACAGCGATTCTCTCTAAATATTTCTCATTTTTCGCAGTTCCAATTTGTTTTTGTTTTTCATGTTCCAGATTAGAAACAACCAGACAGATGTGTGTTGCGCTGAAGGACGAACTCGAACGACTGGAAGACACTTTGCGTATGTGCGTAGAAGCATCTAATCAACTACGCGAGGAAAATGAAAAGAAAAAAATCAAACTCCAGGTACGTTTTTTTTTTTAACGTTCAAAACAATAGTATAAACTTTGAATATTGTGAATGAACTCTCCTATAAGATGTCTAATTGCACATTTCATAAAAAACATCAATACAAATGGCGCAAAAAAGATAGTTAATTGTTGCGACATACCAAACATCTAAGATGGACCTCTTTTAAGTATCAAATTCAAAGTATCAGTGAAATATTTCCAAAGATGTGACTAATAGCATTTTTATTTAAGAAACTCAATGATGATATGATAGCGTTGGCGACAGAAATACGTGAAAAAACAGAGATATGGGAGACAGCACGTAAGTAGGGCCTCAATGTTATAAAATGTACCTTTACGATTGTTTACTTATTCATGACTACTGCTGTTCTAGATTCTAAGCTTACGGAGACTACAAAAAAACAAGTGGCTGATGCTGTTGCTGAAAAAGAAGCAGCAGAGTCAGAGGTGAGTTGACTAATATAAAAAACATATATTAAATCATGCACACATTTGAGCAATTAAAAAGTTATTTAAAGTACATTTGTTCAGTTGGCTTTGCCACAAAATGATTAATCGCAGTCCTCTTCTCTGAAGCACTGTAATATGACGTAAATATGGACAAACAGCGTCGTGGAATTCCCAAGCTATAGCGAACTCCTGGGTTATTTATTAGGTTAGGTTTAGGCCATAGTTTTATTCTAATTTTTCTTATTCTAGTTCTATTACGAGTTCGGGGACTGTCTGTGTTAACCAAGTGAATATACCCCTGCCCATAGGTTTCAGTCCTTTCACACAAAATGATATGAAATAGACGAACAAAATTATTTACCTCCATATTGGTACACATACTTCTGGAGCGCTTTATTATTAAATGAATTTTTGGGAGGGACGAAATGCCTCGTGTACTGAAGCAACAAAATCGTACATTTTAAATCACCTATTTAGGAAATACCATACGCTAATGTGCTTGTACGTCTTCATTTAGATGCAGAACGCGAACGCTGAGATTCAGATGAAAAATTCAGAAATTATATCATTGGTAGATCATTTAAGACAGTCCAAGGAGAGAACTGTAGAATTGGAAAACGCCAGACACGCACTTCAACTAACTGTAGCTCAGATGCTGGAGGCCATAAGCGAATTGAAACGAGATTTGGACGATAATGTGGTAAGTACTGTGGTAAGTCGCCTTGGAGATTTACAGCAAATATTGCTTCACTATTACAGAGGCGTGCAATATTTTTTTCGGTTCGGCTATATAGCCAACTTCGGACATATTATTGGGATACACAAGAAAATAGGTCTCGTGTAGTTTTGTACCTCAAGTATTTCTAGTGGGCGTAGAATAACGATCTTTGCCTATGTCAATCCTAACTCCCAGAAGATTTAGTTTTTTCATGTACACAACAGAATAAAAAGAATTATCACAATGCATGATTTGACGCAGTGACAGGCGTAAAAATAGTATGTATTTCAACCCATGTGAGCGCCATTTAAACATAAACTATCGGATTAGGATTTTATGTTTGGTGAGAAAAATCTGAGTGTGGACAAGTTTCACAGCAAATGGCCGAGCAGGACGAGTTGTGGTCCGCGTGCCGCCTGTTGCACACCCCTGTATTATTATATCTGATTTGAGCAAAATTGGTTTGAAAAACATTGCGCAGATTTTGGAGCTTATACCCTTTCGCTTCGAATAGGGTCCTATAAAGCAGCCACTGATATCTCCTGCTCCCGTCTAAAACCTGCTAATTGATGAACATCTGAAACGTCGAGTGTTGGTCACATGGTTGGCAATCAGATTTGTTCGCAATTTACCCATTTTTCTTATGGAACAGAAGAGGGTAAAATTCGTTCCTGTCACAAATGTATGATATGTAATGTAGGCTACATGTAATTATTTTTATACAGAGGGCGAGCGAAACTACGATTGAAAATTTACGAACCCAATTGAACGAAACGTCTGATATTGCCGAAGAAAGAAGTCAAATCATCCGAGATATGAACGAGGAATATGCCGCTGCAAAACAAAACTGGCAAACGCAGGAAGAAAGATATCAGGATGCGATTAAGAACGGAGAACAGGAACTGGAAAATCTTAATTCCAAGTAATATATTGTTTATAGGTGTAATAGTAGAAAAGTACGATCGACCTTATTGATAAATAACTACTATTCAGTATTTTAGAGAACTATAAACTTTTAACGGATAAGAATAGTAAGCGTGTGATATACATTTTTTTGTTTTCGAATTTGGATGACGCATAAATCGTAAATCTATGTGTCGTTTAGTCTGTGGATCCGGATGCATATTGGGAGCATCTACCGTGTTTCCCCGAAAATAAGACCTAGCCCGAGTTTTGAAAATGATTTTAATATGAGCCCTCTCCTTAAAATAAGACCTAGTTGATAGCGCGAAATCTCTTTTACACGTTTCAAATATTTAATAATCTATGTGTAGCATTTTTTAAAATAAAAACGAATTATTTATAAACAAATGAATGAATATCGGTTTTCAAATGTTGTATATTTGAAAATCTCGTAATTTTCTACTTGGTAATTTTGTTTTTGATAAATGGAAATAAGCCCTAGTATAATTTTTTCGGAATAAAATTGAAATTAAACCCAGTCTTATTTTCGGAAAACACGTTATGTAACAACTTTGTCAAAAATCGAACGGTTTTATTTGGTTGTTCGAATTCATATACGGAATTTTTCATCACAAATGCCAAAGCGAGTACAATGATATATTCACCTATTCAATGATATAGGTGCGAAGACCTAGAACTAGAGAAAATGAAATCGGATAAGAAAATCGAAGATGAAATAATGTTGAATGAAGAGTGGAAATCTAAAGTTGAAGATTTGGAGTCGAACGTAAGAACCTTCAGCTAAATATATCATTGGTACAAATTTGGTTATAGGCGCGGCAATTTAGTGACGAACAAATATAAATTAAACGACTATATATATATATATACAAGGTTTACGGAGTTAAATAATTGTAAATACAGAAATTTTTAGGGTACTCTCGTAGTACCAGGTATGTTAGGCCATAATTTTATTCCGATTTCCCTTATTTTAGTTCGATTAGGTTTTCGTTGACTGTTTGTGTTAGCAAAGTGAATACACCCCCAACGCATAGGTTTCAGTTCCTTTACACAACTTGATGTAAAAAAGGTGAATAAAATTAGTTATCTTCAATCTTCATATTGGTACACATACTTCAGGACCATTTTTGTTGCTCATTAGACCCCTTTAAAATTTTAAAATAAGCTTCATTGTCGAATATCAAACTTTATATTGTGAGGTTTGCTCCGAACAGTCTTCAAGCGAGTATCCTAACACCAATTCGTGTGCAATCTAGATAAGGCAAAGTTCCGAAGAAAAGGATGCTCTTCTACTAAAACAGAGTGGACTAGAAGAAGTGATAAGACAGAAAGACGAATGCTGTTCAAACCTAGAGAATGTCAAGAACGAATTACAGGTTGCTTGCTCAAAAAATAATTTACTTTTTACCGATTACAGACCATCCGACAGACCTCCAGGTCGTCAGTATTTTTTGAACATCGTTTTCATACGTCGTTCATGCCAAACATAGCTCTTACAAGCAATTCAACCCAATTTGCTTCCCAGCCTGCACAAATTACAGCAACGTGGGCCCGTGATTTAAAACAATTACTTATGAATACAAAAATATGAAACATATCTCATTAAAGCAGGTTGTGTCGAAGTGATTATGTGACAAACTGTTTATACTCTATATTACGGAAATATAAGTTATAACGGCAATAATGATAGCTTGCGACCCATAACGAATTGTTTTCTATGTTGCGGCCCTTTTGTTTATTTGAGTTTCGCAGGCCTGTGTTACACCCTTTGTGAGCTTGGAATGTAAATTGTAAACAAAGATTTTTTAACCGGCGAAACACACATTGTTAGGTACAAAATTTAACAAATATTTCATTGGTATCTAACCTTTTTCGTTATGTTCCCCCCTTTACCTATCTTTGAACTTCTCATTTCTTCCTCAATATACATAATAACTACTTTAATTGTTCACAAGTATTATGCGCCAGTCGCACTCACGCTTTTGTGCAGTTTAAGTAAAAGTAAAACATTCACGGCCAGTGTCAAACTAAAATGGTTTTAACCAAGATCACCCCTATTTGAATTATCGATTCACGTCAATTATTTTTGAGGATTCTGATATATGAACGTTTGTTCAGACACAACTGCATAATAAAGAAAAAAAGATCGACGAGTTGGTCGAAGAAAAAAATAAACTATTGGAAAATATCAATAAGCTAAATAAGGACTATGAGGTAAATATACTTCCCATTTCATACTGACGGAACAAAGAATGTAAAAATGGATATGGAAAAGTATTACGGTTCATTACCATTACGAAACGGAAAACAATATCTTTATTTATACTGCCAGAGCAAAGGGTACTCCCGTAGTATATATACCAGGTTAGGATTAGTCCATCATTTTATTCCGATTTTTCTCATTTTAGTACTATTACGAGTTCGGGGACTGTCTTTGTTAGCCAAGTTAACATTCCTCTGCCCATAGGTTTCAGTCCCTTTATACAAATTGATGTGAAATAGACGAACAAAACTTACTTTACTTACCTCCATATTGGTACACATACTTCTGGAGCGCCGAGCAAAGATTACATATGGAAAAATATTTTGATAAAGGAGTAATATTTATAACATTGTATTCTTAACAGGAACAAATCGAACAACACAAGGCTGATATCGTAGCGAAGGAGATCGAAAATGAAAACCTGAAACTCGACGTGAAGAATTTGCGGGAAGAGAATCTCAATATGAGGTCAGAATTATTTTATTTTGCTAATTATTTCGCCCTTTTACGGATGAATTTATTTATGTCTTTAGTCCGACTTCTAAAATAAAATATTTCTTATCTAGACATTGTAACACGTAATTTCGCAAAATTTTGGATATTACTGTATTGAGGGCGCTCCAGAAGTGTGTGTACCAATATGGAGGACGAGGGTAACTAATTTTGTTCGTCTATTTTACACCAAGTTGTGTAAAGGGTTCGGGAACTGGCTCATACAAACAGTCCCCGAACTCGAAATAGAACTAAAATAAGAAAAATAGGAATAAAATCATGGCTTAACCCTAACCTGGTACACACACTACGGGAAGTACCGTATTGAAAAATATATTTACGGAATATGTCATTTCTTTGAAATTTAAATTTACCCAGTTTAGCAAAAGCAAGTTTGTTTTAATAAGTGCAAGTTAAATTTTGATATACTATGATTCCGCTATATGAATTTCAAATTACTATAATCCATTTATCTTTTATTATTATACCACACATATTCTAGCATTTCGCTCTGACCAATGCCTTGTACAAGCATCAACTGATATCCAGCTATACAGACATGGGCAAAGTATGGCCCGCGGGCCAAATTCGGCCAGTTGGATGATTCAATCTGGCCCGCCTGATGCTGCCACAACCAAACTGAAACCCAAATATTAATGTTTTAGCTAAAAATAACTCATAGAATTTGTTGAGATTGCGGGTTAATTTAGTTTCGGCACAAGACCTGTTGTTTTCCACTGTTTCTTTTGTAACATTGTAATTATTGTTTATGAAATGTAACTTCTTACGTCATACTTACATTGCCCGCCAAACTAGGTGGGCAAATTTTTTTGCCCCTAGTCTAAAAACCGTGCCCACCCTTGAATATGTAAGCAGCATCTATTTCAAAAACCGCAATCGGCCTCCGCACTAATTAAAAGCGTGACAAATCTATTTGAGATCAAAATAGGTAAAACACATGCGATCTTGAACGCCATTTATGTTGTTGGTAGCGAGAATGTGAACAAACTCAAGAAAGAATTGTCCGAGACAAATGCCGGAGCAACCGATGAAGCCAGAAAACTTCACGAAATGAACGAAAAATATCAACATATAGAGAAAACTAAGCAAATACTCGAAGAGAATCTCAAACAAGAAAAAGAGAAGTTAAAGTAAGGAACTAGTCTTCTTGAGTGTGGAGTTCCCTCTCTCTCTGAGTAGTTTTTTTGGCTAATTTCGAGGCGCTCCAGAAGTATGTGTACCAATATGGAGGTAACTAATTTTGTTGGCCTACTTTACATCAAGTTGTGTAAAGAGAACTGAAATGAGAAAAATCGGAATAAAATTATGGCCTAACCCTAACCTGGTACATATACTACGGGACCATTTCAGTGCATGGTCGATGATAGGCTGACTTTTATCAAAACAATTATAAAAACATGTGACGTCATTGTGAGATATTAGTATTTTACATATATTTTTATGCGTAGCTTATTCACATCATTCGTTCCGAACAAGCATTCGTTGATATCTAAGAAGCGAACATAAATAAACTCTTCTGTATAGTGATACAATCAGTCCCCCTTTTCTTTACTATGCGTGGAGTAGGCAATGATTTCTAGTACGGTTCTCTAATTCTAATGACAATCACTGGTAATTAAATCACAGACAAAACACTCAAAAAGTCAAAGAAGCTGATCAAAAGGTGAAGAATATAACTGAGGAAAATGAAAAGTTGAAATCAGAGGTTAGTTTTCACTTGGTTTGCCAGCGGTTATAAGCGTGGTGATGGGATTCAAGATTGCAAGAACGGGTTATCTCTTTTATCGAACTCACTAACTGCACGTTCCGTCATTTTAGAAACCTATGCCGTTCTATTATATCTATAACAATAAAAGAACGTCACATCAGTGGCGTATCCAGGGTATGTCAGACATGATTCGCTGATTATCACGCTTTTCCGAGAACCCTACCTCTGGTTATTACGTAGCTTTATTTTGTGTCCGCAATGACAATGAATAAAGTCGTTCATATAATAATATTTATATCATACTATGCTTTGAATCATTTAAAACCTTGGTCACGACTACTGTTCTAGTCGAACACATGCAAGATACTTAAGTCCTGAGCGCAATATCTCGCGATCCTACGACAGAAGAATTTATTGTAGAATATGACCCGCCGATCGTGAATAAAGAGCCAATGACTAATTTGTTTTTAAAGATTACATAAAAGGTCGCGAACGATAAATTCTAACAGTAGAAAATATAAAAGGAGTCGTTGCGAGCAAGCTCGTAGGTTCAAATAGTTACACACATACACAAAAGAAGATAATTCAAAGCGAGACTCGCAACGAATAAGTCCAATTTAAATGCCGCTAGATCTTTATTGGTGTTTTTATGAAGTAAGTGTTCCAGATTACTGGAACCGGGCATTACAGGACTCTATTCTGTTTTGTATTATTTCCCAACTCATCTAGAAATTTCCACATTTTTATATGTAGATCGAAGAGTATGGCCAGAAGGTCGAAGAAAAGAATAATGAAAATAGTAACTTACTGGCAGAAGTAGAACAATTAAAAAATGTATCAAGCAAAGCCGACCAGGCCCTGAGACAATCGAAAAGGGATGTCAACGTTTTCTGTATGCAATTGGTGAGTTTTATACAATAAATAGGGATGACATTTTTTGGTAGTTTTGATTAGATCTTTTTATACGACGCCTTTCGCACCAAACAAGAACTTCACCGAATATCAAAATGTAGTTTTAGTTTGGTTGTGGCAGCATCGGGCGGGCCAAATTGCATTACTCAATGGGTCGGATTTGGCCCGCGGACCGCAGTTTGCCCAGGGACGTTAGACACCGTCCATAAGTTGCGTTTTAATAAGGGCCCCGCGACAGGTTAATTAAAAATGCTTTTTAGACATTGTGAATGGCAAAATTTTACATTACGAGACAATCAATCGTGCGCGCGAAGAACCTTTTTATCCATTCCAAAACTATCGACGACGGGGCCTGACGTGATTTTTTTTTTTTTTCAGATTAGGGCGATATATAAGATAATTAATGTAAAGTATCTTCAATTTATTTTTTTAAATGGAGTTTACCTCATGAAATTATGAATTCGATTTTTTGGAGCTAGGGTAAAGCAATACTCTTTGTTTTTTGTAGAAAGAAACTGAGAAATCCTTGAATGAGGTGGGAGAGAAATTGATGAAACGAGAGGACGAGGTTCTTGAGAAAAACAAAAAAATTAAAAATCTCGAATTTGATTTGAAGGACAAAGAGTGCGAGATAGTTCTTCTCCAGGAACAAAACATCAAGTTGGAGGAAGCAAAATTATTGCAGGAACAGGTTTATTCAAATCACTGAGTTTGTAAAAATGATTGAAATGTAGTAGGCCGATAGACTTGAAATGCACGCCCAAATAAAAGTCAATGTTTCGACCGAAATTTGCTCAGACATGGAGAACATTTCTTGGCGTTCGAAGCTTTATTCGTAGGGCGTATTTATACGCCATTCGCTTTGAACAAGTTTACGCACAAGCGGCCACTGCTAAGTAAGGAAAAGCTATTGTAATCTGGAAGAACATGATTCGGCTTTGCTCACCCAATTCATTACAACATGGGTGAGGTGGCTCACATAGCATTTGAATCAAAGATTTCTGCCAAGCAATGTCGGTAAAGTCGAGTTTAGCCCTTTAGGTCAGTGTTCTTCAAACTTTTTTCATCACGACCCACTTGGCTCGGCCAAATATTTTCGCAACTCTCAGGAACTTTAATTGAGGCAGATGTGCTTGCATATTTTCGCACAAAAATTCAGATCTTCTGGTTCCAGATCTTTCAAATTTGATCGATGCTTTACAACTATCGCTGTAAGTATTTGATTCTGACATCACCAGGTATCCGAATATGACCCGTCACTAAACTTCCAACTGACGAGACCGTTCATATACGACCTCGACTAATTTAACCACACTCGCCCATTTATTAATTACTTACTACACTGCTTAATTCTTCGATTTAGTGTTCGTTCAGTCCTGAAACATTTCAAAGACGACCGAGACATCGTACACAACCAGAGCCAAAACGAATAAAGGTGATACGCTAAGTACCAACTATTGTTAGATAAAGATTCTTATATATCATAAATTAGCAAAAAATAAGCCTTCAAAAACGAATTTATAAATGAATGTTAGATTAAAATTCAAGGTTAGTGGGGATTCATATGGATTCTGGGGCCTCAGTCTTTCAAATGCAAAGAAAAATAGGACTTGGAACATTTGCAAGATAACCTCACGTACAAAAAGCCTCTTTTGTTGCGGATCCTCTTTCCTATGAAGTTACAATTACACTAACCAAAAGAAAACGTTATTTTTTCAAATATACTGTTGCTCCGCCAACCATCATGCTTTCATAAATTTAATCCTAAGTATTAATCCCCGAATTATCTTTCATGTTTTTTGTATAATTTACTTCAAAGTGTTGTTTGGGGTAAGTGGGCACGTGCATCATCACGTCTTAGCTTAGATTTTGCCTACTTTTCTGTATATTTTTTTTGTTTTGACGGAAAAGCAAAACGAAATTACTTACTTATTATGGGCCTTCAGTATACCCTATCTATGATGAAATCGTCCAACCTCAGATACGCGTCAAGTCGAGGTCACAGCATAGATATCAATATTCAGCTTAAAAAACGATTTGCATGCGCTCGCATGTCAGCAAAATTTGAGTACCGTTATATTATGTCCCTTGTTCATTCAGGAAGAGCCGATTGATAATGTCCCGAAGAGGAAGTCGGCTGCAAGAACTCCCAAGGTACAGAATATTCTGTTCAGCGACACGGCTGATGAGCTTCTTAGCGAGGTAAAGATAATAATTACCCAAGTTTACAAATTTATACACGCTTCTAAAATGTCTTAAAATTCTTGTAATAATATAGATAGACAGTAGACAGAACAACTTGATTCAATTCTTTGAATTTATTTTACATTTTTGTTCTATTCATCAAAGTTTACAATTTACTTTCTATTGGTAGGTATCATTCGGATCACAGACAGAGAAAGTATTAACTTTTGATCGTCGCAAACCTACACAAAAATCATCAACACCCAAGGCAGTTGTAGGCCAACATATCAATAGAAGGGCACAGAGCGCTACAAGGAGAAGTGGTTCAAAGAGGGTGAGTTAATTGGTTTTACAAGCCTCGGCATTACATTTTGAAAGCATTCTCTAAATTCATAATATAGATTACAAAAAAGCACAAATTAATTCTAATCAATGAGTTTTGTACAGTATCACCTCAGTAGCCGGCTCCAACTTATTGACTCAGTTTTACAAAAGAAATCCCCTCAAAATAATCGCCCAAAACCAAGAAATTTTAAAATAATGAAGTAGGGGAAAGCACAAATTAATCCTAAATAATGACTTCTGTGAATTATAACCTCAGCGGTCAGCTCAAACTTTTTTGCCTCAGTTTCACAAAAGGAAACCCTTCGAAATAATCTTCCCAAACCAAGAAATTTTCAAATATTGATTCAAGGAAAGCACAAATTAATCTTAAATAATGAGTTCTGTAAAATATCACCTTATTATCTGATTCCTATTTACGGTTATCTTATCTGAGATTTTAATGTTTTACTCTCTTTAAATTGAGAAATTCAAAATGATAATTGAAAAAAAAAATTTGTTTTGGGAATCCGTCAGCACAAATTAAGGCCCAAATATGAACAAATATTCTTGGAACATAATTTTCAGGCAAAACATATAAAGAAAGAAACCAAAACTGAAAAAAACAATGACTGGTGGGAGAATGACAGTGTTTATGGTTTCAAGGAATAGAGTCAGACCCATTGAATGACTTGGAAGTTCGAATTATCTTCATCGGTCGATAATCCAGTCCAAAAAATCACACTTCATGAAAATGAAATTTCAAATCAAAACTGAATGAAATCAAATCATTTAATAAGTTCTTATAAATGAAATGTCAATATAAAACTGCTTCATAAGGCAAGATTAGTTTTTAAATTTGTTTTGTTGTTTATTTTCAAGTTACTGTTTGTTCTTCTATTTTTTAATGTTGTTTTCTTCATTGCTGATAATATTGCTGGGAATATTGAGGCCACTGGCTATAATTATATTGCTGCACCTGATAAAAAGTAAAAAATACAATGAAAAGTGAATATACAATGATTTATGAGCCATTTAAAATTAAGTTTTTTTCTATAAAATATTAATTAGTTTAAATGCAGTTTTATATCCATAAATAGCGTTGTTTTTGATTAAAAACAAATTCCGAGAGTGGCTGTTTTATCAGAATTATGAATAGAAGAAACTTAAGAATACTGATATGGGTAGCTGAAGAACTTGCGGTAAAATAAATGGACTTTGCGATGAAGCAATATTCCCCAAAGGGCGCTCCAGAAGTGTGTGTACCAATATGGAGGTAACTAATTTTGTTCACCTACTTTACATCATCGTAATAGAACTAAAATAAGGAAAATCGGAATAAAATTATGGCCTAACCCTAACCTGGTACACACACTACAGGAGTACCCCACAAAGTATTTCAATAAAAGTTACAACAACGTTCTCAAAACAGCTTTTTTCGAGTTAGTCCGTCTGTGCCAAGCCCCTGAATAAGTTACATAACTGAATGAGGATAAAGAAAAGTGTAGAAAGCATATGAAATCAATTACCTCTGGTTTCTGCTGGTAATTCCAATAGTTTTGATAGTATAAACTTGGATCGCCACTTGCTGCTGCGACTTGTGGATAAGCTTGCTGTGTACTCTGAATTGTTGTTGCTGATTGTGGCTGTGCAGAAACTGTTACCTGGTTAGTGGAGTAAGTGCCGTTGGTTGTTGGCTTAGCAGAATATCTGTTTGGAAAACAAAATATACATAAGTTAGATTAAAAGAGAATCGTTTATGATTTTAGTGCGAGTAAATAGCCTATCGATTTGCAGAACATAATTATGGCTCCTACAAAATCTTCCTCAATATTATATGCATTACTGATGATTGACACTAAAAAGAAGATGGCCGATATATCATCATATTTGTAAAGTTTAAATGCTCAGTCCATTGGAGCACTGATTACCATGTTGGGTAAATTTAGATTAACAGCTGTAAAAAGATATACATCACAAAGTAATGAAACTTATATTTGGCTAATATTGTACCAGCAACATAAAAAATATGAATATGCCACCAAAAGTAGTTTACTTTCATCAAGAAGATGGGTGTGTAACAGGCGGGCCACATTGCAGCCGCCAAGCTAGTGTGGACCTTGTCAACACTCAGATTATTCTTAGTCAATCATAAAACCCTACTTTATGTTTAAATAGGCGCTCAAGTAAGTAAAAATATATGATTTTGTTTTTGTTGCTGCTTTAAACTGTTCGCCGTTTTGCCCGGTGGCTTTATTACTGAAATGGGTAAGAGATAGCAGCATTCTCTCGCCTTTACGAGGCGCTCTGGTTGTCACTAATTCGTTGTGTACATGAAAGATTTTTTTTTTTTTTGTGTGTGTGGCCCAGCTATGACCAACTGTCAAAAAATGTTGCACACCCCTGGTCTAAAAAAATTGCTATTTAAGTACAGGTTTGTCAAAAATTATCAGCAAAAAACGATGGCTGATGCAATTTTAATAAACAAAAAAAGTTAGAAAATTGGATTTCTGAGAGAAACATCTAGTTATGAACAGTGAAAATTTAGAAGCGATCAGTCAGCAGTTTAAGAGAAAAGTATTTTTGCTGCATGAATAACAATCACTATTAGATTCCCTGGTGTGCAATAAAAAAACAAAATGTGCACTCACTGTCCCCTTGAGGCTGTTGTCATGATCTTATTGCCACCACTGACTGGACTTGTAACTTCTGTTTTTGACTTCTTGGCAACAGGTTGAACAGCAGAAGTTTCTGATACGCTTTGTACTCTCTTCTTATGACTTCTGTACAACTTTTGATGATCGTCATAAGCTTTCTGCATCCTGTTTAAGTAAAGCACACACAGAGTGTTTGAAATCAAAATATTTTATAAGTATCGGATATAGTCTGATCATACTTTAATGATTGATTTCAATCAAAAAACGATTGCATTTTTTTGGTTGAGCGTTGCAGACTAATATCCATTGCTATCAAGAAAGGCAATTACAATTTAATTGCCTTTTGCAACAACCTACATGTGCGAGGCATTTTCCGCTCCTACCAATTATGACAAAATACAATACCTTGTGAAAAGCAACCTCATTCATCATATTAATGTTGTTGTGTTGTTAATGAAACATTATCCTTCCTAGTTGGTTAGGCACAGAAATTGATACAACTTAGGATGGGGTGTCCGTCAAAACTAAGATTCACAATTAGGTGTCTGCGACCCAAAAGGTTTGGGAAAATCTGCTCTAGCAGACGATTATAGAAACGAGAATATCGGTCAGAGACCGAAGACTTATCAATCGAAAGTTAGGGGATCCCCCAAAACAGCGCTCTTACTCCATAGTGACACCTTGTGTCCCATCACTAATTAATTAATAACTCGCTAATTATACGACATAATTCATCCAAAATCGATAGGCTTCTGATCCGAGATATGATGAATGCATTATGCATATGCAAAATTTGGAGTGGATTCATCCTCGCTTTCGTGAGATATCGCATGTATCTAACAGACAAATACCTATCAACATACTTACCGATCTTAAGATCGATAAGTAATAATTTAGGAAAATTTTCCATTCAAGCGATAATCATATACATAACAATTACTCAAAAGAACATGTCAATTAGGATCAATGTAACACTTTGCTTGAATAATGCAGAAGAGAGACTAGTAATTTTACCTTTTGGCATCAGTTCCAAAATCTTCAAGGTATTCCAACCTCCGCTGTGAAAATTGGAATTTCACTTCATCTGGAAGAGAACTCTCTAAAGCCAGGTCACAAGCAGCAATAACTTGGTCCTCACTTCCATGAGAAAACTCCAAACCTACCAGATCTTTGTACAACTGAAGCTGGAATGTAACAAGAAAAAGATTTTTGACTTAAACACTTTCACTAATCAACGTCACTAGACAGTATAATTTAAGTTAAGGCAAAAGAAAAAAAATGAGTAAAAATAGATTAACAGCAGTATTCAGATTTGAAAACAATTTTCCTACCTTATCAGCATTGGCTTGTATAGCATCCTTAAGCACTTGTCTGGCTTCATCAATTTTGTTCGATACCTGGAAAACAAAGCAAATAAAACATTCAAAATTGAATTCGGGGCAAAATCAACAAAGTGAAAATTCCGTTCAATTCATGACAGAATTCAATTCATACCTGATGAATAGTAATGGGAAGTAATAATGAAAAGTACTTTACACACAAGAGGCACAAATACCATGACTAACAGATATGAATCCACATCATTTGAAAGTTTAACTCTACTTGGTACTAATGTAGTATGCGAACCTAGATGACAGACACCAGAACGTAGTGAGTTAACCAGGTTCGGGCTAGGCCATAATACTATTACGAGTTCGGGGACTAGCCAAGTGACTCCTGTAGTATTTGTACATGAAATTATGGCCTAGCCCTAACCTGGTACACTTACTACTTTCTTGGTTCGCATACTACAGCCTACAGGAGTACCCTTTACTGTATAGTGCGGTGTATCTACGCTATATGACATAGCTAATTTTGCAGAAAAACAACACAATATTTTTGTTAACTCATTCAAGTAATCATCTAGTTTTACCTTGACAAGGAACCAAACATATTTCCTGATATAGAAACATTCGTCGGTTCCCTTCTCTGCAGCAGATACATAACCTTTCATGATATCTTCAGCAGCCTAAAAAAAAAAAAAATTTGAAATCAATTTTTGTTAAAGCGCACGTGTAGCAGTAATAGGAAAATCTACACACCACACTAGAACCATTTCTTGAATTTATTATTTTTTTTTTATGCTTGGACAGTTTATAATCAGAAAGCATACAGAATTTTTCTAACAATTGTGAAAATTTGGACAAATATTTATGATAAAAGTGGCAGTAAAACAAATTCAGGCTAGAGTGCCAGTGCCACACATATCAGCGTTAGGTACCATCGCAGAGCCGTGGAAAACATCAGTAATAAAAAAAAAAAGGATCTCAACCTGAATATTTCCAGCTCTCCTTTCAATTGCAACTCTTCGTAATTTAACCATGGCCAAGTTTGGCAAGGTTTTCTCAAGATCTTCAAGAATTTTAGCAGCAACATCATGATGTCCTGGAAATCAAACACAAACTAGTAATAGGATAGGATTTACCTATATATCCTAAGGAGAGGGTGAATCATATGGTAAACCACGGCCTATCGTCCGGTTACGTCGGGTATGGGATTAGTTAGCCTGGTATTTGTTTCAGATGCATGGATCACAACCAGCGGTTACGTGCACCACCTTACAGCGGCGAGGGGTCCAACAATCCTCTCGCGCATAATTTCCCCCATGGGATGCGAATACATGCAGGATAATCAGATGTGCGTGGCAAGCGTATTCTTAGCATGATGAGCCACACCACCGAATAACATAAATATTTTTTGTAAATGAACCTTACTGGACAAATAAATAATGATTCTGGTCTCAACGATCAGTCTATTGTGCCAAGAATATTCAGTCATGACACACACAGGATGGTTCACATAACCCCCGATGGGTGACAACCACATTGTTTCTGCACTGTCCCCAAAATACTTAGACTGGTAACCAGAAATGTCACCAGACAATGTTATATGATTAGGACAACTTATCAGCACTTACCTACCCAGAAAAATAAATTATGATTTACTAGTGGCAACAGTTTTACAAGAAACTGATTATCAAAAAGCATTGGAATTTCCTTAAAATTATAAATCCTTTCCATCTTCAATAAATCTTAAAACCAATCGTGAAAATATTTACACTAAAATATTGTAACACACAATAATACTATTTTGGCTTTGCCTGTCTAGGGAAGAGTCAACAACGTACATATTATATAAAGGTAATTACCTTCCAATTCTTCAAATGTTGCCCAGTGTAGATGAATATTGGGTTTCTTTGGTAAATGAATTTGACAAGCTCTTCGATAAACATCTCTTGCACGTGAGCTATCGGACTTCATCAAATACCTCGCATACTGTATTTACAAGAGATAAGTACAATCATAATCATTGAAGGTTACAATTTTATTTGCATTAATGACATGAAAATGTGCTAAATTCTCTAACTTGCATCAAACGGAAAGTCTTGGAAAATGGCCTTATATATTTCACAAGCGATAACTAGTGGTACATTGGGAATATACAGTATTCAAATGAATGGCCAAATAAATCTGCTTTGACATGTTGTATTCGCATGTATTGAAAGATTCCGCATTCCAAGTTATATTAGTGGTTTATAGTCCGCTCAAACCATATCAGCTGTACCACAGATTTTAATTACATTCGCTTTTAATGTCTGTTGTTGTTGTTCATCAATCAACTTGTGAGACGTAGATAGAAAGAAACACCCCATTCAAAGTTGGCAATTGTCCAAAGGCCGCACGGTTTTTCCTTGTGAACCGCAGTTTGCACACCCGATTTAATGAATCATTGGCTTGTGATATGTGCAACTCGCACCCTGAATTGTTTTTATATTCTCTATTTGGAGACACGATTGGGAAGGCTTGATCATCAGGGTAGTCAATCAAATGATTGACATGAAACTATTACAAAATCGAAATCAACTGCGTTTTAAATACACAACACGATATTTGTTATCTCTGACAACTACAAGCGCCCTCTCACAAAGTCAATGACTATCAACGTATCAAGTATCAGGCACCAACTCACACAAAATTTAAAAACAGTATAAACAAAGTCAAACCTTCAGCCAAAAGTCTTCATAAAGGGCACATGCAATAAGGCATCTTTCAAATAATAATACGACTCGCTCCGCGTTATCTTGACGGCCAATTTCAGCTTCTAAATAATCACGCCAGTTTTTGATCTGTGTTCGCTCTAATGCTTTTACATGGAAATAAGGTCTCTTTATCTAGAAATGAATTGTAAAATACATTCAGAAACATTTATGATATGTAATTAACTATGAAAACTATTCCAGATGTGTGATTTTGTAAAAGATAAAAATATCATGAACCAAGGAAAGATATATTTTTCAATTTGTATATTGTGACTCAGTAATAAAATTATTTTTGAATTTTATTTTCTGAAATTTTTTGTTTGTTTCATAGGATCTGAAATCTAATGGATATTTCTGACCATTCAAACTTTATCAAAATCACAATGTCACAAAGCATTATGAAAAAATCCAAACTCATAAAAATCAATATTATTAAAACTTACTCCTTCCTCAAAGGTCCATATCTTTGTGACAGATGCCTCAGTTTCATCAAACATTTTCTTCTTTTTTTCAATTATCTTCTCACTAACAGCTTTTAATTCCTTTTCATTCTACAAAAAATAATCAAATATTTACTTAATTTTCTGGTAAATTTTTTTTTAGGGGAATTCGTGCAAGAATTTGTATGATCCAAGTTAGAATGGGCCTGCTCAGAAAAAAACTGTAACATGATTCACAGAAAAATATTCAAGAATACAAAATGAAACCGATAGTAACGATCACAATTTGAAATATATACAGAATTTGGTACTCCCGAAAGTATGTGAACCAAGATGGCGGACACTAGAACGTAGTGTGCATACCAGGTTAGGGTTGGGCCATAATTTTATTCCAATTTTCCTTATTTTAGTTCTATTACGAGTTCGCGGACTATCCAAGTGACTCACATTTGTACCTGAAATTATGGCCTAACCCTAACCTGATACACTATGTTCCGGTGTCCGCCATCTTGGTTCAAATACTTCAAGAGTACCCAGATTTGGTTCCATTACATTTGAACCCACGTACATTTGAACCCATGACAATTGTACCTGTATGCTATTGCACCTATGGAATTTTTTTTGTTTCACGGATAGTTGAACCCACACTAACCCTAACCCATGGGTTTTAGCACCCGCATATAGATTGAACCCGCAGATATACACATGGGTTCAAATGTACATGGGTTCAAATGTACGGTCACCCCCAGATTTTAATACAATAGTTTACCTAAAATTATTAATTTTTTTCCAACACTTATCAAGTGTAATAATTTTTTTGCACAAACTCAACACAACAAACAAAGTTCACTGACTGCAGCACCAATCACAACACTTTTTGAATGAAAATAATGAATCCAATTTTTCGATACAAACTTTATGAGAGAGACTCAGATGAAAATGACTTACGGGAGGTTTTCCTCTGTCATTCGATTCTACACCTGGAGGAGCATCATCATCCACATCCTCTTGCATCTCTTGATCCTCTGCATCTTTCTTTTTATCTTTTTCCAAGGCATCTGCATCATCTCGAACTTCTTCTAACATTTCTTCAAATTCCTGATACGACAGTATCTCCTTTGGTGATCGGGACATCACAAATTCTTTGTAACTAAATCAAAAAGAATTTCATATTTGAATCTTTAGATATACATGATTTGCAAAGTTAGGTTTTTATTTCATAAAAAACACAAATCAGGATTATTTTCAGATTCACATGTCAAATACCCCTTTTTACCCAGATTATAGAACTGACAAAGGCAAACTACGATCCACGGACTGAATCCTGCCCGTTGGGTAATTCAATCTGGACCGCCTGATGCTGCCACAACCAAACTAAAACCAAATTTTGATGTTTTAGCTGAAAATAGCTCTAGAAATTTGTTGAGATTGCGATCAGGTTTAGTTTCGGCACGAGGCTTATTGTTTTCCACTTTTGCTTTTGTAACACCGTAAATATTGTTCATAAAATGTAACTTTCCATGTCACACTTAAATGGCCTGCCAGTAGGTGGGCAAAAATTTTTGCCCCTGGTCCAAAACCTTGCCCACACCTGCAATAGAATAAGTCAGAAAAAATCTACATATCATTACCACCACTTACTCCTTGAAAAATATAGCATAATGTTGTGTAGGTAGTTTCAGTACTCTGTCATAAATATCAATGACAGCATTCCAATCTTTGTTGCTTTGTTCCCAGTGTATGTATTTGTTCCATAACTTTTCAGATCGGAACTCAGGCCCTGCTGCTTTGACAGCTCGCTCGAATATTCTGTAATGAACAATTCAATTTGACATTTTATTATATCATTATATAGTGTGGCAAGGGTACTCCCGTAGTATGTGTACCAGGTTAGGGTTAGGCCATTTTATTCAGACTGTCTGTGTTAGCCAAGTGAACATACCCCTCTGCCCATAGGCTTCCGCCCACAACTTGATGTGAAGTAGGCAACAAAATTACTAACCTCCATATTGGTACACAATACACATACTTCTGGATTCTCAAACAAGCAGCAATAAACTACATTGGCAGTAAACTATTTCCTTTATCTTAAAATGCACATTGACAAGATAATTTTTCTCGCGTTAGCGAAAAGCGTTTTTAACTTTTCATTTTATTCATTGTGGCCTACAATTTCATGATAATAATTTCAATGACAATAATTTTAAGAATTTTTTGATTGTTGAAAAAATTTATATTGAATTGGATACAACTTTATCTTTATGAATGATATGACTACTTTATTAACGAAATCTTACATTTTGACTTTTTCTTTCCCTGCGTCAGGTCCTTTATAATTGGTTGTGTAGAAATCTATCATATGAACCCACAGATCAATACTGAGAGGTATAGCACGAACACCTCTTTCCAAAATCTAGATACATTGATTCAAAGTCAATCAAAGTGCTTTTTTTGCAGATTGCAGACAACGATAACTTTAATAAAAACAGATTTTGCACCTAGATTACAAATTACCATTATTGTCTCTATTCCCTGCCATTGCTGCCTTTTCCATACTTTCGAGTTGTCGATGATATCTTGGACTGGCAGTCATCACAGGCAGTCCCATCAAAGATGGGGAAAAATTTAAATCACTTAGCACAATTTGTGCGCAATATCATCAATGCATTTAACATAATGCAGTATAGTAAAGAATATATGAATGGCAAAAATTCATGCACATTGATATACAAGAACTAATAAAATGTGAAATAGCAATGAAATTGAAAATACAAAAACAAGAATTCAATAAATAACAAATGGTAGAATTTGATATGGCCATCGCTACAAATAGCGGGACGTGCTGAACACCAGATTTCGAGACTGTACTTATCTGTAGATGGAAAAGTGGTTTTTGTTAACACACAAGGAAACGCCACAAGAATAAAAATTTTAAGACCAAAATATCAAAACAAATTGAACAATGTTTGAAAAAATAGATTTAAAGTTCTCACCCTTTGGGCTCGAACGTAATTTCCATGACGCTTTTCCATTTCTGAAAACTTTTTCCAGTATCCGTAACAGAGAGGATATCGTTTGAAAAATCCATTGTAAGCCCGACGAGCAAGAGGAGACTTATTCTTGAAAAAAAGGAATGTTCAAAAATGTCATTAGTATGACAAGAATTGATGGTGGAATGTTATTAATAATGGAAATATTATGAATCAAAGTATTATTTCAGATACTCCCATAGTTTGTGTACCAGATTAGAAATAGGGCATAATTTTTTCCGATTTTCCTTGTTTTAGGTATATTACGAGTTAGGGATCTTATGGTTATGATTAAAAAATATCTTCAATGAGAGACATTGAAACCTCGAAACTAAAAAAAAAGCAAGTTCCAAAAATTTCATAATGAGGCACATAAATAATTCATTTCACGAAGATTGAGCCTGTCTGTATTGCAACTATGGCTGGATAGCTAGTTTGAATTCATAATAGCCATTGAGCTTTTTGACCACTACCACGAAACACCAGCTAAACGTGGAAGCAGGCTAAAAACTATGAAATAAAAATTTAAAAATTAAACTAAAAGCTAAAAAACACAAGATTTTATTTATTGTATGAGTTCAACTTTTTAAAATTATAAAGGTGAAAAATTATTCAATGATTAGAAGTTTGAATTTACCCAAAATTATAGACTTGGCTCAAGCTGCAATAAAAAATTACAACTCCAGGCTCCTAATCCCCAACCATGAATGCAACATTAATAACAAACAATTTTAATACAATTTACCTCCTGCTCTACGAGTTGTAACAAATAAGTCCAATTAGTGAAATCCTGAGGATTCTCAAGAACAGCTCGCCAGTATTTCAAGAATTCTGCAGATTCAGATCCAATAACGACTTCTCCTTCATCTCCTTCTGGATCGATTGGAATTTCATCTTTTTCATCATCATAGCATAAAGGTGATGTCGGGATCTTCTCTACGGTAGGCCCAGTAGGAATGCCTTCTTCCTCAGTTTCTGTTTTTTCATTGGTTTCTATAAAATTGTATTAGAAATAAGTAAACAACAAAATACAATAAATAAGTATCAGAATATTTTTATACAATGCTTTTCATGGCTTTGACAATGCTTTTCGTGGCTTTTGCTCCAAAAAGGGCCCTGTAAGAGCAGCCGCTGACAACCCACAATAGGTAGGGGGCTACTGCTATTATTTGGACTATTTGGAAAGACCGGAATCTGTCCAGTTCTGCAATGTCTAACTAAACAATTGATCACACCCTGGATGAGGTGGGGGCATGGGGCTTCAAACCGATTGTGTAATCTGCGATGTGAGCTAATAAAGTCCAAGACTTTATCGCTAGGTCATCGTGCCTTCCAGGATTATTGATCAACGTTAATGCAATAATGGGTTTTTCAGAAACTAATACTAAATGGGCTTACTGTAAAACCAATTAAATAATATAAATGGGAATATGTTATCCCTTTCCACAAAATTGTGAGCTTTCTTTTATATACGGTACTTGCTATTTTATGGAAAGAGATTACCAGTGTCATTCCTATTTATCACTTGACTATCTTGGTTAAAGCATGTGACTGGCATTGGCCACATGCGAGTCAGAAGTAGGAAATAAATAATCAGAAAGGGCCAGCAATCCAATAGCCAATATCTTGGTCCCATCCTAATATTTTAACTAAATAAGTACATACCGTATATTGTTTTTGAATAATGTGGTAAAATTATCAGTGATGGATTTTTTGGATAAATTATACAGTGCAACTTTGTATCTTAGTACTACTACGTAGACCAGAAAAAGCATACCTTCATTTTTCTTGTCATCCTCATTATCAATTTGATTCAGATTTTCTTCAGATTGTGATTTGTCTACTTCCATATTAAGATTTGCAACGTCAGATGGATTGGGAACAACGTCACTTTCCGTTGTAGAGGGTTTGACAGTTTGCTCAGTGATAACATTGCCGGTAGGTGGTTCTGTAGGTGTATTAACTGCATCATTATCTGTGTCAACTTTATCAGTGGCAGAATTATCAATTGCAGTGGTTTCGTTTGATTTTTCGTCAGCGGGAGCTGTGGTTTCTTCAGGTGTGGTTTCCATAGGTTCAATCTCCTCTACCTTGTTCTGTTTGGTGGTAACCTCTGACATTTCACCCACAATATTTGGACTTGAATTGTCCTTGATCTTCTCATCAGCAGAAGAGTCTTTGTTATCAGTTTGGTTTTTGTCAATATCTTCAATGCTGTCTTTGTTTGCCACTTCACCTGATGACTCCTCTTCTTGCAAGCTAGAATCCCGAGATTCTTCATCTTGAATCTCTTCCACCGGAGCCTCCTCTTCAACAGATGCAGCTTTTTTTGCTGCAAAAGATACAAAATTTGAAAATTTAACCTGACATAGATCCATTAAACGATTCATACTAATGAATGGTATATTATTAGGGGAAAAATCTGGGATAGTGGTTTTCAATTTCCATTTTGGTGGAACAGAACCCTAGTGAAACATTTAATTAAGAGGGCCGAGGAACCACTGTTCAGGGGTTTAATTTCCACTTATCGTTTGAATTGTATAAACTATAAATATAAAGGGTGTCCAAAAAATTTCGACAATTTATAGTAATAACAAATAAAAATTTCTTTGTCATTGTTTATTACTAGTTCTTGTAGTTCTCATTTAAAATACAATAAAATTCATTTCAACTAAACAATTGGTATTACTATAAAATCAGGCAAAATTTTTTGGACACCCTGAATATATAAAAGCAAACCTAATATTGACAAAACAAAATGATATTTTAATAAGTGTAGGAAGTTTAATAATATTGATGATGTTAATAAGCATTTGCTTATATTTATTTCAATTCAATTCTTTATAACACCAGACCAGAATAAACGCATATGATTATGAATTTAGACTCTCGAATTTGAAGGAACCTACAGTTCAGCAAAATCCGGTTGGAAACCACTGATCTAGAAAGACATGGATAATGTCAGTCAGATTTATTGTTGATAAATACTCGACGCGGTTGAATATTTAACAAGTTTGTGGTCGTTTATCATCGATGGAGACAAAAATACGGCAAATTGGCAATTTTCAATTTCATTTCGAAAAGTAAATGCCCATCCAGTTAACTTCTCATTTAATGCTTTATTGGGTTTAATCAGTTTTTGCAAGTGAAATGGGGTATTTCTTTCCATATTTCGATTAAATTTAATAAAACCCAGTCTTCCTATAAGAATGCTGTAAATATTGTCTTATTTAAAGTTTATTTAAATAACCAGATGCATTCAAAACTTTACTACTTCTGTACTTATCAAAATTTTATTGAAAACCAAAATCTGACTTCGCTTTGTCAGACTTGCATTCAGTCTTCATTCATTGAATCAATAGCAATATAATGAAAGCCTCAATTTTCAAGTAAAGCTGCGTTGAGTAAAACAAAGGCATATCATTGCAGCATTGAAGAAAATATGATCTGTTCAATTTATCAATGTTATAAAAGGTAATTACAGTAAATATAATTATATTTACCCCCGAATTCTTTGTTACATGTTAGACTATATGATGATGGATTGGTAAAAACAAAACCAAAAACATGATTAAAATCGCCAAAAGGTACAAAATCGGGTAATCAATCTACAGACACCCAGATCTACTTGACATATTGACAAAGAAAGCCAATTCAATCATTTTATTAAGCAATTTAGGAAAACAAGCACAATTCCAAGCATACAAAAAACATGATTCAGAATCGGGCAATGCTTTAAGAAAACATATTATTGCTGAAAGGTTCTGTGGACAACTTACACGAAATAATAACAAAATTTAGGTAGAGAAATTGAATGTAAGACTTCTAACGACTTCTTCCGTCCAATTATGTAAATTGAGAGATCACCAGAATTCACCCCACATATCCTTATATATACGGTATATATAAATGAAGCTGATTTTAAATATTTGAATGCAGCAAAATCTGGGTCTGGGATTCTAGATTGTGTATATCTAAATAGGTAAATAGCTGTAGGAAACATCTTGCTTTCGAAGACACAAAAAAATCACCAACAATTTATCAAATGTTCAAAACAGATAAAAAATAGGCTACCGTATGCATGCATGAAGTTTTGAACATTGGGAAAAAAGTGTACCGGTAACTTTGCAAAATCACTATAAATATTCCAAATTGATTCCATAGATTCATTACTTTAATAAGTTTCCTAACAAATGTTGAATAACGTGCTAAAATATCTAAATTCTGAAATTAAATAATTGCTCTGTTTTTATCTGCTTTCGATGTTTAGCAGTTACCGGTACCGGTACAATTTAGCCTAGATGCCTGGACTGCTGGATGTTTTTCTAAACCTGGACTGGTAAATCTAGAAATCCGATGCAACATAATGTCGTAATAGGCTAATATAAAACAAAGGAGAAAAAAGTACTCACATTGCCTACTTTTTCGTCTCTTCGGCATGATTCAACTGTATGATTCTGAATTCTGATTGCCTGATCACAGAGATATTAGCAAACGCAGCCGCGTGACATTGGACTGCCAAAACATATTGCTCAATACGTTTCCACGCGGTCGAAAAAGGAAACAACGTATTTTGTGTACACACATATATACAGTACTGATAGACTAACTTAGTCTTTATGGGTTAGGGCAGGGGTCAGTAAATTACGGCCCGAGGGCTGTATCCAGCCCACCGAAGTGTTTCATCTGGCGCACTTGTACTTGATGAAATTACGGCTATAGTTTTTATGTATAAACTTCCGTTGAAAATATCGATGAAAATAACGTCATAATGATCGCCCCGATTGCTACATTGCGCTTTTCATTATATAAACGCTAGCCAAGCTGTTGAATATAACTGTTTTTATTCATAGTTTTTTGTATCTAATTCTGAGCCTCCGGCCCAGTAACCAAGACTATTGTTGTAACTGGCCCAATCACCAAAGTAATTGCCCACCCCCGGGTTATGGGCATAATCAGGCGAAACAGTTTATTCAAAATTGGGATTTCACATTTTCTTTTTCAAATGATAAATTCATTAGTGTTTTCATTTTATGAATTACTCTTTTCTAGTTTGTGAAGGTGGACAGTAACCGTATCTTGTTTTCATGCTGGGTCTCGTTCCGTTGAAACGTTGCTAATTTATTGGACACGTTTAGTGGCCATAGCGATCGTTTCAAAATTTTGTTATTATTGTTATTTTCTTTCGTCATTATCATTAAAAAATCGCTTTTCTCTTCGAATACTGGACCAATTGCTTTGGAAAATTCAGGGGTTCAAGATTGATTTTTTTGCCAGAGGGCTATTACTTTCATTTAATCCTGAATTTTCTATGAATCTTATGAGATCTAATATTTCATGCAAAATTGCGCTGTATTAATTTTTAATTATGGGAACACGGTTTTCAATTCGCCAAGCGTGACGACTGACTGTGAAAATTCTTGCGACTGAAAACCCGGAACTTTTTGAGGGTGCGGTACCGGTAACGTCAAAGGTAAACCCTGCTTCGCTCTAGTCCACGTGTCCATATATTTTAGGGGTGCTCTCTTGTTTACACTGAAAATATTCTAGTCGGGCGTCGCACTTGGTTGTTCAATCACAATTTTCCGTTTCAATTACATGTCGTTCTAATTAAAATAAAAGAGTTTGTGAGAGCCTACCTATATTCCCGTCAGAACATCAAATAATACAAATACACCATATGTTAGAAAAATCAGCAGACATTGATATAAAATAAATACTATGTATTTCTGGAAAAGATACATATTCCAAGGAGTCAAGTTTGGAGTAGTAAGCTGACCAAGCATGATAGGAAATGATTAACATCTACTTTATTTTGAACAAATATTTTGCTCCCTGTATGTAATTCAACGAAAAATCTGTTCGGTTTCTCTATCTTGAATTTCTATTTAATTGTTGATTGATTGATTTTACACAGCTTTGTCAAGATAGGCTTTTTGACAACATAATTTTATAAATAATTTTATTTTCAAAAACATGAAAGCTTTCAATTCTGGGAACAAATACCATTTGTCTTTTCACTCCTATTGACGCAAAAAAAATAGAATATATATACCATAATATATGTGTGAGAAATGTATTTTATTCAAAAATATTCATAAATATGTTGAAAAAAGTGCTACAATAGGTGTAGATAGGATGTTGATAAGTTATTGCTAGTTAAAGTATCAGGCGAGCGGTAAGCATTGTATACAATCGACATTTCTCGTTTTATTGTCCAACGCACCCTTTCGTAATGTCGAGGATTAATTTGTCAGTCATTCAGCTCATGCTAATTTGAATTTTAAAATGAAATAGTTTGTAATCGCTTAACACAACTGCGACTTCCACATCAAATGTTTAATAATGTCAGTAAATATCAAGATATATATACACATATATATATATGTATTCCCGGGGAAAGTAGAGTAGTGAAGCCTGCGGTTAAAGTTGGCCAAGTATGAATGATAAATATCCCGATAATGATGCTTATTTTAAACATACTCCCTGATGTCTGATAAACGGTTCAACGGAATCTAGTTGTTTTGATTCCTCTCCCACAGAGTTGAAATTATTTATTAAATCAGTAAATGATGATAGATGTTACACAGTCTACCAATATCAATTTCCCAAAATATACTTTCTTCTTTCATCGAGACATCTGTTTTTTTAACAACGCCTCACGAGAAAAATTCGACAGAGAGAAAAACAATTGCTCTTTCACAAAACGCGATCCAAAGCACTTTATGATCATTTGGTTGAATCCTGGCTAGCATATCGATTGAACCTAGGAAAAATTAGAAGAAGAAAAAATTAACTCAAAGGTAAATTGTCAGTTATTTGTTTTTACTGCTTTGTTTTTTGACGTTGCTACCTTTTTTTATGAAGCAATTATCACTTTTGCTCCGAATAAAGCTCGAGGCAAGCAGTTACTAATACTTATTATTGGACTAAGATATACTTCAAATACTCGAGCTAATTTCAGTCCGATTTCAATTAATTGTACCAAATTTATTGCATTTTGTTTAGTGGACAAACGGGCGTTTTTAGATATTTTCGACTTTAGGTGTAGTTGCATTAGAACTACAGTTTTACTAAACCTTTGCGCGGACCCCTTCATAGATTGGTACTCCTGAAGTATGTGAACCAATATGGCGGATACAGAACGTAGCATGTGTAGCAGGTTAGGGTTAGGCCACAATTTCAGTTACAAATACTACGGTAGTCACTTGGCTAGTCCCGAACTCGTAATAGAACTAAAATGAGGGAAAATTGAAATAAAATTAGGGCCTATCCTGGTACATATACTACGTTCCGGTGTCCGCCATCTTGGTTCATTTATTTCGCGAGTTCCCATAGATTAGCCCGACTTCTCTTCCAGTTCATGGGAATATTTTTAGTTCAGTATTTTTCTAATGTTTCTTCGTTTAAATTACGGCGAATTAGATCAGCAAAGGGGCTGGTACAATAGCGTTAGCTAATCTAATCTATCATAATAAAAACACAAAATAAAACAAAATTAGTAGTGAGGCAATATTCTAAATATTCCCCAAATATCAACATTTGATTGCTTTCTAATTTTTTTTCCTATTTTATTAAATTTGCTAATTTTAATTTTTTCTCCATTAATCGAGTCATTGTGTTTCGAATTTTGCAGTTTCACACAGAAATGGCTCCCATAAAAGTTTTTCAACTTCTCTTCTTTGCTTTGTACGTTGCTTACACGGCAAATGGAGTGAACCAACAACGTATTTGCATGCAGTATGTGCAACAAGATGACGCACAACCTGAACATAGTATGTATACCAGAATAGGGTTCAGGTTGTGCGTTATCTTGTTGCACATACTTCCGGAGTGCCGTTTATACTTGAGTGCGCATGTACGGGGTAATTGTACTAACATACATATTTTCCGTATTTTAGAGCGATTTCTCGTCCCTTCCACTCTTTGTGAAATTTTTCGCTTTTTGGTGAAATTTCCGGATCCACACAACCCAAGCGTATATTTCCCGTTGCTTCCGTTCTCTAGTGCAATTTCTTCTAAACATACTCTGAAATGAGTATTTCCCGTAATTTAAAGCGATTTGCCGTCGTTCCCGCATTTTAGATAAATTTTCACGTACATACACCCCCAAGCGTATATTTACCGTTGCTTTCGCTGTCTAGAACAATTTCCCCTAAACATACCCCAAAATGAATATTACCCGTACCTTAAAGTGATTTCCCGTCATTCCCGCTTTTTGTGAAATTTCCCGCTTTTTAGTGAAATTTCCCGTAGTTCCCGCATTTCAGTTTTCGCAATTTCCCGTCGTTCCCGCAGTTCCCGCATTTTAGTGCATTTCCCGTAGTTCTCGTCGTTCCCGTTTCCCGCATTTTAGGGTTGCCCAAAAATAACACAGTTTACAGGCATTCAAAAACTGATAAAAGTCCGATAAAACATTGAAATTTTCTGCAGTGTTTTCAATAAGACGATAACTGAACAGGAGTATCTTACATTCCATTTACTTTTCGGAATGAAATTGAAAATTGCCAATTTTTCGTCCTTTAATCTCCATCGATGATAAGCGACCACAAAATCGTAAAGGATTTTACCGCGTCAACTATTTATCAACAGTAGATCTGACTGACATTATCCAGATGTCCTCTAAATCTATAGCAGTGGTTTCAAACCTGGTTCCCGCTGATCCCTAGGGTTCCGCCAGCGCAGACCAGACATTACGCATGTTTACATTCCAATTCGAGAGTCTATATTATTATATGCATATCGAATAAATATACTATATATATTATATGATAGCAAATATTATCAAGTATAGCCATATTTAATTTCACATGGATTTCTCGAGCCTCTTGATCATATAACGTTTTATAGTCACTAATTTTTGAATTTTAATTTGTTAGAAGGCGCGATCTTGATGGCAGTGTCGTCATCGAGGGGTAAAAATTTCAGTTCGAAATCTCATGTGTTTTCAAAAGCATTTAGTTCCCTACACATTGGTAGATATCAGTGTCTGTTTGTACTGGGCGTCAACAAAGAATAATTGAAATTGAAAATTTCCTGTCTGGCGTGTGGATTATTTATTCTTTTGATGGTAAAATAACGTGAACTTGTAAAATATTTAACCGCATCTGATATTTGTCAACGCTCTGCCTGGCTGACAGTATTGAGATCTCTTTCTGAATGTATTCACCTACAGTATTCGGAATGTAATGAATAAGGTGGCGAAAAACATAGTTTGACCGATATTAATTATGGGTATGTGCCGAGACATTCAGGAAGTTAACACATACAATTGTATATATATCATATACATTACTCACATATACGAAAATAATTTATTCATTAGTCTAAATTTTTCGATTTATCACTTATTTCTGTTTACACATTTTACATCAATCAATTTTCTCAATGAGGAAATCATTTTTGTGTTTAAATTTACAAATTCTAACTTTGCCGTTAATCCACACTATTTCATTTTAATGAAAAATGACCTTTATATTTCAGGAATCCTTATTCCTCTAGACCAGGAAAACGAGGCGCAAAAGGCGATGTTGAGCAGGAGAAAAGGGATCGTCCGGAGAAGTTGATTATGGAAGAATGAACCGAGCAATTCAAGAAAATGTAGAAACCGGTAAGTTTCAGAATAATATCCACAAAATCTATCCGAAGTCGGATAATCTGGGTTCAGAAAAAGAAAAATTGAGGGTATACTTTAGACTAATCGCCTTTATTGGTATACAACAAACAAACAGACATCTTCATCAAGCGAAAAGAGTGCAGTTAAATTTGAATAAAAATTTCATCAAAATTGTTTGGTAATTTTAACGTTGTCGAGAAGACGAGTTTACGGTCGTTTTTCATAAATTTGTGTCGAAACTGTGACACAAATAAAAGATATTGTAAACGCAAGCTCCCGTTTTGAATAATTTATGATAGAGTTATCTGCTTGTACCAATAAAGGTTTTTCGAGCCATCTTTACATCTCAAACTTGAGATTACGCTAGCTTTATTACAACTAGGGTTCACACCCCAAAGATATTTTTTATATTTCTTCGATATGTATGCAACTATGTTTTTGATTAAGTCACAATAGGTGTTTAGTTAGTAGGCTGGGCCGTATAAAAGATTTCATTTAACTTTTCAGAATTCAATAGAGTGAACACGGGTTTGGTTGGAAGAATAAATAAAATGGAAGAAATGATTCAAAAAAAATGAATAACACTATGTCCGACCCTCGTGGGCTGGTGAAGTTACAAGGTACACTATCAAAAACAGCTATTTCTGACGAAGAAGCTGTGGCTTATGTCGAAATCGTAGGCTAATTGAAAGGGGGAAATAAACCTATGATGGCTATCATCACACTTTTCTTTATAAGATATACTCAAAAACAATTTTTTCATAAACAAAATGAACAATCTTCTAAATGAACAAATTTCTACGTAAAAGAGATGAATAATTTAATATGAAATTAGTGTTTATAAAAATGTTTGAAATTGTTTAAAAAGAAATAAAGCATTAAGCTAAAAGCGAAACGAACATAAATATTAAAGTTGTAAGTGGCCACAGCTTTACTAGGAACCACATGTTATGTCATTCGAGCGACAAAACTCTAGCAGTTGGCAGATGCGTGATGCATTCTTAAGTCTCCAATGTCAGAAAAAAAGGATAGTTCAACGGAAAATTTTGCATTATTTTTCTGCAGGACTTTGCCCCGTACATTATCGCAATCATTGCTTCTGGTCAGTAGTGCATTCAACATATGATACCAATATGGATGAAGCAAAAAGAATTTGTGGAGAAAACAATGGGCTTCCGGCGAATGTTTATAACGAGCAACATCTGAACGACTTGATGGATGATATTCGAAAAAAAGTATCAGGCTCTTTTGTGTACATATGGACAGGCATGACAGTCGATGTATCGGTAAGTAGTTTACCAGGAACATTTTCCGCAACACGATGTAATAAATTTTATGTTTATTTTTTTTAATTAGAATTTGGTACGATTCTAATGTCAAATTACATCTTATGGGTAGGATTTCTAAATTAAATCGTTTTACATACTTTGAAATTTGTATTTAACAGACGAATGCAGTTCGCATGAGAGACCTCACTGCGGCTGCGTTTGTCAAATGGTTGAACAGTGGATTTCCAGACAGAGGAGAATCAGGTTTGTATATCTACGTTACTACTGACGCATCATCCAGCAGCCAAGGAATGGGGAACAATCCACCTGCATACAAATATCACGGCGTCATTTGTGAAAAATAGAATACAATGTATTCGAGATGTCTTTATATTTGAATCATATTTCAAACTCTGTATTTTGGGAAACATATTTTTGACAATGTTTCAATTAGTTTTCACGATAAGCCATTTCCTATTATATCGCATGAAAAACTATCTATACTGGTGATCTGAAGACATTTGTGTTCCGCCACACGAATAAACCTTTTTTACCGCATTTATCTTTTCTGGTATAATTATGAAAATCCTTCGTTACTTTCTAAACTTCACACTCTACACGGAGTATTGAAAAAGGTTCCCACTGATAATGAGAAAATTTTAGGTATACTTGACATGAATGTATGGTTAATATATATGACATGACTTATTTCCAAGACTAGGTTGTTTTCTGATTTTTGCTCGTACCAAGGACTTAAACAAGCAGGCGCTTGTTTCTAAGAAGCCACTAGATTTATAAATGCCGGTTTTATCAATTTCGTTTTGATATCACCGAAAACATATATTTGTTTTCCCCTCTGCAAATTAGCAAATCTACCGCAACAATTTTTCGTTTTTGCCCTGAAGTATTTTAACTCTATGTTAAATTCGGAATTCAGTTTACTCACGTAGTGTTTGCATATTCGTTTTCAAGTTTCTGTAAAAATGTCTTTCGGTTGATAGGCTGGAAATGAAAAATGAAAGGATCGGGATTGAAATATTTTGTAAAATAAATGCAGCAAGCCAATATACGAGAATATCGGTCAGGGACCGAAGACTTATCGATCGAAAGTTAGGGGATCCCCCAATACAGCGCTCTTACTCCATAGTGACACCTTGTGTCCCATCTCTAATTAATTAATACCTCGCTAATTATACGACATAATTCATCCAAATAGGCTTCTGGTACGACATATGATGAATGCACATGCAAAATCTGGAGCAGATTCAATCTCGCTTTCGTGAGATATCCCGTGCATCTAACAGACAGACAGACAAACAGACAGACGAATACCTATCAACATACTTACCGATTAAAATCGATAAGTAAAAATCAATTCGAACTAATAAAAGAAAGGTAAAACCAGTCTCAAACGTAATACACGCACTGAAGCCGAAGTTAAGGTCGAATTTATTATAATTTGTTCTTAAATATTGCAATTCCAATCACGACCAATCACGGCAAAACTTCTCTATATACTTACAATCAACTACGTTGATTTAATGATAATTATATGATATTGTTATTTTCTATTTTGTTCATAGTGCGGTGCGACATTGTTGAATCTATCGCTGAAATTCTTGCGCTCCAGAAGTGTGTCTACCGATATGGAGGTAACTAATTTTGTTCGCCTACTTTACATCAAGTTGTGTAAAGGGACTGAAACCTATGGGCAGCGGGTATATTCACTTGGCTAACACAGACACTGCCCGAACTCGTAATCGAACTAAAATAAGAAAAATCGGAATAAAAGTATGGCCCAACCCCAACCTTAACTTGGCACACACACTACTGGAGTACCGAATCAACTACTTTCATTTAATGCATGTGATATTACTATTTTTTATTTTGTTCATTTTGCGATGTTAAATCTATCACTGAAGGCTTGTATATATTTTTCGTGCTTTAATTACTTTTTGCTTCAATTTTGCATGTTATTAATACATAACACATATCACATAGCAATATATCTCTTGATTGGGATTTTGTCATGCGTGGCTTTTCAGTCTTTAGGAACAACGGAAAATTGAGCGAATTTCGGATAGTAATCATTAGCGATGATGCCATCGTTATTTAACAAAGTCATGTACACTCTGTTCACTCAGCATTCACTAAGTTGTATAAGTCATTATATGTTATGGATTGGTTTTTAACCAAGCTCTGAGTGGGATGTTCATGGGTTCCTAGTCTTCAATTATCAAAATACTGATTATTAAATATTGATTCAAACTGTTTCTGAGAATTTTGATAAAGACCGTAAGCAAGCCGTAACCAAACTTCTTGAGAATAGGTTTAAGTATTTTCCAGTTCTGGAGAAATAGAAGTATCTAAGAATAAATGTACAAGACTGTAAGTACGAGCGTAGTCCGCGAGATGGCACAAAAGATATTTATTTAAATAAGAAACCAATGGAGCGTTTTGGCGACTCTATCCTCTGCAACTGTGATGACGCTCAATTAAATGACGTGCTTGTCAGGATGGGCTTAAATCGCGAGATTAACATTTATTAAACATTGTAGGGATCGATGATTTCGATAGATTGTAGATGGTCACATTGACGTAGTTTGATAAAATATGGCAACGATCGTGCACCTTATTTCGTCACTGTGATCTCTGTTACGTCGGTTATATCTCTTATATAGGCCATATTAGAAATGAAACACAAGGCTGGCCAAGGTTTAAGTAAGATTGAAAATCAGTGCCGTCACAGTCAGTGCCAAATCTTTGATGCCTTTTTAATAGAATATTATTGTTTGTTTCCTTCCAACATTCAGGGCCGAATCACTGTCGACCTTTGAAACAATGAATGAGTAATTACGTACTTCACATATTTATAATGCATTTATTACTATTGCCATTTCTGTTAATTGTGTATTTCAATTTAATAATCTGATAAATATGTCCCGTTTTAATGATCACTATGGTTCAAATTCCAAAAATAACGCAAATAGTTTTATCATTAAAATAAGCAATATTTAAATATATATGGCACCTCATCTGTAGTATATAGCGTCGAAATAAACAATCCTGTTCATGGAAGAAGATAAAATAGGTTTCATTATTTGTGTTCTGCTGTTTATAGGTTTATCAAACCTTATGTTTTAGACACAACAAGTTACGTATAGGATAAGTTAGGTATAGGTAATTTCAAGATCGAAAGATCCTTGTTTAAAAAAGAGATTGATAATCAGTGCTATCACATCCTGATTTTAATGTCACTTTGAACAGAATAGTATTGTTTGTTTACTTCCAACATTGAGGGCCGAATCATAGTCGACCTTTGAAACAATGAATGAGTAGATACGCTCTAAAAATATAATTCCGGTATTATTGTCGACATTTCTGTTAATTAATTATTTTAATTTCCTAGTTTAATAATCTGACAAATATTTCCAGTTTTATTAATCACTATGGTTCAAAATCCAAACATAAATAATTATATACATACGAAAATAGTGTCTAAGTATTCAAACAAGCAATATTTATATATAAATGGCGCCTCATCTGCAGTATATATCGCCGATATAAGCGTGCGTTCGGTTTTATTTGTTTTTCGTTATTTAGAGCAAGGTTTTCCAAACTTTTTGGGCCAGTGGACTCCTGTTTGGGAATCTTATTTTTGACGGACTTCCAAGTCTCCACCTGTCATCATATTGGTAAAGCTGGAAATGCTGCCTCGCACATCTATGTCGTTGCAATAGGCGATGCCATTTTAATTGCTTTTTCTGACAACAATTGATATTTGTCCGCAACGCCAACTAAAAAGATGCAATAGCTTGTAGATTGAAATGAATAATTAAAGATCGATCAGGCTCTTTTCATATCAATGCGAACCCCCACGGGTTCGCGAACCCCAGTTTTACGAAACCCTGGTTCGGAGGTTCATTAAACCAGCTAATTGTGTTTTTAGACGCGATAAGTTACGTTTACAGATATGAGTTTGCCCGACGAACTGGAAATTGCCAAAGTTTGCGCAGTAAGGCAAATTGGATGTCAGTTTACTCAAATTGCGATTCTATCTATTTCACATTTCTCAGCATAAAATCATGTGAAAAAGGCGACCGATGGAAGATGCTCATAGACTACTATATGCAGATGGTCTTACTGGTTGCAGATCATTACTACGCATTGGTCAGAAATAGGCGCGAACAGTGTGATTGATGGATCGACATGTTCTATTGCCGGATTAATCTATTCGGAGATATCTGAACTATATAAAATGTATTCATAGAATAGAAAGAGATAATGAGCCTTATCGCTGAGATACGATATATGTCGAACATTTCTTCGACATTTCATTGACTTTGCGATGGCCTCGGGCGCTCCCGTAGTATTTGAATCAAGATGGCGGACACCGGAACGTAGTGTGTGTACCAGGTTAGGGTTAGGCCATAATTTTATTCCAATTTTCCTCATTTTAGTTCTATCAAGAGTTCGAGGACTAGCCAAGTGACTTCCGTAGTATTTGTACCTAAAATTATGGCCTAACCTTAACCATACACATACACATACTACGTCCGGTGTCCGCCATATTGGTTCACATATTACGGGAGTAACGGTCTCATAACCCCGTTGCCAGAACCTAAGTACTATAGACTAGAGTGCGTACGTATTTTGAAGAATACTATTTTGTTATTTATTTTCATATTTCAGATGGATTCAAAAATAATGTTTGTTACTTTGCTGGTGACTTTGATATTATTGCCAGATGTCTCAGAGTAAGTGACAGTCATGAATTTTTGAATTGAATCTTTCCCAGGACCAATGAATCTACCATGAATTAAATTTTATTTTATTGATTCAATTTGAATAAAAAATAAATAATATAATATAGCTTATATAAAGCATTTGAGCTTTAGAAAAATAAAAAAAAACTTTACAGAGATTTGTCAATCAGTTTTATTAACTTTTTAATTATTAGCTAATAACAAGAACAACACCAATTTTGCACAACAATATTTACGTCAACTTCGTGTGTAGGAAACCCATTGCCAGTTGAAATATACGTTTATGTATGGCTCGTAGCCGACTATGTATGGGTTATTAAGATACATGACAGGATTAACATATTTATCCCGAGGGAGAGGAAAGTCGATAGGACGGCCTAATCATATGGCGAACCACAGCATCTCGTTCACTTACCAGTCCATGTCTGGTATGGGATTAGTTAGTTATTTGTTTTCCGGAAGAATGGCCTTGATGGTGGAGGAAGCCGTAACCGACCAGCGGAGCCACCCTGCGGCGGCGAGAAATCCAGCAATCCTCTCACACATAACTATCCCGCATGAGATTCGAACCTGCGAACCCACGCAGAGGAATCAGAGGTTCGGTGCGGTAATCAGCGTATTCCTAACGCTTAGCACGATGAGCCACAACGCCATTCCCGCTCGGGTGGAAAGAAAATTCACAAACTGAAGATTTCAAAAAAAACACTAGGCAGAGAAAGTACCACAGTGGGCACATCAGTGTAACTACGTCTTGAGTTAGATGTTGGAATGGTGCATGTAATATAACTCAACTATACGCATATACAGTCACCTAAGCACACGCAGTCACAGTTTCTTTGGGAAAAAATGTCCTTTCGTTTCTTTTTTCAAGGTATGTTGCAGCTTACTATGGACATAGACATGGCTACTACGGCTACAGTCGCAGAGAAAAAAGATCAACAGCTGAAGATGAGATTCGTACGTATTTTGTATAATTTAACATTGATTGGCTTAAAATTGACTATAGCAAATATTAACAAACTTATTGCCACGCTGCCATTTTCCATTCATGTACTGAACACTTGAACAGCAAATACAAAGTTGACGAGAGATTGTTTAACGTGATCGCTGAGTACTGTCGTTTTTACACATTTTACTATAAAAACGCATCAGCTTTTTATGACTATTGCACAAGTTTTTTAGAATATATTTTTGGATTTTAATAATTTAAATAAAAATTATCTAACTTTCTTTCTATTTTAGGCATTGACGACTTTATTGAAGAAAATCTCAATGACTTGTATGAACCGAACAATGAATAACAGATGAGGTCGAAGTTGGGGAATAAGTCTTTGTTATATATATTAGGTTGAAAATATATCGTAGAAATTATTCAGAAACCCTGCCCTAGCTATAAAACAAATACATATTATAACGATACTGAAAATTAGCACTGGTGACTTTTTGTAGAAAAAAAATGTGTTTTCCTGGGGTTGTAATATAGTAGTATAACCGATACTCCCGAAGTACGAGTATATGAACCAAGATGGCGGACACCGGAACGTAGTATGTATACCAGGTTAAGGTTAGGCCATATTTCCAGATACAAATACTACAGGATTCACTTGGCTAGTCCCCGGACTTGTAATAAAATAGGGACATTTGGAAAAAAAATTATGGCCCAACCCTAGCCTGATACACATACTACGTTCCGGTGTCCGCCATCTGGGTTCAAATACTTCGGGAGCAGCGTATTGCCTGATCTCTAGTGGGCGCTCCGTACTAATATGGCGCACAATCTGAACCCTAACCTGGTACGCATACTATGTTCAGGTTGTGCGCCATCTTGGTACACATACTTCGGGAGCACTCTTTAGTGGTGTTACGCGACGATCGGGTGATTATATGAGGCATTCCACGTAGTAGTGGAATCTAACAGGCTACTTTAGAATGTCCTCAATTTCCTATTTGTTCTCACTTTAACCAATTTCAAATTCGCCTTAATCGCGCGGTGAGGTAATGGTTTTTGGATGTCAGTTAGACATCGGTCGTACTCGAATAGAATTTGAACTCAGAGTGAAGAAAAACAACTAGGGTTTGCAAAGATTTCACTGAGGGAGTACACTTACATTGAGGGGATACGGCTTTTCATTCCACGTATTTTTATTGCGTCAGAAAGTTTACAGTCTGACGACTGCTTTTCGCGTCATTTTTATATTCTACCTGGTCATATTAGTCAGCAAAATTTTGCTTGGTTTGCACTCAGCGAGGCATATTTCAATCACTAGATGTCGAAATAAATAATAATGGTTCTCCTCATTCCTGTCACTAATTCGTTGTTCTCTTCATGATTGTGATTTAGTTAATTTTTTTGAAAGCTTCTTTGCTATATTTTCTACTTGAATTCGGGTGTCGCTGACTAGAGATGACTCATCGAGTCTTTCGCGACCCCCCATCAATTGCTATGAATCAATGTGTTTCCGTGTTTTGTTTATCGTGTGCGTTTGTTGCAAAAGTATTTTCTTTCCAAAAGTATCAAATTTTGAATATGAGGTGTTTCACCTAATTCAAAATGGCCAATCTATTCTGCTTGAGACGCGATAACTAAATTCAAAAAATTACGGAATGAGCGTAATTTTGAAAAATGCTCTATATTTTATCATGATATACCACGTAAAGAAAGAAGTGTTTATGGTCAATGCAAATCAACACGGCCGAATTATCACCGAGGGTATTTATGTTGAGGACGCTTCTGTGTCATTAGAGGGATTCACTTTGCCAGCTGACGATAGTTTGTCGATACACGTATTATCAACGTGATTTTTGAATAAAACATACTTTCGCCTATCATCTGGTATTTGTAGCTTATTGTTGGCTAGGTATTTCTGAGGTGAGGCTCGAGACTTGACAATTGTATAAAGACGGAAAAAGGTAAGACTTAAAAAGACAACCATTGGCAAAAAGGGTTGGCATGTGTTGTGGTGCTTGTTGCGTTACATACTATGATCATCATAGTATTTTCTCTAAATCCGCCTTTGTAGTGAGCAAATCGATGCAGAAAATGCATATTTCGATTGTTTTAACATTGTTTATCAGTGAAATAACAACAGAGACTGGAAAACAATAATTATGTAGTTGATTGGGATCAAGATATTAAAAACAGAAGATCAATGCTCAAATATATGGACACGAAGTTCAAAGGTTATATCGAAGTGTTCTAATGAATAAATAGATAATAGCAAACTTTGGGTAATAAACGTAACGTGAAGAAATTAAATAAAACGCGCCTCTATAAACAACAGAAAATAAAAAAAGACAACCTGTTTTTATTTTGTTATAGTTCCGTGCTTTACATGCTCATTACAGTGCTAGAATATAAAAAAGGATCACATTTACAATTTTATATTTGGTACAACAACAAAATACAAAAATATTATTAAATTTTCGAATTATTATCAACCGCGCATTCATTAGATCAACCATTAAAAGTAGGATAATTCAATTTGAACAGTTCCTTCAATTAGTAATTTAGGTACAGGAAATTGTGATGGATGGTATTTTGAATTTCTTGTATTCATGTTTGTAGGCAAGGGAAAACGAATTTGGTCAAGGTAAGAATGGTGAGGTAGGCTACATGTTTTTGGTTCGTTTATTTTAAGTTTTGGAGCAATTTCTTTCGCCAGGCAAAGTTGGATGTTGGAATGCTGTTTTATGCAAAAACAACACTACGCCCACTTGGACGAAAGTCGTCAGCATTGGGGTAAGTGAATGAAAACGAAATCTTGTGTCTCAACCTTTGTTGTTTTCAAAACAAAAAGGCCAACAATTGAATAGGACATTACTATTTTTGTGGTGTTTTTTGCGCTTTTGGTTCAAGCAAAGCTTTTTTAACACATTGGTTTAACCAGATTTGATTAGATGGCTTCATATAATGAGTCATATCTACCTGTATTTGAATTTTGTGTAGCAGGCACGTGGGCTATGGTTTCGTGAATTTTCTCGCCCTTTTCTATCTTAATCTTCTCTCTGATCCCCTTTTTTCGTGCCGCGAAGAAAGCTATTTCAGTTTTCCAAACACAACATGAAACAATGTTTGAACGTAATTCATTATCAAGTTTTAGCTTTCCTGTATTTCCGTGTATTATAATTTTTACACATTATTGCCATTTAATACTAATTCTTTCTTCGCCATGCAATTGCATGCTCAGTCTGATTCTCTTTAAACTTGTGAAAAAACCTCTATGTGAACAATTTATACAATCACTTCATAAGATTCAATCAGATTTACAAAAATTACGGATAAATATAATTCAACAAATTTTTACTAGGACTCCGCCGAAAACTGATGGGGAAATTTCCGAGTTTACAGAGTTTGTAATTGACAAAAGACGAGCAGAGATTTAAACGACATTTGAATTTGATGACCTGGTTCCGACAGACTATTTGTTAGGTTGTTGTGACCTGCTGTTTACGTTCAAAATGTTGTTGTGACCTGCTGTTTACGTTCAAAATGTATTTTTCCACTAGTGAATTTTTTTTTCTCAACTCCAGAATGTACAAGAATACCTAATCTAAATTTTTCTGATTATTGAAGTACATATAGAACAGTTCCGATTCAAAGCTTTGATTCTATCAACATCCATCTGCATACTTTCAGTTTCTATTTTTATACCGAAATTTTTTAAGATTTGTTCTATCTCCTACTTTGAAATATACAATGATAGATAAGACGAGTGTATTTAAACACAATTGAAAGTGAACAAAGTAGAACAATTTACAATACCAAATATAATTTAAAACAAAATTTTCTAGTCCTGGAAATGTTCTAAAATGAGATATTTTCAAGTGGAAAATTGTGCAGATGCATATTGTTTATGAGAATTACTTTTGGACATTTTGTTTAGTCATTCTGCTCATTGCAACTTGATTCTGGTTAATCTATCTCGAGATCAATAATATCGTGTATTTGTCACATTCGTGTCCGGTTTTGTGCTCATTGTCATTACACGTCTTACATGTTCATTACACGTCTGCATATTTCCCAATCATTTTTAATGCTTTCGTTTGGTTTATTTCTTGGATTTAATGGGTCAGTCGTGATGTATATTATATGAGGTAAATGCTGAAATAACCACATGATACACAAACCAAGTTTTTGACAAAATTGCATTTAAAATTGTGATGAATACATGGGCTATTCGTGATACACTGCAACTTGATTTTAGTTAATCAATCATGGGAACAATAATAATTGATTGCCTAATTATATTTGATTAATTGATTTGACATTGAAACGTAGCATAGTGTTCAATTTTATATTTGTCTCATTCGTTTCCGGTTTTGTGCCCATTGTCATGACACGTCTGCACATTTCCCATCATTTTAATGCTGTCATTTTGCACTTTTCTTCGATTCACGGGTTAATCGTGATGTACAGTATATAAGATAATAGCTAAAAATAACCACAAGAGACACAAGCCAAGTTTTTATAGAAATTTCATTCTGACATTGTGATGAATGCATTGGCTATTCGTGATACATTGTAGGATATGTGGATTGTGTTGCATGATCAGTGTTACTTTCACTCGTCGCAGACACATCCATTTTGTTCGGAATATTAGAATTTGAAAATTAGTTTTCTTGAAACTTTTCAAAAGTCATCAATATTAGATGCTATCGAATCTATTGCTAACAAACCAGTTGTTAGGACTAGTATGAGATGAGCCTAACGTTTATTTCTTTCAGTTGAAAGTTCGATTTCGAAGGTGACAGTTGGCTTTGTTGTTAAGCCGTATCTTCAGTTAAGTAGGATCCTAAATTTAATAAAATGCTTCTATGCAATTATATATCATACACAAATAATATGTAGTAGTTTCACTAATAGCGTTTTATTATTAAGTATTGTTGGCAGGGCCGGATTTGCCATTAGGCAAGCTAGGTTAGCCGAAGCCTAGAGGTCTCAAGCCTCAGAGGACTCTACATTCAATTCGGAACTATTATTCATTTCAAAGTTTTTAATTTTAAAAGATTGTTCCAGAGTATAACAGAATATATTTAATATTTTATAAAACAGACATTTGTTTTTTAATCAGGTTAATGATTCTTGTCGCAAAAACTTTCTATTTAGAAGATTGAAAAATGAAATACAGTCAAATACATAAATAAATTTGTCTCAATTTGAAAAAACTACTTTTTTGATTTAAAAAAACAAATACACCACTATAAAATAAATTAATTGAATAGTTTTTTTAATATCAATGCTTTTATTTTTAAAAAGGAAAATATATAGCCATACTGATTTATCAAAGCAACACCGAAACAAAAAAAAATGATTATATGTTTTTACTACTTTCGGATTTATTAATATTGAAGTCCCATATATTTTAAAAGATAAAATGATAATATTAATTATCACTAATGTTTATTTATTAGTATTAATCCATCTTACCCCCATCTCACGTATAGAAACGGGGCGGGAGTTGATGAATTGCATTTGCAGTTTTAAAAAGATTTAGGACTTAGTTTTTATGCATAGATAAAGCGTAATGGTAGGATTCAAAATTTACCAAATAAGATTGATAACCTCTGCCATATCTTCACCCCTTTTAGCCTTTACTATTTTCCTGATTTCAGATATATGGCATAGTAAAACGAAAATGTGTATTGTGTTTTTACACTTTAATAATGATATGGGAGCCAAATATAAGTTAATAATGGCCGCCAATAGAGATGAGTATTTGAGCAGACCAACAAAGTCTGCTGATATTCATCCTGATTTCCCAAATATTATTTGTGGAATTGACATGAAATCTGGTGTCGAAGGAGGAACTTGGCTCGGAGTTTCAAAATCTGGAAAATTTTCTGCGCTGACGAATGTGATGGCCCGATCCCCAGATCCTTCCAAACTACGAAAAGGAAAGTTAGTTATTGACTATTTGAAAGATGAAGTTGATCCTCTGGATTATTTAAAGTCACTGCAAGATAAGACACATAGAGAATTCAACATGCTTGCAGGGAAAATCGATTCATGTGGGAAAATCTGTCTTGGATACTATAGTAACTGGGATGGCAAGAGTCCAATGTTATTGACAGATGGAACCAATGTAGTAGCAGGCACAGCCCTGAATGGAAATTGGAGGAAAATTAAACACGGACGAAAAACTTTTGATGACATTATCGGAAAAAGTGCTTCTATGAATGTGGGTGATTTAACCAATTGCTTGTTGGAATCTTTATTATCTGATACAACCTCATTATATCCCGATGAACTTTTGGAAGAACAATGTTACGGAACTTTCAGTGATACAGTACTAGAAAAATATTGCTCTGTGATGATCAGTGGAATAACATTGTGTGGTACTAGGTCACAAACTATTGTTTTAATTGATGAAAACAATCAGATACATTTTACAGAAATGTCGCTAAATGGATATGATGCTGCAGATAGGACCGCCTGGTCGAAAAGTTCTTATTCATTCACTGCTATGATAACTGAACCTAACTCAAGTTAATTTTTGAAAGCTTTGAGATTTTAGTGACCGTGTGTAACTTCAATCAGTCTCTCTGTTTCTAAGCTCGTGAGCATAATCTTTGCTCTGAGCAAATCCCAAAAATTTTGCATTGTCTCTCAATATTATATTTGTGCAACTCTTGTGTATAGGTATTTATCTATAAATTTTCGCGAATAAACCAATCAGTGTAACACCTTTTTAAAACTTAATGTTGCGCTGAAGACTTTGTCTGATGTCAATAATTTAGCAGTCATTAAAAATATGAAGAAGAGCAAAGATAGAAAATCGCCACTGCCGAACTTTGCTAAAATAGCTAAATATATATTACATCGTAAAATAACTCTGTTTCGCCTATTTGGCCTTGCAGTTTAATGCACTCTGTTCTTATTGTATGTTACATAATGCGAGATACTATTTTTTACCAAAATGGTCTATTGAACAAACGCGACATATATATAGTTCAAATTTTTTATTTAATTTTATAGTTCTAACAGAAATGACTGTTAGCAAACTATACGCCGATTTTATTATATTCCTCGATCATTATAAACCTTGCGTTTACACGTAGCGGTTATTCTCAGCTTAGAAGTAAATAGAATGTAATCGAGGGGAATGGTCCAAATACTGACAAAAAAATTATTACTGATAGGTGAATTTATTATATTTAAGTTTTATAATATTTCAGTTTCAAGTCCATTGTTGTTTGGATAAATTAATATAGCCATATTATTTTCTTGACTTTTTCATAAAGTAAAAGCAACATTTGCGTAACAACTTTTTTTTCTAGATCGAAAGATATTATTATTTATTTTGAATTTAAGATGGTAGAATATTTCAAACACAGAAAAAATTCATTTCCTTCGGCCGTGTTGGATTATTTAATCTTCTTTCTTGGCTTCATGAGTTGGGTCGGATCGAACTTGCAACATCTCTTTTTCTTTATTTGAATAGCTATAAAAAGATATAACACGATAAAAAAAAATACGGTCCATGCTCCTTCTTACTTGGTTTCTACAATTGGCGAACCGTGCCAAGTCCTATGCTTCTAATCACAACATCGAATTCCCCCTTTGCTATGCAACTTTCTCAGGGGAGCGGTTATGGGCAAGATGAACTTCTACCGAACTTCTAGACGTTATTGGAAGGCCTGGGCTTGCGCTGATTACCGCAAGCACTCCAACTCACATAGGTATGGAAAAAAGGGTACGCTTGCTAAATCATTAAAAAGGTAAATTGCAGAGTTAGCAAGTCGACCTCAAAGAGGCCTAGTTGCTTTTACGGCGACTTCATTTGGTTACGGATTGATATATATACAATGTATTTCTGCTTTCACTTTAAATTATGGTGGTTCAATTTAGAAGGGCGTTACGTAGGCGGAACGAAAAAATCGAAAAGAGTCAATAAATAACAAAGCATCATACATCTGATTCGATGTTCAAACATATGTATGAAAATCGTCGCATGGAAGCGCAATCAGCTGAGTAAAACAAACAAACCGATAAACACTGCTGGGTGTCTCTTTACCAGGGGTGGGCAACTCCTGGCACGCGTGCCAAACTTGATTCATAGTGGTGTATTTTGTTTTTAAACTTAAGAGGTAGAGTTTTTTGAATTTAGACAAATTCATTTATTCGACCTATTTAAATTTTTAACCTTTCAAATGCAAAATATTTGTGACAAGAATCGATGAACTGATTACAAAAAAATGTCTGTTTCATAAATATTAAATATACTGTTTCATTCTGAAACGATTCTTTAAAATTTAAAAACGACTTTAAAATGAATAATATTTCTGAATTGAATGTAGACTCTTCTGAGTCTTGACGTTCGGCTAGCCTAGCTTGCCTAATGATAAATCCGGCCCTGTCAACAATATTTAATAATAAAACGCTATTAGTGAAACTACTACATATTATTTTTGTATTTCCTATAGGGCATAAAATATATTCTCATAGAAGTTTAGCATTTTGTCAAATTTTGGATGACCTACCCAAATGAAGACACGGCTTAATAACAAAGTCAACTACCGAATTCCAAATCAAACTTTCATCTGAAATATATGCTCATCTCATACTGGTCTCAACAACTGATTTGTTAGCAATAGATTTGATAGATCTAATAATGATGACTTTTAAAAAGCTTCAAGTAAACCAATTTTCAAAATCTGCTATTCGAAACAAAAAGTAATTCAGTATTTATAAGTAGATTTAGAGATTTTCACGCTCATTAGTAGCATTATCAACAGGGTGGTCCAAGGTTCTTGGCCTCGCGGGCCACATTATTATTTTTGTATTGTTCGCGGGCCACAATAGTGCCCGGGCCACAATAGTGCAATACCAAACAAACACTTCTATGGTCCAAACACATTGATCATTATTTGTCATTTATCAGGCTAAAACGTGCAAAAACCACCAAAAAAACTCACTAAAACGTGCAAAAACCTTACTATATCTTCACTTAGTGTAAGATTTCAAACTTTTCATAACGGAGAAAATGTCGTTATAGATTGTCACCGGCACAACTTGCAGACATATATATTAGGCGAGCATTATGGTATGGTATCCCATATCCAGTCAAAAAATCTGTTTGAAATGGTCAACTTTCTTTCCAAACTCATATTTACAAAATAACTGCAGATTGATTGATTACCGAATTTTACCAAATTTGGGATACAGGAGGATAATAACTAAATTTTTGTACTACTGTTTAAGCTGGTTGCAAAAAAGATCCGACAGAAATTATATTCAGTTAACATGCATAGCCAACCTAGGCTAATAGATTCCTTATTCGATTTTTAGTTTTCTTTGAAGCCTATTTTGTTAGCATATATTCCCGACCAGAAAATGAGAAAGCCAGATAACAATTTGGAATACCCAAGCACATAAATCAACTTCGCTAGCTGCTTCAGCTAGCCATAACACTACTTAATTCAGTGACAACAACCTATTTTTGGGTTATTTTCATGACGAAACAACTCCAAATGCGATTTTTTGTTTATCTTCGCGCAAATGCGTCGCGGGCCACAGATGATGACGCACGCGGTGGGCCTGGGTTGAGAAAACCCTGATTTAAATATTCCTACAACTGCGACGAGTCAAAGTAATACTGACCATGCAACACAATGACTCGTGAATTAATATCATACAGTGTATCATGAATAGCCAATGCATTCATCACAAGGTCAGGATGAAATTTCTTCAAAAACTTGGCTCGTGTTTCATGTGGTTATTTTCAGCATTTACCACATATATGTGCAGAATGGTGATGACGATGAGCATGAGAACAAAACCGACAACGAATGAGACAAATATAACAATTTGACACGATGTTACGTTTCAATGTCAAATCAATTAATCAAATATAATTAGGTTGCCTATGCATTTCATTCATCACAATGTTATAAAGCAATTTCGTCATATAATTGGCTTGTGTCTCATGTGGTTATTTCAGCATTTACGTTACATACTATACATCACGACTGACACATCAAATCCAAGAAATAGACCAAACGACAGCATTTAAAATGATAGGGAAATATGCAGACGTGTAATGACAATGAGCACAAAACCGGAAACGAATGTGACAAATATAACAATTTGCCACGACATTATCGATCTCAGGATTGATATGAGCAGAATGACTATGGCTAATATGTAAAAAAGTAATTCTCATAAACACATACGCATCTGCACGGTTTTTACGTGAAAATACCCCATTTTAGAACATTGTCAAGTCTCGAACTTTTGTTTTAAATTATATTTGGTATAGTAAATTGTTCTACTTTGTTCACTTTTGAATGAGTTTAAATACACTCGTCGTATCTATCATTGATTATTTTAAAGTGGGAGATGGAACAAATTCCTAAAAGTTTTTGTGTGAAACAGAAACTGAAAGTATGTGGATGGATGTTAAATAGAATCAAAGTTCAAATCAGAACAAGTTTAGAAAACAAATCAAACTAAAATTCCACTAGTGGGAAAATACATTTTAAACGTATACCGCAGGTCACAACATTATTTATATTGTTAACCTAACAAATAATCTATCGGAACCAGGTCTCAAATTCAATGGTCGTTAAAGTTGATGCGCCGAGTGTAGATGAAGTTCTAATATAGATATCCACTAATTCACAAAACGAGAATCTCTTCTCTCTGTTCCACTAAAATGAAAAAGACGATTACTTCTATCAACTTCGTTTTAACATACTTCAGTATTACCTTGAAAAATAACTTTGTATTGCCCATTCGACTCCCAGGTTGAAGCACACTGTTATAATTGTATGTTACATAATACGAGACACCATTTTTACCAAAATTGTTAATTGGACAAACCCAAAAAATAGTACAAATTCTTTTTTTTATTTCTATAGTTCTAGCAGCAATGACTGTCAGAAAACTGTATGCCAAATTTATTATATTTTTTGACGATTATAGACCTTATAGAGAGGAGAAAGAACACGCAAAAATTCTATCTAAGGCAGCGGTTCCCAAACTATGGGTCGCGACCGACTGGTGGGTCGCAAAAGGAATCCTCATGGGTCGTGAAAAGATGTGGAAAGCTGTGATTAATCATACTGGTTATTAGGATCGGTGGCGACTCGAATACGTAAATCTTCAAAAAACATAGGAAATTAAATTGAATTAAAATCCTAATGTGTAAAAATTTTCATTGCACGATCTTCTCAACGAACCAAATATTTGCTACACAAAGAATGACCATGTGGCTTTTTCACGCATAGCCGCATGCTATTCTCTTCATCTTATAAATGTGAATCTGGATTTTCAGCAATGGTTGGGATTAAAAGCAAATTTCGAAATAAACTGCAACTTTCGCATTCTTTACGTCTAAAACTATCTCGAGTTGAAATGAATGTTAAGTCTATTATGGAAAGTAGCAAGAAACAAGCTCATCCTTCTAACTAGCTTCACTAAAAATTTAATTTGAGAAAATAAATTTGTTTCCTCCACCAATGTTTTATTAATTTATTAAAGTTAAATGGGTCGCCATAAGCTGTGGTAGAAAATAGTGGGTCCCAACTCTAAAAGGTTTGGGTACCACTGATCATAAGGTATTATTCTCCACTTTATGCTTTATGTTGTGTTTTATACTCTGTTGCACTTTGATTGTTCAACTTATTGTTTGTTTATTTAAACAAAGCAATAAAATCTTGAAAGGTTGTTAACTGTTATATTAAATTAACAGGTGTAACATTGCTAGTAATTTATTTACTACGTTGTGATAATCGATAATCGAAGAATCCCAAAGTTTATCAGTGTTTATCCTTGATTAAATACCAGTAATTATCAATAATTGAAGGTTAATTGAGCTAATTGACTTTTTTAAAAGTGTTCATTGAACTGGTAGCCCTCGGCTTAATCGGTAACCAGAAAGTAGCCTAAAGTAAGTAGGCTTCGAAAAGGTTGGTGACCCCTGCTCCATAGTATGCTATCTCTTGCTTAACGTGGTGTGCATTTAATCTCAAAGAGACATTCTCACAGAATTCAGTTCCGATTTCTAACTAAAATCACTGAGATCCCACAACCAATGAGAATCGCATACCAAAGTGGCACCCATTACTAGGTTTCATATGTTATGTAGGTTTCACACAAAAATAAAGTGAGTTTTCACATTTTGAGGCTGAACAGGGCTCTAGAGAGTCCAGACCAGAGGTGGGCAACCTCTTTCGGCTCGCGTGCCAAAATCGGTGAAATTCTCCCGCGTGCCGTTCTACTGGGCAAATTTTGGCAGTGGCGATTGTCCATTCTTTGACCTCTTTTATCATTTTGATGACTGCCAAATTACTGATACTAGAATATTAGGTTTTAAAAAGATGTTTTCATGATTGGTTTATTTACGAAAAGTTATCGATATAGATAAATGCATGTAAATAAAGATTTGCACAAATATATTATATATATATATATATATATATATATACAGACAATCTGAAATTTTCAGAATTTGCTCAGAGCAAGGATTATGCTCACGAGCTCAGAAAAAGAGAGACTGATTGAAGTTACACCTGGTCACTAAAATCTCAAATCCTTCAAAAATTAACTTGAGTCAGGGTCAGTTATCATCGCAGTGAATGAATAAGAACTTTTCGACCAGGCGGTCCTATCTGCAGCATCATATCCATTTAGCGACATTTCTGTAAAATGTATTTGATTGTTTCCATCAATTAAAACGATAGTTTGTGACCTAGTACCACACAATGTTATTCCACTGATCATCACAGAGCAATATTTTTCTAGTACTGTATTACTGAAAGTTCCGTAACATTGTTCTTCCAAAAGTTCATCGGGATATAATGAGGTTGTATCAGATAATAAGGATTCCAACAAGCAATTGGTTAAATCACCCGCATTCATAGAAGAACTTTTCCCGATAATGTCATCAAAAGTTTTTCGTCCGTGTTTAATTTTCCTCCAATTTCCATTCAGGGCTGTGCCTGCTACTACATTGGTTCTATCTGTCAATAACATTGGACTCTTGCCATCCCAGTTACTATAGTACCCAAGACAGATTTTCCCACATGAATCGATTTTCCCTGCAAGCATGTTGAATTCTCTATGTGTCTTATCTTGCAATGACTTTAAATAATCCAGAGGATCAACTTCATCTTTCAAATAGTCAATAACTAACTTTCCTTTTCGTAGTTTGGAAGGATCTTTGGATCGGGCCATCACATTCGTCAGCGCAGAAAATTTTCCAGATTTTGAAACTCCGAGCCAAGTCCCTCCTTCGACACCAGATTTCATGTCAATTCCACAAATTATATTTGGGAAATAGGGATGAATATCAGCAGACTTCGTTGGTCTGCTCAAATACTCATCTCTATTGGCGGCCATTATTAACTTATATTTTGCTCCCACATCATTATTAAAGTGTAAAAACACAATACACATTTTCGTTTTACTATACCTTACTATGCCTTATATCTGAAACAAGTAAAATAGGAAAGGCTAAAAACGGTGAGGATAGGGCAGAGTTACCAACCTTTTTCAATAAATCCATCACACTTTATCTATGCATAAAAACCCCAGAAACTCCGTTAAATGGGGTATTTATGAAGTCCTAAATCTTTTTAAAATTGCAAATGCAATTCATCGATATCGTAGATAGTTTTGGCATTCTGAGATGTATTAAATGAAGTAAAAATAATTGAACAAATACTGAATAAAAAAATGGTTAAGATATATTGAGAAGTGTCTTCAAAACAAAATTGAAATTGTAAAGTGACTTTATGAACACTAGTTACGCGAGTCGCTATCACGCTTTTGTACAGGGTGCTTCCAAAGTAAGTATACACTTTTAATTTTAGTTTGCTTTTCATGTACTCATCATAGAGCGTTCGTTTCTTCCGAATTCAGGTATTGTTCGCATTTTTCATCTACCCACAGAATGACAAGAAGATTAACCCAAGAAATGAGGTGCAAAATTGTTATTTGGCTAGAAACGTATAGATCAGTAAGGCAAAGCAAAGCGCCTCTTTAACAGAGAATTTGGAATTAATTCCACTCCTACACTACAAACAGTATTTGCAATTCATTGCAAATTTATGGAAACTGGATCTGTAGTTGATGCACAAAGATCAGGAAGAAGATGATACTCTGAGAAAAACATTCAGAGCCAAATAACTCCAAATTCTCTGTTAAAGAGGCGCTTTGCTTTGCCTTACTGATCTATACGCTTCTTGCCAAATATCAATTTTGCACCTTATTTCTTGGGTTAATCTTCTTGTCATTCTGTGGGTAAATGAAATATGCGAACAATACCTAAATTTTTTTACTTATCCATACTATGTTTTCTGAAGAAATGAACGCTTTATGATGAGTACCTGAAAAAAAAATCAAAATTAAACGTGTATACTTACTTTGAAGATACCCTGTATAGCTAAATTAGTTTAAGTGAATTATAGAAATGATAATAAAGAATATGGGTAGTTTTACTACAGCACATACTAAGCAATATTTCTTCTGGGGGGGGAAGGGAGGGGGGGATTCGGCTCCCAGTGGGAAACGTTGGGTTATTAGCGATAGTGCTAAGCCTAATTGTGACTTTTGAGCAGTTGAAAGTTGAAATAGTTTATATTGTGCCCATAAATATGTATTACGACAATTTTAACCTAGGCTAGGCCAGACGTCTTACGACACCGTGCAATTTGTTACGACGTCATAAAAAGCTGTCCCTGTTTATTTTATAATATTTATTTTGTCATGAACAAATTTTTAAATTGCGTGAAATTCTAAATATTATTTACATACGCAAAACATCGAAATACATTGGATAGTGAGTTGGGTTTGAAAAATTCCACGAAAACGTCATGGCACCAGAAAACTCAACATAATAATACCCGTATTTATACCTTCATCTTTTGAAATAAATGGGACTACAACAGAAAAAAATCCGAAGGAGGTGAAAAAATTTAATAATTCCTAACGATTTGGTCTTGATTCGATAAATTTGCATGGCTATATATCTATATTTTTCTACCTTTCCAAATTATAAATTATTATTGGGGAAAACTGTTCAATTAGTTTAAAATAGTATATTTTGTTTTTAAAATTATAGAGAGAGATTCAAATTGAGACAAATTTATTTATCTATTTGACTGTGTTTCATTTTTCAACCTTTTAAATGAAAAGTATTTGTGACAAGAATCCTTAAACTAGATAACAAAAGTCTGTTTCATAAAATATCAAATATATTTTGTTATATTCTGGAACAATCTTTGAAAAATAAAAACTTTGAAATGAATAATATTTCTGAATTGAATGTAAGGTCCTCTGAGGCGTGAGACCTCTAGGCTTCGGCTAATCTAGCTTGTCCAATGGTAAATCCCGCCCTGCCAACAATACTTAATAATAAAACGATATTAGTGAAACTACTACATATTATTTGTGTATTTCCTACAGGGCGCTATATATATTTGCATAAAAGTTTAGCATTTTATCAAATTTAAGATCCTACTTAACTGAAGACACGGCTAAACAACAAAGCCAGCTACCACCTTCAAAATCAATTCTTAAAAAGTTTTCGTGTGAAAATAGAAACTGAAAGTATGCAGATGGATGTTGACAGGATCAAAACTTTGAATCGGAACAATTTTAGAAAACCAAACAAATTTTCACTAGTCGGAAAATACACTTTGAACGTGTACAGCAGTGGTCGGCAACCACTGGACCGCGACCCATCGCCTGTCCGCGGAAAGGGAAATACCGGTCCGCAGAAAGATAACTTAAAAGTAGACAAGGTTTCAATAACAATCTAACAGCCACAAACTCTACGATTAAAGAACAGCAAACCAGACAAACGCAACGCTATAGGATTGACTTCTCAAACAATTGCCATGTCAGTATGTCGCAATATTGCTGCGTCAATTGCATCCTCTGCATCTGAATAAGAAAATCTTACATCAGTCCGAATAAGATCTTTCAGACAAAATGATTTTTGCTAACAACGTGACTGTGGGCTCGCAGCTATATAACTGGGCTTCTATTATTAAGGCGTTTCAACGCTACTTTCCTAGCGCAAACTACGCAAGAACTGTAAAGGTATGAATACGGGATCCCTTCGTAAATGAACCTAACGTATCAACGATGGGGTCGTCTTTTATACAAGGCAGTTGACTAAAACTTCAAAAGATAGTGAGTTGAAAAGCGTCTTTCTGATATATACCTTGCGGTCGTATGTTCAAAACTCTCAAATGCATACTCGAACATAGCTACAGAAGCTTTACACTTCACAGGAATAGTTAGCTTACCTTTCTCGACATCGTATTTAGGTGAGACCGGATTTTCAATATTAATAACTACAAAAACGAAACATCGAAGTAGGCTGAATGTAAGAAACACGTTACGTATGTCACTGTCGACCATATCTCGGTATTAGAAACAGTTAATGGCCAGCAAACAAACGCAGATCTCGCATTAAATAGCATCACCTTTGTTTTTGAATTTAGTGTCAACGTAAATTTTCTGATGCGTGTTATTTATCACATAAACTTAGTTCATTTGTGTAAAAGTGGTCTGCCAAAGTTTAGGTCAGGCTATACTGGTCCGTCACTCAAAAAAGGTTGCCGACCATTGGTGTACAGCATGTCACAATGATAAAAATATATTGTTAACCTAACAAATAGTCTACCGGAACCAGGTCCCTCAATTCAAAAGTCGTTAAAGTCGCTGCTCGTTTTTTGTCAATTACAAACTATGTCGGAAATCGGGAATCCCTCCATCAGTTTTCGACGGAGTCCTAGTAAAGTTTGCTGAACGATGTTTATCTATAATTTTTGTACAGAATTTTGTAAAAGTTGTACAAATATATTAATACCAGCGATTCTCGAACCAGAGTTAATCAGACTGTTTGTACTGACAATATGCGCCGATCGGAAATTATTCGACGAAATTGAATCTTCGGAAGTGATTGGATAAATTGTTCACATAGAGATTTTTTCGCAAGTTTAAAAAAAATCAGACTGAGCATGCAATCGCATGACGAAGAAAGAATTAACATTAAATGAATAAAATGTGTAAAAATTATAATACACGGAAATTCAGGAAAGTTGCCAAAACTTGATGATGACTTGCGTTTAAATATTGTTTTCATGTTGTGTTCAGAAAACTGAAATAGCTCTCTTCGCGGTATTAAAAAAGGGATTTCAGAAAGAAGCTTTAGGAAAAAGAGGTGACGAAAAAACACGAAGCCATAGCCCACGGGTCTGCTAAACAAAATTTAAAAACAGGTAGACATGACTCATCATATGAGGCACTCTAACCAAATTTGGTAAAATCAATCTGTTAAAAAAAGACTCGCTTGAACCGAACGCGTAAAAGCCATCATAAAAATGGTAATGTCCTTTTCGATTATTGTTGTTTTGAAAACAGCGTAGGTTGATACATAAGACTTTGTTTTCGTTCACCTACCCCAATGCTAACTTTCGTTGTAGTGAGTGTAGTGTTGTTTTTGAATAAAACATCAGCCCAACATCCATCATTGCCTGGCGAAAGAAAATGCTCTAAACCTTAAAATTACCAAACCAAAATTCGTTTTCCCTTGCCTACAAACATAAATACAAGAAATTCAAAAGAACATCCATCAAAATTTCCTGTACCTGGATTACTTATTGAAGGAAATTGTTAGAATTAAATTATTCTACTTTGCATGGTTGATATAATTAATGCGCGGTTGAAAATAACTCGAAAATTTAATAATATTTTTGTATCTTGTTGTTGTTGTTGTACCATATATAAAATTGTAAATATGATACTTTTTATATTCTAACACTGTAAAGAGCACGTAAAGCACGGAAATAACAAAATGAAACCAGATTATATTTTTTATCATTTCTGTACAACGTAGGTAGAAAACGGTCCATTGGTCGATATCCCGCCATGTAGCCAAACGACAAGAAATATTGTAATTGCAATTAGTAATTGTAATTTGTTTTGGATTTGATTTGGAAGTCGTAAGTCTTGGGAAATACATGGGATACATGTTTGGAACCACGTCTTCACTGCTATGTGTAACAGCAATCGTTTTGCAGAGCGGTATAGTTTCAAACTGAAATATTTATGGAGTAGGCCTTCAAAAACCAAAAATATTCAGCAATGAAAACTAATTACTCATAAAATAATGAGCACCTTGAGCTTGTTTTGCTAAAACAAGGCGCTTCCTAGCCTCTCAAACCTAATTTCCTCCGTTAATTTTTTCCAAAAATACAGATCTCGCCCAAATTTATATGTTTCCTTTTGATTGAGGATAATTTTGCACTGCATTGTGCTTTAACATTGCCCGCTGTATTATTGCATTTATACTTGGTTTTTAGGCGACCAAGTCAGGTCAATTCTCTCATATTAGATCTGAAATAATCATTGCAATTGACGTCGTGTCATGTATTTACGGAGGTTGGTGAAGTATAAAAGTCCAGAAATGGAAATCATTCTGGGTGAAAAAGTCATTAATAATACTATTTCTGGATTTATATACTTCATTTCCTTACCGAGGCGAAATATAGATTTTGAATAGCACCAAGTCACCAAGCCACGAACGTTGACCCGACGTGAATTCTTATCTCAATGTTTCTCAGTGATATTTTTCATGAATTTTACCACGAGTGTCTAAATTAGCGTCCATTTAATTTATGAATTATCATCTCTGCCTCATTAATTTTTGCGTGTGTTCTTTTTTCGTCTAAATGTGGTCCTGCATGCGAAACTCCGTGTTGCACTTGGAATGAAACTGTCTGCCAATCATAACAAAATTTTCTCACCCGTCTCTTGAATACGGCGTGAAAGCAACACCAAAATGCCACATGTAAATCTAGAATATGTTACAAGAATTTTATCACGAATGTCTAAATTAGCATCTATTTAATTTATAAATAATCTCTGCCTTATTATTTTTGCGTGTGTTCCTTTTTTGCGACATTGGTTTGCGCAGTTGGAAGCCAGTCAGTTTAATTAAACATTCCCGATTTCGGGCTTCTCATCGTTTAAATCTGGTCCTGCCTGTGAGACTCGAATTGAAACTACTTACCAATCAAAAGAACCGTCTCAACCGTAGCTAAGAATACGTTGTGATAGCAACACTAAAAGCTGCTTTCAATAATTGCACAATTTTCAAATGTTACCTGATTTTGAAACATGCCTCTCGCCTAAAATTTCTTGCCGCGCATTCACAGCGGGTTGTATCATCTTGCCAATGCAGAATAAAAAGTTTGCCGTAGCTTAGAGTTCAGCAAAAAAATTAGGGTTGTGGCAGGACAAATATAGTTACATTTAAATAAAAAAATTCTGAGCAAATATCACTAACCGGCCTTCCGACCCATCGGGTCATCCCCATCTCAGAGTTAAGTAATGCTTGCCATCCTATTGATTTACGATGTTTAGTTTAGTACTACACATTGCCAAGACATCATCAAAATCCTTCAAAACTAACAAATCTTTTCGATTTTTCACCTTTTAAAATCTTGTTTAAGATTGTTCTCCAAAATTTCTTGTTCAGACATTTTGAAAACTGTGATCACTGAATTCCTTACAATTCATTCTTTTCCAATGTCAAATGGACGCAATATTGTTGTTATAATGTTCCTAACCGAATGTAATCGTAGATAGTTGATGCAATGAACTGCATATCATTATTGAACATTTTGGCTTACGGCTTAGTACAAACACAACAGATATGGCTTAATTCTGCTTTAGGTGGTGAATTACTGACATGGTACATTTATTAGCCATTCGTTGATATTATTCAATATTTTTCCTAGTACTCAAGCCTATATTTCCAACTTGTTGTTTATCAGTCTATCATAATTCATCGCTCCCTTTTAAAAGGATTTGAACCTGGGTAACATACGAAGCCTTCTAAAGTGCTTCGCCGTCTCGTACGTGTACCAAGTATATCCAGGTACACCCACTGCAGTGACGGTGATATACGAAATGTGCGAGATGCACGGACAGGGCCGCTCCAGAAGTATGTGTACCAAGAGGACGCACAACCTGATAACCCTAACCTAGTACACATACTATGTTCAGGTTGTGCGCCATATTGGTACACATACTTCGGAAGTACCCAGACAGGAGCTAGGATTTAAAAGTAGAACAAAAGGAAGGAACGAAAATCTGGCGAGATAACCTAAAATAAATTATGCAAACAATAACTCCACGCCTATGATCTAGTCCAGATTGATAAAGGCATAAAACGTGCCCAAACGTTATTGGGTATATTGAATAAGAGGCTATTTATCAACAGCTTATGAATCGCTGCTATTGTCATATACAGTGCACGACAAGCATAATTTTTAAAGCGAACTTTACTGCAGTGTGAACTATAAATAATGAATTTATACAAAACTCCATATGCGTCTATAACTAGCAATGGCTGAACTGGAAACCCCAATCTGGCTTTAGTATGAATTCATAATATATCTAACAGAAATAAACAAATAATATGAATAAATCATCTATAACGGTAATGGTATTTAAAAAGGTAGAAGGCGTATGGCAGAACCTAAACTGGATTTGCTTACACACATAGCTATTATAAGATAACCCATTTCGTAGAATAAAGTCCCAAAATGACAGGGGTGAGTAAATAAAACGAATTAATTGCTTATAACGGAAATTATTCACTTTCTTGAGACAATAAACTGCAAGGAATAAAAAGGAATACTAAGGATTTGCCTGCATACATAGAAATACGTAGCCCAAGAGTGGGCTCCAACTAGCGATTGGTGTTAAACTGATTTTACTGGCTCAGATCGGGATCTTCTTTTTCGAATTACTTTCGACAAATCGAAAATTTTGACTATATATCCAAGTGTATAATGACTGTATAAAAATGTATATATCCAAATAGTTTTTATGTGGATTCTTCAATTATTGAAATCAATATTTCTTCTTAAGTCGTTCAAATTTTCTCCGACCATGGTTGTAAACTTCACATTCATGTCGCAAAAGTGAATTCTTCAATTTATCAATTGCGGTTTGGGATTGAATACCTTTCCGCCTAGTATCTGTCTCCTTCCGCCATCTTTTACCACTTCGCTTATATTATTTTAATGCTCCAGTGAAATAATTTAAAAGCATTTTTTCAAATAACTGTAATGTATTTTCAAATTCTTTTGTTGGTACAATTGCTTAGTAATGGCAATGGGTTTCTCAGATACGAAGTGAACATACTTTTCGTTTTGCAAAATTGTTGTTACTTATCGATTTTAATTTGTCTGTTTGTCTGTCTGTCTGTTGGATGCACGCGATATCTCACGAAAGCGAGATTGAATCTGCTCCAGATTTTGTATGTGCATTCACCATATGTCGGACCAGAAGCCTATTGATTTTGTATAATTAGCGTATAATTTGTATAATAATTCGTATAATTGTCGTATAATTAGCGAGTTATTGATTAATTAGTGATGGGACACAAAGTGCCATTATGGAGTAAGAGCGCTGTTTTGGGGATCCCCTAACTTTCGATCGATAAGTCTTCGGTCTCTGACCGATATTCTCGTTTTATTCGTTATTGCTGAATAATTGAAAAGGTACAAAAAATTGATTGACAAACCTATGTAAAGGGCTCTTCTTCAAATTTTAGCAAATCTGGAATGCTTTATATAAACTATATTCTATTAGTAACTTTTATTTAAACTGAATCAATTAAACAAATTTTCAAATTAATTCGTGGTATAGGTTCACTGGTTTTGAGAAAGAAGATTGGATTTAAAATTTCTTGAATGTTACTCACTCGGAGACATCTGGCAATTACATCTAAATTATAAGCAAAATAACAAACACTATTTTTGAATCCATCTGAAATATGAAAATAAATAACAAAATAGTATTCTTCAAAATCTGTACGCACTCTGTAGTACTAAGATTCTGGCAAGGGGGTTATGAGGCCATCGCTAAGTCAAAGAATTGTTGGACATAATTCTTATCTTAGTGATAAGGCTCATTATCTTACTCTGTTTTGGTTTATTGAAAACATTATTTATATTAGATATCTACGAATAGTTTTATCCGACAATAGAACATGTCGATCCATCAATCACTGGTCGCGCCTATTTCTGACCAAAGCGTAGTAATGATCTGCAACCAGCAAGACAATCTGCATATAGTCTATGAGCATCTCCCATCGGTGGCTTTTTTCACATGACTTTATGCTGAGCAATATGAAATAGGTAGAATCGCAATTTGAGTAAACTGACATCCAATTTGCCTTCTTGCGCAAACTTTTGCAATTTCCAGTTCGTCGGGCAAACTTATATCTATAGACGTAACTTATCGCGCCTAAAAACACAATTAGTGGGTTTGATGAACCTATGAATAACGAAAAACAAATAAAACTTAATTTACGCTTATATCGGCGATATATACTACAGATGAGGCGCCATTTAAAAATTGCTCATTTTACTGATAAAATTTTTGCGTTATGTTTGAAATTTGAACCATAGGAATTATTAAAACTGAAAATATTTGTCAGATTAATAAACTATCAAATTAAGTAAACAATTAACGGAAATGTCGAATCATATGTGTAGTACGTAATTACTCATTCGTTGTTTCAAAGATCGGCTATAAATCAGACCTTAATATTGGAAGGAAACAAACAATAATATTCTATTCAATGAGTCATTAACAATTGGCGCTGGATGTGATGGCACTAAATCGTAATCTTACTCCAAACCTCCACCAGTTTTGTTTCTATTAGGTCATATATAGGAACCATAGACGAAAGGATTTAAATAAACATTTAAATAAAATCTCTTTCGTGCCGTCTGGCGAAGTGCGCTTGCACATACATTCTTGTGAAATATTTATTTTTGGATAATTCCATTTTCCCAGGACTGAAAAATACTTAAACCTACTCTCCAGAAATTTGGTGGTTGCTTGCTTACTTACGACCTTGTTCGAAATTCGCAGTACCAGTATAAATCACTATTTAATAATCAGTATTCTGATGATCGAAGACTAAGGACCCATGAACATCTCACTCAGAGCTTGGTTCGGTAAACCAGGGAAATCCAATCCATAACATATAATGACTTATACAACTTAGTGAATGCTGAGTGGACGAAGTGCACATGACTTCGTTTAAAAACGAAGTAAACCTCCTCCGGCTCATAAATGTAGTAGTAGCCTGAAAATTCTTTGGTGCTACTTTGGTATGCGATCAAACGCATGGTAATCTTTTCTCAAGTTTATTAGATTCTATTGCGTTACGCAATGCGTCAATATTGGAGCGAATAATTACTATCTAAAATTTTCCGTTGTTCCTAAAAACTGAAAAGCCACGCATGCCAAAACCCCAATCAAGAAATATATTGCTATGTGACATAATATACAAATGTGTTATGTATTATTAATATGCAAAATTGAATCAAAGAGTAAAAGCACGGAGAATATATATACAAGCATTCAGCAATAGCAATATCACATAAGTATTATTAAATCAATGTAATTAGTTGTAAGTTTACGCCTGATAGGCCGTGATTGGTATTGCAATGTTTAAGAACTAGTTTTAATAAATTCGGACGTAACTTTGTTTACCAAGTTTGAGTCTCGTTTTACCTTTCTTTTATTAGATCGATTTGATTTGATATTTACTTGCATTTATTTTACAAATTATTTCAATCCCGGTCATTTCATTTTTTATTTCAACCCTATCAACCGAAAGAAATTTTATAGAAACTTGAAAACGAATATGCAAAACACTACGCGAATAAACCTAATTTAACACATGAAAAAAAAGCATATTTCTTTGTATATTTACCAATTGGCAGAGAGCAAAACAAATCTATGTTTTTGAAGATATCAAAAAGAAAGTGAATACACCGGAATTTACAAATCCAGTGGCTTCTTAGAAACAAGTGCCTGCTTGTTATCATTGTAAAGGCCGAAGATCTAAAACAACTCGGAAGCATTTTTATGAAAATATCAACTGTTGGGAGCTTCATGTTATATATAACATGCCATACATTTATGTCACATATACTTGTCACATTTGCCAATATTAGGTTTCTCACTATCACAGGAAACCTTTTTCAATACTCCGATTGTGTGAGAAGAAAGTAAAGAAGGATTTTCACAAATATACCAAGAATGATGAATTCGGTAAAAAAGGTTTATTCATCTGGCGGAGCAAGGATGTCTTCCGGTCATCAGTATAGATATGTTGTGGGAATAGTGAGCCAGCTTTCCACGCGATATAATCGGGAATGGCAACTTATCGTCAAAACTAAGTGAAACAGTGTTAAAATGTGTTTCACCAAATACAGAATTTGAAATATAATTCAAACATAAGGACATCTTGAATACATTGAATTCTATTTTTCACAAATGACGCCGTGAAATTTGCTTGTAGGTGGATCGTTTCCCATTCCTTGTCTGCTGGATGATGGGTCAGTTTGAACGTGGATATACAAACCTGATTCTCCTGCGTTCGGAAATCCACCAGTCCACCACTTGACATACGACGCCCTTGTTCCGTCTCGCATGAGTACTGCATTCGTCTGTTTAATACAGATTTTAAAGTATGACAAATGATTTAATTTAGAAATCCTATCCATAAGATGTAATTTAACATTAGAATCGTTCCAAATGCCAATAATAAAAAAAATTTAACATAAAATTTATTACATCGTGTTGCGGAAAATGTTCGTGGTAAGCTACTTACTGATATATCGACTTGCATGCCTGTCCAAATAAACGTATCTGCCGATATTTTTCTGCGAATATCAGCCATCAGGTCGTTCAGATGTTGCTCGTTATAAACATTTGCAGGAAGCCCATTGTTTACTCCACAAATTCTTTTCGCTTCATCCACATTGATATCCTTAGATGAATGCACTACTGACCAGAAGCAATGACCTAGATATTGTACGGGACAAAGTCCTGTAGAAAAACAATGCAAAATTTTCCGTTAAACTTTCCGTTTTTCTAGCATTGGAGACTTAAGAATAAATCAGGCAACGTCAACTACTAGAGTTTGGTCGCTTGAATGACATAACATGTGGATCCTAATACTGCTTTGGCCACTTATAATAACTCTACTAATTCTGTTCGTTTCACTTTTAGCTTAAGGTTTGTGATTTAGTTTTTAAATAAATTAAAAGTGTTAAACGTTTTCATACAGACAAATACAAATAAACACTAATATTATATTAAATCATTTATCTCTCTATAACGCAGAAACTTGTTTATTTATAAGATCGTTCAATCTGTTAATGATAGTCTTTGTGCATATTTTATAATAAACGTTGATGATTGTCATTATAGGTTTATTTCTCTTGTGTTGATTACTGTTACGAAATAAATCCACAGATACTTCGTCAGAAATAACTTTTTTTGATAGTGTACCTTGTAACTTCAGCTGCCTGTGAGGATCGGAAACAGTTCTATTCATTTTTCGAATCATTTCTTCCATTTTATTTATTCTTCCAACCAATCCCGTGTTCACTTTATTGCATTCTGTAAAGTAAGATGAAATCTTTTACACGACCCAGCCTACTAACTAAACACATATTATATTGTAATTTAACCAGAAAACAAGTAGGCTACATGCGTATCAAAGAAATATAAAAGACATCGCTGGAGTGTGCATTCTAGTGGCAATAGAGCTGACATAATCTCAAGTTTAAGATACTGGTCACACCACATTCCAATAAAATGAGAGACATTTGTGCAAACTTTTGTTCAAAGAAAAGGCTCGAAAAACGTTTATCGGCACAAGCTGTATCATAGATTAACCGAAACTAGGCTTCGAACATTGGGACTTGTCGTATTATCCTAATTTCTATAGTGTATTGATTATTACTTGAAGACCTATAGATGCTTAATTCCCATTGTTACTTATCGATCTTAAGATCGGTAAGTATTTTGATGGGTATTATTACTTATCGATCTTAAGATCGGTAAGTATGTTGATAGGTATTTTTACTTATCGATCTTAAGATCGGTAAATATGTTGATAGGTATTTATCCGTCTGTATGTCTGTGTGTTAGATGCACGCGATATCTCACGAAAGCGAGGTTGAATCTGCTCCAAATTTTGCATGTGCATTCATCATAGCTCGGATCAGATGCCTATTGATTTTGGATGGATTATGTCTTATAATTAGCGAGGTATTAATTAATTATTTATGGGACACACGGTGTTACTATGGAATAAGACCACTGTTTTGGGAGATCCCCTAACCTTCGATTGATAAGTCTTCGGTTTCTAACCGATATTCTAGTTATTTTCTTAAGATGATAATTATGGCCTAATATAAGTAACTCACCGATCGTTTGTTGCATGAAGGATATGTTCTTCGCAACTTGTTCTCCGGAATTCTTAATCAAGCCGATCAAGTTTTTCTGACAATTTACTGTTATTGAAAACAAACGTTAAATGGTTAGTTTGTGAAATCTGACATAAGTAAAGTGTCTTATGCGGATTAAAGACGCCGGTAGTCGCTGAGACAGTGGCGTATCTAGGGTGTGGCAGCCATGGGCTCGGTTTGGATATGGGCGCAAAATGAACGAAAAGTTTTAATCGTATAAAAGTCAAATTTGAATTAAACAAAACTCGTATTTTCACTTAAATAATACCGTATAAATATCCCAATTAAACAACAGTCGTTAAAAATTGTCAGCCAACGATCAAGGCGGCGCCTTCGGCATTGGCATTGGCGCCACGTAGATACGCCACTGCGCTGAGGATAAGAATAGGCCATGTCTGCGAATGGGTGCAATTTATTTATTTGCATAGATATTTCGAAGCCATTTAGATGATTTTTTTCCTATTTATCAAATAAAACATACATATTACGTCATTTGCAATTCGAGCGCTTTTCTTATGTTTACTATAGATTCGATATGATTGTCTTACCTCGTTTATCATCTAAATCTGCTAAATTCTTTGCAATCGTTTCGTATCTTTGAGACAATCGTTGAATGTTATTCATGGCCTGACTTTGAATGCGATCGAGTAGTTGCTTTGAGGAATTCATTTCCTTCTTTTGTTCGCTGGTGATGTTTTGCAAGATCATGATTTCTAAACATTATAATATCGGAATTTTTTATGAATGGATAATCGCTTAACATAATATAGAATAAGATTTTTTTTTTGTGTGTACCCGACCAGGGTTAGGGCATAATTTTATTTCGATTTTCTTTATTTTAGGTGTATTACGAGTTTGAGGACTGTCTGTGTTAGTCAAGTGAATATGCCCCCTGCCCATAGGTTTCAGTCCCTTTACACAACTTGATGTAAAGTAGGTGAAAAAAATTAGTTACCTCTATATTGGTACACATACTACTGGAGCGCCGAATTTTATATTTAACCCGGACAGAGGAAAGGCGGTTCAATCATATAGATTTTTGTTTCAGTACTATTAAAGAGTACTTTAGCGGAAAAAATAAACTCCGCTGACTTTCGCAGAGGACAATAAACACCCAATATCTGTGATGCCAAATGTTCCAATATTGTAGAGTTGCACAATTGAATTTCGCTTAATTGTAATTAATTGAAATACACCTAAATTCCTAATAACGATTAGAATCCAAATTGAGATTATCAAAGAAATACAGTCCTTTTACAATTTCAATTTTGTTATGAAGTCGGTTCTCAATATATTTTAAAGCAGGTTTTTTGTTTTATAATCAGTAATTGTTTAAGCGAGGGTCAAAACAATATATGGTATCGATATATTCCCTTCGCACTTTTAAGAATTTTTCAAAGACTTCATGGACATCATAATATATACAATCATCAGAGAACGCAGGAACGCGTTTTGAAACTCTCCGGGGCAGGAATTTTAGACAAACAGTGGTAATCGAAGTAGGAATTCAAATGAGATTCTAAGCAATCACAATCAAAGGAGCTCGCACACGCTAAATGGTGGTTTAGTTTTAGTTTTCTTGGATTTAGAAGATCGAAGTTTTTAAAGGACTAAGATTTTGAAGTCAAGTGTGATTTTCCAGACCGTTTATCCGTGTTTTAAAATAAACGACTCTAGATCTTCGGGCGGGCTATATTTTTCACATTTTTCAGGGATTACTAAGAGCCATCTTTGTGGGATCATACTAACGCATATAGTGGAAATAGGCGCAATATAAGCTAACCTTCGTTTGAATCTTCAAGTTTAGTTGTCGCCTGTGCAAAAAAAAAATAAGATTCACTATGTTTTGTTTCGAGTCTTTGTTTATGAACTTGAGTAATTGGCTGTAAATTAAAGAAGGATTTGCTTATTGAAACAGCAAATTGAACTTTAGGCAAAATATTTTCAATTTCGTGAGGTCACACATCAATAGGAGTTACTACAGTCAGCAGCTTACTCCGAAAATAAGAACGTTAGAATGATTCTAAACGAAAAGCATTTTTATTCCATTTACATATTAATAAAAGTAAAATATACAAATTTTAAACAGGGAATATACAAGTATGGAAATTCTTTGTAGTTGGGAAGTTTCTATTATACGTATCTGCTGACTTACTTCAACGTATTACAAACTCTATATTGTGACGTCACCATGCGGATATCGCAAGATTTAGATTTCAATATCTATTTACAGCACGGTCTTCCCCATCGACATTGTTTTAGCTTTTATGCTAGCTTGACAAAAATAACTCAATTCTACCAAGTTGCAACAACGAAACAAGTTAAATATTATTAAAATAATAATAGTGATACCTGAACCAAGAAGATAGTGATGCATATAAGACAAACAAATAACAGCGACATAAGAATCAAGAATCCCACGGTTTTCCCAATATTCGATCTTTTTCCACTTGATTTAATTTCCTTACTCTCGGCAACGGCAACTGTACCTAAAAAGATTGGGGAAATTAACACTAGCAAATCAAAGTTTCGCAGCACCTGTGATTTTAAACACTGAATTTCCCATCTTGCCCTTTATATGAAGTGGAATCTAGAGTCTGTAAGTTTTATTTCCAATTTTTGATTGATATCTGGGTTATTTTAGATATGTTTTATTAGAGGCTTGTGTGAGATGTGTAGTGTGAAATCACAATTTTGATACAGGTAAACTTACACCAATTCCACACCCCACGGGTGTGCAACCTTTAATACAGCCGGGCCAGATACAAATGACTAGGTGGAAAGGCGGGTCGAACCTCTATTTGAGGTAAGATTTCTAGTAGTTGCAAGAACAAAATAACATTGTAATGTCATAGGCTTAGATATTAGAAAGACTTTGCAACGCAAAAAGATTGGAATTGCTCGCGGGCCGCAGACTATTCAAAATTGGCACTCAATATGCGGACCGGACATTTTTTTTTGGGGGCCGCATTTGGCCGCGGGTTGCAGGTTGCGCATCTCTCTAATAATAAACAAATGAGCAATGCTCATATGTACGGACACTAAGGTCGTGTTTCAGTAGGGGGAAAATTTTAAAGAAAGCATCGGACCATGGGACTCTGATGAGAAAATTAAAAAAAAAATAAGTAGCAGCTTTTTAGCGGCTCCTTCCATCTTTAAACACTAAAAATTTAAAATTAGACCATCATTAGCGACCCAAACAACCACAACAACAAGATTTAAAAAAAAAAACGATTCAAATGTACACGTGTCCAATAACGATTTTACCTGTTTCAATATTTCCTTCCATTTGTATAACACGAGGGAGGGAGTTTTCGTAAATAGGATCTTGGACTGGTTCGTCTTGTTGTTGAGACCCAATCGCCATATTTTCAATCCCAGCATTTGGATGAAATCTGACTATCGGACATTCGTAAGCCATAGCTATTATTTCCTATTTGTTGTCCTTCGCAAATAGAGGTATATGAAAGTTGAAAGTTAATTTTTTTTTTCTTATTATATATATATATCATAAGAACTTCGCAATGAATGCATTTCGTTCGGTGCAAGTATTTATCACACTTTAAATAGGTTAGCACATTTAGTATCCAGCATATCGCTCAAATATTGATTTCAAAATATTGAATTGATTTGTTCTGAAGAAGGGTTATTACTGGAGTGGCAGTCGTTTTTTTCGAACTCGTTGCAATCAAAATTTTGGGATTTGTTGAGTCGAATCTTCAGAATTTTGAGTGTGATAATTGAATCAAAATTCCCTACGGAGGCTCGAGAAAAAATTTAGTTTACTGAACGTTCTTCAGTCTATTATGGAAAGTCTGAATACGCCAAAGTTTTTGTCATCAAGATTTGATTTTATCGGTAGTTCGGAGCTGGAGTCACAATTACTATCAAATTCGAGTTCGGTTCAAATTTATTTCAACCCGGAGTCTATTGTCAATTTTAACCGTCTCCATATTCTGACTCCAAATCCCAAGCAATAGGGCAATATTCAGATAGATAGACACAAAGGCCAAAACGAATTAATACGGGTTTAAATTCTTTCACAGTATCGTGTACGGAATCGCGGTCTTCGCGACTTCAACTGACCACATCGCAATGAGCGCGAACGCGGAACCGCCACAAGTTGCGCAATTTTTAATATGATGACATCATCACATACAAACTAACAAATCCGAAGAGCTCACAGAAATTTTTAAAATAAATAAAAGTAATAGTCTTCTAGCGATAACAACAATCTTTCACCACTGAAAATTACAAAGCAATTGGTCCAGGAATTTGAGAAAGAGGCGATTTCCCCACAACAACAAGAAAACGAATATAATTAAACTGCAATAACGTAATACTAAAACGATCTATACTTTCATCTTGTGTCCAATAAACGATGAAACCTCCTCGAAGCAAACATTCACAAACTGATTCAACGTTTCATACTATTGTTGGACGAATTTGACATTTCCCTAACCTGACATTCCTGCTATCGGTCTATAGGGCGTATAGTTCACCATATTGTTGGGACGTCTTATTGTCTTTCTGCTCGTGATATTCATATACACCTCCTCTTTAACGTAAACTCAAACTCATTTTATATTTATTGAGAAACCGTTAAAAGTTACATGAAATTCAATATCGTTAACTCAATATAGTTTCTGAGATTTTTGTCAAATGCCTGATTAATTTTAAGTAAGAATTCACGCAAAGGGATTTTCAGCCAAATAATTTTGAGGCATACGACTCAGGCATATCTCAAGTCATCAGCGAGAACCTTGTCCATTCATTTTCAAAATTGCGCTTTTCTAAATAACTAATAGACCTAGATATTACATGTCGTGTAAGACTGACTTGAATCGTCTCAGTCACAAATGCACAATTGAATCGATGACAAAGTGAAAATCAAATTACGTCCATGTCACTGCGATCAGTTTTGGTCGATCAGCATAAATATAACGAACTAGATTCAATGAATAGCCTTTTCTTGAATGATGAATGATTCATATGTTCCAATATACAGGAAACTAAATTTTATAAACGACGATTTGCTTTACATATAACCTTACGTATCACCCGTCGCTTGAATATGGCGTGAAAGCAACACCAAAATGCCACATGCAAACCTAGTATATTTACAAAAATTTTATCACAAATGTCTAAATTAGCATTCATTTAATTTATAAATCATCTCTGCCTTATTATTTTTTGCGTGTGTTCCTTTTTTGCGACATTGGTTTGCGCAGTTGGAAGCCTGTCAGTTTAAACATTCCTGATCTCGGGCTTCGTCGTTTAAATCTGGTCATGCCTGTGAGACTCCGTTTCGCACTCGAATTGAAACTGCTTACCAATCAAAAGAATCGTCTCAACCGTAGCTAAGAATACGTTGTGATAGCAACACCAAAAGCTGATTTTAATAATTGCACAACTTTTCAAATGTTACCTGATTTTGAAACATGCGTCTCGCCTAAAATTTCTTGTCGCGCATTCACAGCGGGTTGGACCACCTCGATAGGGTTGGTAACGTGCCATACATATACTGCCAAGAATATGCATATAGCGCCAACTGAATATTCATATACCGTCAATGTTATATACATATACAGCCAATTAATATCCAAATACAGCCATTTTGGTGATTTACAATTACTGCCAAGTCATATGCATATATAGCCGAATCAATATATAAATAAAACAATCAAAATAAGATAGATTTACCTATTTATACCGGGAGAGAAGAAAGCCGAACCACGGCCGCTCGTCCGGTTACCATTTCATGTCGGGTATGGGATTAGCTAGGTATTTGTTTTCGGAAGCATGGACTTGATGGTGGAGGAAGCTGTAACCGTCAAGCGGTTACTTGAACCACCCTACGGCAGCAAGGAGACCAGAAATTTATTCGCACACAACCCTCCCCGCATGGGATTCAAAACTGCGAACCCACGCAGATTAATCAGATTTGCGGTGGCGAGCGTATTCCTAACGCTTAGTACGATGAGTCACACCGCGTAAACTGCCAGTGTTAATATCATAATATATACCCCACAACAGCTGGTCATTGATTACACAAGAAATGTGCTGGCTGAAAATCGCTCTTCAGTGAACTATTCTTTGGCTAATGACAATAAACTATTCACCAACTAATCGAATTAAAGCTTGGTGGAAAATGAAAAATATAAAACTGCCAATGTGCGTAGTTCTTGAGAAATATCCAATATGCACCAACTTAGTTCTTCGGAGATATTCAATAAGCGCCAAATCAAGAAATATGCTGCATAAAAATCTATTTTTGAGGAACTATTTTTTGGCTATTGGCAATAAACTGTCCACAAAATAATCAAATAAACGCATGGTAGGAAATATAAACATAAAACTGCCAGTGCGCTAGTTCTTGAGAAATATCCAATAGGCGCCAAGTTAGTTCTCTTGAGAAATATCCAATAGGCGCCAACTCAGTTCTTCAGAAATATCCAATAGGCGCCAACTTGGTTCTTCAGAAATATCCAATAGGCGCCAACTTGAATCTTCAGAAATATCCAATAGGCGCCAACTTAGTTCTTCAGAAATATCCAATAGGTGCCTACTTGGTTCTTCAGAAATATCCAATAGGCACCAACTTAGTTCTTCAGAAATATCCAATAGGCGCCAACTCAGTTCTTAAGAAATATCCAATAGGCGCCAACTTAGTTCTTAAGAAATATCCAATAGGCACCAACTTAGTTCTTCAGAAATATCCAATAGGCGACAACTCAGTTCTTAAGAAATATCCAATAGGCGACAACTCAGTTCTTAAGAAATATCCAATAGGCGCCAACTCAGTTCTTAAGAAATATCCAATAGGCGACAACTCAGTTCTAAAGAAATATCCAATAGGCACCAACTCAGTTCTTAAGAAATATTCAATAGGCGACAACTTAGTTCTTAAGAAATATCCAATAGGCGCCAACGTGATTCTTCAGAAATATCCAATAAGCGCCAACTTAGTTCTTCAGAAATATCCAATAGTCACCAACTTAGTTCTCCAGAAATATCCAATATGCGCAAACTTAGTTTTTCAGAAATATCTAACAGGCGCCAACTTAATTCTTCAGAAATATCCAATAGGCGCCCACTTGGTTCTTCAGAAATATCCAATAGGCGCCAACTTGGTTCTTCAGAAATATCCAATAGGCGCCAACTTGGTTCTTCAGAAATATCCAATAGGCGCCAACTCAGTTCTTAAGAAATATCCAATAAGCGCCAACTTGATTCTTCAAAAATATCCAATAAGCGCCAACTCAGTTCTTCAGAAATATCCAATAGGCGCCAACTTAGTTCTCCTGAAATATCCAATAAGCGCAAACTTAGTTCTTCAGAAATATCCAATAGGCGCCAAATTGGTTCTTCAAAAATATCCAATAGGCGCCAACTTAGTTCTTCTGAAATATCCAATAGGCGCCAACTTGGTTCTTCAGAAATATCCAATAGGCGCCAACTTAGTTCTTCAGAAATATCCAATAAGCGCCAACTCAGTTCTTAAGAAATATCCAATAGGCGCCAACTTAGTTCTCCTGAAATATCCAATAGCCGCCAACTTAGTTCTCCTGAAATATCCAATAAGCGCAAACTTAGTTCTTCAGAAATATCCAATAGGCGCCAACTTGGTTCTTCAGAAATATCCAATAAGCGCCAACTCAGTTCTTCAGAAATATCCAATAGGCGCCAACTTAGTTCTCCTGAAATATCCAACAAGCGCAAACTTAGTTCTTCAGAAATATCCAATAGGCGCCAACTTGGTTCTTCAGAAATATCTAATAGGCGCCAACTCAGTTCTTAGGAAATATCCAATAGGCGCCAACCTGGTTCTTCAGAAATATCCAATAGGCGCCAACCTGGTTCTTCAGAAATATCCAATAGGCGCCAATTTAGTTCTTAAGAAATATCCAATAGGCGCTGTTGGGAAGTCTGATGAGCAGATTCTTTACAGATTACCAACTTGAGTGTCTTTGTATAAATCCAACGTTTGTGAATGAAGCATAACACATTTAACCTAATGTAAGTCTAACTGTTAACAAAGATCTTAATACAACCAAATACTCCAATCAGTTAAATAGAAAATAACACAAACATGTATGATACAGGTAGAGAGAAATGGCATAGAAACAGAATGGCAGAAATGGCATACCCCAATATCTCCCCTTCGTAAAGGAAAAAGATATTTGTTTTTCAAAATATCACAAAATGACAAAGTGAATAAATAACGAAATAGCAACAGGTAAAAAAACATTTGAACAGCAATAAACAAAGAAATAAAAATTGTTCAGTATTCATTATCAAATGTCTTATTTTATCACATAGAACAGTCAGTATAGTCATGTTCATTCAGACAGCCCTGGCTTGTTGTAAGGCTGTAGGCGTCTCAAGGCCAGAGGTAATCTTGGTGGGTGCGTGGCTGGACGAGAAATAGCTGAGAGATTAGTTTGGTTTGACAAAGGGCGAAAAGGTGGGGGCCCCGAATTTGGAGGGTGGTTAGCTCTGGAGATATGGCTAAAATGTGGCAGGTTGGGTGATATGGGAATTGTAGCTTTGGGTTCGAACAAAATAGGCTTTAGGAATCTCCGGTTTCGTGTGACTGTTCTTCCAGATCCATCCATTCTAATCAAGTATTTACGGTGTTTGAAGCATTTCACAACTTTTCCTGACCTGTCCCATCTTTTGTTGATGGGATTTTGGATTGAAACGTTTGTTCCTTCTTCTAAAAATGGTAGGTCGTGTGCATGTTTGTTGTATTCAGTTTGTAGGTCAATATATTCCTGAGAAAGAGTTTTTTCTCTGGCTTTGGCTGCTTGTGTCCACAGTGGATTGAGCCGTAGGTTTGATGGGTGAATAGGTAAGAAGTCCCTCAGATGCCGAGAAAACAAAAGTTGTGCTGGACTGAGTCCAATATCACGGAGAGGGGTGTTTCGATATTGAAGAAGTGCTTCGCCGAATGAACGACTTTTTGGGGAACCGTCTGGCAGTAAATTGTCCCGGATGAGTCGTTTGGCTGTTTTTACGGCAAGTTCAGCTCGCCCATTTGATTGTGGATAGTGTGCTGACGAGATTCGACCTTTCACACCACAAATTTCCAGAAATTTCTTGAATTCCTCTGAAGCAAACTGAGGGCCACCATCAGTACTGAGTTCTTCAGCACAGCCAAAGCGCGTGAAAAGTTGTTCGAAAACAGGAATGATGCGGTTTGTGGAAGGTGATCGGTGAAAGTGGGCAATTTCAATCCATCCACTGAATCTGTCTGTGATTGCTAAGTAATCGTTACCATTTAGATAAAATAGGTCAGCACAGATTTGTTGAAAAGGCTATTGGGGTGAAGGTGTTGGTATGATAGTTTCTTGAACTTGAGATGGTGCAATATAGGAGCAAGTGGAGCAAGAAGATTTGAAGTTGAGAATGCATTTGTTCATTCCCGGCCAGTACACACAATCTTTTGCCCTAGCGACCATATTTGTGCAGCCCTGGTGGGCACTGTGTAGTGTATGGAGCACAGATGATCTGAGCTGTCGAGGGATAACGAATCTTTTGTTATCTAAAACAATGATCTTGTTGTCGAAACAAGATAGTCTGTTACGTAGTTCCCAATAGGAGCGAACCTCCGGTGAAGTGGCACTTCTTGTGGGAGGGAATCCAGAAGAAATAGTTTCATGTAACAGCTTATGTGATTTGTCAGCTTGACAAGCGTTTTGAAGCCTATCGATAGTCATTGCCCGATCCGTAAGAGGTCCATTCTCGTTTTCAATGTAACAATTTAAGGCTTGTATTGCATCGTGCATGAGAGACCAAGTGGTGTCGTCCTCTAGTTCAGCAGCAAAGAGGTCTTCATCAGTTGGATTAGAGGCAGAAAGTACTGGATTCCTTGAAAGCGCATCTGGCCCTCTGTGCCATTTTCCACAACAGTGGTGTATGGAGAAATCGTATTGAGAAACTTTTGATCTGAATCTCAGCACGCGTGGGTTGCTGATGTCAGATAGTTGTCGGTTGCTGAACAATGGGACGAGGGGTTTGTGATCGGTTACTACAATGAGATCTTTACAGCCGAGGATGAAAGACTTGGCATGGTCTAAGCTCCAAGCAACCACAAGCGCTTCGCCTTCGATGGGTGCATAGTTTCTTTCAGCTCGTGAAGTGTGCCGAGAGCCGGCGTATACGAGATGCCAACCATCAGGGCAACAATTTGGGGCTTCATTTGTACCGCAGGTGCAATATTTCTGTAGAAGTAGATATCCAATGCCGTCCTTGCTCCAGTCGCATTTGAATCAAAGATGGTCGATGAAGGTCAAATGATTTGATCCCTTCTTCACATAGGGTGATAAGTTTCGCTTTCGATTTCTCAAATATAGATTAAAGAGTGTCGTCCCATATGAATTTGGATCCCTTTTTTATTAGGTCGCGAAATGGGAGCATAATGGGGGAGATGGCGTAAGCCCATGATATTTGATTTACCAAGCCGTGCCAACTTCGAGCGTCGTGAATGTTTGTCGGAGGTGGGAAGTTTTTGATGGAGTCAAGAAGCGCTGGGGCAGGTGCAATCCCAGCAGGGGTTATTTTAAGGCCAGCAAATATGATGGTATCCTGACAGAATTTGAATTTATCATGATTGAATACTATCCCCTTTTGAACGCTCAGTGTGAGAAAATCCCAAACTTGATAGAATGATGATTGAATGTCACTCTCATATAGGCATAGGTCATCCACTACATGCTGTACTTTTTCAATGTTTGACTCTTCTAGAATGAGATCGAGGTTGCGATTGAAAATATCTCCTGCAGATTTAAAACCTTGAATAAGGCGTGTGTTCATAAATCTTCCCCAGGGTGTGATGAACGTTGTCAGTGGTTGATTTTCCTCATCTAGTGGGACGCTATGATAGCCATCAGTGATGTCCAAAATAGACTTTTTCGTGTTAGGAGGAATTTTGCAGGCAGCTTTGAATGGAGATGGATTATAGTGAGCTTCTCGTATGCACTGGGCGTTCAATTTCTGTAAATCAATAGTTCGCCGGATAGATCCATTTTTCTTCAAGAGTGTGACCATGGGTGAACACCATGGTGTGATCATGCCTGGAGGTACGGGCTTTACTATGCCTTTTTCGACATCGTCCAGTAGTTTTTGCTTTGCTGGTTTCTCCATATGTATGGGTATTGGAATCGGTGTGTGGCGTGCATATGGGATAGCCTTCGGTTTGAGGTAGATGTGTGCAGGTGGTCCCTGCATTGTGGGGAATGGTGGAGATCGGTCAAAGGCCCAGAATGTACTGTTTCAGTCTAGTTATGTTGTCCTCAGTTGGAGGAAAAGGAATGGACATAGGTCTGGTCGGTAGTGATTGAACCCGTTGATTTGTGATTGAGGGTTTTGTGGGAGACCTTGTGCTCGTAAGAGAGTTTATTGAGCTGGCATTAGGTGATGGCAGTGGAAAACTCTTCGGTAGGATGTCCAATGCTATACATGCATCTTTGCTTAAATATAGATGGCGTAGCTTTATCCCAGATTCAGTAAAGTATAGTTGTTGTTTTGTTTGTTTACCATATCCAATAATATTTATGTTTACGTTGGCATAGCAGTAAGCTTTGATAGTACTACCTCCTACAATGCGAATGCTTTTGTTACATTTTTGTAGAACTCTCTTCGATATGTGCAAATATGAAATATATGGATGTTCAGCGACACATATTGATGCTCCACTGTCCGGTAGTGCTGTCACAGGTTTGGAGCAGATGCTGTTTGCTGTAGACGAAGTATGAGAGATCTGAATTTTGATTTCAGCTAATGAGGAGTGTGGATCTCCAACGTTATAAAGTGAAATTACGCTCAGATTTGCTTTTTCATCCACAGAATCTGAGTCTGACTGGGACTCGGATGATGTCATGGACTGTGCCTGTATTGCATTGCTTTTTGCGGAGAAGCATACTTTCTTGTAATGATTATCTTTTCGACAGTGAGAACAAGTTTTTTCCCATGCTGGGCCTCGATTCTTCCTGTCCATTTCTGTGGATCCATGATTAAGACTGCCACATCCCCTACATGCAATGCGTCCTGAAGATGACTTCTTGCTAGGGCTTCTCTTTTGACGTTGTCTTTGTGTGGCGAAGTGTGATACAGAATATGATTGTGTGTGGCAGTGTATCGTTTCTTGATTTTGAATAGCCGATTCGTAAGCGGTGGCATACTTAACAACTTCCTCTAAGGTAATAAGGGCCTTTTTGTCTGCGCATTTGGACAGTATGTCAGCCTGAAGGGTTGTGTTGCAGATGCCCTTGATGAGCTGATCCCGAACGTGCCAGTCGGTTTGATCAAACTTGCATGCTTCGCTTGGGCATATGTATTCGCAGTCGTGTGCCACAGAAAGCAGTCTGGCTACAAACTGTGTGACTGTTTCCCCAGTATGTTGCTGCATGTCCATGAATTTTGTTCTGTGCGTAAGAGGATTTAATTCTAGTGTGACAATGTTTCTGATTTTAGATAGGAATTCCTTTTCGGTTAAGTCTCTGAACTCTGAACATGTGTTGTTGATGATTTTTTGAACTGCCTGATCACAAACAGAGTAAAGTAAATCATTGGCATGAACACTTGCATGTGGTTGAAGGTTCTTGAATGTTGTCCACACGGATAAAGCAGTGCGAAAATCAGAACTAGACATTCTAGAATTCAGGTAACTTTACGGGCAGATTTAGTTTGGTGGGCTGAGAAGAGTTGGATATGTTTTGCTGAGAATGATTCAATATTTTAATTTGATGTGCTAAGATTGTTATACCCAAATCACTTTCAAGAGTATTTTTGTCCAGCTGTGGTAATTCAGTCTCAGTGAGCTCATTAGCATGAAATGTATTTCCATATTCATCGGATCTCTCATCGGGGATGCCGAGAGATTTGAAAAAAGTACTCCAGCTGGTAGCATCTGTTAGTCGCAGCGCCATGTTGGGAAGTCTGATGAGCAGATTCTTTACAGATTACCAACTTAAGTGTCTTTGTATAAATCCAACGTTTGTGAATGAAGCATAACACATTTAACCTAATGTAAGTCTAACTGTTAACAAAGATCTTAATACAACCAAATACTCCAATCAGTTAAATAGAAAATAACACAAACATGTATGATACAGGTAGAGAGAAATGGCATAGAAACAGGATGGCAGAAATGGCATATCCCAATAGGCGCCAACTTGATTCTTCAGAAATATTCAATAAGCGCCAACTCAGTTCTTAAGAAATATCCAATAGGCGACAACTTAGTTCTTAAGAAATATCCAATAGGCGCCAACTTGATTCTTCAGAAATATCCAATAAGCGCCAACTCAGTTCTTAAGAAATATCCAATAGGCGCCAACCTGGTTCTTCAGAAATATCCAATAGGCGCCAACCTGGTTCTTCAGAAATATTCAATAAGCGCCAACTCAGTTCTTAAGAAATATCCAATAGGCGCCAACCTGGTTCTTCAGAAATATCCAATAGGCGCCAACCTGGTTCTTCAGAAATATCCAATAGGCGCCAACCTGGTTCTTCAGAAATATCCAATAGGTGCCAACTTAGTTCTTCAAAAATATCCAATAGGCGCCAACTTAGTTCTTCAAAAATATCCAATAAGCGCCAACTCAGTTCTTAAGAAATATCCAATAGGCGCCAACCTGGTTCTTCAGAAATATCCAATAGGCGCCAACCTGGTTCTTCAGAAATATCCAATAGGCGCCAACTTAGTTCTCCTGAAATATCCAATAAGCGCAAACTTAGTTCTCCTGAAATATCCAATAAGCGCAAACTTAGTTCTCCTGAAATATCCAATAGGCGCCAACTTAGTTCTTCAGAAATATCCAATAGGCGCCAACTTGGTTCTTCAGAAATATCCAATAGGCGCCCAGCCAACTTAGTTCCTCAGAAATATCCAATAAGCGCCAACTCAGTTCTTCAGAAATATCCAATAGGCGCCAACTTAGTTCTCCTGAAATATCCAATAGGCGCCATTTTAGTTCTTCAGAAATATCCAATAGGCGCCAACTTGGTTCTTCAGAAATATCCAATAAGCGCCAACTCAGTTCTTCAGAAATATTCAATAGGCGCCAACTTAGTTCTCCTGAAATATCCAATAAGCGCAAACTTAGTTCTTCAGAAACATCCAATAGGCGCCAACTTGGTTCTTCAGAAATATCCAATAGGCGCCAACTCAGTTCTTGAGAAATATCCAATAGGCGCCAACCTGGTTCTTCAGAAATATCCAATAGGCGCCATCCTGGTTCTTCAGAAATATCCAGTAGGCGCCAACTTAGTTCTTAAGAAATATCCAATAGGCGCCAACTTGATTCTTCAGAAATATCCAATAAGCGCCAACTCAGTTCTTAAGAAATATCCAATAGGCGACAACTTAGTTCTTAAGAAATATCCAATAGGCGCCAACTTGATTCTTCAGAAATATCCAATAAGTGCCAACTCAGTTCTTAAGAAATATCCAATAGGCGCCAACGTGGTTCTTCAGAAATATCCAATAGGCGCCAACCTGGTTCTTAAGAAATATCCAATAGGCGCCAACCTGGTTCTTCAGAAATATCCAATAGGCGCCAACCTGGTTCTTCAGAAATATCCAATAGGCGCCAACTTAGTTCTTCAAAAATATCCAATAGGCGCCAACTTAGTTCTTCAAAAATATCCAATAAGCGCCAACTCAGTTCTTAAGAAATATCCAATAGGCGCCAACTTAGTTCTTCAAAAATATCCAATAGGCGCCAACTCAGTTCTTAAGAAATATCCAATAGGCGACAACTTAGTTCTTCAAAAATATCCAATAGGCGCCAACTCAGTTCTTAAGAAATATCCAATAGGCGACAACTTAGTTCTTAAGAAATATCCAATAGGCGCCAACTTGATTCTTCAGAAATATCCAATAAGCGCCAACTTAGTTCTTCAGAAATATCCAATAGGCGCCAACTTAGTTCTCCAGAAATATCCAATAGGCGCCAACTTAGTTCTCCAGAAATATCCGATAGGCGCCAACTTAGTTCTCCAGAAATATCCAATAGGCGCCAACTTGATTCTTCAGAAATATCCAATAGGCGCCAACTTCTTGGTTCATACAGAAATATGCAATAGGCTCCAACCTATGATGTCACAGTGCTCCACAACAGCTGATCGTTGATAATACGAGAAATGTGATAGCTGAAAATCTTATTTGAAAGAACTATTCTTCGGCTATTGGCAATAATCTGTCCACAAAATAATTAAATTAACGTTCGGTGGAATATATGAAACATAAAACTGTCTGTGCGCGTATTTCTTGATAAATATCCAATAAGCGCCAATCTATGATGTCATAGTACCCCACAACAGATTATCTTGGATAGCGTGAGAAATGTGTTGCTGAAAATCTTTTTTTGGTGAATCGTGCTTTGGCTATTGACAATAAACTGCATAGAAATTAACCAAATTAACGTTTGGTCGAAACTATCATAGCTCACTATGCAGTTTGTTTAATTCAAGACAAATCGTCATTGTATTTAGTAGGATGAGACTACTACCGTTACGCGTACAGAAACTCGAAAACAACTTTTGATTAAAACATGAGAAATGACTTATAACAAGCGTAAAGTATAAGGATAAAAATATCCTAATATGAGCAGCATATAACATAAGACATAAAACTGCCGGTGAGGAGTTTTTGAGAAATATCCAATAGGCCCCAACTCAACTCTTCAGAAATATCCAATAGGCGCCAATCTATAATGCCATAGTGCTCCACAACAGCTGATCGTTGATAATACGAGAAATGTGATGGCTGAAAATCTTATTTGAAAGAACTATTCTTCGGCTATTGGCAATAACTGTCCACAAAATAATCAAATTAACGTTTGGTGGAATATATAAAACATAAAACTGCCTGTGCGCGTAGATCTCGATGAATATTCAATAGGCGCCAATCTATGATGTGATAGTGCTCCACAACAGCTGATCGTTAATAATACGAGAAATGTGAGGGCTGGAAATATTATTTGAAAGAACTATTCCACGTTTATTAGCAATAATCTGCCAAAAAAATAATCAAATTAACGTTTTGTGGAATATATGAAACATAAAACTGCCTGCGCGCGTAGTTCTCGATGAATATCCAATAGGCGCCAATCTATGATGTCATAGTTCCCCACAACAGCTGATCGTTGATAATACAAGAAATGCGATGGCCAAAAATCTTATTTGAAAAAACTTTTTTTTGGCTATTGGCAATAATCTGTCCACAAAATGATCAAAAAAATCATGCATCAGTGTATAACAGTCTTTTATCGAGTAAATATCCTGAAATCGTGCAGCTATGTGGGACCAATAGTGATAGTATCACAATTGAAGTGATGGCTGTTCAACAGCAGCGAGGAAATGAACGTGGGTACTTCGCTATAGTCAATGCCCTGGATCCCTGTATACTGACGTATTGCAATAAATTTAATGAAGGGCTCGAAATGGCATTCATTCAATATGATATTGACGTTTGTTGGAGTCACATTAAACCTTATTCGGTTGAAGATTAAAAAAGAATGGAGAAATTGAGAACTTGGAAGATGTCATATTATTCCACCATGAACACCGATGGTACTGTCAATCTACAATAGCATCCGTGACCTATTTCCAAATACAACCTTGCCCACTGGTGACAACAAAATTAGAAGTGTTCCAAATGAAACATATTGCAAATTAAGCGGAAACACATCCAAAATTTCGACGGGCGGTACGTATAAAATCTACCTGGACAAATTCATAATTTTAATTTTGAAGCCGGATAAGCTTGATATTTCATTATTCTTTCACACGATTATGCATAAAATGGCCCATGTCATGGTGCCGATAGAAACAGCCAGTCAAGCACATGCAAAAGAATTATAAAAATGTGGAATATTCATTCTAAGGCTTTTTAAATTGCATCGAAAAATGTCACCTGAGCAGTGGCAGTGTTTTCCAGTAATTGACAAGTCAATTCTTAATAAGTCAGTATGATGGAATATTTAATATTTTCACATGTAATGAAAATACCTTTATCGAACTCAAGTTACAAGTACAAGCTAACAATTAAAATGTGTAACTATACAATCTTGCTGGCATTTATTTCGTAGTATATAATGTTGTGCCATTTTAATGCTCTAAAACTGCGGTTCCCAAACTATGGGTCACGACTCACTGGTGGGTCGCAAGGGTAATCTCAGTGGGTCGTGAAAAGATGTAGAAAGCTTTGATCAATTATACTGGTTATTGGGATCGGTGGCAAAGCAAATTTCAAAATAAACTGCAGCTTTTCAAGTTTTTACGTCTAAAACTATATGACATTGAAATAAATGTCAAGTCTATTATGGAAAATAGCAAGAAACAATTTCATCTTTTTCACTAGCTTCACTGAAAATTCAATTTGAGAAATTAAATTTGTTTCCTCCAATGTCTTGTTAATTTGTTAAAGTTAATAGGGTCGCCATAAGCTGTGGTAAAAAATAGTGGGTCCCAACTCTAAAAAGTTTGGGAACCACTGCTCCAAAGTCTAAAATATTATCTTATTTCTTTACAACAGGAGTTTTCGAATGGTGCGACACGGCGCACTGACGAGTCATTTTAATTTTGCTTCGCACAAATATTTAATAGTCATACTTTACTGACTGTAGGTATGCATATTTAAATAAACTTACATAACTGTAGTCAATAATTACTGATCAAATCAAACCACAATGTTACTTTCTGAGTTCAAGATTAGTTCAATTTAGTGATACCGAAAAATTTGTGAATATTCAGCTTGTACCAAAAATGATACAAACGGTTTGTCCAAGAGCTTAACAATGCTAAGTAATCACGTCTCATAAAGCTAACCAAACTTGATTTGCAGTGTTTCTCTTACGTAAAGTCTTACCGCTGAATGATGTTCAGATCATGGAATGATGTTCATATCATTTTTATATCTACTTTACGCTAGTTGCCAGTCATTTTTTTATATTGTTGGTTGGTTATACTGTTGGTTGTGATTATTTTTAATGGATAATACACTTTTGTGGTTTATTGTTTTTATAATTAAATTACACATGAAGGGGCACAAAAGTCTTCAGTGCTTAGGGCACCAAAGGGGCTTAATCCGCCCCTGACAAGACACAATGAAAACGTATCGAACGCGCCACTCTCAGCCCCTTTATCCACGAATAAGACACATGCATTAATCAGCTTCTTCTTTATACACTTGGCAAAGAACAGCGATTTTCTTAAATGAATAAAACACAATTGATCAACTTGCATATATATTCCGATCCGGGTGGCTAATACAATTACGATATATAACAGATAAGTAAACAGTCCACAATACGGACAAATATCTGCGGCTCTTACACAATGAATACGTGATGCGAAAATGACCGAAAAAAAAAACGCTTAACAAGACAACAGATAAAATTACTAATTTACGCTACAAGCAAAGGAAAAAAAAGGTAATAATGGGTCGACAATGATTGGTTACACGCAGCGCACGATGCACTGTATACAGAGGCAAAATGTAGGATAAAATTGTAAACAACGTACCACGAGAAGCTGACATTGTACGCTTCGAACAAATAACATGTTACTTGTCACTAGAGACTAAATGATGCTAATATCTCAATATATAATATGACATATATTTTATACTTATCGTAAGTAACTGCAACAAAAGTCGTTTTGGAGTTTCTGAGAGGTATTTTCAAAACCCTAACCCTAACACACTTATTATATCATATGTATATCTAATTGGCTGTACATGCATATGACTTGGCAGTATTTGTACATCACCAAAATGGCTGTATTTGGATGTTAATTGGCTGTATATGGATATGACCTTGGCTCTATATAAATATTTAGTTGGCGCTATATGTATATTTAGTTGGCGCTATATGTATATTTTATGCTGTATATGTATATCACGTTACCAACCCACTCGATCATCTTGCCAATGCAGACTAAAAAGTTTGCCGTAGCTTAGAGTTCAGCAAAAAATTAGGGTTGTGGCAGGACAAATATAGTTACATTTAAATAAAAAAAATTCTGAGCAAATATCACTAACCGGCCTACCGACTCATCGGGTCATCCCCATCTCAGAGTTAAGTAATGCTTGCCATCTTATTGATTTACAATGGTTAGTTTAGTACTACACATTGCTAAGACATCATCTCCATCAAAACTAACAAACTTTTCGATTTTTCACCTTCTGATTTCTTTCTCAAGATTGTTCTCCAAAATTTCTTGTTTAAACTTTTCGAAAATATTATTTTGATGTGAAGTGTACAAACCGTGATTACTGAATTCCTTACAATACATTCTTTTCCAATCTCAAATGGACGCAATTATGTTGTTATAATGTCTCTAACCAAATGTAATCGTAGATACTTAATGCAATGAACTGGATATCGTTATTAAACATTTTGAATTACTGACATTTTAAGTATGCATGGTGCATTTATTAGCTATTCTTTGAAATTAATCAATTTTTTTCCTGGTACTCAAGCCTATATTTCCAACTTGTTGTTTATCAGTCTATCATAATTCATCGCTCCCTTTTAAAAGGATTTGAAGCTGGGTAACATACGAAGCCTTCCAAAGTGCTTCGCCGTCTCGTACGTGTACCGAGTATATCCAGGTACAGACACTGCAGTGACGGAAATAAACAAAATGTGCGAGACGCACGGACAGGACCGCTCCAGAAGTATGTGTATCAAAATGACGCACAACCTGATAACTGTTCAGGTTGTGCGCCATTTTGGTACACATACATCGGGAGTACCCAGACATGAGCTAAGATTTAAAAGTAGAACGAAATAAGGGAACGAAAACCTGGCAAGATAACTTAAAATAAATTAGACAAACAATACCTCCACGCCTGTGATCTAGTCCAGATTGATAATAGCATACTTTGAACTAACCCAGAAACGTGCCCAAACGTTATCGGGTATATTGAATAGGAATCGTTGCTATTGTCATATACAGTGAACTACAAGCATAATTTTTATAGCGAACTTTACTGCTGTGTGAACTATAAATAATGAATTCATACATAACTCCAAGTATGCGTCTATAACTGGCAATGGCTGAACTGGAAAACCCAATCTGGCTTTGGTATGAATTTATAATATCTATAACAGAAATAAACAAATAATATAAATAAATCACCTATAACGGTAATGGTATTTAAAAAGGCAGAAGGCGTATGGCAGAACTTAAACTGGATTTGCTTACACACATAGCAATTATAATATAGCCCATTTTGTAGAATGAGGTCCTAAAATGACAGGGGTGAGTAAATAAAACGAATTAATTGCTTATAACGGAAATTATTCACTTTCTTGAGACAATAAACTGCAAGGAATAAAAAGGAATACTAAGGATTTGCCTGCATACATGGAAATACGTAGCCCAAGAGTGGGTTCCAACTAGCGATTGGTGTTAAACTGATTTTACTGGCTCAGATCGGGATCTTCTTTTTCGAATCACTTTCAAATCGAAAATTTTGACCGTATATATATCCAAGTGTATAATGACTGTATAAAAATGTATATATCCAAATAGTTTTTATGTGGATTTTTCAATTATTGAAATCGATATTTCTTCTTAAGTCGTTCAAATTTTCTCCGACCATGATTGTAAACTTCATATTCATGTCGCAAAAGTGAATTCTTTAAATTATCAATTGAGGTTTGAGATTGAATACCTTTCCGCCTAGTATCTGTCTCCTTCCGCCATCTTTTACCACTTCGCTTATATTATTTTAATGCTTCAGTGAAATAATTTAAAAGCATTTTTTCAAATAACTGTAATGTATTTTCAAATTCTTTTGTTAGTCCAATTGCTTAGTAATGGCAATGGGTTTCTCAGATACGAAGTGAACATACTTTTCGTTTTGCAAAATTGTTGTTTTATTTGTTATTACTTAATAATTAAAGAGATACAAAAAACTGATTTACAAACCTATGTTAAGGGCTTTTCTTCAAATTTTAGCTAAGCTGGAATGCTTTATATAAACTATATTTTATTATTTTTTTTTATTTAAATTGAATCAACTAAACAAATTTTCAAATTAATTCGTGGTACAAGGTTCATTGGTTTTGAGAAAGGAGATTGGATTTAAAATTTCTTGAATGTTTCTCAATCAAACACATCTGGCATTTACATCAAAGCCATGAGCAAAGTAACAAACACTATTTTTGAATCCATCTGAAATATGAAAATAAAAAATAACAAAATAGTATTTCTACAAAATCTGTACGCACTCTGTAGTACTAAGGTTTTGGCAAGGGGGTTATGAGACCATCGCTAAGTCGAAGAATTGTTTGATATAATTCTTATCTTAGCGATAGGACTCATTATTTCATTCTGTTTTGGTTTATTGAAAACATTATTTGTAGTTCAGATATCTACGAATAGTTTAATCCGACAATAGAACATGTCGATCCCTCAATCACTGTTCGAGCCTATTTCTGACCAAAGCGTAGTAATGATCTGTAACCAGTAAGACCATCTGTATATAGTAGTCTATGAGCATCTCCCATCGGTGGCTTCTTGCACATGACTTTATGCGGAGCAATGTGAAATAAATAGAATCGCCATTTGAGTAAACTGACATCCAATTTGTCTTATTGCGCAAAATTTTGCAATTTCCAGTTCGTTCTTAACATTCGTCGGGCAAACTTATATCTATAGACGTAACTTATCGCGTCTAAAAACCCAATTAGTGGGTTGGATGTGGATGTGATAGTGGTTTGGCGCTGGATGTGATGGCACTAAATCGTAATCTTACTCAAAACCTCAACCAGTTTTGTGTTTCTATTAGGTCATATATAGGAGCCATAGCCGAAAAGATTTGAATAAACATTTAAATAAAATCTCTTTCGTTCCGTCTGGCGGATTACGCTTGCACATACAGTCTTGTGAAATATTTCTTTTTAGATAATTCCATTTTCCCAGGACTGAAAAATGCTTAAACCTACTCTCAAGAAATTTGGTGGTTGCTTGCTTACTTACGACCTTGTTCGAAAATCCCAGTACCAGTGTAAATCAATATTTAATAATCAGTATTTTGATGATCGAAGACTAAGGACCAATGAACATCTCACTCAGAGCTTGGTTCGGTAAACCAGGGAAATCCAATCCATAACATATAATGACTTAAACAACTTAGTGAATGCTGAGTGGACGAAGTGTACATGACTTCGTTTAAAAACGAAGTAAACCTCTTCCGGCTCATAAATGTAGTAGTAGCCTGAAAATTCTTTGGTGCTACTTTGGTATGCGATCAAACGCATAGTAATCTTTTCTCAAGTTTATTAGATTCTATTGCGTTACGCAATGCGTCAGTATTGGAACGAATAATTACTATCCAACATTTGCTCAATTTTCTGGAATTCTTAAAGACTAAAAAGCCACGCATGGCAAAACCCCAATCAAAAAAATATATTGCTATGTGACATAATATACATATATATGTGTTATGTTATATTAATAACATGCAAAATTTAATCAAAGAGTAAAAGCTCGGAGAATATATATACAAGCATTCAGCAATAGCAATATCACATAAGTGTTATTAAATCAATGTAATTAGTTGTAAGTTTATAGCGGAGTTTTACGCCTGATAGGCCGTGATTGGTATTGCAATGTTTAAGAACTAATTTTAATAAAATCGGACGTAAATTTGTTCACCAAGTTTAAGTCTCGTTTAACCTTTCTTTTATTAGATTGATTTGATTTGATATTAACTTGCTGCATTTATTTTACAAATTATTTCAATCCCGGTCATTTCATTTTCTATTTCAACCCTATCAACCGAAAGAAATTTTATAGAAAGTTGCAAACGAATTTCTTTGTATATTTACAAATTGGCAGAGAGCAAAACAAATATATGTTTTTTTACAAGTGCCTACTTGTAATCATTGTTAAGGCCAAAAATCTAAAACAAATTGGAAGCATTTTTATGAAAATATCAACTGTTGAAAGCGTCATGTTATATATAACATGCAATACATTTATGTCACATATACTTGTCACATTTGCCAATATTAGGTTTCTCACTATCACAGGAAACCTTTTTCAATACTCCGATTGTGTGAGAAGAAAGTAAAGAAGGATTTTCACAAATATACCAAGAATGATGAATTCGGTAAAAAAGGTTTATTCATCTGGCGGAGCAAGGATGTCTTCCGGTCATCAGTATAGATATGTTGTGGGAATAGTGAGCCAGCTTTCCACGCGATATAATCGGGAATGGCAACTTATCGTCAAAACTAAGTGAAACAGTGTTAAAATGTGTTTCACCAAATACAGAATTTGAAATATAATTCAAACATAAGGACATCTTGAATACATTGAATTCTATTTTTCACAAATGACGCCGTGAAATTTGCTTGTAGGTGGATCGTTTCCCATTCCTTGTCTGCTGGATGATGGGTCAGTTTGAACGTGGATATACAAACCTGATTCTCCTGCGTTCGGAAATCCACCAGTCCACCACTTGACATACGACGCCCTTGTTCCGTCTCGCATGAGTACTGCATTCGTCTGTTTAATACAGATTTTAAAGTATGACAAATGATTTAATTTAGAAATCCTATCCATAAGATGTAATTTAACATTAGAATCGTTCCAAATTCCAATAATAAAAAAAATTTAACATAAAATTTATTACATCGTGTTGCGGAAAATGTTCGTGGTAAGCTACTTACTGATATATCGACTTGCATGCCTGTCCAGATAAACGTATCTGCCGATATTTTTCTGCGAATATCAGCCATCAGGTCGTTCAGATGTTGCTCGTTATAAACATTTGCAGGAAGCCCATTGTTTACTCCACAAATTCTTTTCGCTTCATCCACATTGATATCCTTAGATGAATGCACTACTGACCAGAAGCAATGACCTAGATATTGTACGGGACAAAGTCCTGTAGAAAAACAATGCAAAATTTTCCGTTAAACTTTCCGTTTTTCTAGCATTGGAGACTTAAGAATAAATCAGGCAACGTCAACTACTAGAGTTTGGTCGCTTGAATGACATAACATGTGGATCCTAATACTGCTTTGGCCACTTATAATAACTCTACTAATTCTGTTCGTTTCACTTTTAGCTTAAGGTTTGTGATTTAGTTTTTAAATAAATTAAAAGTGTTAAACGTTTTCATACAGACAAATACAAATAAACACTAATATTATATTAAATCATTTATCTCTCTATAACGCAGAAACTTGTTTATTTATAAGATCGTTCAATCTGTTAATGATAGTCTTTGTGCATATTTTATAATAAACGTTGATGATTGTCATTATAGGTTTATTTCTCTTGTGTTGATTACTGTTACGAAATAAATCCACAGATACTTCGTCAGAAATAGCTTTTTTTGATAGTTTACCTTGTAACTTCAGCTGCCTGTGAGGATCGGAAACAGTTCTATTCATTTTTCGAATCATTTCTTCCATTTTATTTATTCTTCCAACCAATCCCGTGTTCACTTTATTGCATTCTGTAAAGTAAGATGAAATCTTTTACACGACCCAGCCTACTAACTAAACACATATTATATTGTAATTTAACCAGAAAACAAGTAGGCTACATGCGTATCAAAGAAATATAAAAGACATCGCTGGAGTGTGCATTCTAGTGGCAATAGAGCTGACATAATCTCAAGTTTAAGATACTGGTCACACCACATTCCAATAAAATGAGAGACATTTGTGCAAACTTTTGTTCAAAGAAAAGGCTCGAAAAACGTTTATCGGCACAAGCTGTATCATAGATTAACCGAAACTAGGCTTCGAAAATTGGGACTTGTCGTATTATCCTAATTTCTATGATTTATTGATATTATTTCGAAAAAAATAAATAGAGGTTCCCATTGTTTTCATATTTGGCATAATTTCGACACAAAATTATGGAAAAATACCGTAAACACGACTTCTCGACAACGTTAAATTATCAAACAATTTCAATGAATTTTTTATTCGAATTCGACTGCACTCTTGCCACACGATGAAGATGTCTGTTTGTTTGTTGTATACTGATAAAAGCAAATAATCTTAATTATAACCTGAATATTCCATTCAAAAAAGTTTTTTATTTTTTTTCTCTGGAACACCGGTTATCAGGCTTAGATTAGATTTTGTCCATATTATTCTGAAACTTACCGATTTCGACATTTTCTTGAATTGCTCGGTTTATTCTTCTATAATCAACTTCTCCGGACGATCCCTTTAATCCTGCTGGGCCAACATCGCCTTTGGCGCCTCGTTTTCCTGGTCTAGAAGAATACGGATTTCTGAAATATAAATGTAATCAACCAGTGTGAATCAACAGTAAATTTAGATTTTGTAAAATGCATTATGGCTAATTAAAGTAACCTATATTTCAATATATTATTTTATATTTCAGTAATTTTTTTAAAATTTTAGTTAGGGAAAGCAATAGAATATAATATATATATATAAATATCCTGGTATCGTCCGAAAATCGGTGTTTCCATAACGAGTCACGTATGTCAAGACCTGTTTTATTTGTATTTTTATGCGGTGTTTTCATGTCTAAGATGATTTTCGCCGAACAAATAATCCTTTCTACGCAGACACGGAATGGTTTAGAAGAATGGAAACAATTTATTGCACCTCTGGTGAGTTGGTGTATTGCAGGACATGGAAATTGAGATCCTATAGTTTTATCTCTCATGAATTTCGGTCGATTGGATTACCGCTTATTAGACTGTAAGGCACTGAACCGCCCAAGGACTACTAGGCAGTGGTGGGATTCAGCCGGTTCCCACCGGTTCTATAGAACCGTCTCACGGAATTTTATAAGATTAGAGAACCGGTTAGCATTACTGGTTTATTTGCTAAAAAAAAAGATGATTTTTGAAACAGAACCGGCTGAAAAATATGACTTTTGTGATGGAACAGGCTGACAAAAAATTTGAATCCCACCACTGCTTCTAGGGTGTCTCTAGTCTAACTCTAAATCATTATAATCGCAACCATAATCATAAGATGGTAACATATATCTTACCTTGTACGTTCAATCACAGATTCTTCTTCTTTGACATTTATGGCTTCCAGTTGTTCCAGTTAGCCCTTAGATTAGACTCTAGGACACTGAACCATTCAGAAGGTACTACGATGTTTCAAACACAAATGATCACCATAATATTACAACTAATTCCTTACCTTGTTCTTCCAATCCAAGATTGTACTTCTTCGTTATGTATGTCTTCAAGTTGCATGCAGATGCGTTGTTGATTCACTCCATTTGCCATGCAAGCGACAAACAAGGCGAAGAAGAGCAGTTGAACAATTTTCATCGAAGCCATTTTTATTTGAAACTGCAAAAACAAAATCACGATTGTAATCATCTAAATTCTAAAATACAACACGCGTCGAAAAGCCTACCATTAAAAAGCCAAAACCTAATTGGATTTATATGAGAGTTTACTATACTAAGTTTACTATTCTGTAATTATTTGGACAATTTGTAACTTGAATAATTTAAATTTTGTATGTAGCTGTTTTTTATTTAAAAAATGAGGAGCACAAAATTCTTTTCCTTGGGCAGTAGTTTGCCCATCCCTGTCGTATTATATTTCATTTGTGATGCCTCTGTCCGTCCTTTACAAAGGCGTCAAATTATTATATTATTATAATTAAAATGATAATAATCTATAATACATAAATAATCTAATACAGATTTTATCGCTTTCTTATCGTTTTCAAAACATAAAAGGCATTAATTAACTATGGTAAAAAGATTTTTTAAATAAAAATAGAGTTTTAATTTCTTTCATGAGTAATTGTTAGAGTTTTCCAATTTCAGGCAAACTGATTTATTGGGCCGTATTCAATTTTCCAACCTTTCAAACAGAAATATTCGGAAAAGAGTATAATTAAAATGATTGAAAATAAAACAAATTTTACTTCTTATAATTAAAACCGCTGGAATTATTTAACACGTTAACCTGATTTAAAAACAGAGAAAAAAAATGAGGAATAGTTCCAACTTTAAAAGTAAATACCCCAATAATATTGAGGCGTTAACTTTTAGCCTGCTTTCTTGCCTCCAAAAAACAAACATGCAACTTCACAAATAGATATTACTGACAATTTACCTTTGATTTAGTTTGTCCTTGTTATCACTTGCCCCAGTTTATACCAATCTGCTTGCCGGATTTAGCAAATAATTTGCAATGTTTGTTATCGCGGCTTATATAAGAGACGAAAGTTTTTCTTGTCGCTGAAATTTATTTTAACATTGATAAAGGTTTATGAGAGAGACAATTGTTTTGTGCGAAGCCTCTCGAAGTTAGTAAAAATGTTTTTAGATGAATGGGCCTACTGAAACGATCGTTCCGCCATACTTAAAACAGTTGGTAACATGCAAGGTAATGCGATGGACAAAAAGAGTGACTACGAGTTGTGAGTCAGCGCGGATTCGTATTTTCTAACTACCCAAATTTCTAGAGTTTGGAACTAGATAGCGATCGCAGACCGCCGACTTATCAATCTTGCGGTTTCGATTCCTTCGCTCTGACTCAATAGTGACACCGCGTCTCCCATCACTAATTAATTAATAACTTGATATATTTATAACACATCCATCCCAATCAATAGGCTTCTGGTCCGAGGTATTATAAATGCACATGCAAAATTTGGAGCAGATTCAACCTCGCTTCCGTGAGATATCGCGTAACATACGAAAGTGAAACAAAAATACCTATTAACATACTTAGCGATCGAGATCGATAAGTAATGATTCAAACTACATATTATCCATTGCATCCATGCAATAACATCGGTGGCGACTCATGTCGACTGTTGCATAATGTATTTGAATATACAGTAACTGATGCAAAGGAAAAGCTATAGGAAAACCCGTTCAAGAATATTTCTGAATAAGATAACATATTTCAATACGTCATGTCACGGTTAAGTTGACAAATCTGTGCATGAATAATTAATTGTTTTTTTATTACTTAGTTTAAAAGCGAAATGTCTATAAAATTCAGAGGATTTTAGTAGAGCTGTTTTCGAGTTTTCGTTCAGAGTTCAAATTTTCTCTGAAGAACATCGTAAAACATTGAAATTTTTCATATCAGTAAGGCAATTGAAATGACAAATGTTCGCGTAAAAGATTAAGGAGGTTTAGATTCCCAAGATAAAAAAAAACCTGGTGTATATAAAACCGGAAAAATTCAAGGAGTTTTGTTTTCTAGTTTTTGACAAATCTTATTATGAGAAAGTTGTGCGATATCAATTAACAACATGATAAACAAAATTCCATATTTTTACGCACAAAGTTTCCTAAAGTTTCTCAATTTAAACTTGACTACGTGAGGAATCTATCTTATCCAAGTATACATCGTACTTATATCAATATTTGCTGATATTTTTATTACCGGATGGCAAGCTAGCAACGCAGTGGTATTGCATGTTTTGACTTGAATTGAAATTAACAATAACAATCTATTCAATTTTAAAATTTGAAATTGCCTCGCGCTGGATTGCAGATCGACTTTTGACAAAACAAATAAGGTGCTCCAGAAGCATGCGTACCAAGATGTCGCACAACCTGAATCCTAACAGGTACACACATACTATGTTCAGGTTGTGCGCCATCTTGATGCGCATACTTCTGGAGGTCCACAAATAAATATGACACCTGAAAGCAAGGCACATGTAGACATAATTGTATCGAAAATATTGATTTTTTCTAAATAATAGTCAAAGCATTAGCGCTTCACAAGACAAAAGCCAACAGTTCATAATTTCTTTACAATACTTCTCCAAATTTTTATCGTGAGAAAATTTGAAATTATTTAGAAATACTCTAATTTGAAAATACATTTCCACATCATATATTTGCTGATACATTTTGAATTTTTAAAGCAGTAAAACAATAATCGAAGAAATAAAATAAATGATATTTGTACAGAAAATGTTAACGAATTTCAAGGAATTCATAGTGTCTTCTGTCTTTATAAATAAATTTATCTCTTTTCGGTTCATTCTTCCTTCTACAAATATAAACACCAAGTGTAAGTTGGATCAAACAAGATCACGAGTTTTTTTTTCGTAACAGATTTCTGGTGATAAAGACGCGGCCTTTAATATGATTAAATGAAGGTATATCGTTACAATGTGGATGCAACGAATAGCCTGGAATTTGAACCCCTTGAGGTCACACTGACGTGAATACAATGCATTGTTCGCAGAGAAAATGTGAAATTGTAGCTCCGTGGTCATCTGTTGTTCGTCGTGAAAAAAATCAAAGTTCTTTTAGTCATACCTTTTTTATGCGTTCAATCTTATCAATACAAAAATTCTAACATACGGAAGTTACGTGGAACAGGACCATAGGCAAGCAGCCAAAGTTTGAAACCGTTTCTTAATGACAAAGATTAAATTTTCAGATTTTCAGCTCATATTAACTTAAAGTTATATTTTGATCGGAAATGTTTAACCATTTCCGTTTGATAAATTACTAACACAAGTTTGAGTGTTATATAATCTATATCAAATGTTAAAAAAAATCTCAAAAGATATTAGGATGGATGTTTTGACTTCCCTGACAAGATAGATTATTCGGCACTCTCGAAGTATGTGTACCAAAGTGGCGCACAACCTGAACCCCAACCTGGTACATATACTATGTTCAGGTTGTGCGCCATCTTAGTGCACATACTTTTTGGGGTCCGATTATTCTTGTAGTCAAGTATAATGTTGCTATTTGGTCAAGCATAATATATTGCAATGTACTCCAGAGTTTTGCCATCTCTGGCGCAATTTTCAATTGCATGCTTCTGGTAGAACAGACAGGTTCTTGACATGATATTTTTTGGATTTGTTGTTGTAAAGTAGAAGCAACGGATAACGTGGAATTTGAATCTTTTGAGACCACACTGACGTAAATACAATGCATTGTTTGCCGAGAAACTGTGAAATTTTAGCTTCGTAGTCATCTGTTGTTGATTGTGAATAAAATCAAAGTTCTTTCAGTCTTACATTTGTTTCATTTTGAAAAGTATTTCGAAAACATTACTCAAAAAAGCACTGTTCATTTTTTTAAAAAGTTGTGTTTAAATAAAGGTCATGTGATACGCAAAATACCTTACCGAATATTCGACCTAATTTTATTTTATATATTTCCCTTCCTCCAAGCTTTCTGAAACATAACATAAGATAATAAAAAAAAACTGGTGTATAGAAAATCGGAAGAATTCAATAAGTTTTGTTTTCTAGTTTTTGACAAATCTTATTATGAGAAAGTTGTGCAATATCAATTAACAACATGATGAACAAAATTCCAGTTTTTTACGCACGAGGCTTCCCAATTTAAACTTACGTGAGGAAGCTACCCTGTCCAAGTATACATCGTACTTGTATCGATATTTTCTGAAATTTATTTTATCGGATGTCAAGCTAGCAACGCCGTGGCATTGAATGTTTTGACTTGAATTGAAATTAACAATAACAATCTATTCAATTTTAAAATTTAAAATTGCCTCGCTCTGGATTGCAGATCGACTTTTGACAAAGCAAATAAATACGACACCTGAAGGCAAGGCACATGTAGTCAAAATTGTATCAAAAATATTGATATTTTTTAAATAATAGTCAAAGCCTTTGCGCTTCACAAGACAAAAGCCAACAGTTAATAATTTCTTTACAATACTTCTCTAAATTTTTATCGTGAGAAAATTTGAAGATTGATTTCGGTTTTCTATTCAAACATATTTAGAAATCCTTCAATTTAAAAATACATTTCCACATCATATATTTGCTGATACATTTTGAATTTCTAAAGCTGTAGAACAATAATCGAAGGAATATGATAAATGATATTTGTACAGAATTGTTAACGAATTTCAAAACCCTATTTCTCGAGGAAGAAAATTTTTTGTTTACAAAAAGGTTTGACGCTCCAAAAGTATGTACACCAAGATGGCGCACAACCTTAACATAGTATGTGTACCAGGTCGGGGTTATCAGGCTGTGCGCCATCTTGGTGCACATACTTTGGGAGCACCAAAGGGGTACCTTGTGCTATGTAAAACCAAACTAACATTTTCATAAATATTCAACTATCTTTGTGGAGAGCACTTTATTCAAAAAGAGTTCGCTTTATAATTACATACGAGACGGCAGTGCCCAACTTGCTCTTGTTGTTGATCTGGAGTGGAGAAATGAACCGGAAAGAGCCAGCTTTAAAATAACGCATTTAAAATTCATTGTATGTCTATCATGCTTGGATAACTTACAACTCCTGAATCGATATCTTCCATTTTATATCTTGTCAAGGAATTCATAGTGTCTATCTTTATAATTAAATTTATCTTATTTTTTACAAACCCTTTTCAGCTCATTTCTTTTCTACAAAGACAAACATCAAGTGTAAGTTGAATCAAACAAGATCACGAGTTTTCTTCCGTAACAGATTTCTTGTGGTAAAGACGCGGCATTTAATATGAATAAATGAAGGTATATCGTTACAATGTAAATGCAACGGATAGCCTGGAATTCAAACCTCTTGAGGTCACACTGACGTGAATACAATGCATTGTAAGAAAGAAAGAGGTGAAGAAGAAGAAATAAAGTTACATTTTGGTCGGACATGTTTAGTGACCGCAAATAACAATTCCCGTTAAATAATCCACTAACACAAGTTTGAGTGTTATATACTCTGCAGTATATCGAATGTTGATAAAAATCTCAAAAGATATTAGAATGAATGCTATTCATTCCCGGACAAGATAGGTTATTCTTGTAGTCAAGTATGATGTTGCTATTTGGCCAAGCATAATATATTGCAATGTACTTCATAGTTTTTCCATCTCTTGCGCAATTTTCAACTGCATGCTTCTGGTGGAACAGACACGTTCTTGACATGATATTTTACATATTTGTTGTTATAAAGTAGAAGCAACAAATAACGTAGAATTTAAAACTTTTGAGGCCACGCTGACGTAAATACAACGCATTGTTTGCGGAGAAACTGTGAAATTTTAGCTTCGTAGTCATCTGATGTTGATTGTGAATAAAATCAAAGTTCTTTCAGTCTTACATTTGTTTCATTTTGAAAAGTATTTCGAAAAGATGACCCAAAAAAGCACGGTTTTTTTTTTAAGAAAGTTGTGTTTAAATAAAGGTCATGTGATACGCAAAATACTTAACCGAATATTCGACTAATTTTTATATATTTCCCTTCCTCCAAGCTTTCTGAAACATAACATAAGATAATAATAAAAAAAACTGGTGTATAGAAAATCGGAAGAATTCAAGGAGTTTGTTTTCTAGTTTTTGACAAATCTTATTATGAGAAAGTTGTGCGATATCAATTAACAACATGATAAACAAAATTCCAGTTTTTTACGCACGAAGCTTCCCAATTTAAACTTACGTGAGGAAGCTACCCTGTCCAAGTATACATCGTACTTATATCGATATTTTCTGAAATTTATTTTATCAGATGCCACGATAGCAACGCCGTGGTATTGAATGTTTCGACTTGAATTGAAATTAACAATAACAATCTATTCAATTTTAAAATTTGAAATTGCCTCGCTCTGGATTGCAGATCGACTTCTGACAAAACAAATAAATACGACACCTGAAAGCAAGGCACATGTAGACAAAATTGTATCAAAAATATTGATATTTTTTAAATAATAGTCAAAGCATTTGCGCTTCACAAGACAAAAGCCAACAGTTAATAATTTCTTTACAATACCTCTCTAAATTTTTATCGTGGGAAAATTTGAAGTTTGATTTCAGTTTTCTATTCAAACATATTTAGAAATCCTTCAATTTAAAATACATTTCCACATCATATATTTGCTGATACATTTTGAATTTTTAAAGCAGTAGAACAATAATCGAAGGAATATGATAAATGATATTTGTACAGAATTGTTAACGAATTTCAAAACCCTATTTCTCGAGGAAGAAAAATTTTTGTTCACAAAAAGGTTTGGCGCTCCAAAAGTGTGTACATCAAAATGGCGCACAACCTGAAAATAGTATGTGTACCAGGTAAGGGTTATTAGGTTGTGTGTCAACTTGGTGCACATACTTCAAGAGCACCAAAGGTTGTGCTATGTAAAAACAAATTAACATTTTCATAAATATTTAAATATCTTTGTGAAGAGCACTTTATTCAAAAAGAGTTCGCTTTACAATTACACACGAGACGGCAGTGCGCAACTTGCTCTTGTTGTTGATCTTGAGTGAAGAAATAAACCGGAAAGAGCCAGCTTTAAAATAACGCATTTAAAATTCATTGTATGTCTATCATGATTGGACAACTTACAACTTCTGAATCGATTTCTTACATTTTATTTGGTGCACCAAGATGGCGCACAACCTGAACTCTAACCTGGTATACACACACTATGTTCAGGTTGTGCGCCATCTTGGTGCACATACTTCTAGAGGTCCTATTTTATACATTGTCTATCTTTATAATTACATTTATCTTAATTTTTTACAAACCCTTTTTGGTTCATTCTTCCTTCTACAAATATAAACACCAAGTGTAAGTTGAATCAAACAAGATCACGAGTTTTCTTTCGTAACAGATTTCTGGTGATAAAGACGCGGCCTTTAATATGATTAAATGAAGGTATATCGTTACAATGTAGATGCAACGGATAGCCTGGAATTTAAACCCCTTGAGGTAACACTGGCGTGAATACAATGCATTGTTCGCAGAGAAAATGTGAAATTGTAGCTCCGTGGTCATCTGTTGTTCGTCGTGAAAAAAATCAAAGTTCTTTTAGTCATACCTTTTTTATGCGTTCAATCTTATCAATACAAAAATTCTAACATACGGAAGTTACGTGTAACAGGACCATAGGCAAGCAGCCAAAGTTTGAAACCCTTTCTTAATGACGAAGATTAAATTTTCAGATCTTCAGCTCATATTAACTTGAAGTTATATTTTGATCGGAAATGTTTATCCATTTCCGTTTGATAATTTACTAACACAAGTTTGAGTGTTATATAATCTATATCAAATGTTAAAAAAAATCTCAGAAGATATTAGAATGGATGTTTTGACTTCCCTGACAAGATAGATTATTCGGCACTCTCGAAGTATGTGTACCAAAGTGGCGCACAACCTGAACCCCAACCTGGTACACATACTATGTTCAGGTTGTGCGCCATCTTAGTGCACATACTTTATGGGGTCCGATTATTCTTGTAGTCAAGTATAATGTTGCTATTTGGTCAGGCATAATATATTGCAATGTACTCCAGAGTTTTGCTATCTCTGGCGCAATTTTCAATTGCATGCTTCTGGTAGAACAGACAGGTTCTTGACATGATATTTTATGGATTTGTTGTTGTAAAGTAGAAGCAACGGATAACGTGGAATTTGAATCTTTTGAGACCACACTGGCGTGAATACAATGCATTGTTTGCCGAGAAATTGTGAAATTTTAGCTTCGTAGTCATCTGTTGTTGATTGTGAATAAAATCAAAGTTCTTTCAGTCTTACATTTGTTTCATTTTGAAAAGTATTTCGAAAAGATTACTTAAAAAAGCACTGTTCATTTTTTTAAAAAGTTGTGTTTAAATAAAGGTCATGTGATACGCAAAATACTTTACCGAATATTCGACCTAATTTTATTTTATATATTTCCCTTCCTCCAGCCTTTCTGAAACATAATATAAAATAATAATAAAAAAACTGGTGTATAGAAAATCGGAAGAATTCAATAAGTTTTGTTTTCTAGTTTTTGACAAATCTTATTATGAGAAAGTTGTGCAATATCAATTAACAACATGATAAACAAATTTCCAGTTTTTTACGCACGAAGCTTCCCAATTTAAACTTACGTGAGGAAGCTACCGTGTCCAAGTATACATCGTACTTATATCAATATTTGCTGATATTTTTATTATCGGATGTCAAGCTAGCAACGCAATGGTATGGAATGTTTTGACTTGAATTGAAATTAACAATAACAATCTATTCAATTTTAAAATTTGAAATTGCCTTGCTCTGGATTGCAGATCGACTTTTGACAAAGCAAATAAATACGACACCTGAAGGCAAGGCACATGTAGTCAAAATTGTATCAAAAATATTGATATTTTTTAAATAATAGTCAAAGCCTTTGCGCTTCACAAGACAAAAGCCAACAGTTAATAATTTCTTTACAATACTTCTCTAAATTTTTATCGTGAGAAAATTTGAAGTTTGATTTCAGTTTCTATTCAAACATATTTAGAAATCCTTCAATTTAAAAATACATTTCCACATCATATATTTGCTGATACATTTTGAATTTTTAAAGCAGTAGGACAATAATCGAAGGAATATCATAAATGATATTTGTACAGAATTGTTGACAAATTTCAAAACCCTATTTCTCGAGGAAGAAAAATTTTTGTTCACAAAAAGGTTTGGCGCTCCAAAAGTATGTACACCAAGATGGCGCACAACCTTAACATAGTATGTGTACCAGGTCGGGGTTATCAGGCTGTGCGTCATCTTGGTGCACATACTTTGGGAGCACCAAAGGGGTACCTTGTGCTATGTAAAACCAAACTAACATTTTGATGAATATTCAACTATCTTTGTGGAGAGCACTTTATTCAAAAAGAGTTCGCTTTATAATTACATACGAGACGGCAGTGCCCAACTTGCTCTTGTTGTTGATCTGGAGTGGAGAAATGAACCGGAAAGAGCCAGCTTTAAAATAACGCATTTAAAATTCATTGTATGTCTATCATGCTTGGATAACTTACAACTCCTGAATCGATATCTTCCATTTTATATCTTGTCAAGGAATTCATAGTGTCTATCTTTATAATTAAATTTATCTTATTTTTTACAAACCCTTTTCAGTTCATTTCTCTTTCTACAAAGACAAACATCAAGTGTAAGTTGAATCAAACAAGATCACGAATTTTCTTCCGTAACAGATTTCTTGTGGTAAAGACGCGGCATTTAATATGAATAAATGAAGGTATATCGTTACAATGTAAATGCAACGGATAGCCTGGAATTCAAACCTCCTGAGGTCACACTGACGTGAATACAATGCATTGTAAGAAAGAAAGAGGTGAAGAAGAAGAAAAAAAATTACATTTTGGTCGGACATGTTTAGTGACCGCAAATAACAATTCCCGTTAAATAATTCACTAACACAAGTTTGAGTGTTATATACTCTGCAGTATATCGAATGTTGAAAAAAATCTCAAAAAATATTAGAATGAATGCTATTCATTCACGGACAAGATAGGTTATTCTTGTAGTCAAGTATGATGTTGCTATTTGGCCAAGCATAATATATTGCAATGTACTTCATAGTTTTTCCATCTCTTGCGCAATTTTCAACTGCATGCTTCTGGTGGAACAGACACGTTCTTGACATGATATTTTACATATTTGTTGTTATAAAGTAGAAGCAACGAATAACGTAGAATTTAAAACTTTTGAGGCCACACTGACGTAAATACAACGCATTGTTTGCGGAGAAACTGTGAAATTCTAACTTCGTAGTCATCTGTTGTTGATTGTGAATAAAATCAAAGTTCTTTCAGTCTTATATTTGTTTCATTTTGAAAAGTATTTCGAAAAGATGACCCAAAAAAGCACTGTTTTTTTTTTTTAAGAAAGTTGTGTTTAAATAAAGGTCATGTGATACGCAAAATACTTAACCGAATATTCGACTAATTTTATTTTATATATTTCCCTTCCTCCAAGCTTTCTGAAACATAACATAAGATAATAAAAAAAACTGGTATATAGAAAATCGGAAAAATTCAAGGAGTTTTGTTTTCTAGTTTTTGACAAAATTATTATGAGAAAAGTGTGCGATATCAATTAACAACATGATGAACAAAACTCCAGTTTTTTACGCACGAAGCTTCCCAATTTAAACTTGACTACGTGAGAAATCTATCCTGTCCAAGTATACATCGTACTTATATCAATATTTGCTGATATGTTTATTATCGGATGTCAAGCTAGCAACGCAATGGTCTGAAATATTTTGACTTGAATTGAAATTAACAATAACAATCTATTCACTTTTAAAATTTGAAATTGCCTAGCGCTGGATTGCAGATCGACTTTTGAGAAAGCAAATAAATAGGACACCTGAAGCAAGGCAGCATGTAGACATAATTGTATCGAAAATATTGATTTTTTCTAAATAATAGTCAAAGCATTTGCGCTTCACAAGACAAAAGCCAACAGTTAATAATTTCTTTACAATACTTCTCCAAATTTTTATCGTGAGAAAATTTGAAGTTTGATTTCAGTTTTCTATTCAAACATATTTAGAAATACTTTAATTTAAAAATACATTTCCACATCATATATTTGCTGATACATATTGAATTTTTAAAGCATAACAATAATCGAAGAAATAAAATAAATGAAATTTGTACAGAAAATGTTAACGAATTTCAAAACCATATATTTCAATGAAGAAAAATTTTTGTTCACAGAAAGGTTTGGCGCTCCATAAGTATGTGCACCAAAATGGCGCACAACATTAACCCTAACGTGGTACACGTACTATGTTCAGGTTGTGCGTCATCTTGGTGAACATACTTATAGAGGTCCCATTTTATACATTGTCAAGGAATACATAGCTTTATATACATAGCAAATACAAACATCAAGTGTAAGTTGAATCAAACAAGCTCACGAGTTTCTTCCGTAACAGATTTCCGGTGGTAAAGACGCGGCCTTTAATATGATTAAAGGCTCATGGTAACTCGAAGTTACATTTTGGTCGGAAATGTTTAGTGACCGCAAATAACAATTCCCGTCAAATTATCTACTAACACAAGTTTGAGTGTTAAAAAAAATTTCAGAAAATATTAGGATGAATGCTATTCATTACCAGACAAGATAGATTATTCTTGTAGTCAAGTATGATGTTGTTATTTGGCCAAGCATAATATATTGCAATGTACTCCGTAGTTTTGCCATCTCTGGCGCAATTTTCAATTGCATGCTTCTGGTGGAACAGACACGTTCTTGACATGATATTTTATAGATTTGTTGTTGTAAAGTAGAAGCAACGGATAACGTGGAATTCGAACCCATTGAGGTCACACTGACGTGAATACAACGCATTGTATGTGGAGAAACTGTGAAATTTTAGCTTCGTAGTCATCTGTTGTTGATTGTGAATAAACTCGTAGTTCTTTCAGTCTTACATTTGTTTCATTTTAAAAAATATTTCGGAAAGATCACCCAAAATAGCACTGGTAATTTTTTTAGGAAAGTCGTGTTTGAACAAAGGTCACGTGATACGCAAAATACTCCACCTAATATTCGACCTAATTTTATTTTATATATTTCCCTTCCTCCAAGCTCTCTGGAAAATAACGTATTGCATAAGCGAATCAGATAACAATAATGATTCATTTTTTTTTCGTTTATATATGTAACTCCTGGCCTTTATATATTTGTCTGATATTTAAACACAACCACACATATTACTCTTTCTTATGGATTGTTTTCCAAAATACGTTTATAGAATTAGTGTCTTTGCGGGGTTTTTTCACCTGTGGGTTTGGCTTGTTGACGATTGTGTCTTTGAACCACGATTTCACCAAATCCCGGTTTTCATGTTTCCTACTGGGGCAGATAAATTTTATGTAGTCCTCTTCCATACATGAGCGTCATCTCATTGTGTTGAGGCAGTTTATGCTGGATGTGTTATGTATGGATCCGGAGAAGACAGGTCTTACAGCGCGCCCCGTCTATGCCGAGGAAAGATGACAATTTGGCACGGTAGAAGTCGAAAACCCATGCTGCGATATAAATCTACATTCCTTCTTTAACAAGTTTGGCGATTTCGAGTCACAACCTACTCGTATTGCCCTAGTTAAAAAATTAAATTATTAGTCATCTGTATTTAGGCTATCAATTATGGTGTTTGACTATAAAACAAAGTCCAAGTCGCGTCATAGCCCTTAAAAAAGCCATACACCGAGAGAGAGAGAGAGAGAGAGAGAGAGAGAGAGATTTATTTTTTCGTCAACCAAAATAAAATAACAGTCATCATAATGAAAAAATAATAACATGTAATAAAATAGTTTGGTATAGACATGAGGGAGTGATACGACTACACGGTCATCAAAGTCATCTCCCCCCTTCACGCTATTATGTTTAAGATTCACAAATTCAGATGACTAAATATTATAGTGCAACATTCGAAAGACTTATATTCACAAAATGAAAGAATAAAATTGGGGAGGGGAACCCCAAAGTAAATCAAAGTATATTATCCATCATTATTCAGGCTACCAAATATGGTGCTTGACTATAAAACAAAGTCTAATACATCCTTGCCGCAACATATCCGTTGAATGAAGCCACGCACCGCACACCGCTTGGTTACATTCCTTAGTTTATCCGGATTTTTTTTGCGGTTGAAAATGTCGAATGTCACTTGTAGAACCTTTGTTAAAAATATTAAATCATTAAACATCAGTACTTAGGCTACCAATTATGGTGCTTTGCTATAAAACAAAGTCCAACTAATACATCTATGTCAGTGGTTCTCACCCTTTTTTCTTTCGTGGCCCATTTTCGCTGCACAAAAGATCTCGTGGCCCATTAACTTTTAATTGCAAGGTATAAACTACAACAAAAATCTAAATTTTTATTCAAAAATGGACGCTTTCCCATTTATTAATTAGAATAAAAATTACCATTCAGTAGCAGAAAACAGCATCATCAATCGTTGGTACTACAATTAAAATTAAAGATAGTGATACGAACAAAACTAGCAATTCTTGATAGTTCTGTGGCCTCCTCAAAATCTTTCTGTGACCCAGCAGTGGGCTATGGCCCACTGGTTGAGAACTAGTGATCTATGTTAAATAAAAATGGATTTTCAGTCAAGTTTGAAAGGCGTTAATTTAATTTCTGAATGTTCAATTTTATTGAGGGTTTCCACAACATTCCTAATACAAGAAACGGAACCCAAATAAATGCCTCAATGTATTCAATATAGTTGTATGTTTTAGCGTTAAGCGCCTTTAACTTCGTTGGCGTATTTCTGGAGGATATAAATAACAAAAGTTTGAAATTACTTTAATCTGGTTTGCAGTCTAATAGCTCAGAAGGTTTGCGGTTGAGTGTTGTGTAGTGGTGATTCCAGATAGTGGTAGAGGGTTGGGGGTTGGATATAGGTAGGTGAGATATAGGTAGTCCTAGTAGGATTAGACACAGGGAGTTCAGGTAGGGTTCCTGCGTCGGATTGGCAACAGGAAAGTTGATAGGGGTAAAGGGGTTAGCACCTTTCCACCTATACCCATTCAGTGTATTTTTTCACGAACTTCAACTATTCTTGTAACTTTATCACGTTGCGTTATCTTTGTATCGAATTGGTCATTATCAGTACCTGTAATTATTAGTATTTTAAAAGTACAACATACCGATATCAATATACCTACATTTGCGTATTTTTTGTGTGTTTGTTTCTGGCCCAAGCCTCGTTTAACAAGGTTTGTGTATCTTTTGTGAGTCTGTGGTAAATGATATTTTTGATGTTTTCAACATTTATAATGGTTCTGCTCGCTCTGCAGAATTTTTAATCTATGTATATTTTGGAGTTTTTAAACTATTTATCTATATTTACAGAAAAATTTGTGGCACCAATAGGTATATGAATGAAACTATTTGGCTCCAGAAGTGGTTTGAACTAACGCCAAAAGTAAGGTTTCGTTTTTTATCAATTCTAAAAAAAACATCGTGTTTTAAAACAAGGGCTTGTTTCAAATCAATTTTTTTTCTGTATTTTTTGATTTTTTTTATATTGAAATACCCTTTGCATCGCCGCGAAACTACGCCAAAACGTTGCATTCTGGCAGCTGCACACGTAGCCGGAATTGTAATTTCAAAAATGTAAGTGAAATTTTTTATTTTGACTTTTACCACTATTGTGTACATTTATCGCCACTTTATATCTCCACCAAAGTCATAAGATTTTACCCGGCAAGTGCAGCCCTTCGGCAAAATGAGTGGGTTGCGATAATGAAGAATAATATGCTTATATCGGCGGTAATCTACTGATATGAACGATGAGACACCCTAACCTAGCCAATTTTAATTGTAAGTCCTCTGATGCAAAGGCGCCACAACTAATCTGTTATGACCCATAATATGGATTTCGAGGTCATGCTTTGTCATTTTTCTCATAAAACCAAGTCATTGTTACGGTTAATACTGTTCGGTTAATTTGTGCTTATCATACTCTGTTTTTCAAGGTTAATACAAACTGATTTATTCGATCGCATTTCAATTTTCGCAAGGTGGTTTCATCGCAGCAGGGTCGTTCACGCAATGGCTTATCGGTTGCGTCTTACTGCGCCAACTACTGAACTACAGCTTGAGAAGGAGTGCATGAGCCTCTATCGATATTTGTGGCGTTTTGAAAGATTTATTGCAAATAAGTAGCGCTTGGCAAGTTTTTACATCCATTTTTCTTCAACCTATTTAATACAAAAAAATCAAATAGTACAGCTATTTTGAACAAAACAGGCAAAAAAAATGATTTAAAACAATTGTTTTAAAAAATTTTTTTTTTTTTTGAACAAATCCCTAGCCATAAGAAACTTTCAATTCAAAGATTTTGCAAGATCCAAACGTTGTCACATATTAAATTATAGGTCAAGCCGTGAGTGTGACTGAGGAGAAACGAAACCTGAATAATGCAGTCTACAGGGTTGAGATTTAAAGAACTCTGAAAGAAATAGGGCAAAGTAAGTGCCAATTATAAAATATCGCTTTATTTCAGAAATATTGGGTAGGGTCATTTTGGGTGTGGGTGTGTTGGATCATTTTTGTCATTTATTGAAAACATTATCAAATTTACAATATTTTGTATCACAATCACGTCGGATAGAATGGTGATTTAGTATTCGCTAACCCAACTTTATCAACAACTTGAATAAGCGATACTGATGGTGATACTCGTTTCCAAAATGTGTCCACGCGGAATCTTTCCAATATACAACGAGTTTCCAAATCAATATAGCCTACATTCAAACTTCATAAAACTAACTGAGTATGCAATTGTGAGTTTTTCTCCATTTGATAATATTAGTTGTCGTTTAACATTTTTTAGTTATATATATATATGCGCTACAGTGATTGCTATCTCAATATACAATATGAGAAAATAAATGGAAATCGTGCCGTTAAAAGTTTGAGATTTTTTTATCTGCTCTGCATATACGTAAAATTGTCTTTATGAACAGGAACGGTGGATAAAATTCATCATTCAAGTTTAGTAGACTAGATCATCTGGAACATCCAAAATTGTACGTTCGTACGACAAAATAGATTTTACATTCGTAAAAATCTTCATCTCCAACGTTGATTAGCATGCTACGAAGAAAAGTATGACTCATATTTTTCATTAAAAAAATTAAGATATATATTTTAGTGAACATTTAAAGCAAAAAAATGAATATATCTGATCTGTTTATTCGTCTATTTCGGAAGAAGTATCTATTTGGACACGATAAGCCTAACTGATATATATATATATATATACTTTTTTCTCCTAGGATAAATCTTGAATTGTGGAGTTTTGCGAATTTTGGTTGTAAATTCCAAGTTTGAATCACTTTCTCTAAGTATAAGCCAGCGTTTTAAAGGATATGATACAAAACAATGCAAACTTTAAATTCATGACTGATGTACTTACGTAGATTACAATTTACTCCTGTCCAACCTTCATCGCAGGTGCATACTTCGGTTTTGTAGGTCCCGTGAAGACAAACTAAATGTACAAAAAATAATATGTTACCACCTATACAGGGACATCTATATTTATAATATTGAAAGACGTATTATATAACTTCATATTTGTCAAAGCTTTTACACGCGGATTATTCAGCTATGTCCAACCCACAATACTTACGTATGTCGCATGCAGGACCGTGCCAGTTTTCAAAACAGTAACATGATATTAATCCGAACTGGGGTTCTCCGTTTATGCAAGCTGTTATCAAAAAAATAAATGTTAGTTTTGTTATCTTTTCTTTGATACGGTATTTTACTTATTCCGAATTCTTTACTTATAATAAATACATATAAATTTATTCTCAACATCTAAAATTAACGATAATATATCGGTATCTCCCCTTTCCTTAAAACATTTCTTTATTGCTTCTCACGAAATAATGGCAACCCTTTCCTCATAGCAGTTAATTTTGAAAAAGACAGGTAAAATGGTTTTAAGATTTTACTTTGGTTAAATTACACATAATTTGAATTAAGATGTATGCAATCAACTTACGTACGATCATGTAACCTAAGTCGGGGCCCCAACTTGTTGTTGTTATTCCGTTTTGGGTGCTTCCAAAAAATGTTGGTACCTCAAAAAGTTGTCTGTAAACCACAGATCCACCTTCATTGGCTTTGTAAGAGATACGATGGAAATACGTTAGGAAGGATTCAAAGTTTCGGGACGAACTTCTCTTATGTATTAAAATTGCGAACAACAGTTTTTTTCGTTTAAAAAAAATGCACACACGCCGCACTAACGGCCTTTTATGCGCCTAAATTTAAGTCTGCTTTCTCATTGCATATATATATGTGAATATATACAATTGCGAGTTATCGTACATTTTATTTCAGTTTTGGATCTGAATATATATAATCTTTTAGTTGTTCTGGAAGGAGCTGAACCTAGAGGATTGTATTTTGTCACTTAGTATACCTTTTATTTTGCCATCGTGTATTGCAGCAGGACAAATTTGAGTACGTTGTGTGTATTGTCCAGTTCCCTGTAATTCGTTGAAGATGTATAAGTCACAGTTTGCCGGACAGACAATAATTGTTGCGTAATTTGTGACCACATCCCCACCCACCATTAAACACATCGGCGGAATCACCACTAAATAAAAATAAATAGTTACAATGTGAATAAACTATGTATCTACCATTTAACAAGTAGTAACAAAACATGGATCTTTTGTAGAAAACGTCCGTCACCAATACAAAATGTGAGATTCAAATGATCAGGAACGGTTAGGAATGTTTTGAAAATTTGAATTTTTCGAGCAATCTGAATTCGTAACCCTAACTGGGTAATTACTAATTTTCTTATTTTGAGCATTGGCGGCGGTGTTTTTTTTTTGGCGGGGGTTTTGTACAAAAGATCCCAAATCCTCGCCGAAGCAAGAGTTATTTTTAGGAACTCCAGTTAGACGGAATTCAATCAGTATTCACTACCACGTCGTTTTATACGATAAGTGTTATAGCCTCAGTATCACTTGGCACTGGCCGTAATTTTGCTTACAACCCAATTTTCCTTTATTTTTGAGTGAGTGCCCGTGACCCTGGTTTTATTAAATTTCCTAAAAGAGGGGGAATAAAAAATTCAAATTCGCTCAATTGCCATTACCCGTTTGGTTGACAGCGGTGCGCGCCTGAGATTAATTTTCTTTGCTTTTAAATGAGAGCGCGTGGATGGGCCTTGAGCAAATTCTATTAAAAAGCTGTATTGACATCTAAAGTAACTTACTGTTAAAAACAAATCCTGGATAAAAAGAATCCCAAGTTTCAGTGGTAACGCCATTTGCTGAATTTCCCTGGTAGGATCCGAGTCCCGGAGTTTTAACAACGACTAAACTTACGATAACTGGAAACAAGCAACACATGAATATTCGAAAGGGCTTAAAAGTAGAGATGTACCAATGTAGTGATATCGACAAGATCGACCATTTGTCGGAATTGGTATTTGATCGGTATCGGATAAATGTAGACCGATATATTTAGGTTTTAATTAGATCAAAAAATTTTTAAAAAATAAGTCAGAATAAGGATGTTCAAATTTATTTTTCCGTGCAGGGATCATGTTCGTGGTGTTTGCTCCGTTTCAACCATGCTCGTCCCCGCACCCGCAAGTAGTAACGGGAACAAAATTCTCATTACATGATAATTATGAAGAAATATATCAGTCGAATAAAAGTGGATTTTCCAATGCGTAAAATGCAAGGTAAGACGTTATATTGACACAGTCCTGCGCACGCAACTCAATGAATCCGTTTGATAGGATAAGTAAACATTTATTTATTTTACCATTCTTTCTAGCCAAACCCTATCCATGAGTTTCCTAATTAAACACCGAGATTCCTAGCGTCGGTGCAAAATGCATCTGAGTCACAATTTATTGTTATCTGGAATATCTCTTTTCCAAGCTAAAATAATGTGCACTATGAATGATGCTCACAGGCTAATGTTTTACCGCCTGCCTTGCACACTTGAGGTAATAATAAAACAGTATCGGTATCGGTCTTTTGAAATATCGATTTCGGCGTTTTTCGTTTGAACAAAAGTGGCATCGATACATGTCTACTTAAAGTGAATGAGAGGTCATATCGATGTATATTTTTCATTGCATTTTTCAATTATTTGCTTCCAGAGTTTACCCGCCATATTATATGGGGTACTCCCGAAGTATGTGAACCAAGATGGCGGACACCGCAACGTAGTATGTGTACCAGGTTAGGGTTAGGCCATAATTTCAGGTACAAATACTATGGGAGTCACTTGGGTAGTCCCCGAACTCGTAATAGAACTAAAATAAGGAAAATTGGAATAAATTATGGTCTAACTAACCCTAACCTGGTACACATACTACGTTCGGTGTCCGCCATCTTGATTCACATATAGAGAGGACCTATTATATAATGTACGGTATAAACATGATAAATGTAATGAATGCGTAGAAAAAGGTATAATATATATATTAATAATCTGTTTTATTGAAAAATAACCAATAAATATCAGAAGAATGCTAATGAGGGCTAATAGCCAAAAGAATGTGAAATACCATTTTCTTCCTCCAGTAATCCGTGATGTAACGCTGCCGTACAAATCTGAGAATCTCTTGTATACTCCCCCGTTCCCCAGGCATCGCTGACAAATGTGTGGCAACCTCGAACACATGGGTATGTAAATACCTTTAAATCAATATCTTCCGCCACCGTTGTACAAGCCGGAGAAATGGTCCCTGTAAGCGTAATTTGCAAGGGAATGTTTATCATGACAATGAACTATTTTGGCCTCACCCCAATCTGGTACACACATTCTACGTTCCGGTGTTCGCCATCTTGATTCCCATACTCTGGGAGTACCAGTATAATATATCATTTTTGTCCTAGGTAAGAGTAACGCTAATAGAACGGCTTGATCATACAGCCTCTCACCCGGTTGCCAGTCTATGCGGGTATGGGAAGTTTGTCAGTTATTTTCTTTTCAGATGCATAGACTTGATGAAGTCCAGCAACAATCCGCTCACACAAAACTATCCCCCGTGGGATTCAAACCTGCGAACCCACGCGGCGTATTCAGAGGTGACAGGGCAAGTCTTATGTGCCATAAGCCTATATTCTGCAAAAAAAGATTCGTGTCTCATTTTTCTTGGTGATTTTATTGAAGACCGCACACGCATTCTGACTCCCATTAATTAAGCAGATTAACTTTCTTGAGTAATGGGAATTCTAGACAATAATATATTTCATCGTCTGTTGTGATCTCGCTGCTTACATCTTTTAATGCTCGATACTTATAGCCTATCACAGTCAACTTTACGACCTCGGATGTGAATGCAATGAATGCCGCAAATGTAATTACGTTTTCTGAAAATCGCGATAAGTCAAGCTAGCTGAACACTTTATTTCTGCAAGACTAAAGCAGATAACATATAACTATATAGAAGTTTTTTTTGAGCATATGCAAGTAAGATTATCATAAAAGGGGAATATAAATATATATAAAGTTCGTTAGACAATAATTAAAACTTCAGAACACATATATATAGAATTTAAAGAGCTTTATTTTCATTCTCCACTAGTTTATTTTTCATTTAATAATGATAACTTATATTTCGTTTTCTAAAGGATACAACGTTTAGAAATTGATATCTCAACGGTTGACGTTTTAAATAGCTTGACAGCAGAACTATGAATTACATCAGCGATTATTTTTATCACAATTCATACTTACTGGAGAATGTGAAACTGTCGTAAGCACCGTTGTATGTTTGAGTCGTCACATCGTTTTGCTCTGATCCAGGAAATGATGATTCCCCTGTAGCTTTCTCAACCACCACTGTTCCTCCGAATTCCTCTTTTGGAAACAAGATAATATAAATTTTGTGCTTCACAGATTACGCTACTAAATTTTGTCGATTTCTTGTCATCGGATGTATATAATAATTTTTTCCTTCAAGAAAGACGGAAGGAGCAAGTTTGTATAATCATCTCGAAGTATATGAACCAAGATGGCGGACACCGGAACGTAGTATGTGTACCAGGTTAAAGTCAGGCCATAATTTCAGGTCCAAATACTGCGGGAGTCACTTGGCTAGTCCCCGAACTCGTAATACACAAATATCGGAAATGCGTTTAACCATAGAAATAACATTCCGGTATAATCGTACAAACCTAATACGTTTGAATCAATCTCTCCGGTAAAATACAGAATGTATAATTTTTCAGTACAGGTATATAACATATATACATGAAGTCAATATAAAGAAATACCATATATACCTGTTATTCGCTCATCGTGAATAGCAGCCGCACAAATAAGAGAGTCTATAGTATATGGCGCAGATCCGTAAACTCCGAGAACATTTCCAGTAAAACAACCAGGAGGGCAGGTGAAAGTAAAAACATTCCGTGAAATTGATTCAGCGGTTTTATCACAGCCCGCTGGTTGTAGAGTTGGTACTGCTGATCCAGTTGGTCCAGCTACAGAATGTTACGAAATATTTTGTTTGTGTATGTGCTCGTTTGATCTAAAAGCAACATAGACGACCGACCGAATCATTTCTGGGCCATTTTCACAATATACGGAAAATATACTGCGTATACGTATACCACACTTTTTTCTGACGAATAAAAGTAATTTTCTGCGAAGAAATGGGAAAATAATGTACGTGTATCTCCCACAGCCGTCCTATACATGAATTCCTACAAACCCCTAACCAGTGTTCCCTCTAAGGTGTGCGCGTGTGCGCGCGCACACAGCTTTCCGAGGCTGCACACATGCATAGATTTACTGCGCACAGACGTATTTCGATGTAATGTAACAATGTGCTCGGTTGGCAGGTTGAGAAAGTTTGTTGTTGGCCCACTTATTACCCGGTTAGAACGCCAAAATTTCTTCATCGGTTTTTGCACAAATATTAGTCATTTCCAAAAAATTGCGCACACACCAAAATTTCTGCGCACACATACTACAAAAAATTAGAGGGAACATTGCTCCCAACCCTTGTTGTAAATAAGAAATTCGCTACTCTAGGGAAATGCTCATAATTGTTAGTTTCTATTTCTTCAAGAATATTTATTCAAATAAATGTATTCAAAAAATAAATAAAAAGCCCGAAATAGTTTGCTATTTGTCTATCCTCACTTACATCTAGAAAGAATCAAGAAAATCTAAATTTTTAAACATGATATATATCTACAAGATAGATCGAAAACAAATAAACAATCAAGTTTACACACATCTTACCTTCGATATAAACATTCGAAATAATGATCGAGACAGTCATCGTCATTCGGATGAATTTTAGAAATAACGCCATGTCTCGTTGAAGATGGATACTTCTTATGCTTCCAAAACAATCACTGAACACTATCCGGCTATATCAGAATTCTTGTTCTGGTTTCTTGGAAAAGGAACTCGCGTGTATATTGCCCGGAAAAGGAGTATTACAATGATTCATTACCCGGGAAAATTATTCGAACAAATAAACTCGAGTGGCTGAGCAGCAATGCTACAAATGATGACGATAGACCCAAAAGATCTGTATAGTTCCCATGATTACATTTGGGCTAAATATCTACTCATCCAGTAATCACGTGTCTTGTTGGGTTATTGTCAGGACACTTAAAGACGTTGCTATAAACAAATGAATACAATACTCGAGACTTCCAGGAACACAGCTCGTATTGTTGAAAACATCGGATTGAATAAAGAACAGTATAAAGCAGCACGTAGCATTAAGTTATAAACTCCAAGTGACTATTGCGCATGCCTTGGGTGCAGGTTACAGTCTATTACTATGACGTTATAAATATATTCGCGCAAAGCATTATTATGACCTTAAATTATTATAGAACATCATGTCTGGTCAATTTATATCACTTCTGAGTACTGATCAAATGCAAAATAATTACTAATAAACGGACTTTTCGGTATTTTTTAAAACACCTTCTGCGCGGATTTAGTCAAGAGGAAGAAGATACGAGTAAATGCGATGAAAAACATTGTCAAACAAAAATTACTAGCGAAATAAGAGCAATAAGGTGAATATATTCGCGCAAAGCATTATTATGACCTTAAATTATTATAGAACATCATGTCTGGTCAATTTATATCACTTCTGAGTTCTGATCAAATGCAAAATAATTACTAATAAACGGACTTTTCGGTATTTTTTAAAACACCTTCTGCGCGGATTTAGTCAAGAGGAAGAAGATACGAGTAAATGCGATGAAAAACATTGTCAAACAAAAATTACTAGCGAAATGAGAGCAATAAGGTGAATATATTCGCGCAAAGCATTATTATGACCTTAAATTAGTATAGAACATCATGTCTGGTCAATTTATATCACTTCTGAGTTCTGATCAAATGCAAAATAATTACTAATAAACGGACTTTTCGGTATTTTTTAAAACACCTTCTGCGCGGATTTAGTCAAGAGGAAGAAGATACGAGTAAATGCGATGAAAAACATTGTCAAACAAAAATTACTAGCGAAATAAGAGCAATAAGGTGAATATATTCGCGCAAAGCATTATTATGACCTTAAATTATTATAGAACATCATGTCTGGTCAATTTATATCACTTCTGAGTTCTGATCAAATGCAAAATAATTACTAATAAACGGACTTTTCGGTATTTTTTAAAACACCTTCTGCGCGGATTTAGTCAAGAGGAAGAATATACGAGTAAATGCGATGAAAAACATTGTCAAACAAAAATTACTAGCGAAATAAGAGCAATAAGGTGAACCTAATGATCACCAATGTAAAATGCCTCGACAAAGTTGAACAAGAAACAATATTTGATTTAAATCAAGAAATCTTTTCAACATTCCTCACAATTGACTGCTCTTGGTTTTTATTATCTTGCTGTAGGTAGACACTATTCGTGGACTGATTCTCCTGGACCGTTCGCAATCTGGAAATTATATGTGCATTCATCATTAATTCTCACTGCCACGTTGAATACTTTCATTATTCACTTTTCTTCAGCTTCGATGAAGGTGCGAGCACACTTCATAAATGATTCACTGTACTTGTTAACACGTTTCAATGTTTGCAAGCCCACATCCTTGTTCATAGTAGAAGTGCCAAATTATTTTTGTACCCATATCTACAAAATAAGCTGTGTAAGTGCAGGGTTCTGAAACTCGGGTCCGCGAACCCTCTGGGAGCCTTGGAACTAAATAAATTGCGTTTTTCAGTATTGAAGTGATGTCAAAACTGATGCGTACAGATTTTAACCGGACGCTTGTTCTAGCGTATATCGTGAAATTGTGTTTACGCAGATTCCCAAAACACAGAAAAATTGTCCGAATGATTTGCCACTAGTCAGCATAGGGAGCAGAGGGGGTTGAAACAGGTAGTTTGCACAGGGCTAGCGGGTGGAGTTGGGTAGTAAAGTAATCGTTTAGTTCGGACAGGGTGGAGTCCGGTAGTAAATAAAAAATCGAAAAAATGAAAATATTTTGTTTCCATTTTTATTGGAAGAAGTCAAGAATTAAATAAACAAGTCAATTCAATTTTATTTTTCCTACCAGAAAAAAATCAATCCAATACAATATTCGAGAGAAAAATATAATCACACAATTTACTGGGGAATGGAAGCCGCGGGGAACCAAAGCTGGGTATCGAGCTATTGGATTGGGCATCATTAGAATATACGAACATTTGGCATTCAATAAAGAATATTAAAATACACAGTCACTATTCTTAAGTACCTACTTGCTACAGTACAAATATCAGATTCAAAAAAAAATGTATACATAATTAAGTATTGTCGACGAATACCGTATGGTTCTACCGAATTATCTAACTAACATGCTAGAAATAGATATTCATGAACAAGGTAAAAAGATTACTTCAGATCTTTCGCGACATATCACAAAGCGTTGTCGCCATTCAGCAGCTTTTGCAAACCAAATAAACCATTAGGCATGGGTATCTACGCTAATAATGACGCTTTTTTTACTAAATATACATGGAGATGGTCAACAAAATTGTTACACTTTTATTGACGATTTATTGTATCTAGATCAATACTTTTAGACCATTGAATCATAGCCGCAATTACATGAATTATGTTATTATGCTACAAATGATTCGGTGTGTTTTAAAAAAATTAGATTTTTGCATTATGAAATAGATCTTTTGCATGTGTTTGACCTTTAGACCTTACACCTGACATGGCGAACCACGGCCCGCTGGCCAAATCCAGCTCGTTGGGTAATTCAATCCGTCTCGCCTGATGCTGCCACAACCAAACTAAAGCTGAGTTTTGATATTTAAGCTAAAAAAAAAATAGCTCACGGAATTTGTTAAGATTGCGATTAAATTTAGTTTTGGCACGAGGCTTATTCATTTCCACTTTTGTAACACTGTAAATATTGTTCATATTGTAACTTTTTACGTCACACTTACATGACCCCCCGAGTCTAAGTGGACAAACTTTTTGGTCCCTAGTCCTAAAACCTTGTCCATCTCTGCCTGAGGCATACAATGAATGTATCACAATAATGAAGGTATTACACAAAAAATAAAGCATCTCTTGGTCTCTAAGCACTTATTGTATCAAACACTCTCGAATTGTGCCCTGTAGGGCATGTCCCACTGAACCCCGGTCCATTGTTCTCCATAGGAAACAAATATTTTCAGACCATCCCACGGCGAAATTCGGAAGGCACATCCACTTGCCAACGTTATGAATATTTTAAAGTGTACTGAAGCTGAAAAATATCAGACGGTGGTTTGTCATGTTGGAAAGGCTAAAGTCGAAAAAAGAAAAAAATGGAACGGTGAAATTTTAGTTCCAACCTCCCCAAACCAATTTTACCTCATAGCTTGCGCCGCTCTACCCGTCCGTTGTCCGTTCGCGGGGACGTTGTAACTCACCGAAGGGAGGATTGAAACATCGAACCGCGAACAGGATTGCGGATATAGTATTAGTGTGAGAGCTGATTTTCCACTGTGCCCCATGTCCCAACGTGCCCCACCTTCCCCTATGCATCTGCGATGAAGGCTGGACAGGAGTAAATTGTAATTTACGTAAGTACATCAGTCATGAGTTTAAAGTTTGCATTGTTTTTGTATCATCTCTTTCGAAACGCTGCTTATACTTAGAAAGTGATTCAAACTTTTGTATCATCTCTTTCAAAACGCTGCTTATACTTAGAAAGTGATTCAAACTTAGAAGTTACAACCATAATTCGCAAAACTCTACAATTCAAGATTTATCCTAGAAAAAAAAAGTATATATATATATATATATATATATATATCAGTTAGGCTTATCGTTGCCGAATAGATACTTTTTCTTGCGAAATAGACTAATAAACAGATCAGATATATTCATTTTTTTGCTTTACATGTTCACTCAAATAAATTTCTTGAATTTTTTTTTAAATATATATGAGTTATACTTGTCTTGGCAGCATGCTAATCAACATTAGAGATGAATTTGGGGCACGACCGTACAATTGTGGAACTCCCAGATGATCTAGTCCAGTAAATTTGAATGATGAATTCTATCTACTCATCCCGTCCATAAAGACAATTGAACGTGTCTAGATAGCAGATTTGAAAATATCAAACTTCTATCGGCACGGTCTCCATTAGTTTTCTTATTACTTATCGATCTTAAGATCGGTAAGTATATTGATAGGTATTTGTCTGTATGTATGTCTGTCTGTGTGTGTGTCTGTTAGATGAACGCGATATCTCGCGAATGCGAGGTTGAATCTGCTCCAAATTTTGCATGTGCATACATCATATCTCGGACCAGAAGCCTATTGATTTTGGGTTGATTATGTCGTATATTTAGCGAGTTATTAACTAATTACCAATCTAAGATCGATAAGTCTTCGGTCTCCGACCGATATTCTCGTATTATATATTGAGTTAGCAATCACTGTACCTAATATATATACATATATATATAACTAAAAAATGTTAAACGGCAATTTAAATTGTCAAATACAAAGAGACTCATAATTGCATGCCCATTTAGTTTTATGAAGTACGAATGTAGGCTATATTGAATATACCCCACCTAATATTCAAGAAATAAAAGCGATATTTTATAACTTGCACTTACTTTGCTCTATTTTTTTTCAGAGTTCTTTAGAACTCAACCCTGTAGATTGCATTATTCTGGTTTCATAGACGGTCAAGTGTGTTCCACTTCAGTCACACTCACGACTTGACTTATAATTTAATATGCGACAACGTTTGGATTTTGCGAAATCTTTGAAATAAGAACTACCGGTAACTGTCATCCATCTCTCTCATATCGGGATCGTTGCGACGAGAAAACGAGAGAAATAGCTCTTCGATTTCGGGTGCCCGTCTCGAATGACAGTTCGTATAGTTTGAAGGGCTCTATTACGTCACTGTGAGGTCGTACTGACGTAATTTTTAGGTGGCGTAGTCAGATGGGGGTTAGGATTGACAGATAAAAATTGTTATGCTACGTCCACTAGAAGTATGTTAGGTACGAAACTACATGAGACCCCATTTTTGTTGGGTCTTATTTGAGCAGTTACGGCGTTTATTTCTCATCGCAATTTTGTTAGGCGCTATTTAAGCAATTACGGCGTTTACGTTACTAGACCCTTCATTTTCACACCACATTTCTGTTTACTGGTTTAGGGGTAGTTACAGACTTAAGCAGTTACGGCGTTTGCTTCACGAGACCCCAGTTATTTGTTTGAGATGCATGGACTTAACGATAGAGGAAGATATACCGTACAGATGAATATACCGACCAGGAGTTACTGAGTTATGTGAACCCACCCTTAGATCATAAGATGGAGAATGATTGATTGGTCAGTTACCGTAGTAGGGGAATCCAGCAATCTTCTGGCATATAGCCTAATTGTCCTCCACCGCATTCAAACCAGCGAATGATAATCCAGTAATCAGAGGTCAGGAGGTGCAATGTCAGAATGTCAAGCATATTCCTAACCCATTAACCCTTAGCATGCTACACCAACCTTTGAAAACTACAATTTGTTTGTCTTAAATGCATAAAATGGAACATGCAGCGGATAAATAATGCGTTGTATTATTGCAAATAACTGATTTTAATATATTGACATTGCATATGAAAACAAACAAAAAATATCTAAATTAGAGACTATTGAGTGATTGGTATGTATTGTCATATTGTGGCTAGTTTTTTCAATAATTGACTTGCTCATAAGACTGTACAGCCCGACAGCTGTAGGATAGCATAATTTATACATAACCTATATTTTGTATTTACTGTTTTTACGCTTTCATAATCTACAAAATAATTCATTAAAGAAATATGAAGCTTATTGCTGTATTGTAACTAGGTATTTGATTTGAAGCCATTGTGATTTTTCCTTGAAAAAGGCACAAGCAGTGCCATGGCATCTCATCTCTCTACTGGTGTGGTAAACCTGGCAATGGTCAGGGAAGAAGCAAGACGAGAATTGTTACGTTTACTTGACAAGTGTGCTGGACCGAAGGTAGATCTACTATAGGATTTTATTTTGGAAGTTGAAAAAATTACATTATTAACTCGTATGTTAAACAGGGTGCCATCTAGCCTCCATTGAAGGTTTAACTTTTCATGCTCATCACACCATACTAACCCAGTCGGACTGCCCATTGGATTAGCCTTTGGTATCACAAGATGATATATACGAAAATTTGAGGTGAATGTATTCATGCAACATTCATTTTTTCATACCACGCATGTTTTATGATGTCTATTCATGACGACCAAATCCCTGCCCTAGCAACCATTGATATCTAACTACAGTAAAGAACTACTATTTTTTCATAGGGAACGCTATCTGTCTTGTTAAGCATTGCCTACCCAATTCATCACACTCTTGATGAGGTTTGCGGGCATGGGATTCGAACAGACTATGACAACACATGCTTGAACCGCACACATTTATTTATATTACATTCGAATAAAAATCTATTCGCATTATATTATCAAAATAAGCGATGGCTATTGTTTTATTACCAGCTTTATATGTATCCTCTTTAGCCATGATCTCATTAAAATATTACCTTTCTAGGCATTGGTTTGGGACTATGCTCTCACAGATCGATTTGGTCTCATTGCTGAGTTTCCGCTGCTGAAAGAACATGAGGTTGAGAGAATGTTTCCACTTGCTGGAGGAAAACTTGCAAAATCTACTGTACAGCATATTATATTTATAACAAGGCCAAAATTAGATCAAATGGACTTTATTGCTCAGAATATACAGAGAGAGGAAGATGGAACAGGCTTTGGAAAAGAGTTTCACGTTTTCTTTGTACCGTGGAAAAGTTATCTTTGCCTTCAAAAGCTGGAGGTATTATTTCTTCGATCAAACGAGTGGCCGTATGATTACTGCCTTGTCGACTTTCCTTCCCCCAATGGGTTAAATATGAAATAAAATTGCTTTTATTTTTACCAGGAACTTGGAGTTTCAAGCATGCTGAAAAATATAGAAGAATACAGACTTGATCTTATTCCTCTGGAGTACGATCTTCTGTCTATGGAACATTATTCTTCATTATTTGACTGCACAATCAATGAAGATTACTCGTCACTTTATTTGGTTGCTAGAGCATTGAACAGCTTACAGAAACAGTTTGGAATTATTCCAAATATTCATTGCAAAGGCAGATATGCCCAGGTATTCTATGTGTATAATCTTACATTTGGTATATGGTTACATTATTAGAATTTACCATATAAGTATTTAATTTTGGCGTGATGGCATTTGAACATAAAATCCCATTAAAATATTGAAATATATCAATCGCAATTCCAAAATATTGCTTTATTTTTTATAGGCTTAGTCATCTATTTTCAGACAGGGATAGTGAACCACTGACCCATTGTGACACACCATGTCATTTTCGCCAATTCATGATTTATTTTAAAGAACATGCTAACATTTTTAATGATAAAAAAAATTTCGTAATAAGGCCACCCTTAATTCAATCGTCCAATAAGACACAACGCAGGATTATATAAGACTTGTCGAAGAGATGCAACAGCAAGTTTTTTATTGATGCAGACATTGTATAAATCTATGACGCTAAATTTTTCATCGAAACATGAAATAAAATATTTATTATTATAACCTTTGGATATCACCTCCCTGACCAAGCGAGTACTAAATGTAAATTTATTTTTTATTCATAGATGGTTTGTGAAATTATGAAAAGAATCCGACTTGAATCAAAAAGTAGTGAAGATGAAGGAGAGGTTCCTCCACAAATTGATAGATTATTGATTCTAGATCGTTCTGTTGATTTGTTGTCGCCGCTTGTTACCCAACTGACATACGAAGGATTGATAGATGAAGTTTATGAAATTAAAAATGGTAAATTTTTGATCAGCAAGTATAGGATGATTAATATTTTAAATTTGATCATGTTCTACTAGGGCCCTGGGGTCAAAGTTCATTATTTTTGCACTGGATTCAGAGTTGGAGCTGGAGACGTATTTTTCTAACTCCCCACAGTGGAAATTGTGAATGCCCTGGAGTCTTTAATTGGAGTTGTAGCCTTTCTCAATGGTGATAAATAAAGTCAAAACTTTTCACTAAAACTCAATGGGCATCTATTTTACTGGTGCTCCAGAAGTATGTGTACCAATATGGAGGTGACTAGTTTTGTTCGCCTACTTGGCATCAAATTGTGTAGGGAGGGACTGAAGCCCATGGGGGTATATGCACTTGGCTAACACAGAAAGTACCTGAACTCCCTAAACTATCCCTGTAAATAACTAAAATAAGGAAAATCGAAATAAAATTATGGCCTAACCCTAACCTAGTACACATACTACGGGAGTACCGTTTTAGTAATCATTCTTAGCAGTCTATTAATGAAGGCTTGCATACGCCAAAGTTGTGTCATCAAAATTTGATTTTCCTGGAGATGGAGTTGAAATTTTCTACAACCCGAAGTTTTGTTTTCTGTATAGAAGTCAAGTGCATCCTATTTACTTGTAATCCTTATCTTTTATTATGCCTTCAGCAACTGCAAAATTTCCACCTGAAAAGTTTTCCAAAGAAGGTCAAAATGATGGAGGCACTACTGAACCGAAGAAGATCATACTCTCATCCAAAGATGAATTATTTGCAATACTACGAGACAGAAACTTCAATGCCGTGGGCCCCACTTTGAAAGTGACAGCAAAGCAGATTACTGAGCAGTTTGAGGTACTGTTTTATTTATGTGTGGAAACTCCTAACATAGTAATCATTAGTCTATATTTTCACCCTACTGAAAATACAGTTTGTACAAGCAGAATATAAAATAAAGTAAAAATGGCAATTAAGGTGAAGGGAGGCGTGAAAAACAATGTTTTCTCGAACAGCGATACCCGTGATCCAAGCCTAACATTAATTCATACCAAAGTAAAAAGTTTGAATATTGAATAAAGTTATTTTTTAAACTACTCGAGAGGCAACCTGATTCTTTACAAACAAAAATTTTTTATTCTGATTTTTCTCATTTTAGTTCTATTTCAGTCCCTTTACACAACTTGATGTAAAATAGACAAACAAAATTAGTCACCTTCATATGGCTACACACACTTCTGGAGTGCCCAATTATCAATTCAGAGCACTGGCAAGTGAGGCGACCACAGGAACGGCATCACCTTGACACCAAGATTTTTGATACTCGTTTGTCACCAATCCAAAATAACCACACTGTTCTTTATTTCATGTACATGCGAAGAAACATTAGTGAGAGGTTAATTCGGAGCTTTGTAAAATCTTCATAAAATATCATTGTATTTTATAGGAGAGGCACGCAGCAAAAACAGTTGGTGAAATTAAGAAGTTTGTTTCCCATTTGCCACAAATGCAACAGGCAAAAGCAAATTTAGCGAGCCACACATCAATAGCAGAATTAATCAAGGAACATACTGGTGAGACTTTCAAACAATTTTCATGTTCTATTTATAAGAAAAGATGGTATGATGGCATAATCATATGGTGAACCACGGTCTATTGTCTCTGTCAGATATGGGAATAGTTATTCAGTTCAGATGCATATACTTGAGAGTGGAGGACATCTACTGATTTACTGAACTGACCAGCTGTTTCTCGAACCACCTTCCAACATAGATGAGTTCAGCAATTCTTTCGTATATAATTACGCGACAGGATTCAAACTTGAAACCCATGTAGGGTTCATTGTCAAGCCTGTTGTTGAATAGTATAATTGTTCAATTTTTCTTTTTCTCGATAAATTAGTAATACCGGTGAGTGGGATAATTGACCATGTCCATGAGACCAGAAAAAAATGAATCACAGAATCAGTATGAAAAAATGATTAGGTTCTATCTATAAATTACAACATGCTTAGATTTGAAGGCTTCAATTTAGCTTGTTCTGGCTCATTCTTGAAGTTCAGTTTTAAGGTATAATTTATCATCAAACCATACTAAAACCGACATTTATTTATTTTTTTTGTGCTATTAATAAGATATTTTGTTTTAGTAAATCAGAATTGTTTATTTTCAGACACTGAGGGATTTCTAGACACAATAGCTGTTGAACAGGAGTTTTTAAATGGAATCGGAACAGACAAAGTGAATCCTTATATAGAGGATTGTCTATTCAAGAAAAAACCATTGCATAAAGTTCTGCGACTTTTATGCCTTCAAAATTTAACCAATAATGGTTTAAAGCCGAAGGTGCTCGATTATTACAAGCGAGAAATACTACATGTGAGTTTATGATATATTGACTTTAATTTGCATAAGGTCAACACTGAAAGAATGTTTTGTGTTGAAGTTTTTTTGGTACTCCCATAGTATGTGTACCAGGTTAGGCCATATTTTATTCCGATTTACCTTACTGTATTTTAGTTCTATTACGAGTTCGGGACTGTCTGTGTTAGCCAAGCGAATATACCCCCTGCCCATATGTTTTAGTCCCTTTACACAACTTGATGTTAAGTAGGCAAATAAAATTAGTTACCTCCATATTGGTACACATACCTACTTCTGGAGTGCCCAAGCATCCATTGATATCTAAAAATATTTAAGGATGAACAATTTTTGGGAGGACCTGACTCTTTTCAGTTTGGCGTTGGTTACTCCAGTTATTACAACTTGTTTAAGGTGATGGGCATGAGATTAGAATCCGAGATGGCAACACAGTTTATTGTAACACTTTGATCGCTAGACTAATGCGCCGCCTGTAATGTGATATCTTTATACAAATCTGTATTGAAATGAGTTCCAAGGACCCAAGTTCCACTTCCAAAACGTTAATTTCCTATTTAGAGTGATTGAGTATTGTCATAAACTTTTCTGGTGAAAACAGCATTTTGTGGCATCACCCCATAATTCAGTGGTTCTCAAACGATCGGCTACAAAGGGACATAGACAATTTTTTGAGGGACTGTGAAGCTAATTAAATATAAAAAGTTGGAGACCCACTGTTCTGATCGAACATAAAATAAAAGTGAAATATAGTTAGAATTCCTATTGATTGTTTTGTACAGACCTATGGTTTCGAGAATGTCATAACGTTGAGAAACCTCGAAAAAAGTGGTTTGATGCAATTGCCATGCAAGTTATGGAATTACAACACCATCCGTAAATCCCTGCGTCTCGTAGTAGAAGACATCAATGAAAAGGTATACTTCACTTGAGAGTTTAAGATAAGATGAGATAGTGTAAATAACATTTTAGTCATGGTATTTGCAAGTGTTGACGTATCATGATAAGCATTAGGAACATGCTTGTTGTCGCACCTCTGTTCAAGTTTGCAGTTTCATAACCGCTGGCCAGTTATGGCTTCCTTCTGAAACAAGTAACTGTTTATCTATCATACCAGAGATGGACTGGTAAACGGACAAGGGTCTTGATTTGCCATATGATTAAGCCATCTTATCATCATTCCTCTCACCCGAGATAAACATTAAAAAACCTAGTGTGCAATCCTAGGTGCAGATAATAAATAATTTGCTTTATATAGAGATGATTATATTTGTGGATAATACAGTGGGATCTGTAAACTGGAAGATTCGCCAAATCTCATTGTTCAATATAAAATTATTCTGAAGACTAATTTAGAGGGAAATCATGAATTTATAGGCACCATATGTCATTCTCCAACTTTTTATTTCTCACTAAGCATACCTTTTGTGTTTTTATATTTCTGAGCACTATCTGCACGAATTCGCTCCCATTTTTTTCTTTTTCAGGATCCTCGAGACATAGCTTATGTTCACAGTGGATATGCTCCACTTAGTGCAAGATTGACTCAAATTCACTCTCATCCTGGTTGGAGGAGTATTGAGGAAGTTCTACGCTTGCTGCCTGGTCCACCCGCTCAACCAATAAAGCAGTCAGCCCCTCGTAGAAAACGTAAGTATATTATCACTTCCTATTCAAGAGCTGTGAAGTGGAGAGTTGGGCATGTTTTTACTGAAGTTGTATTTTCAAACTCTACAGAGTTGGAAGTTTGAATTCCTAGTCAGAATTCGACATTCATCAGGGAAAGCTTGCATGCTCAACAAAAGTATCCAAATTTGATTTTTTGGGTCCAGTGTATTTCGTACCTCAAGTAGCCTACTTCTAGTGGGCGTAGCATAACCCCACCTGACTGCGTCATCCATGTCACAGTGATGAAGAAGGCATTCCAAACTATACGAACTGTCATCCAAGACGTACAGACGATCACCCGAAATCGAGCAAGCTATTCCTCTCGTTGCAACGATCCCCATATGGGAGAGATCGCTGTTGTTAGTGAGTTCTTTATCGTTGGTGCAGATGCCATTTCGGGCGATCGTATGCACACTCTGGCAAGCTCTACGGCGTGATGGTGACATTATTTTTGAATGGCGTGGCCAGGTGAGGGTTATGTGCAAAAATCGTTATGCTGCGCCCACTAGAAGTACCGTACTTGAGATGCGAAACTACACTAGACCTGATTTTTTATCCCCGTTTTAACGGCCTTGCTGATGGGTATTTGCAGAAATAAAATTGAACTCTTGTGTCAGTCACTCATTACTTATCGATCTTAAGATCGGTAAGTATGTTGATAGGTATTCGTCTGTTTGTTTGTTAGATACACGCAATATCTCCCGAAAACGAGGATGAATCCGCTCCAAATTTTGCATATGCATTCATCATATCTCTGATCAGAAGCCTATTGATTTTGGATGAATTATATCGTATAATTAGCGAGTTAATAATTAATTAGTGATGGGACACAAGGTGTCACTATGGAGTAAGAGCGCTGTTTTGGGGGATCCCCTGACTTTCGATCGATAAGTCTTCGGTCTCTGACCGATATTCTCGTTATTACTTTTTTACAGGAATGGGAACCAACACTAGTAATGGATCAATTGTCACTCTTGTGTTCTTTGTTGGTGGCGTTACTTATGCAGAAATATCCGCTCTAAGATTCCTTTCCTCATTGGAAAGTGGTGGACCAAAAGATGAATATATTGTTGCTACAACTTCTATTATCAATGGGAACTCCATGATCAAAGGCTTCTTAGAGACTTGTAATGATAAATCATAAATCTAGCATCTTCTACATATATTATTGTGCAATAATTAATTTGAAATTGAGCAAAGTTGTTTGGCTTGCCTGAGATGGTCGGGGTTTAAGAGGGAAGGCGTGGTTGATATATTTGGGTCAAACATGGTTCGATCTTGTTGGTTTTGGGCATTAGAATTGTCATGTTAATGGCGTTGTGTGAAACTTTGTTGCTGTCATTGAAGCTGCCCACTATTGACAAGGATAGGATGAGAGATGAGGAAATTCACACCATGTAGGCAGCAGGTCTCACGACCGACAGTAACTTCCTTGGTCATTGTAGCCGCACACTTACAGCAAGAATAGATGAGAGGTAACAGGTTTCTAAAACATTTCATAAAAAAATTTTAAATTATACATGCTTCAGACAGGTATTATTCACTTGGAAGTACGTATAATGCTTCAGTTTTTTATGCAATCCTCAGAGGAACAAGAGGCTACAATCTGATATGTTACTATAAGCTCCAATCGAAAGTACCACAAGGTGACAAAGCCATTCATTCATGAAAAGTTCTGATCAATCGATATGCTGATTGGCAGGTAAGGCAGCTTATCTCATGTATCCAACGATCTTATTCCAAAATTCTGATCTCACATTAAAAACGAAACTTTTCTAAACGATGATCAACAATAATTCCAGTAAAGAATATTGTTTGTAAGAGAGGAATCCCGATATTACAGCATAATCATATCGCTTATCATGTCATGCGGTCAAGTAGTTGAATTCCATATATTTAAACTAATTGTCTGGTCATCCATGTCAATATCTCACCCAGGCTGATTACTGGACGAGTCCTGGTTTGGTTATAAACTCTTTCCTTTGGAGAAAAATCCTATAACAAGTTATGGTCACAATTCAAAGTTCCAATATTTGAAAGAATATATCACCGTAAAGGTGTAAAATTTCTTTAAAGGTCTACTCTAATAAATATACAGCCTTTTCCGATGACTAATCTGAATCCCCCAAAATCCCTTAACATTACCAAAACAACTCCCAGCCCTTAACATAACATAATGCAAACACATGTATATACGCAGACACGAATTTATGCAAGATATCAGCTATAATTCAGTTGAATTTCAATAGACTGGCATTCGTTGTCATGGTTTTGTTAAAAGTACACAGAATGATTCGTTGCCTTAGATCCTTTTTAAACCAGTACAATGCAATGAGCATGTCCTTTGAACAGTTGTTATTCGTCTTTCTTCACCCAGTTGCATGGATTCTGAATACTTTATGTAAAAATAAAACAAAACGCTGTTAAAATGATTTAGTGAAAAAAATAATAGCAATATGAATGAATTGAAGACCTGAGTTAATAGATTGGATAAAATTATATGCAAAGTAGTCCAAGATTCAAAATTAATTACCGTAAATATCAATTTTTCTGAACTTCCTCATAAATTTTAAAATGTTTGAAAAAAAAAACCCAAAATGGAAATAATTTTTCTCCCGGTCTTCATAACATTCTAAAAATCAGTACCACACACTCCTTTCAGGAGTTCAAAATTATTCTTAGGTCACATCACTTGTCCCAAGTCCAAATACATATATAATGGCTCTGTAGTGATTATTTTCTTGCATTCCGTGAAGCAAACATTCAGTCACACAATCTGAATTCTTTCCATTCTCATTTGAACACCACTATAAAGTTGTACTTCAAATAAACGGCTTAAATTTTTTTAATACCTAACGCATGGATGTAATTTATACTATACTATTATCCACTGAACCCAGGGATAGTACAAAGGATATAGTATAATCGATGTAGAATCAAGAGTCATCATCAAGGTAACTATTCCAACCATCATCTGTTGAAACTGGAGGCTCCAACCATTTTGTAGGTATTCTGGTACCAGAGCTAGAAATGAATTGGTCCCATTGTTGCCTGGAAAATAATTGGAGTATTCTCAAATTAGGTCAGCTATGACATTTAAGCATAGATGAAAGGTACGGTACTCCCGAGGTATGTGAACCAAGATGGCGGACACCGGAACGTAGTAGATGTACCAGGTTAGGGTTAGGCCATAATTTCACGTACGAATACTACGGGAGTGTCTTAGCTAATCCTCGAACTTGTAATAGAACTAAAATAAGGAACTAATTGGAATAAATTATGGCCTAACCTGGTACACATACTACGTTCCGTGTCTGCTATCTTGGCTCACATACTTCGGGAGTACCGGATAAAATGCAAGGAAAGACACAAGACCAAATATAGCAGTAATATTGGGACTAACACAAATTGTGAGTATATCCAACTTTGAAAAAAAAACGAACAGATATCTTCAAAGTTTCACAGGGTGATTAACTGGGAATTGTCCTGAAATTCATACAAACATCACGCTAGAGATATTAATATGAGAGTTAGGTATGAATTGGTCATTATCAAGACTTGCTTTATGTATTGTTAATATTTGTTCACTTCCATATTTCAAGCAGTTAACAGCGGCAATATTTCAAAACAATAATGGAAAAACTATACCAGTTTCAGGGATTTTTTGTTAGAAAGCAAACCAAGCGCAGAAAAAGTTAGCATAAATATGTATGAAAATAGGAATTGATTGCTCCATAATATACCTAGTGTTTGTCAGCGCAAATAACGTTGAACTGGCTTGTTTGTGTAATTCTTGTATTGGCCACATTGAATCAAAAGCATTCAGTTGATCTAAATGAAATGGTAATTTAGTCAAACAGCAAAATACTTTTCCAGTTCTAAATCAATTAACAGACTAGATCTGCACTCAGCTACAGCGTGCAAACTTGGTGATCTAAGGTGAATGAAATGCTGGTGAAAGAAATCAAATCAACTTCAATTTTTAGAACTTGTATATAGAATACTAAAAAAATTACTAAATGCTTTAAAAACTTTTGAAACTATTTGATCACAAGAGCTGAAAAGGCGAACAGGGTGTGGTTAGTGTTACTGAACATTTTTCTGCATATGACAAAATAGAAATTCAGATCTATTCTATCAGTTACGTTTGAAGAATAGGACAATGGAAAAAAGTTACAGACTGAGTGTTTTCAAAACTTATTTTGAATGCATTTGAATTTCAGAATCATTACAGGAGCACCAAGTTGTGCAAGGGCAAAACAATAATTGTAAAAACCGCTGTGTTTTGATCACCAGTCCTCAGCAGACTTATTTATACATCGCTTATTCACACTCTTCACTCTGAGCAAGGCACTGTACAAGTGACCACTGTTATCTAACGGTATGTAAGACGCCACCACTCCAGGAATCTTTCCAGTTGAGCATTACCATCCAATTTATTACACCCTGGGTGAGGTGTGGGATTCAAATCAGGAATGTGTAATCTGAGATGCCAATAGGTTTAAGCCCAAAGATTTAACCGCTGGATCATCGACTTCAAATGCTATATCAAAATGTTAAGACCACATATGACGATTTTGCTGTAGAAAATAGGATAAAATATTACTGCAAAAGTGACAATAGCATTTACCATGCGTTCCGAACAAGACTTCCCAACGATGTTTGTTCCAATCATTATGTTTCTCCTCTTCAACTTTTGATTTTTGTTTTTTAATTTTATCTTCCTCTTTCTTATGCTCTTCTTCCAGAAAACTTCTCAATGACTTTTCTTCCTGATTAAATTTAGCTAAAGTACACACAATATAATCTTTAGCTTCTGAATGTGCATTTGAAAAAACTTTATCATGAGTTTCTGATGCTTGTTGATGTCCTTTCTGAATAGCCGATTCTTTTCTTACTTTTCGAAGTTTTCCCAGAGCATTTATTATTTCAAGGGATTTTTTCAACTTCTCTTTACTTTGAGAAATTTCTTGTAAATGCTTGTCCAGCTGTTTTTGTACTTCTTTTTCCTGGTAAAACAATAATTGTTATTTATTGTTAGGAAGAAAAAGCTTTAAAATATAAGTTTGAAGCAAACAAAATTGGACAATATGAAGCAACCAGGGATGGGAGTCGCAGCTGGAGCCAAAGCTACCAGGAATGTTAGTAGCTTCAGCTCCTTCCTACCCATCTTATTATTTTTCCACATTTATAATTTTGTGATACACTGTATAAATAAATAAAATCTATCCCTCTCAGATTCAGCATATATTTTTTTTAAATTCAATTTGTTAAGTTTCAAGTTGAATTAGTATAACTGAAGATAAATTTCAAAATTTGGACTGACGTGTCATGGTAGTTCGACTGTGAAGCTAAAAAATAAAGCTTCAGACCTGGAGCCATCGTAATTTATATCCAGCTCCTCAGTCCTGGAAGCAACATTACTTTAACCTAGGCTTTAGTCCTTCACTCAATTTGACTTACTAAATATTCATTTAGGAATCAGTGATTCAAGTTATCTATATGAAATGACTAATCAACAAACTCATAGTGATTGGCCAGACTTCGAGACTCAAATAGAGACTCTGATGACCTGTGACTCAACTTGACTCGCTCGCGGTTTAGGGAGTCTTTTATGCATTGTTTGAGGGAAAAAAGGTTAAAAGATGTTAAATATTGTTTTTGAGCATAGTTTAAAAGTCAAAACAATAGATTGGCAAGTGAGCCTTCGAGCTGCATCTTACCAGATATTACAACCGCTTCATACATGAGTTTTAGGAAGAGATTAATACTAGGAAAAAAGTACGTCAATGATGCCGGTAATGGGGTTTAGAGCCTGCCATAGAATGATAGAACCCATGCCCTGCTTGTGGCGAGGTTATATTTAAAAATGGCAACGTAACAGAATCTTGTATTTTGACTCCTAATGGAAATATTAATTTACGAATTTTTCAACTCACTCGTTTTTGTCTTTGTTCTAATTCTGCTTGTTTTCTGACCCATTCATCGAATTCCTTATGTTTTTGCTCTAGATCGGCTTGTAATTGTTGCTTCTCCAAATACTTTGATTTTCTTTTTTCTTTCATTTTTTGCCTTTTCTTCGCTCGTTTTCGTAATTTTTCTGAAAGATTCGACACCATGGCTTCATCTGAGAGTTTGGACAAAACCTTATCCAGCTCTGCCTGTTAAAAACATTAACAGACAAAAAAAGAATGTTTTTTATATTTTATCGATAAACCTTATATAGCTCCTATATTGTTCAATATGTGACATCTATAATCCAATTAATATTTCACAGTAGGCTTGCACGTAATTGACAAAAATCAATTCCGTAATTACGGCAAAATCAATTACGTAATGACCCCGTAATTGTGATATTTTTCCACGCATTTAAACCTATCATAACAACCAATTGAATCCACTTCTTTTCCGAATGGGACATTGAAGTTGGGTTTTCATATTCTTGGCAGTACTACACGCCATCGGCAGATGTTAAAGACAAATATCAAGGAGTGAATTCAAATTAATTTTATTCTGATTTTTATCTTTTGTGTTAGCTTTGATTTCCTTTATCACCTTCGCAAATTAACCGTCCCATTTTTATGCGATCAATTTTATTTTATCAATACCGACACTGGTATACGGTTATTTATGAAAACGATAGTTTTTTAAAACCACCTTAGTACTGAATAAAAATTAAGGGTTTCTAATTTATTAACCAACGACGAGCGTATTCACTCATTTGATTATACTTGCGATTTCCTCGCGACGAAGACTTGTTTTTGCAGCGTCTTCTGCATTATCCGACATTACTGCCTTGTTAGCATTTTATAATAATAATTATTGATGTCGACTTATTGACGATATTCCGATTACCATGCTTCATTTTACATTTAATCATTTCGCGGACTGAATGTTTAAAACATTATTTGCGATAAATTTAGATTAAATATTATTTATTTGAGTATAGTTTAAATATCGAACTTATATGATATGCCTTCTCCGAAAATACAAAAGTTATATCGCAAAACAATGCATTTTGTGACATTTATTTTACACTCACGACATTAATTTGCTAACTCAAGTCGGCGATCCTATCGGCCAAGATTGACACAAGTTTGGTCGAGTGCCGGTGGTATTCAAGTCGACGATAAATCAAAATAAGTTGCCGCATTTGGTAAGACAGTTAATCATACATGGCCGAAATATTGAGAGGAATTGTGAAAAACATCATGCGCAAGACCAAGTCCGGACTGATATATAACGATAAAACCGTTAACAGAACATCAAGATTTTGTAATAGAAAATGGATCTCGCACAGAATAAACACACTGGCTCATATTTGATTATATATGATAGCAGTTAAATTTTTTTGCGGTCCGCGAGGAATCCGTCGTTTTGCTGTTTCTCTGCCGTCTCAATCGCTTTACCGATGCCGAGAAGACGAAGTTGCGTTGGTTCATTACGCAATCTCTCTTTTGTCGTCATATTGCTATTTGATAAGCGCGACATTAATTATCACGGCGAGGTATTGGCGCGAGTGATCAATCGCTCTTTTGGCTTATTTGGTTCCAATTCGTCGCGAAAGCTCTTCGTTAAATTTCACAAAATCGTCGTGTTGAAAGGTTATGGATATTTTCCTGTTTATACCCTAAGTATGAAATAAAACAGCCAAAAACAGTATGATATTCCATGTTCATATATCAAGTGTTGATATTAACATTAAAGAATGGTTAAGCATTGCTAATCCACACTTGGTGGGGAATTCCCACTATTTAAACGCGTGACTATAAAATAAAATGAAATAGAAACGGAACATATATACCATAAGTAACGGAAAACTGGAACAAGTAAATAATAAATAAAAGTAAAATGGATACAAATGTTTGATAGACCATGTTTGAAAGATTGATCTCCTGCGTTCATTAGTCATTTCACCCGAAGAAGTTGAAACCGGGCGTGTTAGCGTCCATCGGTCTTAACACAATTCTTCCCCCTATCTACGGTTATTATGTACATTGGCCATGGCCATGCTAGATAAGATGCGAGAGAAGTTGAAACCAGGTGTGTTGGCGTCAATCGGTCTTAACGCAATTTTATCCCTTATCTACGGTTAAGTTACGGGAGAAGTATAAACCAGGTGTGTTGGCGTCGAACGGTCTTAACGCAATTCTATCCCCTATCTACGGTTAAGTTACGGGAGAAGTTAAAACCAGGTGTGTTAGCGTCAATCGGTCCCAACGCAATTCTATCTCTTATCTACGGTTAAGTTACGGGAGAAGTTAAAACCAGGTGTGTTGGCGTCAAACGGCCCTACTCAGTTCTTCCCCCTTAACTACGTTAATAATTTACATTGGCCATGCCAGAGAAGTTGATAATAGGTTAGTGAATGGCAACGCGTCATGCCCTCCTTCACCTACGTAACAAGAGAGAGAAAAACGGCTGCGAATACCGGAACTCTAACTTCTACTTGTTGAGCTTTCATTTTTCGCAATCGACGAAATTGACTGCTTTGAAGAAAGCTCGTTTCAATGCAATAATTACGACTTTACGGAATTCGTAACTTCCCTTCCGTAACTCAAAATAATTACGTAATTCCGTAAATCCGTAAATTACGTGCAAGCCTATTTCACAGTAATACAGGGGGGGCCATAAAGTAAAACTTCCAATCTATAAACGCCGATGTACATCATTAAGTGACACATTCTAATTTTAGAAGGTCATCAGAGAAGACAGTGTGTCAAGATCAAATGATTCAAAGGTTTTGTATCTTCAGAATTTTGATATTTACCTTGGTGCGTGTCTTTATGGTCACCCTGTTTATGGTACTGAATCATGAAAACAGAAACGACAATGCCTGCTGCTTCAAAGTATGAAAAATCAGTAATTTGAAAAAAATCTAATTTTCCCATTGAAATCTAGATTTGAACATAATTTGGCCACATTTCGCTATCCATTTAGAATACAAATATATTTGCTATTTCATGAAGATATGTTATTTCTAAGCTCAACACTGTTTATACAAGGAGCAAGGACTTGTGGTTCAATTTCAGCATATCCTAGTAATTAAAGTATAAATATTTACCTTTACAATAAGTGTCCTTGGATCATCTAAATTGGTGCTCGATAAACCCTTCAGCTCATTTGTTAGCTCACAAGCTTTTGCATGTAGATCTCGAACTTGAGAAATCTGTAAATGTTTATTTTTTCAAAGCTCATTCACTTTGACACTCGGTTATAGCATGGTAAAGTGTACAGTGCAACAAGAACATGATCTCATGTTAATCCAAAGGGGAAAAAAGTTTGACTAGACAAATTAATCAGATACACGTCCATGTTGGGTATGGAAACAGCAAAACCATTTACCGGTTGCAGATGCATGGACTCTGTGGTGGAGAAAGCCGTAACCCACCCACAGTTATGTAAACCACCCTGCAAGTAGTCCAGAACATCAGAAATTGAGGTAAACAATGTTTCAGATGTATTACACAAACTAAATAAATGTGGTGTTTCATCAAGTATACTTACTGTCATAGACTTTAGGATTAAGGCAAACAGATGTACGTAACCAAACAAATTAAATGCGGCGTTACAGTGTTACATCCACTGTACTTACTGTCATTGATTTTACTGATGAATCTTGACATTCAGAAGACATTTTGCATTTGTGAACAAAATTCTGCAGCCAAATTTTATCTGATTCGTTTTGTGACTGCATTATCATTGCAGGCTTTGGCTGTTGAGGATTAGAATTCCATTGCATAGTCAGATTTGATCTATTATCTTTCATCCAAGGTTGAGATGGAGGTGTTAATCGCACAGAGTTGGAATATTCGTATGGTGAAGCTCTTCCTGGAATTGGCGGAGGGGTTGGCATGAAAGGTCTTTGAATAGAGTGTTGCTGTGTTGAATGTTGCCCAGGGAGCCATTGTTGAAAGCCAGGCATAGGTGGCATCGTTGGAGTAAAAGGTGGGGGTGGTAGATGTGGGGAAAATGGTGGTGGGTAAGGCATATTTGGTGGAGGAAAACGGTGATCTCTAAACATATTGTAACTTTAATCTAAATTATAACAAATATAGAAGTTTAGTTTTTCTTTAATCAACTTAATATATAAATATATAGACAGCAATGAACTATGTTGTAAAGCATGCTTATAAGCCTATCGTTAAAGTTTTAGATTTGGCAGTAGATGCTGGAAAATTTACAATAAATAGCAAACAATGATTGAATAAACTAAAATTCCAATGAAAACAAATACTATATCAAAAAAATAATATGAAGTGAGGTAAAGCAACTTTTCAACCATGTGTATATCAAAAAATTGAAAAATAATTTAGAAATTAATAAGAAAATAGTAAATGAACTAAACATCACTATGCAAATAATAATCAAGTTGGTTGTAATAAATTGGATGGGTTTTAAAATAGCAGACTTTAATTAGGAAGATTCGCCCAAGCAAGGTCATGTACACTCATCTGAAGTAAAGTAGACTGATCTGTGAGAAAAAACATGAATGACCAATGAAGTGTCGAAAGATACTGGGATTCTATGGAATAATTGAGGTGCATTAGATGTTGGCAATTACTGGTGAGGTGAAACTTGAGGCTGTTCAAGTTAGTATAGTCAGGAAAATAGCAATTAGGTATTGCAGTGGTTCTCCCACGGTAGGGACATGAAGCTAATTAAAAATATTTGCTAGATTTGATCTTGCCCGCTCTTTTTTGGATATTTACATTTAAAAACTTTTCACTTATTTCTTTACGTTCCATTCAAATATTTTCAATGTGTTTTTTGATTAAAACATTCTTTTGCCTTACTATCTGTTATTTGTAGCTTATTGATAGCTAGTTATTTTTGAGGTGGGGCATGAGACTTGACAAATTCTAAAAAGAGGGCGTGGCGTTAAAAGTTTGTGAACCACTGAGGTAGTGAATTCCACGCAACTGAAGTTCTTGGAAATAAAATTAGACATAAGAGCTTCTTATCTAGTGCATGAACCAAGCATTCCTACCAAGTTGCTTTTCATTTTCTTAAGAGCTGTAAGAACAGCCGAGGAAAGAAGAACAAATACAAAATAGGGTACTCCCTTAGTGTGTGTACCAGGTTAGAGTTAGGCCAAAATTTTATTCAGATTTTCCTTATTTTAGTTCTATTACGAGTTCAGGGACTGTCTTGTGATAGCCAAGTGAATATACACACCCCTGCCCATAGGCTTCCGTCTCTTTACACAACTTGATGTAAAATGGGCGAACAAATTTAGTTACCTCGATATTGGTACACACTACACACACTTCTGGAACGCCCAAATAGAATCAATCACAAACATAGCAAATAAAGATTTCAATGGCAAAAAATCAAGTAATACTGAAACTTCGAAATGGAGCAATCCACAAATGCCTCAATCAATTAATACATAAAATGCAAAAATCTACTATTTGAAAAATTTATCTATTGTGCGAGACGGTTTTGACATTGTTTTCTGTCGTTTCCTAGGAGGCCCCGAAGTCTTAGAATTCCGTTTAGTTTTTGTCTTTTCTGAATCTGAGTTCGCATAATTAGATTCAGATTTAACAAGTTCCATAATAGTTTTTCTATTAAGACAAGAATCTACATGAGTATTAAACTTTTCCAAGGTTATATCCTGACAACAAAATGTAGCATTGCATAGCGGACAAGTAAAACACGTTATTTGTTGAGTTAAATCATTATTATTTACAGAATTATTCTCCTCTATTTCAGTATGCTCTTCCAAATATCCATTTTTATTATTTTGCGTAATTCCACATTCGTCCAAATGTTTATTAAGAGCACACAGATCGTTAAATTCCTTTTCACATATTGGACAGTTGATCTCTTTATCTGCTGCATCATTGCACGGGTTTAAAATGTGTTCAGAAGGTTCTTCATTTGAAGAAGTTGTGCTTGCATTTGCGCCATTCACAATTTCACGTTGACCACCATCCTCAAGATCTGTAGTTTGAATGCTTTCACATTCAGAACTAGTGACGGCAGAAGAAGTTAGGCTTGAATCAGGGTGATATTCACTGTTTTTAATGCTACTTGCAAGTGTATCTGTGTCTTGTGATTTCTTTTTCGCTTTCACTTTCTGGATAAAATAATCCAGAGATTTCTGTTGGCTATCTTTTCCAGCATTTGAGAGTTTAGAAAGTCCAACTCCTGTAGAAGGAAATGATATTGGAAGAGTGATACAGATACAATATCTTCATGCTCCTTTTAATACACTAACATTATAAACTATCGTACCTATCGTAATAATTCCCGTAAAATATTAATGAATATTTTTTGTCACAATACAAACAAATTTAAAATAATGCATCAAATTATTCCACAAAATGTAATTTTAGCTCATTTAAAAAAAATTATCAAAACTTTTCCGCAATATGATAACTAATTTCTTCAAATTAAGTAAGTGCTCATATAGAAATAGAGAACTACTTCAATGCTCCACAAGCAAAACTTTTATTGCTAAAATAGTGAAATATAGGAACAAGCTTACATAAGTTACACATAAATCCGCAGAAACAAAATAAAACATTGCGAATTGCGATGTTCAAATTTTCACAGATAATATAAATCGATACACAACCGGTGAACAATACTTCCACAACTAATTTGGTATAGAATTTCAACGAACACACGATTCCTATTAACCAGAAGTAGGTTTTAAAGAGCTTTTGAACTTGTTACTATCTCATATTGAAATTTTGAAAAAATATTTTTTTCGAGATAGATATTTTTATAATAAAATATTCACCAATTAAGCGCAATTTCATTTGTCCTTTGTTAGCAGCCAGTTCTTGTTTAAGAAGATCAGCTATTACAGGATATATCTCACTTTTGCATCCAACAGGATAAAAGAGGGTTTTCGAGCGAGTATGCAACTACAATGAAAATATCTAAGTTTATTCTAAGACAGACACTGGCAGTGGAAACATATGTACATGTAAGGCATTGATTGCTGCATACGAGGCATTAAGAACAAACTTGCCATCATATGCTATCAAGTCACTTGCTTAATCATATGGCGAACCACAAGTTAGCCAGTTATTTGTTTTCGGAAGCATGGACTTGTTGGTGGAGAATGCTGTAACCAACTAGCAGGTATGTAAACCAGCCTACGGCAGTGAGGAGTCCAGCATTTCTCTCGCACTCACACATAATCATCCCTCATGGGATTCGAACCTGTGAAATCATGCAAAGTAATCAGAGGTGCGGTGGCGAGCCTATTCCCAACGCTTAGCACGATGTTCCACACAGCCGAGCTTAGGTATAGACTTGATCAGGACCTCATTCAGAGTGCAAGGGGTGCTTCTGTGTTAAAAAAAAGCACCTCGAATGCAGCTGTTTTAATTTTAAGTGTGACAGTCATTCCCTTGACGTCTGCTTTTTTGACATCAGCTTCCAAAGCTTCACAAAGTTCCTCACATTTTTGAAACATTTCCTGATGGTTTGATATATCTCGGAATGTTCTGTGGAAAAAAAAAAAATAGACAATTTCAAATAATAGCAATAAATTAGAAAAATGAATAATATGTTGTAGATTGCAATATGTCGTAATCATATGGTTTATTGTAATTATAAAATGCATTCAGTAGTCGAAAACTCGTTAATTTCCTTCAACAAACAGTTGTGAGTCCTTATACACAATCGCGCATCCAGGGTTTATTTTGGGGTCTCTCTCACATCTAAAATTTTAGTGGATTGCAGTCAGCCTTTTCAATGAGTGTTGTGATCATGGCAGCTCCAAGGTAATTTCAGAGTCATGAAAAGGAAATTTTTAAAACAAAAAAGCTTTTGGACAGCCTGGCTGCACCTTTGATCATATGGGTAAACATATTGGAAGATATAAAGAATTTAACGCATCACAATTTCAAATACTACGTCAAAATAGCAAACCTCTCAGTGCTGATGCTTTTACGCTCAGATTCATTTTCCAAAATTGTTGATCCAATGCCGATACAAATTCTAAGTAAGGAATTACTCATTACAGATGAAAATACAGCATGAAGTACAGCTCTATTATCATAAATATCTTGACATGTTTTCACTCCAAGGGCATTTAACATTTTTTCTGTGACTTTTCCAATTCCTGGCACCTGGGTTATACAACAACATGTTAAATTAACATTTCACTGTGAAGGTAGATTGATTCAACAAATGGTATTCATAATATTCCAAAGTCCATGCATCTGAATAAATAACTGGCCAACTAATCCGATATCCGACATGGAATGGTAACCGGACCGGATACTGTGGTTTGCCATATGATTAAGCCGTCTTATCAACTTTCCTTTCCCCCAGGATAAATATTTAAATCATATCCTATTCAAACAGGTTTGTCCAATAACAATTGCAGTACCAGTAACTAAGCCTATTTTACACATCCTACAATGAATTGTGTCTGAGCATCAGGCTTGCGAAATCCAAATTTAGGTCGGTCGTGATAAACGCTTGACGAAATAACAACAGTGCTCACATGAATTGAAATAAAACAGAGGTAATTCGGTAGAATAATATCGGATCCCATAATAGCAAACTTGAAAAAATAATAAAAGTTTTCGCCTTCTAACAACTATTTCCAGCTTCTAAGTACAGAATATTTAAAATCACTTATTTCATAAGTCACAGTTCATTGCATTGATAAAATTATAAACTAGTAACATTTTTTTTAAATGTGCACAAACCAAGGTTACTCAACTAAAGGTGCAAAGATTACAGCTAGAGAGTTACAAGTTTACAACACAAGTAAACACGACAATCTGTTTATATTTAGTACATTCAAAGATGTTATTAAACAGTGGCATATGGAAATAAATGAGCAAAAGCAACAAACTTTTCTGATTGGCAAGTTTTTTACAAATTCCATGACACTTTCCCTTGTTGGTTCCAAATAAAACTGTCCGTTTGGTTTATTCATATCACTTGCGACTTTCGCTAAAAAAGTATTGCAAGCTATCCCAGCACTTGCAGTCAACTGAGTTACCTGGAAAACAAATGTACTTTATTTAGTGTATGCTCACCATTGCACCTCTGATTACCCTGCATGGGTTCGCAGGTTCGAATCCCATGAGGAGAGAGTTATGTACGAGACCGCTGGTCAAATACGGCTTTCTCCACCATCGAGTCCATGCTTCTGAAAACAAATAACTGGCTAACTAACCCCAAACCCGACTTGGCACGGTACCCGCACGAGAGGCCGTGGTTCGCCATAATATGATAAAGCCGTATTATTGACTTTCCGGACCTCCTGAAGTATGCGCACTAAGGTGGCGCACAACCTGGTCTCAGGTTGTGTACCAGGTTAGGGTTCAGGTTATGCGACATCTTGGTGCGCATACTTCAGGAGTACCGACTTTCCTCTACCCCAGGATAATTATGTAAATCCTATCCTATTAAATGACTGAAAATAAAATTTTAGAAATGAATTTGTTACTTGTTGAATCTTGGATCTCATCTCGTTCACAACTTCTTCTGCTGCTGTTCCAGACCCAATTTTTTCATCGGATTGATGACTGGGATTCATCTCATCCTGTTCCTTCAAAGCATTAGTTTTTATGATTGTTTCATCTGCCTGAAGATATAGTGTAATAAAATATCCTACAATGAACAACAACGAGAATAAATGCCGCACCAGAAATGTGTGTACCAATATGGAGGTAACTAATTTTGTTCGCCTATTTTACATCAAGTTGTATATCGGGACTAAAACCTATGGGCGGGGAGTATATTCACTTGGCTAACACAAACAGTCCTTGAACTTGTTGTAGAACTAAAATAAGGAAAATCGGGAGAAAATTATGGGCTTATAAAATTATGATTACTTTTTTATGACAAAAAGAGTAAAGTCGAGTCAGTCACTTATAAAATGTGAGTAAAAATACTTTCTAATCCTTACAGAATTTGTAATTTCACAAGATGAAAAAATACACATTAAAAGAAATATTCAATTAAAAACAAAACCCAACTAAAAGTTCGTGGAAAGTATTCCCATCCATAAAATATATTTTGTAATTACTTTCAATAACAATGTGATACATAAATAATAAATAAAAACATATATTTCTCATCAAAATTGTAAGCGTAATAAAATATCCTAAAAATAAACATCCAACAATATTGAATTCATATTGTACTTGCCATAGAAGTTGATTTCTTTGTTTTCAAATATGATGTTATATCAAGATACGCTTCATCCAAACCCATTGGTGAAAAGTTTGAATCATATTCCGCAAGAATTTCACGAACTTGAGCACTTACCTTGAACAAACAAAATGAACAAAAAGAAATTGAAAAAATTGAAAAATGAACACAAAATTCTCACAGCTAAAATGTCTATGCAAAGTTGCAAGGAAATACAAATAACTGATATAAATTGACTTGAAATTTTCTGACCAGAGATCCTATCTAAGTTATCTGAAACCTGTGGGCCTGATATAATATTTCAGTTGCAATAGAAAAAAGTTCAAGCATACACTGAAAAGTTCTGATAGGTGTTTTCCTGGGCATAGATTTGTGCCTTTTACGTAACAATTGAAATTTTAGCAGACTCTCAGACTTTTCACTCAGGTGGATTTGGGGCATGTGTGTATACAGTAGCCTACTTCATTCATTCCGTAAGTGCTTGCCAGAAGGTCATATAAATTATGGAAGTTTTCTTTATAAGAGTGGGTGGAGGGCCACACACGACTCACATTTTCAAGGTTTTGCTAGATATTTGTCAGTTTTTAGACTTGTTTTATATGAACCTCAATATTTGTTAGCCTCAACTCGCGAAAACACTTTTGAAAAAATAATCCTCTAAAATTTTGCAATGGTAGAGCACAGAGAGAATTTTTCTGGGGTTGAGGGTCGGGAAAAGGTTCATAGAAAGGTCCTTCTAACAACAAATGAATTGAAACAAAATATTCTTCATACTTCTCTGTATTTGCCAAAATTGAGTGGAACAAGAATCAGCTCAGGACACAATTTCTTTGCTATAAAACCTGGCATTGCAGCTCTTACGCCATATCTTCTAGCAATGTAGTTGGAGGTTGACTGAAATCAATATCATCAATAGTAATATAGATAATAAATCATTAATTATAATTAATTCTAAAAAAACTTACATAAGATAGAAATTTGATATTTTTATAAGTTGTATGGAGGGCGAAGGCTTTATTTTGTGGTGAACAACAGCAGATATGTGCATAGAAAATTAACGAGTTATTATTTCAGATGCAAAAGCTCGAATGGGAGGAAGGCTCTCTTGTAATCAATTACCAAGAGAATTTGAACCATCGAACACAGGCAGAATGGAGGGTGCAGTATGAAGCATATTTTAAATAATCAATACACTTACAAGCATATCTGAGCCTCCCACTGCCATTGGCTTATTTTTTAATTCCGGATTGTCTCTTTCCTCAACAGAAGCATAAAATGCATCCATATCAATGTGCACTATTGTTCGTGATAAATCTCTGGATGATTCAAGTTCTTTCAAAATAACATTTGTCTAAAATATATTAATAAGATATTATCTCAATTCTCAATATAGAATCTTGAAACAGAGCGAAGTCCCTAAAATAACTAAATCATGTGATGAACCATGATCAAGCATCTATTTCTCACAACAAGAATCAAGGAAAAGTGATCAGTTTAATGATCCTGATCCTCAAACAGGTGGAGAAAGCAGTAACAACTGATAAGTGTTTCAAAAATGTTGTGTCACATTTGTCCAACTGTACTATTGCATGCTAAGAAATACCTATTGTGGAAAAAATGGTAAAGTATGCATAATATGAGGTGGAATTCATGCTATGTACCGGGTTAGGGTAGATTAATGCTTTGGAACTTGGCCGAATGCTATATTGAACCATTTGAAAATGATATTCATATGAGTGGGACATGTGGTGGGATAAGTGTGACTAATTAGGACAAATATGGGGCACCACATTTTTGAGACACCCACAATTGATTGTGTAAATGGCTTTAAGAATACTATTATCGTAGTTATTTTACACTTATAATCAAGCTTATTTAAATAAGCATTTAAATTTGTGATATATGCAAAAATACAATTGAATAATAGGCTAGTTAAGTTACAAAGAGAACTGATTTAATATAAACAAAAAAATTTATTATCTGAGAGACTGAGACTCTCTTCAAATGCATGTAAAATTGTTTGAATTAAATTCTCTTAGCGCCACTCAAAATAAATTATTATTCAACTTTGTGAATAATGATGTTTTATGTTCTACGAATCGGATAACAATTGTATGCATGAATGCATACTCTGCATAAAGATGTTTCCATTTGCTCAGGAGTGAGTTTTTCAACTTGTTCCAACATCTTCTGAATTCTTGCATCAACCTGAGCATCCTTTTTTCTCTCATTTTCGTAAAACTTTGAACCAACTGAATTTTCATGAATAATCCTAAACAGGAATGTTGATAAGATGTTAAAAAATACCGGTAATCATTTTATTACAAATATGTTCTCTAAATCATTGATATCCATTGAAGAATAATTTCCAGTAGTGGTATACAGCTGCATTCGTTTCGAAGTTTGTTAATGTTGCATGGATGAATGATTCTATTAGGACTTGGTTCACATGATTCTCATGGGAAAAATTGAAATGGTAGAAAATGTGTGATCGTATAAACTCAGTAGTTCTCTCTATATCCATGGCTACTTTTGTAGAGCCTTGCTTGGAGTAAAAAATGTATGAATACGCCATATGAAAACATCCAATTTACATTGTAACTCATGCATAAAAGATAAATTGATATTAAAATATAAGAAACTCATATTGCACACTGACTTGTTGATTTTCTCCTTGTCAAGACCTTTCATGCCAGCTTTATTGTCATTCAATGCCATTCGAGACAAAACTGCAGTATTTTTATTTCTTTCAAATCCATCTTCATCATTCACATCATTTTCAGAACTAATTGCCGAATTCATTTTAATAGCCTAAGCAATAGAATGACTGTAAATCTAAAACTAAAAAAATAAATGTGGTTATTAACAGGAAGTTAGGTAACAAAGTTAACCCGCATTAAAAATTTAAATATATGCCTAATCATTTCCAATATTCATTCGTATTTTTTGATGGTTTAGACCAGCATTTCCCAAACTTTTTCGGCCACGGAACACTTAGACTTTTTATCTCGCCTCGCAGAACACCAAAAAATGGAAAGCTAAAATTGATAAAGAAAAACGGTGTAATGTAGCGGTTCCCAATGGGTTCGCTAGTATATATTTATGGTTAAACCGTAAATATGTTAAATCGTAAATATATACTACTATGGTTAAACCGTAAATATGATTGAATATTTTACATATTACATTTATTATAAATGTTTTATTGTTTTCTAATTAGAATGCTGTGTATATGAATCAATAAATTCACCAATTCACAATTTTTTACCTGTCTATGTCGTTTACTTTCCATCACGTAGTGTTTGCCTCCAATGTTACCTCTAATGGAGATAAAAGTACTTGCTGCAATTTCGCGAACTGCAGTTTATTTATCTGCTGAATTGAATTTAGCGAACATAAGTAATTTTTCAGCATTTCATAGTAAAGCCAGGCAGAGACGGAGGAAGAAGAGTTGACCCTTGGCCTTTATTCTTTAGACCCACTTGTTTGCTTATAACAAAACCAAAAGGATTGCTGTACTTAACAGTCAAAAAGCTACGCCGACAGTTAACGAAAATGTCACTCCTCTACCTTAGTTAGTCCGCTTTAGGCCAACGATGACGCGAAATTGAACGGTCAGATGGGCAACAACTTCACGATCCCTAGATCGCAATGGCGACATTTTTGATTCCTTCTCCACAGAACGCTCGCGGAACACAGTTTGGGAAACGCTGGTTTAGATCAATGACATCTATGTAAATAAAAGGCCTCTGTGAGGATGTCAGATTAGGAAATTCTTAACAATATCAAATTTTTTAAAAGTTTGAAACGACTTAGGTAGTATTTAGTGCAAATGATTGTGTTTCAATTGAACTTAATAACTTTTTCTGTAATGATATATAAACAATAAATTACAAATCCAAGTACAATAAACTACAATTTAGAATCATAACAAACAATATAACAACAGTGAATTGGTCAGTTATTCTCATCCATTTTGGCATTCTTTAATGGAATACTTTGCATATAATTGAAATCATTTCTAGAAACACCAAGAAGAGCTGCAGCACGGTCTGTCACGGGTCGTTCACCATAAATTTTAGCAAGTTTTCTTGCAGGCTCTTCGTCACAAGTTGTTGGATTTAATAAACATTTCAAAAGAATTTTATCTTCAGAGTCTGTGAAAAGATGGAACCCTTCAGGTACCTCTCCCTGATATATGTAATATTTGGCAATATCCTCATTGCCGTTACATTTAAACAACACTTTATAAATTGATTTTGAGTCCAATTTTGTAACTTTTTGCATAGATTTCACAAAGTCATTTATTAATACATAATATTCTTTTTGTGATAGTCCAGGAGATAAACTATTCCTTCTGCTTTCGATTTCAGCTAAAAATGATCCCGGTCTCTTTTCTTCGAGATCCGATGTTGTAACAATATCAAGTTGAGCAGGAATTGATGTTGATTTAGCACTCGTACCAGGCATTGTAGTATTTCTATTCTGAGGAGGTGTGGGTAATGGACCCAAAACCCTGCCCTCTAGTGGATATGAAGATTCACGTCCTTTTAAATGTTTTAAATATCTATCTCTCAGTGATTGCCAGGACCGTCCTTTCAGTTGGAACATATTTTGTTTCTCAAGTTTTTTCCAAAATTCATTTCCTGATAATTTACGTTTATCTTTCAGCTTGGAATCTCGAACATAGAGTAAAATATTGATATCTTCTGTTTTTGTATAAGTCATTCGTCCTTCAGCATCGTTGCCATTGACATTGTAATTACTAGGTCGACAATGATATCTCTCCTGTGGCATAAGGCTTCCGCTGTTCGCAGAATCAAGAATATATCTTGCAGATATTGTATTTTCCTTCCAACTGACTTCTCCATCAGGTAGAAGGAATATGGCATTATCTCGATAACCAAAAGGTACTTTTTCTATGTATGGAAAACACAAACCACCGCCCTGAATAATGTGTTTCTTGACTTCTGCTTTTATTGAACATGGTCTAATAACAAACACCATAGGTGTCTCGTCTTCATTTTGAAATAATCCACTATTATCGTCATGAGTAGAAACCATTACGAAAACTGAACATAAATTTAAATCTGTTCATAAGTGAAACAAGAGAGTAATGCTACCAGTATACAAAGCTTGCTATAAAGATGGATGAATGAGCAACAAAGGGGTGGTCGTCAACGTCAAGTAATAAAAAGCGTCCAACTGAACTTCAAAAAAATTTGAAACTATATGGCTAGCAACTGCTTTCACGTTTCCATACAGAAGATTTGAAATTGATCTGTTCAACAGATGCAGAGATAAGAGCTTTGTACCTTGACAATCAGCCCAACAACAACTACGATAATAACAGCAACAATAATTTAGCAAGCCATGAACAATTCATTAGGTTGACAATCGTATACAATACATTTCATTTCCATTTCAATTATAGCTATTGAGAATGATTAGTGTAATGACTAATGACGAATAGTAGTCTCTATTTATCCAGTTCTTAATTTTATAATTGCATGTTTATCATTTGCAAATATAACTGATATCCTTATACAATGTAGCCTATATCTTATGGAAAAATTACATGGATTCATCAACATAAATACAAAAATATACCTACAGGAGTACAGGTAATTACACAATCGAGCTAATTTAGCAAACAGTGAATATTTTTCAATAGGATTTAGAAACTAAGAATAGAAAAAAGACGAAAGCAATAATAACTTTATCACACACTTTATGCTAGCATACTTCTTTTACCTATTACATTGATAAAGAATATGGTTCAAGAGTTTTTTTCTAAATTGACCAAGCATGAATGATTTATATACAGATATAACAGTTATTTCATACAGTTGAAATATTTATAATTTGTTCGCAGAAAATTGGGAATGGGAAAAACTATTTTTCATTCTATTCTTCATATTGTTGATAATACAGTAGTATTTATATTTGTCACATGACTACACAAAATAAAATCATTGCACTGGTACATCAGAATTTAAAAAAATTCTCCATTTATCCAGATATCATGGTAGGCCTATCAAATAATAAAGAAAAAATGTAACGATTTGCATAAGCATACAAACAATTATAATGTTAATCTTTCATTCAATAATCATTATTATATACATTCCATTCATATTTAGAAAAATTTATATAATGAGGTACGGTATTTTATGTAGAAAAAAAAGAAAAAATTACCTTAGTTCAGAGTTTCTTTGTAGCCAAAATTTATATCTCACTAATAATAGCAAGAAAAAACACAATAATTTGATAGTAACCTATTGAACTCTCTTCTCGTAACAATGGCATGTAATAGCCTAGATCAGGGTGGTCCAAACCCAGGCCCGCTGGCCACATGTGGCCCGCAGCGTCATTATCTGTGGCCCGCGTCGCCTTTGCTGAAGGGTAATCAAAAAATCGCATTTGGTGTTGTTTCGCCATAAAATTAATCAGGAAATCTTTTCGACATCACTAATGTCACTAAATAGACTAGTGTCACGGCTAGCTAAAAAACCAACTAGCGAGTGTGCTTGGGTGCTCCAAATTGTTCACTGGCTTTCTATCTTTTTGGTTGGTAATATTATTATATTCTAACAGTTATAATAACTAAACATTAATGTTGTGGCCTGAGAATATAATTGCTTCCGGTGATTTTTTGCAACCAGCCTAAACAGTATTAGCTACAAAAAATTCTTCCAATTTGTCAGAAAAATTGTTAATTACTCTCCTGTACCTTACATTTGATAAAAAAAACTAATCAATCAATCTGCAGTTATGGCAAATATAATCTGAAACGATATTGCCTACACTATCATGTAAGCAATGAGAACTCCATCAATGTTCAATAGCACTTACATTTCTGCATTTGCAGGAGCATTTTTGAAGAGTTTCAAATCTTACATTGTATGTAGTTATAGAAAAACTTTTGTTGCATGTTTCAGTACTTTTTCTAGTGTATTTTGCATGTTTTAGTGTGATAAATGACAAACAATGATCAATTGTTTGCGCAATACTGCAATAAAAGTGTTTGTTTTGTATTGCCTCGTTTACCTATTTCTGACACTATTGTGGCCCGTGAACAATGAAAAAGTAATTTTGTGGCCCGCGAAGGCGACAACCTTGGACCACCCTGGCCTAGATGGATAGATAAATAGTTTATTTTGAAAACTCCATAAAAACACAAATTGAAAATGAAGAATTCTCTCAAGTCTAAAAAACAAGTTTCACTATTTTTCATAAGTCTGATATTATTTATTTGTCCAACAGTGTTTTCAATATAACCAAAAACGTAATTAGAATATCTGAATTATTCAGTGAATATTCACAATTCAAAATAGATAACTAACAAAATCGGGTTATTTTCCTCATAAAACAAATCATTTCCTGTAATATTTCTTATTCCTGATTTTATTGTAACTGGTAAAAAGTCCCACCATCAACGTGTGATTAAAAGTTTTCACATTATTTTATACTGAACAAAATATCAAAACAGGCAAAGTAAACATAATGAATTGTACACTGACGAATTTCGCGGGTCGTCAACTATATCAGCTTGGCTCCTCTAGCGACAGATTTTTTGCATGGTCAGCAAAAATATATAACTTTGGTCTCCTTCCAGATTTTTCATTGTTATTTGGTTTGGGGGGATCAGATTTAGCCAGAATTTATTTCATCTGTCTGTGTGGTAACATATTCTGTCCGAGTGGTACCGGTAACTAGTGGGAAGTGTAATGAAGTAAACCCAGAAAGTGGTGAACATCTTAATTCTGTAGTTTGTCAATTACCACAAAGGAGATACGGTACCGGTACATTTCATGTGTCAGTGTTCTCTTTCATACGCTTGGAGTGAAACTACAGGAATTGGCCGTAGGGTGTTTAGGTGTTTTTTTATGCAATTAATATGAAATTCATTATGGCATTGGACAATACTGGGAATTATCAAATATGATATTGAAAAGAATTGGATAGTCTGGTTTTCGATATTTGTGTACCAGTATTAAATGGGTTAGCAATATCAGGGTCTCGTGTAGTTTCGTACCTAACGTACTTCTAGTGGACGAGGCATGACAATTTTTTGACATGCCAATTCTAACCCTCACCTGACTACGCCATCCAAAATTTACGTCACTACGACGTCACAAACTCACAATCACGTTATAGAGCTTGCCAAATACCGTAAACCCGGCTAACTTCGGATGATTTCACTATATTTTGAACAATATCTCCGCCGCATGTTGTTCAACTGAAGCCAAATTTGGAATATAATACATTGTGGCTATTCTCGTCTTGATAAAGTCGGTTCCATATCCATCAAAGCCTTTTTTCATTGAAATTATTGTCTTTATTCGTCTATTCTAAAATTATCTAACTTCGGATGGCCACTTTTCTCTTTGCGTCAACTCGTCGTGAGAGAGAAATGTCTGCGTAAGCAATGACGCGTGACAACGTCGCTGAATAGACCTTACGCCGCCAAGACCTGTCTTGCGTGTTGAATACTGACGTTTGTACGTGACGTTACTCTTGCCGCTTCGCGAAGCTTAACTATTTATTCTTGTGTCCTTTATTATAACTCGTATATATTTCACTAACTACTCCTAAGTTATTGCAAAATGCTAGTTCGTTCTTTTATGATCGTTTATTTTCAATGCAAGAAAAGGATAAACAAAAACAAAAAAACGGAAGAATTGAAAGTACCTAACACTGGTGTAGGTTGAAATTGAAATGCAATATGGAACAAGTAAAGAATGAACAAAAATTAGACAATTAAAAATAAACGGATGAATCGAATGAAACACTGGCAAAAGTAAAAATTGAAATCAAAAAGCAATATGGAACAAGTAAGGTATGAACAAAAATTCGACAGTTAAAAATAAACAGATGAATTGAAGGAAACGCTGGCAAAATCAAGAATTGTAATCATTTCCACATGGGTTAGACGGGTCTTTGCAACAGTTCTTGTGGAACCAATGTGTTTCGCTGCAGCTTTCGCAACCGACCCATTCATCCTCAATTTCCGTACTTCCATTTCGATCATTCCATAATCCACAAGCAGAGCAGGTTTCGTCTTGATTATCACTTTTCATATTTTCTGATTTTCTCAGAGCTCCTCGTTGATCGGCTCGGCAGAGGTTCCTGCCCGGTGTGACTTTCGATCCTCGCTTTCGTTTCACTCAATAAAGTCAAATGACAATAAACGGATAAAAACGGCAAAAAGAAACTTTGCCACTTTTTTTCATTTTGCGCCTCACCTGTATGTGGTCCAACCTCCTGCTGTGTGCATGTATGTAGAGTTCTACGCTCACCTGTTAAAGATATTATTATTATCTGCCGATCGTAAACAGACATATCTAATCATTATGATCGTATAGATACATGTTTCAGGCCTAACGTATTACCAATTGCTACGGTATCTATCGGTGTCGGAGGAAGTATGCAAAAACAAAAATCGACAAATTTCATATGCATTAAGCGTATGCAGACCCATATTTTTAAATAAACAACATGACTGAGACGATAGTGATGTTTTTGTAGGATTTAGTGACTAGGATCATGGATAAGCATAATTTTTAAATTTCACAAAACTGGGCGCCGCGATGTCTGGCGTTCAAATGTCGCAGCGAGTAACGCACGAGCTACGCAAAGTGACGTCGGCTACGAAGAGAGAGAACGGGACTTGCGTCGTTGACGTCACGCTGTACGTAATCATCAAAACGTCGATATTTTGATGTAATTTTTAAATCAAAATAATCGATTTCACTCGAATCTCGTACGACACCTTGTGATCACTGTATTTTTTTGTATACATTGTGTACGCTCTCTAGCGCTTGGCGGTGATTTGACGAAGGTAGCGTCTGTAGAAGTTACGATTTGAGCCGCTCGAAAAAACGGTGTCATTTTTTTGGTAAAATATGATTTTTTGAATGATAAAAAATCAAATCGAGCGATTGGAGGCTACGACAGATTCAGATATGTGAGGCCTTACTATAGAAACCGACAGAAGCGCAATACGACGAAATTTAGTTGAGGTATGAATGATTGAAAATTTCATCCGAAGTTACAAGGCATCCGAAGTTAGCCGGTTTTACGGTACTCGTACGATCGCCCGAAAAGGCTTCGGCGCCGACGATAAATAACTGACTAACGTCAGCGATCTCTCTCCTATCGGGATCGTTGCGATGGGAGAAATAGCTGTTCGATTTCGGGTTCTCGTCTGCGCGTCTTGGATGACAGTTCGCATAGTTTGAAGGGCTCTATTACGTCACTGTGACGTCGTAGTGACGTAATTTTTGGATGGTGTGGTCAGGTGGGGGTTAGGATTGACACATGAAATAATTGTCATGCTACGCCTACTAGAAGTACGATAGGTACGAAACTACATGAGACCCCAATATCATTAGGTTATCGTCTAATGTCCTTTCCAGTGCTTTTTAGTCATAATATGTCTAGTCTTAATTCAGTAATTGCCAATTTTTGTGATACATTGTTGTTATACAGGTGTTATAGATCAACCAATCAATGTTGGATTATTTTTTGTTTCGGCTTTAGCGTGTTGTGTTTGTGATAATGAAATTTTGCATCATAAAAATTTGAATTCACCTCTACATGAAAATTTCTTCTATCAATCAATGCCCTATTTGAAAGTTCATCATTGTTTCAATTAATTTAACGAAGTTCTTATTTTGATGATATGAATCAAATATAAGATTTTTCCTAATCAAATGAAAAAGTATAAGTGCATCCATGGAAGGGACTATCATTTATGTTTCAGCAACAATCTTAAAATTCCGTATTTTACCATTCTAAATATGTTCCATTACATCAAGCGACATGATAGATTTTCAATCATTATTTTCACTTATCGCTTTTTCGTTTTGAAAATTTGTGCAATTGACGTGGTGAAAGTGGTTCCTTTTATTATTGATTGAAATATTAAAAAAGATGATAACGAGATTTTTTCATTGATAACTGAAAATATAGGGGGCAAGAGTTGACAACATTAATCCTATAAACATATAAAATGAAAAATAAATGAAAGCAACCTTTTCCATCATACAAATTATAAGTTGAAATGCTATTTCTTTCTTTATAAAACTATCATTTTTTTTACGAGAAAGTCGACTGACTGATTGAAATTTTGGGTGTGTTTGATTTTTTAAGTTCTAGATTCCACGCCATCTTTTTTTTATAATGTGCTTTTCTTCCTGCATATTTTGTATATGTATTCAAAATAAAATAATTTCATCACGGACCACCTTATTTATCAGTGATTTTACTTGACAAAAGAAATTGTAACACTACGATAATAGCTTCTTATGGTTGTTTTTTGTAAAAATTGATCAAAATCGTGTATTTCATTAAACAGCTACACATAATTAATGTAAAATTTATAATTTCAATGTAATTTTGTGAAAAATGTGCCACCTATGGGTCAGACTGTGATATAGTAATGAATTTCAAAAGCACTAACAAGAATAATACTGTGAACTTTGAAGTCGGCGATGAATATTCTTTGCTACAAACAATTGGAACTGGTGCTTATGGAGTTGTTTGTTCTGCAATTCACAAATCATCAAGTTAGTTTATTAAATTTGTTGTATGCCTCTAAGCATTTAAAATTTCATGTTTTACTGTTAAGTATATATCTACTTTTGATTCAATTGGGAAATCTGCCTTGTTGCCATTTTTTGAAATCTTATGGACTGATTTAAAAGGTCAATAAATAAATAAAAACCGATACACGATAAGAACCAATTTACTTATTTAATTTTCTTTGGATAACCAATCTAAAAAATCAACTATTGATTATTTTAGCAAATTTTACTTAATTTTTTTCTTTCCAAATTATGTGAAAGTTGTATTTTGTATGTATTATTCAAAAAAGTCGTTACTAGCATATAATTTATTAACAAAATGTATCCTTAGATGGTATTGAATTTTAAAAAAGGGTTGAAAAATAATTTATACCTATTTTTTTTTATTTCATGTAAAAGTGAACTATAGGTATATTTTTTTGCTATTTTTTAAATATATGATTTCAAATTTCAGATCAAAAAGTAGCGATCAAGAAAATTTCCAGTCCTTTCGAAATTTTGACCACAGCAAAGCGTACTTTGCGGGAACTTAAATTACTCCTACATTTCAAACATGACAATATAGTTGGAGTGAAAAACATTCTACATCATGAATCTGAATCTTCAAATATTCAAGATGTTTATGTTGTAATGGATTTAATGGAATCGGATCTTCATCATGTAATACGGTAAATTCATGAAAAATTTTGTTCAACTTTTTTTAGCAAGAATTTCAGTTATCTGGAATTCACTACCTCATCGCTGTTTTCCTATTTGTATTGATATGAACTGTCGCAAGTATTACGTCAACTGTGTTTACTAGCATGTAATTCTACGCTATAATTTCTTCACATTGTTCTACATACTGTCTTCTGCTCTTTCTTTCAGGTCTTCACAACCTTTAACAGAGAATCACATTTGTTACTTTGTTTATCAATTATTGAGAGGACTGAAATATATTCATTCTGCTAATGTAATTCACAGGTAAGTTGAAATTAAATTAACCAGATAATCTTAATTTTATGAATTTTATATTTTCAAAATTTATCGAAAGACCCAATAGGCTATAGCATATTCTTTTTAGTAGACTAATCAGATGGAAATTTGTTGTTTTATGAGGGTTTCACGATATTGAAAGTTGTGTCACATCAGTCTAATAATATTCAGTTTGTGAAGATGCCATGCTATTAAAAATATTAGATAAAAATTCAACGCCGTCATTGCCTTATTAATATTGCCTTGAAACTTGCTTTTGGTCTTATTAATATCTTAGTTCAGGGATTTTCAACATTCTCAGTGCCATAATCCCTTTGAAGATTTGCCTCAAAAAAACCACTTTCAATAAAAACATTAATTTTATGAACAAGTGGTCTCCACCAAAAGCCATATATATAACTTCGGTTTATGGAGTGATTTGATTCTTTTGCAAGAACCACTAGAAAGTTTCATGTTATGCACACATAGGTCATCGATCCTTAATATCTTTTTGTGGACCTGTATGGTTCATTGACCCCTTTGTTAGTAATTACTGGCCTAATTTTTTGGAGTAATGGCTCAAAAGTTTTCATCCGTGCTGTGAAAGATTATATTATTCAAAAGTTATTATTTTTTCCATTCTGCATAGCCTACTGTTTATAAGATAATTCACCCCTATCCTATGTTTATTAAACGAAGAATACAAGTTAAAAAAGCAATACCTTTTACGACTTACTGATTTTACTTTAGAGATCTCAAACCAAGTAATTTACTGGTGAATGAAAACTGTGAGTTGAAGATTGGAGATTTTGGAATGGCAAGAGGTGTTGCCAACTCTCCAGAAGATAATAGAAATTTTATGACAGAATATGTAGCAACTAGGTATGGAATAAGAATATGTAACTCAGGGTTTCCCAAGCTAACCCTTGACTATGTACCATTCTCAATTACTATATTAATTGAAGTAAATTGACTGCTACATGCTTAATTCCTAGACTGTACTGCAGTCAATTTTTTGCTTTCATTTCTTGGCTATTTAATATTCAACGGGGAACACAAATAAACAGGTGGAAATGCGTTAGAGAGGCAATACTGGGTATTTTTTATGAAAGGGCTAGGGACGACAAGTCTTTGGAAGGTGGTCATTAATTATCATATACCGTATGTTTGAGATTCAGTGGTGTAGCTGTTTTTGCATTTACTGAACTTATAATAATTTGGTTAGATAAATGAGCTAGCGCTTGTGTAATGCATTTTTCATTATATTTTCTGCGTAAAAATTGGTCGACTTTTGGAAATCCATCTTTACTATTTTGATATATAAACTCTGTCATGTTTAGGAATATTTATTCTTATACTAATGATGTACGTTGTGCTTAACCCGAGTTTGCAGTGACAAACGTGAACTTTCTTTTGGCATTGTCTAAAGCCATGTCATGTTAACTACATATATGCAAATTAATTGATTTGTTGATTGATTTAGTAGATTGCTAACTCAATTTTGTACTTGTAGAATAATGAAAGCTTGTTGTCCTTTTGTTATAGTTTTTAAATTTGCAATTTTAAAGTTGAAATCAATTTCAAGGTGGTATCGAGCTCCCGAATTGATGCTTTCAATGTACGAATATAGCATGGCCATTGATATGTGGTCAGTTGGTTGTATATTTGCTGAAATGTTAGGAAGAAAACAACTTTTCCCAGGTTCGTTGATGGCAAGTTTTATTTCTTTCATGAATCACGATAGTTGAATATCGTTTTGTAAAATCTACTAAAAAGAGTCAAAGATTTAAGTTTTAAAATCACTCCCTTATAGCCATTATAAGTGTACACTGAAATGTAAATCTATGACCAACATCCTCCATCTTTTTATTAAATAAAAATATAATGTGATAACTTCAGTAAAAGGGTTCGCCATCTCTCCCTAGTCCCATGAAAGAGTGATAGCTGCCAGATCTGATTAGTTACCAGAGTTTTATACTGCCTTCTGGTTCGTCAAGTTTATTTTTTCTGGCCAGTAAATTAAAAACAATAGCAGAAAAAAGTTGAACGCAAAAATTTTCTAATATCTTTAGCTTAATTTCAGGTCAGCATTACATTCACCAACTGAAGTTGATTATTTCTGTATTGGGATCGCCATCAACAAAATTAATTGGATCAATAAGGTCTGATCGAGTGAGGTCCTATGTACAAAATCTTCCACACAAAAGACCGGTTCCACTTAAAACATTATTTCCAAAGGCTTCAGATACTGTGGTAAGAGTTGTTTAATATCATAGATTGCAGTTGAGAATATATCAGGTAATATATTGCTATTGAAAATTAACAATTATATGACAATTCTGAGAATGTAAATATGTTTGTATATTCAATGAAGACATTTTTGCAAGTTATATGCATTTGTAAAAAATGATTGTTGTTGGGATGTTAAGAAATGAGAGAATATTTGATTTTGATTAAAAAACTTTTTCCTAATTCTGTAAATTATAGTAAGATTTATTAAAAATAGAATATTAGTGATAGTAAACTGTATTATTAATAATTGAACATCCAAAGTCCCCTGATCTATATATATGTGTGTGTTCCACATGGGGAAGGCTATGAATACATTGCCTAAAAAAATAATTTATTAATTTGTGATACTCTAGCGCCCGCATATCCGCGTGTACGTTAATAATTATAATTTAATACACTGACTATAACATTTCCATTTTAATCACAGATTGACTTACTTTCACGATTTCTTCAATTTGATCCTTCACGTCGAGAAAGTGCGGAAGCAACACTCGCACATCCGTTCTTCAAGGAATATCATGATCAAGAGGACGAACCAACTTGTCCGAGGATATTTGATTTCAGATTTGAAACAGCACAAGCAGTAGGTGGTGGTCCAACGAAGGAAGATGTGAAAAAACAAGTCATCAACTTGATCACTGAATATCATGCTAAACGTAGTAGGTAAGTTGCAAATTGATTTGAATAAACATCATGCATTCCTTGAATGTAAATATATCATGTGCAAGTAATTCAATGTTGTTTATCATCTGCAAAATGAACTGCCTCTTCAGCATATCCTTGAATGGTTGTTTGTTATCATGTAGTAATTTTCTCGGTACTCGGTAGAATGTGTACCAGGTTAGGGTTAGGTCATAATTTTATTCCGATTTTCCTTATTTTAGTTCTATTACGAGTTTGGGGACTGTCTGTGTTAGCCGAGTGAATATATATCCCCAGCCCATAGGTTTCAGTCCCTTCATACAACATGATGTAAAGTGGCCAAACAAAATTAGTTACCTCTATACTGGTAAACACACCTCTGGAGCGCCTTTCTCATAATTGGATCTTTATTAGACATATGCTTTATATGTGATTCTGCTTTCGCAACAGCGAAGCTTTAGCAGTGAAATGACCATAAACTTTGTTAAACACCAAATTATGCAACACAATGAGTAGCAGTGTTGCTCGAGTCAAATAGGGGCCCGGCAGTTGGACCATCAGTAATATACACTAGGATTATGTTCGTCATCGCATCTCTAATTACCTTGCAGTAGTTTGCAGGTTCAAATTCTGTGCGAGAGGATTGTTAGACTCCTCGTCGTGGCAGGGTGGTTCACTTTACCAGGGGTGATTATTGCGGCTTCTTCCACCATCAAGTCTGTGCATCTGAAACAGATAACGAGTTGAATATTTTTTAACCCGACGGACTGATAGCTGCTTTTTTGACTTTCTAATGAACATCTCATCCTAATATACATGCTGCCTCATTGCAAATAAATTAACCGGTCTCCATTTTCAGAATAAAGAAACAACTCATATTTCTTCCTGCACCATCAATTCCCAAGGAAGCTCTTACAATTCACAACAATAAAAATGACAACAAATCCACAGAAAACTCAATAGGTCCAGATCAAGATGTTTTCAAGAAGCCTAACTTGATCCCTGTCCCCAAATCTAATACCACAAAAATTCAAAAAGTTCTGAATAAAGACATTCCACAAACTCCTACAAATATTGAAATGCTTAGTGCTAAATCTGAGGCAGATCCAACTTGCATTCCTGTTACTTCAAATGAAAGCGACATTCAAGTGAGCTCTGTGAAAATAACTGTTGAAGATAATACTGGTAATACTGCAGAAACCAGCAGTGAAACAGTTGAAGTTCAACAGCACCAGCAGGAAAAATTGCAGTCCAAAGTTGAGAACAAGAATGCCGATTCAACCCCCAAGAAAACAATATCTGAGACTACAAAAATGAGGATGAGAGATATGATACTTGCATCCATGCTAGCCAAGAAAAATGGTATGTGTGAATGTTTTTTTTATATTTGTTGTATTCAGAGAAAACGAATACCTTGGTACAGGAATGGCAAAAATCGAATTATTTACTATTACGAATACATTCAGGAATATCATTTTCCAATGTGGTAGATCATTTGCTGAATTGTTTTTATCTTGGGGCTTGACACACACTGCGGTCCTATGTGTCCTATTCTGTTGATATTGTACTATTTCGTTTTGTCTATTGCCTGTTCACTTATTGTTTCACGCTTCATTGATTTTGCATCTGCTAGTTCTTGCTTCGGAGGATTGCAGCATGGGTGCTGTGCAAGCTAATATATATCTATTCTGATTGTGTAATATAAGGTTGTATTATATGATAATAGTCAGTTTAACATATTCATTCAAATTTTGATGTTTTTCCAACTCGCCTTCATATAACAGTCAGTATAATTCTTTCAGTGTTTGTCTGAAGTTTTGCTGACATTGGGAAATTATTAATCTTGTATCAATAATTTGAGCATTGGTTTTTTCTCACAGGTCTTTCGAAACCTGTGGATAAAGCAAAGAAGCCTGTTACTGCTGCAGAAAGGCAAAGAGAGAGAGAAGAGAAACGACGTAAAAGACAAGAGAAGGCTGCTGAGAAGGAGAGAAAAAAGAGAGAGGCAGAAGGGAATCGACTCAGCGATCAGGATAAAAATCTCCTTGAACGCTGGTCTCGGATGCAAGTAATAAATACTTTTCTTGATAATCAGTAAATATTATTTTCACTGCCAAGTTTTTCATAGTAGGCTAATTAAATTTTTCTACTTTGCATTATGAAATTCTGACAATACCAATTGGTAACGATACTTTATTGGTATTATTGGACAAGAAGTATATATTTGGATCGTTTTTCTAAGTTCCTCTTCTATTTGTTATTAAGATGACTATTGTTGGTGAGATAGAATTGCTTTTCTTCGCAACTAATGTACAAATCTATTTCAATTTTTCAGTACTTAGAATGGAAGAAGTCCTCAAAAGGCTATTACTTTTTTTTTTCAAATATTTTGCCAAGTCTATTGGGGTCCAATATTTTTCTCAGAATTTTGTCATTTTTAATTGGAGGAGTAAAATTCTGTATTCCATGGTCTTACGTACCAGTACTGATGCGTGACCTCCACGCCCCCATATTGCTCTCTGCATTGCTCTCTTTCATCTAAAGGTATACTCTACATCTCTACTTCGTAATTTCTGTAAGATATCTTTTTATTCGGCAGTGAAAACATAATTAAATATATTTGTAGTTCTAGACACATATATTTCATCCGTAACAATCTGTTTGTTCTCTACAGGAACAAGCGAAATCCAAACCAGTTGATAACACGTTACTTAGAGAAAGACAAAACAATGATGGTAAGTGGTGATATTATTTTGAATATTAACAGTAAAATGCCATTTAAATTATTGTAATTTCTCAATGTTTAATGACAGGAACTAAGAATACATTGACAAGACACAATAGTTTGCCAAAGTTAGCGTCAAGACATGGAAATCAATCAATTCGGTGAGTTTTGTTTACTTGGGATGGGATAGAATTTTCATGTTTATCCGGGAGAAGAGGAAAGTTGATGAGATGGCTTAATCATATATGGAATCACAGCGTCTTGTCCAAATAATATGTAATAATAGTATGAATATTTCACCAGTTATATGTTTCGGATGAATGGACTTGATTGTAGGGAAAGCTTTAATTAATCGACCGAAACCCTTAACTGATCGGTGGATATGTGAACAGTCTTACGACGGCGAGAAGTCCAGCAATCCTCCCGCACATAATTATCTCCCACAGGATTCAAACTTGCACAGGTAACCAGAGGTGCAATGGCAAGCATGTTCCTAAAGCCTGATGCGCTAACCGACAAGCCATTATGGATAAAGCAGTATTAGTGGTCTTTGTTTGTTCGATCTCTCAATGTTACAAAATTAAACAATTCAATGAATTTCCCCATTTGTATCAAACATAAATTGTTAATGTCTACATAGTCCAATATGAAACAATCTGCTACCTTTTGTATTTGATGTCAAACATCCTCTCTTCTATTCACAGTGAATCAACCCCAGTATCTCGTAGATGGAGTTACAATAATGATCTTATAAAAGACGTTGACGGCAGTGATCAAAAAGTTCTACACTATGTTCCTACATTGTCTGACATTCCACCATCTCCTAATTTGCCGTCTGATTCGGTTGACAGAACAAATTTACCTGTTCATGACATGCTGGATTTATCTTCATCTTCACAAAACAGCCACCCTTCTTATAAAACCAATATTGCTCCGCGAATTCCTACACAAAATACCAATCAATATAACCCTGTGCAAGCTAATGTACAAATACAACCAGAATATTATATACAGGCTCAAATACAGCCAGCTCCATTTCATAGTATGCCCCAGCATAGCAATGTTAAAGTTGATGTTGTTCCACCTATTCAAGTAGACCCTCCATATAGACATTCGTCTTCGTTACCTTCATATGACGATGCTACTAAAGCCATCGCACAAAGTAACTTAATACAACATTCTACACAACCAATACTACGGCCTAGCACACTCAGCGTAATAGATTTTCAGAATAAACCTAGCAACACTTCTCCAAGTGACTTTGTCACATCTTCAAATACAATTCTACAAAGTGGGAAAAGTCTTGTTACTCTCAGTCCAGACACAGTCGACTTTGTACTGAATCAAGAATTTCAAAATAATGGCGAAATGATCAATTCAAACCGAAGCCATGAAACCTATGTCGGTGGAAATATAAACGATTTATCAAAAGAATGTTTCACTATTTCACCTGGGAAAACTTCCCTTATTCCTAAAACTATTTCAGAGCAGGAACCTAGTATTTTTACCCTCAGCCAGAAGTCAGCATCAATAGAATTCTCGCCTCACTCTTTCTTATCTGAGTTTGATAAATGCAACAGAGAACATCTAGCATATTCTACTGGTTATGGTCAAGAAATACCCAACAAAAACTACACTGACACAAAGTTTTTGAACACGAAAAATGGATCTGTAATGTTGTCCGAAAGTGCAGATTGTAACAGGAATGAAATGCTTTTTGTCAATGCAAGTCTTACGCAAAATCCACTATCCAAACCAAAGCAAGATCAAAGTAAAAATAACTTCACATTTTTGGTAAGATTGACTTTAATTTTCCGAAAGAAGTTTGCTTTTAAACTCTTGATCAGCTGAATCCAATGTATAAAATTATGTGCAGGACATGATGCCTTTCTTACTAAAGATTATTTTATAATAGTTGGTTTCTTGTATAGGTGTTCAAGTGTTAAATAAATTTTCTTTATTTTTGTAGGAGTAAATTCAAAAATTTATGGATTTTTTTTTTGCGGTTACCTTATATATGGCATGATGGCCTTACTAATAATTGTTACACGGCTCTGGTTCTATTTTTGTTTATTCCTATTCCTTCAACTTGATATCATACAAGGTGACCCAAACAAACAGAACCCAGATTAATTATCTGAGATTTTCCCTCATTACAACAGAATGATATCATGGTGGGAGGTTATGGCATAGGATACGAGCCTGATCTTGAAGGAAATGAACAGGATTCAACAAAGGGTCGAATATTTAGCCACGAACAAGCAAATGACATGGAATGTGAATCTGCAACAAGTTCTTCATCTCTTCTAAATGACTGGTTGGTGGAAGCCAGCCAGATGGAAGCCCATGATATTGAATTATTGCAGCATGAATTAGAACTTGGATCACCAATGTGCATTGATGACTGTGATTGTAAGCCTGACTGAATTATATTTTAAGGAGCTCCAGAAGTATGTACACCAAGATGACACAAAACCTGAACATAGTATGTGTACCAGGTCAGGGTTCAGGTTGTGTGCCATCTTGGTACACATACTTCGAGAGCGCCTATTTTACAACTGATAATGCAAGTATTATCTTTTCATTGTGAAACGAACTGCCAATTGATGGTATGCATTCTGTGTTCATAGGTGCTTTTGATTTGTGAAAAGTTTACTAAGAATGTGTCATTTTTATTATTCTTACATTGTTGCAAATATATCATGGTTTGGTTGCCAGTGGCCTTAAAACTAAAATTGTGAGTGAATTTTGTTTAAATGTTGTTAAGATAATCTGATTACATTTGTTCTAACATTTGACTTTTATAAAAGCACTTAAGGCAAACTTTTTATGCTCCATGAATATTTACTATGCTATTGTCTTTTAAAGTTACACATTATTCAGAAATCAAATTTTATAAGGGTTTTGTACTAGTAATGCTTTAAAATTGGGAATGACAACGCCTTGTTTTGGAACAATTGTGCAATTTATGCTTTTTCTCACTCCTGGTATCCTTTAAACTGTAGTTTATATTTTAATAATTGAATTAATTGCATTGTATTTTTATGCCAACATACATACGTTTTTATGTGCTGCCTTACAATCTTATCATTTTTTTTTTCCATTTTTATAATTTTTTTTATTGCATTGTTGAATATGATGAGCTGCATTAGCCTCTGATTTCAAGTCAATAAACATATTCTTATACTCACCTCTTGTCCTGTCGTGTCCTATTAATTGAGCGACCCTGACGATTCTTTCTAATAATACAATGACTAAAATCTCATTTTGGCATACTTTATTTTAAAGTTCTTCAATGTTCTCCGGTAGTGCGAGTACAGAGCCAGAACTGTGATACTCTTACCAGTATTTGGTAAACATACCATACTACTGAAAGACTTTATAGGATTTGAATGTCACCATTATCTATCTTTACATATTGTGCGACCGGTGAAGATCAATTTATGGATACTTGATAGTATAAAACAGGGGTGGCCAACGCGTCTGATGTGGAGTAAATTTAATAACATACAAATTGACTAATAACAACTTGAATGGAATATAAAAAATACATTTTTTGGGGGGGGATTTTATTAAAAATGGCAGCAGCAGTGGAATATTTATATGCGCATGTGCAGTTATCTGCATATTCGGTACTTATTTGTTTTTGTGTACGACCTTATTACTGATCAGTCGATCGCGAGCTGTTTTGAAGATTTTAGTCGAAAGCAGGTTGACCACACCTGGTGTAAAAGTCATTTCGTCCCATAGTCATATCATTGCAGTATGGATTCTATATGTATTCCCAATGATAATATATTTAATGATTTTGCATTGTAGTTCGTGGTATGAAAGCTGGTGTGCTCCATGTGCCCATCAGAAAAAAAATCCAGCATTGTCAACAACCCCAGTATTTTCTTTCATGTTTTATACAATCTCATATTTGTATAAACTTGCATTGGTTCCGCGTCCATCTAATGGCTATTCCCATCTCCTTGAGCCAATTTAAACATTTTCATCGGACATAGGCCTAAAAATGACTTAATAGGTGATTTCCCATTATTATCCATTTTGTTCCTAACTAAAAACGTTTGGTAGGGAAAGAATTGGGAAGGAACTTTAGTGTTTTAGCGTGTTATACGGTATATATATAAAATGCATATTATGAATATTGAAAATGGCCTGTGATGTGCAGGGTAAGAGAAAGCTGATACCATCGTCAAGTCAAGTTTTATTTAGGGTTGAACACGAAGGTAGTGTGATGAGATTAATTGATAAAAATATAAGTCTGTACTGGCTGATATATGTTGTGACAAGTAAAGGTAACAAGGATGGTGATCGATGTCACGCTCGGAATGTTGCTCCTTGACCCCGTAGCTATGCCTTTCAGACGCCACAGTGGAAAGTCTTGCATCTGTGCGCAGTAGGTTCGCGGTTTTTGGTTGTGCGTTTTTTATTATCATTATTCAAGTAATCATAGTGAATATGGCACAGGAACTTAGTTATCAGTCAATCAAAACAGCAAATCAAGTGCGAGAGTCGGTAAGTAGTATCGGTTGTAATTTAGCAGCCATTAAAATTTTAGAATTTTGGTCGGACAAAAATAGGTCGAACTGCTGTCTCTATTTCATGGCAGAGTAAACTAAAGTGCAGATCAAGTAATGGATATTTGCTCATAAATCTCGGCTCTAGTCCGTCTTCGATTTACTTCTGTCTGTTTTAGTCTACCTAGTCTGCCAGTTCAGCAGTTGTGAAATATGCCCCCTGTTCAAATTTACACTTTTCTAGCTTTACTTAAAATAACACTCGGAGACCAGCAACCTCTGATACTGTAATACGTGACATCATAAAGAGTTGCTTATTCTCATAATCAGTCATACTGATTTTCCTTCGTGTATTAAAAAGATGAGGAAAGAATTTGAAAACCGTTTTTTTTTTTTGCATGCAGGAGGATCAGCGACAAGAAACTCGCAAAAGAAATTTATTGATTTTGATATTGTCACATTTATCAGACAATGGATATCTAGAATCTATGGCATCTTTGTCACAAGAAGCAAACTTAAGTTTATCTAGATGGCAGGTAAACTTAGTATAATTTGATTTTAATTCATGCTAGCAATATACATGCACCATTAGAAATTTTTTGATAATTTATAGTAATATGAAAAAGCATTTAAAAATTAATTCCAAATTCCAATTCCTATCCAAAAATACATATTTACTTTAACTTCATTCAATTGAATACATAACAAACTGTTAAATAATTGTTGTTAAATAAATGAATGATTCCGAAAATTATGAAAATCAAATGTGTCATTCGAAAAATAAAATTGTCATTAGATGAATGATAATTTTCCCCAATGCTTTATGTCATATATTCCTAAACTTTCAGCTCTTTTCCTTCCTCATATTATACCAACATAGAAGATGCATGTGAAATATTTCAATGAGAATTAAAAATTATTATTCCACAAGTAATCTTTTCATTAAATTTTGTAGGTATGTGACAACGTTGACCTGGATACAGTTTTACAAGAATTTGAATCATATTATTACATCAAATTTCAAAAACATCCAAAAATTGTCAAGAAAATTGTTACAAGTGCAGAACCATCAAGAGGAAAGATAAACCGGGTTAAGCGGTAAGATTCGTACTTGGAACAAAGTACACAGATTTCTTAGAGAAAATATAATTTTATATTCGAAACTTAATAAGGAGTATAATAATTTATGAAAAGTTAACAACCATACAGTTGTATAATTCTTAGAATATGTGCATTCAAATTCAAATGCTGATTAAATGCATAAAAGAATAACTTTATGTTAGAAAATAAGCCCACTAATTCAAATGTCTAATCAATTTTTACTTGTGTATTTAAAATTCTAACACATTTTTTTAAATTTAGACCTTGAGTCCTAATTTGAAATATCATTATTTAGTGATTGAATATATTTTCTACAATATGAATGAACAAATGATATTGTCTAATGCTTCCAATACAAAGACACTAATGCCATTGCAATTTTGCTTTTTGAAAATTTTAACTCAGCTATATGGTGGGAAAATTTCCACTGTTTATTATAAGTAACGATAAATAAAAATACAAGGATTCGGTATTCTGGATTTGATATAAGTATTTTGGAATAACACATCTCTAGCCTCAAGCCACCGTCTATCTTTATCTTCACAATTTATTGATTCACTTTTTAATTTTCACACCAAATGAAATGATTTTCTTTTTAGTCCATCTGTAGCAGGACTGAATGGGAACAACAGTAATAATGCAACTCATTTGACTAACTCTTCATCTCTTCCACATATTACTAATTTAACTGGAAATCCGAACGGATCAGCTCGTAGAATACGACCTGCGTCGGGGAATGATGCAAAGAAAAAACTCACTTCTAGAACACAAGGAAAAGGTGACTGATAATATTATTCATTTGCATAAATAAAAACTTTTTTACAAGAAAATTTACTCTCAAAGCAAGGTCATTCGTGCACTCTCAGAAGCAAAGGAGTTGATATCTGAACAAAGTTAAAGATGACTACAGTAGTGCCAAGCTCTACTAACACTACAGGGATTTAATAATTATTACAGGTCATGTCTGGTATGAGAATAGTTGACCAATTATTTTTTCAGATTCTTGGACTAAATATTAGAGGAGGCTATATCCAATCATCAATTACATAAACTCCCATACCATTGAAGGGAGCCTAGCAATCCTTTTGTACATAATTATCATTTCAAATTTGCATAGGCTAATCAGAGGTGCAATGACGATCAGAAGTGTATTTATAACGTTTAGCGCAATGCATACTGCCAAGCTGAGGGGGGTTACACTAACAGTAAACTTGATATTACAGGCTTGAGTTGGCTGGACTCTGTCTCACAATTGCACTTCCCTGTTTGAGTTGTGTGCTAATTAGAAGCTTTTCACATTACCAACATTTTAAATTGCCAATAAACTGTTTAAGAAAAAACAGCTTTATCTTGACGTATATTAATAAATATCTTCAACTATTTTTGCAGAATACTTGAGACAAAACAGTAACGCGAGTGAGAAATCTTCTACAAATGAATCAGTAACCGTAAGACCTGCTGATTTAGGTCTGACTGTTTCATCAGTTGGAGTGCGAGATGAGAGAAAAACTGAAAATCCTCGAAAGGTAATAAGTTATAGCTTAGTATATTGCAGTATGTATCCACTGGACAAAATAAATTAAACTAAACTGTAACCAAATGTTTTATAGGAAATCATTGATATGCGTGCAATATTAAATGATGCTATCAAAGGGGCTGGAAGTGATATTGTAACTGATTCACACAATTCTTTTGATCGTTTGGTTAAACCATTAGGTGAGTGAATTTCTTTTTTTTTCGTGCAAATCTACTTTCACCATAGGCTATACTGCAAAACAGCTATCTATATCTTGTAAGTTATTAGGCATGTGCTCCAGAAAATGTAGTTGGGATAGAATTTTCTCATTAATCCCCAGGAGAAAAAAGTTGAGAAGACGTCTTAACTATGTGGTGAACCACGATTGCAAGGAGTCCAGCAATCCTCTCATACATAATTATCTCTCACTTGTTTCATCTGTGTACCCTCACAGGGTTATCAGTGGTGTGATGCAATGGCGATAATATCAATATTCTTTTAAACTTAGACAACACAATGTCACAACCATTGCGACACAGCGGTGTGGCTCATCGTGCTAAGCATTATGAATACGCTCGCCACCGCACCTCTGATTACTCTGCGTGGGTTCGAATCCCATGTGGGGATGATTATGTGCAAGGGGATTGCTGGACTCCTCGCCCCCGTAGGGTGGTTCACGTAACCGTTGGTCGGTTACGGCTTCCTCCACCATCAAGTTCATGCTTCGAAAACAAATAACTAACTAATCCCATACCTGACATGAACAGGTAACTGGACGAGAGGCTGTGGTTCGCCATATGATTGAGCCGTCTTATCTACTTTCCTCTCCCCCGGGATAAATATGTAAATCCTATCCTATCAAGTTTTGTAGCAGCACATGTTATTGAGAAATCATCACTTTTTATCATGTAAGTTTCAGTCTCTATGTTCAACTCAATGAGAGCTCTAGTTCTATATTCTGAGAACTGGTCTTTATTCTCAATAAAGATTAAGTAATACACTCCAATGTGTAATCGCTGAGCTATCTTGACGTCGTTTTTTAAATTAAAACTTCATGCAAATCATTTTATAAACCATTAAAATGAAGGTGTCATTAAACAAAACCATATTTCTGTTTGCTTGAAATATCACTGACGACTGACTGTTATCTTTCCAGGTGGTTTTGTTGGATTCAATCATGAAATGAGAGAACTTGCCACAGTAATAAGTCGAGATATTTATTTACATAATCCTAGTGTAAAATGGAGTGACATTGTTGGCTTAGAATCTGCTAAGAGATTAGTGAAGGAAGCGGTTGTATATCCTATAAAGGTGAGAAAATACACAGAAATAAAGAAGTAAAGTTGCTGTAAAATCACTAATTTTTGACAGAGGAATGTATGAATCAAAATTGTGTATAATCCGTAGTCTGTATTTTTTTCATTTTTGATTCTAATTTATATGGTAATTAGGGAAGACTGTTAGGACAGCTAATCCTATTTACAATAATGTTTGACAATACAACACCAATACGGGCGATGGCCAAGCTATTAGAGCGTTAAACTTGATTGTGTTTACATCACAGATTATACATTTTAGGTTTTAATTTGATACCCCCCATCTTAGCTGGGGTGTAATAAATTAAGTAGGCAATGCCATACCAGAAAGATTTCAGCTCTTCCAAATAAAAGTAACTTTTTACATATTGTCATGTATTGATGGCTGCTTGTATAAGGTCATGTTCAGGGCGAAAGGCATGGATAAGTCTTGTGTAGAAGAACACACATCAAGATATAAAATAATTACTTATGTTGACAATTTTTTAATTGTTCCTGACGACCTTTACAATTTATAGAATGATTAGACATTTATATGAGTAGATAACAGACTGACCTCTGTCTACCCTATGTTAAAGGACATAAAATGAAACAAAAACATTTTACAATAATAATACATCTCATATTACGTCAAATAGATTATGTTGAGATAATATTTCAGAGGCTATTGTTTACAAATGCTTTGCTTTCGTTGTTTGATTGTAATACCATTATTCCGATTCATTGAGTTGCCTGGCTTCTCATTTCTGATACTACGCTTAATCACGTCGCCCTGAACAAGGCCTATACAAGCAGGCCCTGCCATCTATCGTTATTTAAGAATCTACTATTTTTAGCAAGGATCAGAATTTTTACAGTTTTGCATTTCTCACCCAATTTATTACATCCTGGGTGATGTTAGGGGCATGGGACTGGAACCAGAAATTTGTAATCTGCATTAATGTCTTGCACTTTAACCTCTATGCCAGCGGTTCCCAAAGGGTGCGCCACGAAAATTAACAGATTTTTTCTCTGATAATTTCACACCGCACCAACAAAAAGTTCGGGAATTGCTCTCTGGGCCATCATGCCACCCTTGCTTTCTAACATTAAATGTTTTAGTCATACTTAACATTGCTACGTTATTTGTCTTCGGTTGTTATTTATAAATATATTGTTGTCTTAAAGAATGTAGTTGTGATTCTAGGTTAATATAAAGAATATATTCAATATTTTTTATAGTCATTTCGAATATGAATCGAACAATGATATGTGGACTGTGGAGTGAAGGCTATTGTGTTGAAATCCCATAATTCAGCTCTACTAAAGTAGTTTCAAATCTTTTGTCATTAGCCTTCAAAAATTGGTGTGAATGGTTCTTAATTCAGCTATTGTGTTGAATACACATGAATAGATACAATATGATGTACAATTGCAAAATAGGCTGCTATTTCGAAAAATCTTTGAGGTTTTATTTTATTCAACAAGTAACAGAAAACACGAATATACTCTGAAAAATTATCTCACCAAATTATGACTTCAATCCTGGGAAAATTATACCAAAAACAGGATTTTTCCCATTGCGTTCCTTGTGTATTGTTTTCGTATATTTTTTTTAATAAAAGTTTTTCTCAAAGAAATAAATTAACTTCTTTTCATGCCGCAGACTTTTTTTGGTACTCCCGTAGTGTGTGTTCCAGGTTAAGGTCAGGCCATAGTTTTATTCCAATTTTCCATATTTTAGTTCTATTACAAGTTCGGGGAATGTCTGTGTTAATATACCCCGTACCCATAGGCTTCCGTCCCTTCACACAACTTGATGTAAAGAAGGCGAACAAAATTAGTTACCTCCATATTGGTACACACACTTCTGGAGCGCCCCTTTTTTTAATCATTTACCAACACTGTTAATAATATAACATTTTACATAAAACACAGCATCATATATTTTTCAGTATCCACAATTATTCACTGGAATTTTATCACCATGGAAGGGTTTGTTATTATATGGACCACCAGGAACTGGTAAAACACTTCTGGCAAAAGCAGTTGCAACAGAGTGCAATACAACATTCTTTAATATATCAGCTTCCACTATTGTTAGCAAATGGAGAGGAGACTCTGAAAAATTGGTATATTCAATATTTACTGTATTAATGCAGCACAAATGGTGAAAAGCGAATGAAACAGTTTAGCCCATTTTGAGTGTTTTTATAGATAAAATTCTTCAGAACAATGATAAAAATAAAAGTCGTTATATATATATATATAAACAACTTTATAGACGCTAAATCAGTGGTTATCAACCTTTTTTCTCTCATGACCCACTTTCATTGCACAAAAAATTCTGTGACACAAAATGGGTTGTCATGATGTACCTTGTGAGTCTGTAGTTTTTTGTGTAATTCTCAGCAAAATGATAAACAACCATCAATATAGATAAAATTGTTGCACGAGAAATTCAAAATTTAATTTGGGAAGGTCACAAATTCGGTACTACTTTGATGACATTATTGCTTTGAGCTTCCTGTACCATGTTTCTGTGATTATTAACTCACCAGCTTCAAATCGATTCTATTTATAGAACTAGCGTTTTCTGTCGATACTGAATTTGCCTTTTTCTCATTGTGTACTCTCTCGAAAACGTGATTTTAAATGTTACCCCGAATAATAACTTTTCCATTATGACCATGCATGAAATGGCTAATCATATGCCACCGGAAAATTAGGAAAGACACATATTTAACGCAAAATGAAAGCGAGAGAAATATTGGGAAACCAGTTACGCAGGGCGAGAGTCATTGAAGCACACAGCCAAGCGCTTGCCCGAGTATTGTCGATATATATCGGCGGTTTACTGTCGATATGATATATTGGCAAACACGCAACATCGGGCCGATATATCGATTGGCTGATATATCGGTCGAGCTCTAATTTTTTATGACTTTCTAGGCAGCAACAGAATGTTTATGACTGAGAGCCGAAATTTAGTGGCTTACTTACTTTTCTTAAATTTCTGATAGGTGATATTGAATTCATCTCTTTCTTTTTTAATCTCAGGTGAGAGTGCTTTTTGAGTTAGCGAGATTTCATGCACCTTCTACTATATTTCTTGATGAATTGGAATCTGTCATGAGTCAAAGAGGATCGGGTCCTGGGTAATTTTGTATTGGTTTTCGTAGGTTTATGTTTGTTTTTGTTTTAATAGGAAACGTTAGTATAATACGAATGTCTTTGATTAAATCCTGAGTCATCTGAGCCTCGAGCTTGGTTTGATGGTTGTCTATCGCTGAGCTAAGTCTCATTCGTGGTTAGTTAAGTCCAATTTATTTTATCTTGATAACTTGAGTCTCTGATAAACGGTGACTAGAATCCAACTCAAGTCTAGTTGAGGGGTGTGCAACCTTTACTACTGGGGAGCCAGATACAAATAACTGGGTGAAACTGCGGATCGCACCTTTATTTATTTAACATATGCTTGCTAGTAGTTGCAAGCACAAAAATTTTGATTATTGATTTTATGACATGCGTTGTTTGCTTCGTGCAGGCTAGCTGTTTGGGCATTGTAACGTCATAGGCATGGATAATAAATTGGACTAAGGCCTGGAATTACTCACACGTATCAGATTAAACTAAATACTCATTTCACAATTTTTCCTTAAGGCCACAGGTTGCGCACCCCTGGCCTAGTTAATAATTCATACATTAAGCTATGACGTCTTCATTAAAATATTTGAATTTTCCAGTGGTGAACATGAAGGAAGTAGAAGAATGAAAACGGAATTACTTGTACAGATGGATGGTCTCGCAAAATCAGATGATCTCGTATTCGTTCTGGCTGCATCGAATTTGCCATGGTAGTATAAACGATAGTGTGATTACTGTAGGACAGACAGATACTTGCATCTTGCTAATAATATCATTAAAAATATTAGACTTCAATTATAAAGTTCACCAATGGTGACTGTCAAATTTTATATGGCATTCGACTCGAGTGCATTGGTATATGAATTTAGTAACTTTCAGATATTATATAAAAACTGATCAAAATACTAATTTCATATTTTTTTGAGTGCAAAAAGGTATTTGTAATTTTGCATGCATCTGCTGATTGCTGTCTCTGGAAATCATAATTCTTTTTGTTACCCATTTCAATCAAGTAAGGACATCATTTTGATTATGTGACAGCTTATATGCTTCGTCAAACTTAAAACACACTACACTATATATATAAATAGGGTTAATTTGAATAAAATTATGGCCTAACCCTAACCTGGTACACACACTACGGAAGTACCCATTATTATTTGTAACTTTATTAGGCATCAATCGTTGGTGCGTGGTAAGTTATTGGGTATATCTTTCTTCTGTCATCATTAACTCGGAGCCATGAAAAATTCCTGTCTGGTGAAGTTCATAAAAAACCTATAATTTATTTCTTGCACAGGGAATTAGATCATGCAATGCTTCGTCGTCTGGAGAAAAGAATACTTGTTGATCTTCCAAATCATGAAGCAAGAAAATCTATGTTTTATAGGTGAGTGATTGAAAAGGGAGTTTAAATTTAGACCAAGCAAGTCAAACTAGTACAATCCAATCCAGGGTTTCTCTATATGACTACATTAATTCAAGGAAATTTGATTTGTCTATTTCTTCAACTAGGAGACATTTCTGCTTTTACTCAGGTTTTTTTTGCTATTTATTATTATACATGGCGCTTGAAATATTGGATGAAAACTAATTTAAACCAAAACTAGGTATTTTTGTTGAAGAACCAGCGGCACCAAGTGTTGAGAGTTTTTTAGTAAGCCACAGATCAAGAATCACTAATCCAACCAATTTCAATGTTCTTTTCAGGTTTCTACCTCCGAAAAATAGTGAAGGAAGTTTGATCATCAACACAAACCTTGATTACGGAGCTCTAGCTGAGGTGATTATAATTTATATTTTGGTTTAACTAACCAGTTAATTTGCCTTCCAATCAATTCAATCAAACTGGTGTAAATACCAACTGGTACTTCTTATTCAGATATTTATGTATAAATTTGTACATTTTCAAATTATTTTATTGTTGTTGATTTTTATTGAAAGCTAGAATTACTTGGTTTCATGGTAGAATGTCGAATGCCTGTTTTGAATGGAATATGAATGTCTGTATTAAAATGCTAGCTATACTGTTTTTCTTCCATTATTTGATGATTGATATCTGATTGTGCATTATTAGACACAAAATGCACTTATCGATTATTGTGCTAAAAATCGTTGTTGTTGCTTGGTGTTTTTTCTTGTTGTTGTTGCTTGGAAATATTCTTTTTCTTCACAACTATTAGGCCGATCGATTTCAAAAAGCTGACTCCTATGGAAACCCTTATGTCACCTATAATTATACTGTTTTATTTTAATTGTAAGTGAAGACTTCTCTATATTGTCACTCTTGACAACTTCCACCACACTTTTCCGATGATCTTTTCATAAAACTGTGTGTTCTGAGACTTTTCTGTACCAGTATCGATACTCCCATAGTATGTGTACCAGGTTAGGGTCAGGCCCTAATTTTATTCTGATTTTCCTCATTCTAGTTCTATTACAAGTTCGGGGACTGTCTGAGTTAGCCAAGTGAATATACTCCCTGTCCATAAGTTTCAGTCCCTCCACACAACTTGATGTAAAGTAGGCAAACAAAACTAGTTATCCCCATATTGGTACACATACTTATGGAGCGCCCAGTACCTATGTGCGAACTCTGCGCTCATATATTTCAGCATTGCTCTTTTGTTTCAAGGAATAAAGGAATTGTTTGTTATAAAGAGAAACTTCCATTAGTACTTCTTAGTTCTTTTCTCTCAACATCACCAGGCAATCAATTCACAATATTCTTTTTTTTAGAAAACTGAGGGATATTCTGGATCAGATCTTAAATTAGTTTGTAAAGAAGCAGCAATGCAAGTTGTCAGAAAAATATTCAATACCTTGGAGAATCATGTTGAAGGAGAAGTAAGTATAGAAAATTATAGGTACTCCTGAAGTATGCGCACCAAGATGTCGCATAACCTGAACCCTAACCTGGTACACAACCTGAGTTCAGGTTGTGCGCCATCTTGGTGCGCATATTTCAGGAGGTCCACATTATATTGCACATACTAAAAGAATTAGACAACAGAATAAAACAATTCCAGATAATTTTTCCATATGTTGGAAGTATCTAAGTTTAGGATTTGTTGTGTTACTATATTATATTGACTATAATTATCTTATCAATGTTTACCAAAGGTCTATTTTAGTTGTCGATTCGGAGAGAGACAGTTTATATGCTTCGTCAAACTTAAAACACACTATACACATATCTATAAAATATAAATAAATGAATGAAACATTTAAGATCAAGTTACCACACCATCATTATTGTGTTATATATATGATATAATTGCACGTGTATAAATTTGACTTGCTGCTTAGTTTGTTACTGCTATGGTGTCTTTGGTTTAAAAAGCTCGTTTCTTACAATAAAGTAGTGTTGTAATGGAAACTTGGTGCTTGTCTAAAAAGAACTAAAGGCAGTACACACAATAAATAAACCACAATGTTTTATTGAGTTCATCGGAGTATTGAACACTGTCTATAATCAATCAGTATACTCTTATATTTTCACACTATGTATAAATCGATCCGTGATTATTTATAAAAAAAGGATCAATTTAAACGCATATCAAGGCAGGGAGCTTCTCAGCAAATGAGAGCCATATCAAACCATAATGATTTGTTCATATCTGTCACACCCAAACTGCTCATGTTTTTGTCTACAACAATGTATGATCCCAACTTTCTTGTTTGAGTTTATTCCTCGAGTCCACAGATGTCATGGAATCATGCATTGTTAATAAGTCTGAAACACCAATAAAACAGTATTACGCTCAGGAGGCCACATAATCTCAGACCCTTGATAAGCTGTATTGCTTTTGTTTATATTGTATCCATAATTTATCTACTTTTCTACAGCAACTTCCAGATTTCACCCTGGACACTATATCAACAGCATGTGTTTTAGATGTTCTTATTCACACTAAGCCATCAACTGCTAAACTGAGCCACAAGTACAAAGACTGGCAAACGAAATATGAATCTGTGTAGTGATTTTGCGGTATTCCAGAGGAACAATTATTACTGAATTAGAAATTATTATAATTCAGTCAAGTATTTCATGACATATGGTCACACTTTATTCACTGTAACTAAGCAAGTCTTAATTTATTCTTGCTTAGTCAAGCCACTTGTACTGTGAAATTTAATTTAGTGCTGTTTAAAAATTTGTACACAACTTTACAATATTTTGTGCACTTTTTTAAAGTGGAAAAAGTACTATGTAGTATTATGTCCGCTTACTAATTGTCACATTTTTATAAGAAAATTTTAGTGATATATTTTCCTATTTCTTTTGTTAAAACCTCTTGTCTGTTGTAAAAGATTAAATTATTATCATTGGTCGTGATTATATGAGGTTGGTTTTGGGCACAGGTTGCTAAGTGTAGGAAATGCTTCATTTACGCTGTATGGGAGGGGGGGGGGTGGTTGCGGGACAATGATCAAGTCCATGCTTTCGAAAACAAATAACTTATTAATCCCATACCCGACTTGGAACAATAACCGGACGAGAGGCCTTGGTTCGCCATATGGATAACCCGTCTTATCACTTTCCTCTCCCCCGGGATAAATATGTAAATTCTATCCATCTCACAACCCAATAAAATCTAGATAAATGTCTAAGACTCATTTATCACGATATTGCTGAATCGGGAATTGTTACAGATGATGGTTAGCAGTGATTCAATATACAGTATAAGTTTGTCCGCTTTTGATTAATTTATAAGATAATTTTTAGCTGAATCGCTTAATTTTTTCACTGGACCAAATGGATATCTTCAGTCGTCTCGTTTTTGTAATCTCAGGTTTTGTTTGTCAGTTTTAAATGATGTTTCCAAATCTTTGTTATGTACAAGAGATGAAAATAGAATTAAACCTGTACATATGCTTAATGCGTCTGAAACAAATAACTGGCCACCATTATTCCATACCTGACATGTACTCGTATCCGGACGAGAGGCGGTGCTTCGCCATATGGTTGAGCCGTCTTAAAGCTTTTATTTTTTTTGAATTCAGCTTATTTACGCCAAATGATGAAAACCGGAGGCGTGTCTAGTAGTCTATCGCAAATTATTCGGGGCTAATTATTGCAACTAAACTGAAGGAAGACATAATAACAATTAAATTATTTGGTGACCGTACATTTGAACCCATGTACATTTGAACCCATGCGTATATCCACGGGTTCAATCTATATTCGGGTGCTAAAACCCATGGGTTAGGGTTAGTATGGGTTTAACTATCCGTGAAACAAAAAAAATTCCATAGGTGCAATAGCATACAGGTGCAATTGTCATGGGTTCAAATGTACGTGGGTTCAAATGTAATGGAACCAAATTATTTGAATTACGACTAATTTTTGGAGACACAACTGAAAACTGACAAAGAACACGCAAATGTCATCGTAGACATAATATTGATTGGACAAGGTTACGGAAATAAACAAGGAAACATCCATGGGCACAGCAGAGCCGTTATATAATGGCTCTGGGCACAGCACAATGAGCACATGGACATGAAATTTTACGAGATCAAAGGTCACGCACGCGGATTTCTTGTATTTGAATTATTTTTTTATTTGCAATCTAAGGTTGGGAGTGTGACTACGAAGAGTACGGTACTGTATCGCTGCTACCGCATTTTGCTCGTCTGTATCTGAGTCTCATTAATTAAGTTGTCGGCGAAGGTACGGTGCCATTTGTAGAGGGTTTTTGGCCTAGATTAGACTATTGTCTGGTAATACACTTACCGGTATACCAGTATACAGAAGTTATACCGTTCAGACGTTAGGTCTTGTTTTCATTCACGTCTTCCAGGTCCTCTGCGTTTTGTTTGTTGTTGTTTTGTTTTATACCAAAGCGACCAAAATAAAATTGATTGATTGACGGTATCTACTTATTTTTCTACTAATCTGCAGTTCTGTAACACAATGAGCGTGCGCTTAATGCTGTAATGTGAACTTAGGTTTCAATTATTACTGTAATAGGTCGAATTGGCGCATTCTACTCTAGTCTGCAAGAATGGCAATTGCAATACTTGGTGATGCAGAAAAGCGCTTTATAATTCATGGAATACAAGAAGATTTGCGGAATGATGGACGAGGTTGTGAAGATTACAGACACATTGATTTGGAAGTAAATCTTGTTTCTAACACAAATGGATCTAGCAGACTGAGAATTGGGAATACAGAACTTCTTGTGGGCGTGAAACTTGATCTCGAAATGCCACTGGCAAATTCTCCTGACCAAGGATTGGTGGACTTTAACATTGACTGCTCCCCAAATGCCACACCACAGTTCCAAGGTAGGGGCGGTGAAGATCTTGCCGCAACCATAAAAAGTTTACTAACAAGAGCCTATAACAATAATCTTGTGTTAGACCTTAAAAGCTTATGTATTGTGCCTGGGAAAAATTGCTGGTCAGTGCATGTTGACGTTCTCATATTAGAATGTGGCGGCAATCTTCTTGATGCAGTGTCGATTGCAGTCTTCGCTGCTTTGTTTGACACATCTATCCCAAAACTGGGAGTGACCGAAGGTGATGAGGGGGAGGTGGAAATTAACTTGCCAGATGATCCATTGGACAGTATCCCCATGAATGTGACTAATTGTCCAATTTTTGTGACTTTGTCAAAAGCTGGTCAGAGATATATTATCGACGCCACAGCCGAGGAGGAAGCATGTTGTTTGGCAAGTGTCATTTTATCAATTATGAAAGATGGCCGCTGTACAGCTCTGCGTAAAGACGGCTCTGGTAGCCTGGACCCACAGAGTATTAGCGAAATGCTAGATGTGGGAAAGAGAGTAGGAATGAATTTACATAAATCTATTTTGAAGTTTCTCAAAAACATGCCAGTTATGAAGTTTAATGACAAAACTGGTTTTCTTTGACTAAAACAATCTGCCTTTTCAGAAAATTCCCAATGCTAATGTTTCCCCATAAATATTACCTAAAATTATATTAGCATTCGTTTTATAATGCTTTATTTTGATATCAGATCAATCATACAAAATTAACGCTTCATTGAAAATAATTGCATAGTATGTATAAGTAAGAATTAGTAGGGGTAGATAGATAATAACAAGCATGTGCTTTGTCAGTTCGGCGTTAATTTCATGGAGGGTTTCGCTATTTGTACTGCAGCTAATAGAGAGGACAACACGCCACATAACCCAACGACCCCGTTATTGAAATTAGTGTATCCCAGACTGTTTGCGGGGATAACTATATCGAATCCATTTTTCAAAAGGTCGATTATTGCTTGTTGATTCTGCTTCACAAAATTGGAAAAGTAGGTCTGGAACGAGATGGATTCTTCGCGCCTTCTTGCATCTCTAGCCAATAGTTGCATATTGATATACAACGAATAGAGATCCCTTGCAAAAGCCATCATCAAAGATGCCAACCAAAACTTGTTCGCGCTCTCTGTCCACTTCTTCAGATCTGCGTGTACCAAGCCAACTTTCCCCATCCATATATAGTGGTCAATGAGAAGGTAGGCTGCTTTATTTGTATGAGAGGTAGTTAGTGTGAGACTCAGAACATAGTTTTGCAAATTTATTGCTCTCTGGGCTGCTCTGAGACTGTCCACACTTTTCCCAAATCTAAATACTGAAAAAAATGTATATTTTTTTTTTATTCAGTAAATTGAGCTTTGGTAATGTGAGATCTGTGTCTGTTGCCAGAATTATTAAAATATAAACTCACATTTTCTGGACGTGCTCATTAATTTTTCCAGCTCTATGAGCATGTTGACTGCATTTTCCTTATTGCCATTTCTCAGTAGATACCATACAAGAAATTTGCTGCCATATTGCGTGACTCTATAAAACATGTTGTATTCAATTACAAGAAATCCCAATTTCTGCACATTTACCTAAAAACAGTCTTGAGAAAAAACAATCAATTACCTATATAATTTGTCTCGACCAGCCGTCTTGTTGCAAAAAGCTAGGAAGTCATCCATTTGAACTTGACCTGATTTATTTTAAAGCTATAGCTCTGGAAATGAAAAAAAGCATTTCTGTCAAAACATCCCAGAATCACATATGTAAAAGGAGTGAATTATGAGGAATACATACTATACAGAAATATATAGTATAAAATACCAGTGGACAGAGGTCGACAATGCTAGGCGCAAAACTGATTTTACTTTTCACTTTACAAGAAAACTCTGCTTGATAAAGTTATTTCACAGGGTGTTTTCACTTTGTGCATGAAATGTTTCAACATAATGGGATTTGGAATCTACCAATCAAAATTACACTATAAAGACCAATGATATGAATGATAAACAAGGGGGCCATGAGTGTTTAAAGTCGGGACGGGCAAGGGGCCACGAGCCATAGCATGTTGGGAATCACTGGTCAAGGCAACATGAAAATATAAACCCAATAAGCGCAGTTAATTGCCATGCAGTCAATGATCTTCCGTATTTTGGGCAATTGAATTGCGTAACTTAGAGACAACTATCAAAAATGAATAAATCAAGCTCAAACAGGGCAAAGATGATGTTTGATGTTATCTAACAGTGAATGATATAAATATAGTCGGTGGGCAAGTTATGGCAAAACCATCGGTCCGGAAATCTTGTCTCGGACTTCCTTTCCCTTCAACATTTCAACTAGCTCTAAAGCAAATTCAAATGATGTTCCTGGACCACGACTTGTGATCAGCTTGTTGTCCTTGACAACCCTTGCCTCAGAATAGATGTACCCTGAAATACAGTTAGAAACTATGTTAGTTTAAAAGCTATGTAACAGATGAACTAATATACAAAAATATGATTCCTCACAAATCTAGCACGCACTCTCTCAGTATAGAATATTGATCTCTGAGCAAAGTCAAGGGCGGGCAAGCACTAAAAAGCCATAAACTACTGGGACTGTAAATTATAGCGTAGAAGTGCGCGTTAACAAAATCCAATTGACACAAGAGTGGATATTGCGACGCAGATTATAAGTATTTTTATGAAGACGAACCTTCTAATTTGTCCTTTAAGGATGGATGAGATGTGATATTGCTCCCTGGTTTTATGTTATGAGATTTGAGAGCTATAGGAGCAGCACATATTGCGCCGATTAAGTTTGTATGTTGAATCTGCATCTCCAGGAGCTTCTTTACGCCATCTGACTGTACAGAAACAATTTTATGAGTCAAATGATGGTTAAAACATCTTGGGTGATCGTGGTATACTGTAGCATCTTTACCTCAAGACCCAAGAATTATTGACATATCTACTAAATTTAGTCAGCGAACAATATTTTCTAATAAATATCTATAGTAGGTAAGTCAAATATATAAGATTTTACAATATTGTCTCGATATTTTTGTATTTAAGCGATTGCCCTACATAGAATATTAAAAATTCAAAACAATTTTAAGCAACCAGCTACCTCTGCGAGTGTGGTCGCACCCTTTAAACCACCAGGCATTACAACTGCATCATACGGGGCAGCATCTATGGCTGTTTGGAGATCAACATCTGGAATTATGCAAACCCCTCGACTACACATAATTTTATCTGATGCGTCAACGCCAGCAACAGTCACTTCAATCTGCATATAAAAAATTAAGAGTATAGATGTGTATGGAATAATTATTTGTCAATACCGCTTATTGGTATTTATTTTAATGTCATTGATGAATATTATTTGGTCACAAAAAACTTTTTGTTTGTTACATCAGTAAGTTCTGTCGTTATAAATTATTTCAATTTTGCTTTAATACCGGTATAGTTTATAAAAAAGCTTAAAACTTGTTGTATATCATAATTCACTTGAATCCTAGCGTTTCTAAACTAGTGAAATAGAGCCAGGTTGTATAAAAAAAAGGAAAACAATTCTGAATTTTCACAAACCTCTGCTCGACGCATCACATCAATGGAAATAACGGCCTCCATCTCTTCTGCGCCATTCGCAAGCAAGACCAGTGCCCTTTTCAAAGAACCACTCATTATAAATTCTTTTTGTCGTTTACTCAATAAGCGAATAATCGTGAAAATAATAACCCGTAGAGCAAGAAAAAGAGCCCTCAACTAGTGCAATTGCATTGAATGAATCCAAACGAAGTCAATGCAGCAATGTTTGAGCTCCACAGCAGGAGTCGAATTTTACACTACCCGGGACTCTGTACTCATATTTGGGTTAGGACAGGAATTTTATTCGCCCAGTAGGAGGGGTAGAAAATACGATAAAATTACTTAATCATATGGTGAGCCATGGTTTTTTGTACTACAGTCCATGTAAAGTATGTAATTAGGCAGCTCATTAGTAGAATAAGATTATCTTTTTACATCGCATGGACTTGACTTCTAAATATTATTCCGAAGTCAGGAGCTCAAGTCGAACTTTTATATTACCGGTATGCCGATTCTGTATTCCAGACTTCAATCAATCAATTTTATTTCGGTCGCTCTGGTATAAAACAAAACAATAACAAACGAACAAACACAGAGGACCTGGAGGACGGGCATAACTTGAAGAAAAGTTAAAAACGTGAAAATACGCGCCCGTCCACCAAAAACAGTCAAATAACACAATAAAACAAAAATACACGATACAGAATCGGGCAATAACTTCAAATGAATAAATTTGTGAATAACAGTGACAACAATGAGTTTATTTTGAAGAGGGGTCATACAGATAAGTAAACATCGTTTTTATATGTAACAAGAAAATGAAGTGATTGTAGGAATAACACTGCAAATGGTAAAGGAAAATTGTGATTAGAATAAACAGGTCGTTTGAATGATGACTTTGTTCGAACATTAAATGACTGATGAAAATTGTTGAAAGAGGTGCTTTTGGGTGTTGATCAACTAAAAAAATAGTGCTGTGATGGTGTGGTGTTTATAATAAACTATATTAAAATCTTAGGCGAACTGGAAAGCTATTCAGTGCCTTCCAGTGGATCAATCAATCATTTATTCGTCGTCACAAAAACATCAAATGCAAAAAAAATTGGTACAATAAATAAATATAATAATAATGATATTTGTGCGACAGGAGTCGCGAGGGACCATATTAGGTCTTCAAGCAGCGACACCTAAAGCGCTGTTACTGGTTCAGTGTAAAAAAAATAACTACATTTGCTACAAACATTGACTATGCAATAGTCGTTGTGATGAACATATTTTGAATCATTGAAAAAATTCGCAGCAAACGCAACTTTACTAAAATCATGTAATAGAGAAAAAAAAAGAAAAACAACTCAACTATAAATTCATAAAAAAGGCATATTTGAATAAATGTATATAAGTTACATAAAAGACAAACGACAAGCGAGGGGAAAATGGTTAGACCAAAGACAAAATTGTAAGAGATTAATTGAATAGGAGTTGGTAAGCTCTAATAAATCATAAAACGTTGATATGTATATATATATACAATACGCTCCACAGTAAGTGGGCATAAAATTTACGAAAGAATGGTAGGCATATGCTTGCTCAATAAATTAAAATATAACGAATTTTGGCATTTTAGTGTAGAGGTTGCACCAAGTTTGGTAAAGTTAAAGTACCGGGTACTTTAGAAATAGACTCCTTACACCTATAGTTCCTCCGGCTTTTTGGGCAGCCATGGCGACGGTCTACAAATGCGACTACTGGGCTATGGACAGAAGATGGCGAATCATACTGAATACTCCAATCAATGGCTGATGGAAGAGAGATAATAACTAATATATTTACTTTTTAGATATAATTTGAAACCGTAATAGCCTAAAGATTTAATGGTACTTGGTAAGGCATTCCACAGTTTCACACCCGTGTATTTTATGGATTTCTGTGTCCTGCTTGATGAATATCTTGGGACATAATATGAACTTGACAAAGCTGATCTAGTAGAGTATGAATGGATATTACTCTGCATTCTGAAAATTCCCGCGAATGCCATGGGAAGCTTGTTATCGAAGTACTGGTGCATGAGTTTCAGTATCTCAAATTCATGGATATGACCAAGCTTAATAATTCGACACCTGTGGTACAAAGGATCTAGTCTAGATCGGAAAGGTGCACTACATATGGCTCTAATTGCTTTGTTTTGCAAAACTTCTAATCTGGGGAGTAGAGTCGATGACGCACTACCCCAAGTTATAATGCCATACTGCAGATACGACTGGAAAAGAGAAAAATAAACCAATCGGAGAGCTGGCATGGTGAGGAATTTTCTTAGTTTAAATAATAAACCTGTTGCACTTGACAACTTTCCAGCAATGTAATTAATGTGTGATGTCCATTTCAATTGGTCATCAATGTGGATACCTAGGTATTTGTATGAGTTGACATTTTCAAGTGGAACCTTGTCAATATTAATTTGAAGCCGAATTTTATTTTTTTCATTTATCCTGGGACTAATTAATAAGCATTTTGATTTTTCAATATTTATGGTGAGTTTATTTATGGTCATCCAGGTTGCAATTTTTTGCATTTCAGAATTCATCCGCAATTCCAAGTCGTTTGGCGAAGCTGAACTTCCAAACAAACCGGTATCGTCAGCGAAGAGTTTGACAAGTAATTTAGTGGCATGAGGAAGGTCATTGACAAATAGAATAAACATTATCGGTCCAATGATCGATCCTTGTGGAATTCCGCATTGTACACTAGAGAGTTTGGAGCAATTCGAACCAAATTTAACACATTGCTGACGTGAACTCAAATAGCTCCTGAAAAAAGTCAACGCGTGACCGCGAATACCATCCTTGGATCGTTGTTTAATGTTAAAGAGTCATCTGAACATAGAAGAATGAAGCACCTGAACTGGGGCCACGGTTTGAATATAATGTGAGATGGAGCCAATATGACTTCTGAATATAATTCGAAGAGTCAAGTGAAAATTATAAGTTATTGTTGACGATCACAAACTATTATTAAGTATCGAAAATTTCCTCCTCCCAATCGGCAAATCATAAAGAAAGTTGCCACTTATCCAATATGACAAAAGTGGCTTTAGAGATAACAAAATCGTATAAATTGATTCAGTAGTTTGCATATATGATGGCTCTTGAATTTTATTTACGTTTGAACACTATCTCTAGTAATATATTCAATTATACTGTAGTATTTGTCAAAATCATGCGGAACTCACCGACTATGACGGTCGTCCCGTAAATAAAAATCTTTTTAATTAGATGTTAGTAGGCTCGGCGGTGTGGCGCATCGTGCTACGCTTTAGGAATACTCTCGCCACAGCATCTCTGCTTAACCTTCGTGAGATCGCAGGTTTGAATCCCATGCGGGGATGATGTGCGAGAGATTGCTGAACTCCTCGCCGCCGTAGAGTGGTTCACGTAACCGCTGGTCGATTACGGCTCCCTCCACCATCAAGTCCAAGCTTCCGGAAACAAGTAACTGTCTAACCAGTATATATTTACGGTCTAACCGTAGTAGTCCGTAGTCGAAATAAAATCTTATGTTATCTTATCTAGTATATATTTACGGTCAATCAATCAATCAATTTTATTTCGGTCGCTCTGGTATAAAAAAAAACAATAACAAACGAACAAAGACAAAACACAGAGGACCTGGAGGACGGGCATAACTTAAGAAAAGTTAAAAACGTGAAAATACGCGCCCGTCCACCAAAAACAGTCAAATAACACAATAAAACAAAAATACATGATATAGAATCGGGCAATAACTTCAAATGAATAAATTTGTGAATAACAGTGACAACAATGAGTTTATTTTAAAGAGGGGTCATACAGATAAGTAAACATCGTTTTTATGTGTAACAAGAAAATGAAGTGATTGTAGGAATAACACTGCAAATGGTAAAGGAAAATTGTGATTAGAATAAACAGGTCGTTTGAATGATGACTTTATTCGAACATTAAATTACTGATAAAAATTGTTGAAAGAGGTGCTTTTGGGTGTTGATCAACTAAAAAAATAGTGCTGTGATGGTGTGGTGTTTATAATAAACTATGTTAAAATCTTAGGCGAACTGGAAAGCTATTCAGTGCTTTCCAGTGGATCCTTGTTTAATGTTAAAGAGTCATCTGAACATAGAAGAATGAAGCGCCTGAGCTGGGGCCACAGTTTGAATATAATGTGAGATGGAGCCAATATGGTTTCGAACCAGCTCTCCAGCCCTGCTTGCACTGAAGTTGAAATTATCAAGAATTGAAAGAGTCCTATCTTAAGAATAACTATTATAAACATAATCCAATAAGAAAAAATATTTCAAAAGTAATAACAGTGATTGACTGAGTACGAAAGGTTTAACTAATCCCATACTAATCCCTTGGGTGAGCGAACACGTACTACTTCTTTTATCAATACCTTTCCATCTAAAATCTGTACGTTTCAAACCTTACTCTAGGTTTTGTTCGCTTTCCCGATTCTATCAGTTACTTTTAGTTTTGTTTTTATCTATTTTTTTATCGTCTATTGCTGATTATGGAGTTGAAATAGACTTATACTTATACCCGACCTGGACTGAAAAATGAATTAGAGGCCGTGGTTTGCCATACGATTAAGCCGTCTTATCGGCTTTCCTCTCCTCTGAGATAAAAAGGTAAATCCTATCCTAACCTTGGGTGTCGCTGCTCGATAACCAGCTACTTCTCCTCCCCAGTAAAATTGTATGACTATATATAGTTTTCTTTCAATGTTGTATACAATTGTTTTTTACTGGTAGGAAAAAATAAACTTAACTTGACTTACGCTTATATGCATAAGATAAACGTATGCTATTAGTATGCGCGAAAAGCAGCCAAAACCGAAAAATGACTGGGTGTTTCGTACTCAGTCAATTACTGTTATTACTTTTGAAATATTTTTCCTTATTGGATTATGTTTATAATAGTGCTAACTTTGTTTTTGTGGCAACAAATCTTGCGCTCTCTCTCTCATTCCGGGAAATAAGCCGATAGGATAGAATTTCGTATTTGTTCCGAGGGGGAGTTGGGAGTAAGACTTCTAATAAGTTTATGGAGCGTTTACCGTATAAATTTTCACCTAATGCATTTTTGCTTAGGCTCTAGAAGCAGCAAAAAGTACAGTTACTCATATACAAGATATACGCGTCAGCGAATTTTAAGTTCTTTCAGTCATATGTTGCTACAAATTTTTCAAGAGATTCAAAGACACTTCTTCGCAAGTTTTTGATGATATTTGGGATTCTGTGCATAGTATATTCAATCAGCACGAAATAAAATCCGGAAAGTCGACTCCTCTCAATGCAATGCAACGGCGAAGTTTCGCGTAGTTTCGTCCTTTATCGCGCCAGTTTATGTTGTTGGGCGTTGCGTGGTTTTTTGGAGCTGGTGTTCCTTGGCGACTTCCAACAACTGGTTTGCTGGTCAGCGTGCGTGTATCGAGTTGATTCAATCAGATTGTTCGTGTATATTATGGTACAGTACTTCTAAAATAACACGAGATATTCAATAACGGCAAAATTTTTGTTTATAATGTCTCATTATAATTCTACCGTTAGCCCGTGTCTGTATTTCATTACCAATTTCTAGATATCTGAACTTTCTGACGTTAAAATTGTTGACTTGATAACTCAAGATTCTGAAATTTATGTGTAGCGTGTGCCGTATATGTTTAGGTATATTCTATTATTAGTGTAATTCTTGAATGCTAACTAAGTAATCAATGAAATTAGAATGAAAAGACTCAGTACAGCAGTATGTACATTTGTTCTAATTAACCCACGTTTTCTGTCTCCTCAACATATTTTGAATAATCTGATCGGAACTTAAAATGTGTAGCAATTTTTAGCTCATTTCATATTTACACAAAAAATGATTCTTATAGCTACGCCACTGAATTTAAAATATACTTGAAATTTAGGTAGAGCCTGATAGCTGAAATCGAATAATTTAGCACTAATTTGTCACTTGTATTGTTGAAAGTATTTTCAAAAAGTTGTATGTAGGATATATATTTCAAATTGGTTCATGTTCAACAAGGAAATTATAGAAATGCAAAATGTATTTCATGTAATGAAAAATAGGTGAGATTTATTTCGAATTCTTAGTGTCCACAAGTTGATGTCAATTCTTGAAAACCCACACATTTTCCAATAATATAATAATAATATTTGTGTAGAAATTACCATATCAAATATTTAACAAAACTAGTAATGGATATTCGACACATTTTGGATATCTCTGATTCTGATACATGACGGCACTTCATAACCAAACTTGATTTTATAAACCAACGTTTTCCAACCAAGGTTGAATTTTGTATTTGCTATATTACAATTACCGGCACTAATATTCTTTATATAATTATTATAATGCTAATTTATGCTCACATAAAATACTTAAAGAGTTCTACTTGTGCTTAGCTAAGGACCTATTAAAGATTGACCATATACAGATATAAGTAGTTTTTATACATATTGAGGGAGGAACAAAGAGTTCCAAAATAGACAGAAGGGAGAAATTCACTGAAAAAGGTTGTGGACCGCTGCCGGATACAATTATGGAAGTCGTAGCTTCTCGCTTCATCTATATCGAATAATTATATTTCGTGGCCTAGATTGTGTGGGGATTCATTTGAAATGGTGTTATTTATCTACCTTCACTAGAAATAGAAACGTCAATGAAAACAATCAATAATCGAGAAGAAATCAATAAGCTTATAATAAATATCAGGATTCACACACAAATTAACTAATTTAGTAATAAAAATAGTAAATAATGATATACTGAACTGGCCACAATGCAAAATTTTTGAACATTGAAATCTACCAATAGCTTCGCAGCATAACTAGCGCAATCATTGACTTCACCATAACACTAAAAATAAGAGAATTGTGTTCAATAAGCAATATTATTAACATATATTATAATTCCCAATTAAAAATAATCCCATTGATTCCTGAAAAGTAGATTTCTTTAATCGAAACAACCATTTTTTCGTATAATGTTCAACAATATCATTCTAATTATTTTTGTCTGAAATAGACATAATGAGTGAATCTAATTTGTCCTTATTTGGTGTTGTGGGAATAGTCATGACATGGTTACTAAATTAGGTCTCTACGGGTATTGGAAGAAAACTTGCAATGTATAAAATTTCCAAGAAACGATATTATTGGGATGGTTTCAAGACGAAAGGGTGAATGTAGAAATTTTATTTGAAAAAATTACAATAAAAATAATTGCTTTTTGACTGGCTTTCTAATAGAAATTTCAATTTGATATTCACCAAAGTATCTCAATAAAAAGTTGGGAGAGTTCAAAAATTATATTTTTTCGTCATTTTCCCAAAACTGTTTTTTTTTTCAAGTTTTATTTTTTTGGGTTGGAGCCCTCAATATCGACTTTTGAAGGTTGGTTATCGCAAGAGCTTCCATTTGCCAAAGTGATGGATATTTTTCAATCTTATTTTAGACAGAATTTTGAATGTTACATTTTGAGTTTGACCATTTTAATTATATCTGTATTTGCTTGGGATTTAGGAATCATGCAACTGGTCTGATGAAAGTTTTTCCAATGGTAATTGGTCCGAAAAAACTAGAAATACCTTCATAATTTTTAATGTTACCTCATTTTTTTTCTGTATGTAATGTTGTATACTATTACTTTACTCAAAATAAAAACGTTATTGGTTGCTGTTTTGCTATCTGACGTACAATCCGGTCATCATTGTTTGTGGTTTCTTTGAACTGATGAAATCATAGACGTAAATTTGGACATTTAGCTCGGCTTTTCAAATACAGTTTTTACCGAATTCTGAACACTAATTATTGATCATGGGAGATTCATCCAGAGCTAGCTACGTGTACCAGGCAAAACTTGCCGAACAAGCTGAGAGGTATGATGATATGGTTAAGGCCATGACAGAAGTCGTAAAATTGAACACAGAATTATCTGTTGAAGAACGCAACCTTCTCTCTGTGGCATACAAAAATGTCATAGGGGCCCGCCGAGCGTCATGGAGAATCATAAGCAGTATTCAAATGAAAAATGAATCGGCTGGTCAAGGCAATGAAGAAGCAAGTGGAAAATATGCCATGGCAACAGAATATCGAAAAACCGTTGAAACTGAGCTTCAAGATATTTGTAAGCAGATTCTGAAAGCTTTAGACGATCACCTGATCAAAAATGCAGAAAAAAATGAGTCAATAGTGTTTTACTACAAGATGAAAGGTGATTATCATCGGTATTTGGCTGAATTTTTGGATGGTGATGAGAGAGACAAGGCCGCTACAGCAAGCTTAGACGCATATCAAAAAGCCACAGATGCGTCAGATAATCTGGAACCTACTCATCCAATTCGTCTCGGCCTTGCTCTAAACTTTTCAGTCTTCCATTATGAGATTAAAAAGCAAAGTGAAGTGGCTTGTCAACTTGCTAAGAAAGCATTTGACGACGCAATAGCAAAACTGGATACTTTGAATGAAGATTCGTACAAGGATTCGACTCTAATTATGCAGCTGCTTCGTGATAACTTGACTCTGTGGACATCTGATGCTGAATCGAATAAAGACGATGAAAAGTGTGATGACGAGGAAGTCGATGTTCAAGACGATTAACTATCTAGATTCAGACACACACCCTTCAAGCAATAAACATTCTGATTTTGGTTGAACAGGCGGTCACCAAAAACTATTATCAGCTGAAATATAAAACATATTTTCTTCTCTTATAACACAATATGCCGGATGATGAGTTGTTGAGAGGGAATGGTCTTGTGTGCTGTAATCATAATGGTTGTAGTTATTTACCGTTCAGTTTGTCTCTGTTGTTTTCAAATTTATAATCCACTCGTTTTCTTTCTGTTCACACTGTCTATAATTTTGGAGAAGATAAATTCTGTGCTTTTTTATTCGTAACATCCGAAGGGTGGAGGTCTATATTGTTCTCATTCTGCCATTTATAAGTTTAAGCTGTTCTAATTGCTGGGAAATTTTGCATTCAATTCGTGTATTAGTTAACTTGATGTAATTGGTTTAAATCTCATTGGCAATTCAGCATTTGTGATTGGACTATTGCTCCAGAAAATTGAATATGCTGGATATGTTGCCAACATTTCAGGATTTATTTACATTTATTATTGAAATTATAAATCAACCTAAAAAAATTGCATGGTATTTTGAGTAGCTGTTCTTGTATTCTTGCTCTTCGCAGTAATCTAACTGCGTCTCTCATAGCATGTTTTTGTATGGCCACAGTTTCTGAAAATGTTCAAATTTTTGGTTTTAAGGTTTTAGGATTATCAACTTGAATATTCAATAGTTGTTTCAATCTAAAAGTTAAAAAAATATTCTGTGAAATATATCGAGTGGTTACTTTGAACAGAGTAATATTTACCTGAGATAAATGAGTGAGTTCTTTGTTGTGTGAAATGGAAGATATGAAAGGCACAGATGAATGTGGAAGGCTGAATGAAAAGACAAAGAAACAGAAGTTCTTACGAGAGTTGGAACAAATAAAATTTCAGTAAGTGTCAGGCAGGATTGATTAATAAATCTAATCAATTTACTATTTCAAATGTATTCTAAATTGGGTCACTTCGACGAAAAAAAAAAAGATTTTGAAATCAGAAATCCAAAAAGGTTAATAATATAGACTGATACATCTGATTGGTTAATAGAACTAAAATAAGGAAAATCGGAATAACATAATGGCCTAACCTGGTACATGCACTACAGGAGTACCCAAAATAGTAACCATTCAAATGTATATATTGTTCCTAGATTCAAACTATCGAATATATTTGAATTGAATGTCGGGTTGTTTTGAACATATTTGGTATCGGGGTTGATTTGTATCCAATGCAGTTTATTCAATACAGTCTATGAATCTCGAATGCGAAATTCCCATAACTGTTATATTTTCAATGAATTCACTATTAAACAAGACTTCTCTCAGTAACTTTACATTGTTCCACTTATTCCAAAGATCAACTTCACAGAATAAAATATCATTAAAAAATAAACTGACAAAAGTACTTATCTAACACATACACATAATTTTTAAATGCTATTTATTTTGTTTGGCGGTTTAAAAGTCTTGAACAACTTGATACTGCACCTTCAAATCCAAAAAAAAAACATTTATACAATGCGGCCATCAAATGTCAGGCAGTGTTTTTATTAGGGCTGAAGCTCCATTATAATTTGGGTTTTATCTGCATGACTGCTGTCATGAAATATCAGCCCAAAGGCAGTTTTGCTGAAGTGGGACACAAATCTAATAAACAAGGATTATAAGTATTAAAAATGATGGGATGTGGTTAGGAGCTGGAACCACTAAAATTTCTGGCAGCTCAAGCTCCATTGGCTCCAGCTACAACAAAATGGTATGGCTCGATTCCTAGATTTTGCTATAGTCAAATACAACCCTATTGGTGGCACATCACATCAGTAGGGTCAAAACAGTCAATTTGTTTTGGTTTAAACAGTTTATTCAGGGGTCTTACTACTTACTGAATACAGCGCAAAACACCGCAAAGAGCGCAAAACCGTGCAAAATAGCGCGAAACAGAAGGAAACCAGCGCAAAACAGAGGGAAACAGCGCAAAACAGGAGACACAGTCATTACCACCTCCTGCCACGAAAGAACCACGGCGCCTCTCGCCATGGTTTATGGCGCTATTTCCGGTATATTTACAAGGTTATGTACCGGATTATAGGTCATCATGCCGAATTTTATCTACCTTTTTGGTGCTCCAGAAGTATGTGCATCAATATGTCGCACAACCTGAATTCGCTACATACACACACACATACTATTTTCAGGTTGTGCGCCATCTTGGTGCACATACTTCTGGATGTCCCTTTTTACCTAACCCTAACCCTAAAGCCAACCATATCCATATGGAAAACGTTCTAAATTATGGTACCCAAAATGTGTCACCAGCAGGGGCAGACCTGCCATTACAGCATTACTGGCTACATACGTTGGTTTCTGTTTTTAATTTGCTGCCGTGGTACTCCAACTCAAAACAAGGTGCCCCGAACTCATTGAAAATTTTTTTTCTGCTTCACACTGTTTCCCTCTGTTTTGCGCTGTTTCCCCACTGTTTTGCGCTGTTTCCCTCTGTTTTGCGCTCTTTGCGGTGTTTCGCGCTGTATTCAGTAAGTAGTAAGACCGGTTTATTCAGTGTTGAAATATATTCTCATGATTTTAACATACTCCTGGATGAGCATCTTAATTTTTTGTACAGGATTTTTCAAACATTGAAATAAGACTGAATATGCTTGCAGCATCTGGAAGCTTCAGCTATCTGAATGGGATGACCCTGACTAGATATGGACTAATTGCCAATGACTGGGCGTTACTTTAGGGAGATCTGCCTATAACTGTCCATGAGACCCAATGACTTTTTTCCAGTAATTACTAGAATTTAGTAATCCATACAGAAGTGACGTTGGCCCAAACACACATAAAAAACACAAACCGCCGACCTGTAAGAAAATTATCAAAAACATGAAAATAAAACAGACTCCATTCATATGCAAACATAGATTTGGAGTAAAAAAACCATGATTGCATTTCATAGAAAAATTCGAAATATTTTTATTCATGCATATTATTAACATCAATTACACAATATGGGTGGTGCATACACTAAGTAAAACCCTAATAATGCAGTTAGTGATTACATGGAGATCTCTTATATATTCATTATAGAAAAAAATTCTTGACACTTTTATTTTTTCCACAAAGAGATATTACTGTTGAGTGAAAGAACATTTCAAGTCAAGGTTGTGCTATAATAATATAGGATTTACAGGGGAGAGGAAAGTCAATTAGACGGCTTACTCATATCGCGAACCACATCTCTTTCGTCCGGTTTCAAGTCCCATGTCGGGTATGGATGAGTGTGTATGGATAATAATTTCAACCAAAATCATTCGTGGAAATGGGATAGAACTTGTCAAAAATTCAAACATACCGATCTTAACAAAGAGGTGTTATTTTTCAGAAAAAATATCGTTGAAAAAGAAAGAGCAGGATTTATATATGATAAGCGTGGTGAATCATACAAGCATTTCCAAGATGTTGAAAAGTCCCTGAGTCATGAATTATCATCTGAAAGTAAGATTTTATAGAAATTTCTCAAAGTAATTTTGTAGGCGTGTCCAGTGGTTGAAGCATTGGACCTAGTTATGTTGGTTCGCTGATTAGAAATTTTGGTTCGCATCTCTGCCCTTCACTTTGTCCCGCGTGTAATAAATTGGGTAGGCAGTGATGAACCAGACAGATTCCTATCCTTTGAAGAAGGTAGCTACATACATAGCCGTAGCCCATAGCTGCTTGTACAAAGCCTTGTTTGGATTGAAAGGCATACAAAAAGCACTGTGTTCAAGTCTTCGACGCGAGAATTTTGAGTAAAATCTCAAACAATGAAAAGCGAAATTGTTTTTTATTTCTAGTACACATTTGTTTAATAATTTTTGGATCAAATATGTGAGTGTTACATACTCTTTCATCCATTCCCAGTTCCAGATAATATGAGCAGGGTAGTTTATAAACACAAAACATATTGTAACATTCTCCTTAACCTAGTACCCTTTTGACAGGAATCAAACTAGAACAACAATTGAAAAAAATGAAAGAAAAAGTCGATGGGTTCCAAAGAGAATTGAAGCAGGTTAAAGCCACACCAGAATGTAAGAATGAAATGATTTGAAAGTACTAACAATTTGCTTAGATATATCATAACACCAAATTGATTGGACCACAACTAGCACTTGACTATATAATGAGTTGAATCAAAATGCATTTTAGCAAATTGCTGGATATAAGAAGTGTACTATTAATTGAACATCAAGTTAATGGAATAAAAATCAGTAATTAAATCACATCCTAGTTGAAAGACAACATTAAAATGCTTCTGTATAAGAAATTATTGCGTGTCACTTTGGTATGCAATCTCACTTGCTTAGAATGATCTTAATTGCATAAAGACATTCTCATAGATTTCAGTTCCTAACCCTGACTAAAATCATTGATATCACACAACCATTGTTTTTATACAGATCTAAAATTGAAATACACTACAGTCGGCGCATTGAAAAAATTTCGATTAGGACTCTTTTTTCCTATCATATTCCAAAGGAGAGGATAGTTTATAGTCCACTTTCCTCATCAGTTATGCTTGACAGTGAAATACCTGTCATTTCATTAAAATTGAATCAATATTTCTTTTATAGTTGTTGCAAGACTAAAAACAACAATGGAGGATATTGAATCTACTATTGGTTTCTTCAAACAAAAACAAAGAGAAACGTATGCTCATTTTGAACTTAATTTAGTAAGGATATCAACGATCACGAACTCAATTTTCATTCAATCTGCGATTATACTTAATCGGCCTCACAACAAATTGTGTAGAAAGCAGTGGTTCCCACCTTTTTTCTTGATATATTTCTCCCTGACTATGCATAAAAACTGTGTTTACGTACTTTGTTCAATTTTTTAAGGGTTTGAGTGACCCTGTGGTTAGCAGGTTTGTTCTGATGAACATAGCAATCTGCGTAACTACTTTCTGCATTCACTCTAGTTGTTATGTACGAGAAACCCCCATGTTCACAACCCTCTATAACAGGGGTGGGCAAGGTGTTTGAACCAAGGGCCAAAAATTTTGCCTACCTAGACTAGACTGGCATGGGTGTAACATAAAAGTTACATTTTATAAACAATATTTACAGTGTTACAAACATAAAAGTTGAAAACAATAAATCTCGGGTCAAAACAATTTTTCAGCTTAAACATCAAAATTTGGTTTTAGTTTAGTTGTAGCAGCATCAGACGGGCTAGATTGAATTACCCAACGAGCCGAATTTGGCATGCTAGCTGTAGTTTTATAACCATCCAATTCATATGTGGCATTACAGATTTGAAACTTTGATGATCGCTGAGAAAGAAACTGAACAAGAGCTCATGATATTAGAAGGCAAAATTGAAGCCATGAAATCCACAAAGGCTCATACATCTGCAAAATCAATCAAACAAGCAGTTAAGCAGCAAATGAGTAATTTGCCGAAGGAAATTCATGATTTTGAGGTTTGTATTCATTTTCACATAAGGCAGAAGTAGTTAAAAACAAATGCTTTCTATATTTTGCCGTTCGAGCATTTTGATTTACAAAGGCCAATGGAAATGTTTTGAAACATGTTTTCAAATTCTTCCTGGTACAAATTTCATGCCTTCAGTGTTGGTGGTCAAAGTCAAAAGTTCCATAAACTTAAAAAAGCATTATGGGTTGATTAAACTTTCTTAACAGACAATTGAAGAAACCTTATACGCCCATAGTCATATCTTAAATGGCTAGGAGTCTGACGGGGTTGTAATTCTTTTGTGACTGTACAGCCCTGGCAGTAATTGTGGAAAGTCACAGTGAATCATTCTGGAATGATCAGCTAAAACTCGTAATCATTTTTATTCATGATATATCTTATATTCTGTCTTCTTGTCTTGTATATTGTGATGTCTCTTGAAATGTACAAGGTTTTAAATTCAGGTTTATGTTGCACAAAATGGAGGTTTGCAAGGAGGTTGGGATGATTATGATCATGGTGCTTTTCTTCGAATCCGAGATAAATTTAAGGTATGAAAATGTTTCCTACTGATATTAAGATTGCATACTTAATCCTGTTTTTTTGTCGATTAGTGCTGTATTGAAACAAACTTCCCACCGCACTGATTGCACTGCGTAAAGTTCACGGGTTTGATTGTTGTGACTTGTGAGGAAAAAAAGGCTCGAGTGTTGGCACTTGGCACACACGAACCAATAGGATTACTCTTGTCACTGTTAATCTGATTACCGTTCATGGCAAATTTGAATTCTAGTCCCATACCCAACATGTATTGATAACCCAGGGGTGGGCAAATAATGGACTATGTGCCAGATCCGGCCCACTTTTGTATGCTGAAATTACGACTCTGACGACGATAATGACCCTGATTGTTACATTGTGTTTCTTATTATTACATAAACATTAGCCTTGCTGTTGTAACTGAACTGTTTTTTATTCATAGCTTTTCATATTGAGGTTTGAGCCTCCGGCCCAGTAACCAAGTCTATTATCTGTAATTGGCCCACTCCCGTGACCGGACAATGAGTTGTGATTCGTCATATGATGATTAAGCTTTATTATTGCCTTTCTTCTTGACCAAGATAAATATGAATTATGCACAAGAACATCACTGAACATCACTTGCAGCTAAATTGCCCATTGTCATGCGCATGAGGATAAAATAAAGTACAATTTCCAACTTCTATTCTGAACCTCCCGTTTATTCAGGCGAATCGTAGTTTCATACCAGCTGCAGCAAGACAAATTCCCGGTCGCTCACAAAAGGACGTGGAAGATCATGAAAAGTGGTTTACACACTTCATTGAGCTCAAAAGAAGAAAGAAAGAGGCAATTGAAGTTTGGCGTAGAAATAAGGTTAGTATCAAGAAGGAAGATAACATAAGTATACGCTCGGCTAGGCGGTGTGGATCATCGTGCTAAGCGTTAGAAATACGCTCGCCACCGCATCTCTGATTACCCTGCGTGGGTTTGAATACCATATGGGGATGATCTAGTGCGAGAGAATTGCTGGACTCCTCACTGCCGTAGGGTGGTTCACGTAACCACTGGTCGGTTATGGCTTCCTCCACCATCAAGTCTATGCTTCCGAAAACAAATAACTGACTAACTAATCCCATACCCGACCTGGACTGGTAACCGCACAAGAGGCCATGGTTCGCCATATGATTAAGCCATGTTATCGGCTTTTCTCTCCTCTGGAATAAATATGGGTATGCTATCCTATCTGACTTTTCACTTTAGCAATGGTTTAATGATTCTGAGAATTTTCCAAATTTTTTATTTTTGTGTACGCTCCTTTCACTTCAAACAAGGCTCTGTACAACATGCCCCTGTATCTATCTAACAATGCGCAGCGTAAGTAGCTGCTATTTTCAGGACTGAAATTACCTACCTGATTTGTTACACTCTGAGTGAGTTGGTGGGCACAAGATTTTGAACTGAGATAACAAGATGGTTAGAGTATGGCCATGTCCCAAGAGTATTGATTAGTCGATGTAAATTTCATTTAATTCATTCAAGGAAGAAAAAGAAAATTGTAGAACAGATCCTGATAAAGACGATGAAGAACTACAAGAATTGAGAGAAAAAGAAGAAAAGGAAATTAGAAAAAGACTTCAGCATGAAAGAGAAATCAAGAAGGAACAATTGAAGATTTGGAAGGTAACTTTTAACTTGAATGGAGGTCAAGTTAAAAAGATGGTGGCATTCTTTCCATCACACTATCAGTCTCTCTGGTTTGAGTCACATGGGGGATATTCATGAGAGGATTGCCGGACTCCGCTCAGTCATGGCTTTCACGATCAAGCTATGAAACAAACTTTTACCAGATCTAACATTTTCTGACTTATCAGCTTTCATTTCTATTCTCTTTGTGCTCACATGTTTTTAAAAAAATTTATATCAAGTAATAGATGATTCCCCGACCCTTGGCCCCAGAAAACTTCTCTCCATACTTTACTATTGCAAAAAATTTTCTGTCTATTTTGGGAGCATTTCTGTTTACAAACTGGTAATTTTTGAATATTAAAACTAACCTAAAACTTCTTAAAAGACAAAATGACAATCAGGTGATTTGATTTAGAACTAATTTTAACCACAAAAACATGGCAATGTTTACCATGCTTGAATATCTGTCTGAACAAAAGAATTGTCTAATTGGCTGCACGAATTGCAATTGTTATGTCAATGTTGACTTATTGGTTATTGTTGTAGTATGTTTGGGAAAACATCCCTTATCATTCAATTTAATTACATGTCATTATCGATAACTTTGTATTTTATTAAAGACCCAAAAATTGGAGAAACAGCGACAAGAAGAAGAGAGGAAAATGGAGGAGGAAAAACTTAGAGAAGCTGCTGAAAGGAAAAAAAGAAAGGAGAAGGTATGTCTTGTAATATTGTTGCCAGATATGAGATTTGCATGAAATATTCAGTAATTGCTATAGCAGGGATGCTAATTCAAAATGTTTTCTTAAGTCTGTTGATTGGGTACTCCTGTAGCGTGTGTACCAAGTCAGGTTTAGGCCATAATTTTATTCTGATTTTCCTCATTTTAGTTCTATTACAAGTTTGGGGACTGCCTGTGTCAGCCAAGTGAATATACGCCCTGCACATAGGTTTAACTTGATGTAAAGTAGGCGAACAAAATTAGTTACCTCCATATTGGTACACACACTTCTGGAGCGCTGTTGATTTGACTTGTAAATTAAATCCAAGCATGGCTAAATGTCTTATTCCTAGACTCCTGTGACTGTTTAAATAAGCACAATGTTCCTCTCTTGAGTGAGCGAACTCTTGTTTTTTTTATTTAAATAATTCTTTGCTCTTCTGGTGTGGTGTAGTCATGGTTCTTGCTAATTACAGAATCAATTCTGTTTGTCATGTTAAACTTTCATCTCATTCTCACAGGAAGAAGCAATGAAACCTGCCCTTGAAGCTTTGAGACAGAAAAAAGAAAACAACGAACGTTTGCGCTGGATGGAAGAATTTGAAGCAGAACAACGAGAAATTGAGAGGCAGCAAGAAGTTCGACAAAAAATTTCTTCTTTCCAAAGCAGAGTGAGATTTGTGATATGCCTTGGCAGCACCAAGCATTATCTTTTACAAATAATAGGAGAAAAATCAAACAACTTATGAACACTGAATTTAGCAACCATGACCGTATTTCATTTACTTTATCTGCAAGCAATAAATATATAGACATTGATAACACAAGATGTAAATTTTCTTAAGCTGGTTTAAATAATTATTCGGGGTAGAGTGTACATAGTGTAGATACTGTGACAAAAATGCATAAACGATGGGACCTAGACCTACTAATTTGCTTAATTACACCTCTGACAAACTGCAGTATTGAACTTGAATATTACAAGAGCTTATTGGTAATTTAAATGTATCTGAATGTAGTTGCAATTTTTTTTCGCTCTTCCAATCAATATCAGGTGTCTCATTGTTCTTGACAATGTTAATACTAGTAATATTTATATAAAGGACCGTGTTGCCCTGAAGTTAAAGCAGACAGAACAGATGAAGAGAGATGGATTAGAAGAGATGAAAAAGAAGAAACTAGAAAAGACCAAATTGAAGGTACCGGTACTCTTCTAGTGTTGCCACTGAATGCACTGCTCCAAATAACACGAATATTCCATTTTTGTCTACCCAGGTTGAAGTAGAAAGAGATCCGACAAGACTATACAGAATGACAGAAGGTTGGGTAAATAGGACCAATGCACAGTCCGAGACGATAGCAACAAATAATGGTGTTGCGAGAATGCCCCACAGGTAAAATTGAGTGAAATCCACAGGTTAGGCAATAATTTTATTCGGATTCACCTTATTTTAGTTCTATTACAAGTTCAGGGACTGTCTGTGTTAGCCATAGGCTTACACAACTTGATGTGAAGTGGGCGAAAAAAATTGGTTCATTCCATGTTGGTACGCAATGAAACTTTCAAGCTTATACCTGACGACTACACACATTTATTTCAGGGCTGTTCCATCCTGGAGACAAAATCTTTGACATCTATGACAATCCACCACGGTGGATGATTATATTTAATTCAATCGTTCTCATAAAAAATTTAGCAACAAAAATAATACACATTGTTGGAGAAATGGCGGACAACCTGGGTGACATAAACATCTGCACGGATTAACTACAAAATGCAAACGAGATACTAATTATTTTTTCTGGTCTGCAATTCCATCGTGCGTCTTCATTACATCTGGAAGTTCAGGAGGTGAAGAGTACGGTTCGATTGTTAAATTTTCAAATGCATCTGTAAAACATAGAAAACATAGGATCGTTTTTAAGTATTTTTTTGTGCCTATTATTTTGGATTATATTTTTGAAATTCCGATTCTTTCAACTTGTATATTGGATATTAGGAAATATAATGTGATCTTGGGTCCTCGAATCAAGTAAGTCTCACTGGTTGGTTATTGGTTAGAGCAGAGTTTCTCCACTGGGGGTCCGCAACATTGTATATGGGATGGGATCTTATCTAACTGCCTTTAGTTAGCCTGCCAGTATTCAACGTTAGTATGTATTGATTTAGACTTTCATATCACCAAAGGAAACATTATCCTTTCCGTCGGTTAGGCATAAAAATGATACGACATAGGATTCACAAACAGGGGTCCACACGATCCAAAAGGTTTGGGAATCTATGGGATTCTGACAAGGATAAATTGATAGAATCATACTTACCACCCTCTCTTACTGCAAGTCCAAGTATTCCAGGAGTTTGGGCTTTAGCTGTTTGTGAGGTAAATCCGCTGTCTGCTAAGCTTTTGTTATCATCCAATTGCTGTGAAAAAATACAATTAACAGGAGATAGGTATTTGTCTGTTAGACACTTTCATATGTTACGCGATATCTCACGAAAGCGAGATTGAATCTGCTTCAAATTTTGCATGTGCATTCATCATATCTCGGACCAGAAGCCTATCGATTTTGAATGATTTATATAGTATAATTAGCGATTTATTAGTGATGGGACCCGTGGTGTCGCTATTGAGTCAGAGCGAAGGATACACGAAGAGAAAAACTCAATGGGCCAATGCAGGGATTGGTTTGGGATTCAAAATCAGGTTCTCTTTTGTATCAAACTAACAAAACAGTTCGTTTTAAAAGTGGTTATTTCTTACTTGATCATCTTTGTATAACATTTGATCTTCCGGTGAAACCTTCAAGATCCCCTCAATAATTTTCTTCAACTCTAATACTGTAGTTGACTCCTTGGCATCAGTGAAGATCGTAGTCTTCTGCCGACGAATTGTCAGAAAAACATCCTGAAATGAATAAAACAAAGATGTTTGAGATAATGTAAGGAATATGGCACTACTTCTTCATTTGGTGGCCAAGCGCAGCGGTTCTCAACCTGGTGCCCGTAGTCCCTCAAGATAACCACAGAGCAGTTGGAGGGGCCACAATGTGGTATTTTACTTTTCCCTTTACAAGATAACATGCTTCCTAGTTCCATTGCTCGATAAGGTGTTTTCACTTTGTTGAGCATGAATTGATTAATCCTAATGGAATTTGAAATCTCACTATAAATACTACTGCAATGACAAACAGGTGGCCCAAAAAGTTTGAAAATAAATAAAAAACTACTTAGTACTTACCATTTTACATTAGAATCCCTGGAATCTAGATCATGAAATAGTTGTCCAATATTACAATCTACAGTATAATCCTAAGCTATGATTGGACAAACACAGAAACAATAAATTTACACAGGAACAATTCCAGTGAGAAAGCAAAATTATCAAAGATGTTTCACCACAGGACAGATATATATAAAGGGAAATTATAAGGAAAATCAACAGTTTACTGAACATTTGATACCGGTATCAAGTACATTTGAAATAATAATGAAAATCAAAATTGTCAATTGCGGGGTTTAGTTGACATTTACAATGTTTGATTGTTGAACTCTTCAAAAACTTGATTTTTTTAGTTGAAGGATTCATTGTAACTTTTTATATACCACTGGATGGTATATAAACAATTTTTCCAACTTGGAACTGATTAAAATTAAATCAAAAATGAGCAGTCAAAACACTCAGTGAAGTAATACGCCCATGTGACATAGACTGAAAAAAAAGTCCATAAGTTCACAAATATTCAATACTCATGACACCAGAATAATATTATCTTTTACAATGGATGTTTCCTCTGACCTCTTTTTAAATAATCTCAATTAATGACCAATCAGCAATAAGTTAATGATGATGTAACAATCGAATTTAGTATAGCCACTCTTTTACACAGACAAATTGTAACAATCGCATTTAGTGCAGCCACTTTTTTACACAGACAGATTTCATTTTTCTGTTTTACAAGCTATTTTTAGTTTTGTATCCAGAATTGCGACCAGTACTTTTTCAATAACCGGTGGTTAAATGTTTTGAAATAAATATATAAACCAGTTTGTGAATGCAATAAAAGACTAAAAATAAGCAGCATGGTTCGTTATAACAATTTTTCGGGAGATAAGGGCCAGGGTAAAACCAACAACTACTCAAGATGTCCGTTTCAAAGTTTTATGTTTCACTCAGGTAAGGTTGGTAGTATTTCAGGCTCAGTGGGCTTATTTTTAAGTTTTCTTTGTTGAGCAATAGTGAGTTTTGGTCCGTTCTTTTGAACAGAATCTACTTTAATTATGGATTCAGTTTGTTCTCGGATATCAAATCCTAAAAGTTTCAGCATGTTTTCTGAAGCATTTCGTTTTGCTTCTTTTTTACTTTTACCGTCACCAGTTGCTTCGTGACTGCCTACAGCACATTTAATGCAAAAGTATGTCAAATGATTGTCTTTCGTGAATGCCACGATAGAGTAGACCGGTAAAGGTTCTTTTTTAGCCTGTAAAATTTGCGTGAGTCGACTGATTGGATGCATTGCGGATTTCGATACAAGAATATCTGCAATTTTTGTCTCTGAATCCTTTTTTATATTGCTTCTTGAATTTTTGGAATTTTTTGATTTCTTTTCTGGTAAAGATAAATTTTGAAGTTTTTCTAGAGCAGCCGATGCAGACTTTTTCTTTGCTGTATGTTTATTTGGTCCTTGCGCATCCGCCATAGTAACTATCTCATCTGAGGACTTGAAAACTTTTATATTCATGGTGAAAAGCTTCAAGTGCGGTGGCCCTTCTTCTGATGTCACAGTGAAATCTACTTTTAAACCATGGTTTGAAGCTTTTTCATATAGCAGACTTATTGGAGATTTTTCCACAGCTATTTTAGTTCCATTTTCACTATTTTCTCCATTTTTTGTATCCACAGATTTCTTTTCTTTTATGGGAACTGGCATCGTCTGTAAAACATCAAGTGCATGCTGCGCAGCATCATGTCGTGCCGCCTGCTGTGTTTTGCCCTCTCCAAAAAATGATCGTTCGCCCACAACTACCTCGACACGAAAAAGTTGGGGATGGATCCAACGTTTGATGGGTTTGCCATTATATTTCTGAAAATCAATTCCTGTTTGGAAAGATCCATTGCTGTATGGTTGAGGTTGCTTCAAATCAGCACCATAATACATTTTGGGTGCCCAATTCAAGGGATCATGTTGCTGCCAATTAGTTGTTTTGTTATATATGGGCTGACAAGGTAAAGGTGTTGTCTTAACAACTGCGTACTTAACTGTTTCCCCTCTAGCCATCGCAAGTCCATTCAATATCACAGTCGGTGTTAATGAAGCCGGATTAGCGATTTTGGTTTTCTTTGTCGATCTCCTCGGAAGAGGATAACCAAGTTCTTCCAGCGCTTTTCTAGACGCGTCAAACTGTGCTTTCTTGACACTTCTACCTTCACCTTGCCATGTATAATTGCCAAGAGTTAACATCACTTCATAATTTGTTTCATGTGGAGGGCCTTCTTCTTTGATGATCTGAAAAACTGGTTTTAGGCTTCTACTTTTCCCCAGTTCTTGGATAACAGCCACTGGAGAAGTTGGTTTATCCAAATCTGTGCCTGGTTGTGTCTCAGCTATATTATTCATGATGGCCTCCATATTATACTAGTTTCCCCTCATTTTCTGAATCGATGAGAGTTGTTTAAAAACTAGTAGAGTAAAGGATATAGTGGAATGTAAGTATGTTATTCCCAGAATCATTCTTTCAAACTACATCTTATGTAAAAAAAACACAAATCAATAAAGAGTCCAGCTGCACACTCTACAGGGGTGGTGACTCCTCTACGACCCATGGGCCGGGGCCACGGCCCATCTAATTGGGCCACATGGGCCGTGGCCCATCAAGCTATGGGCCGCGGCCCCGTCAGGAAAAATTCAATTATCTTACCAAAATTTTCAATTTTTACAAAATTGTCAATATTCGAACCAAAAAATAAACTCCTGTAGTATGTGTACCAGGTTAGGGTTAGGGAAAAATTTTGTTCAGATTTTTTACATTATAGTTCTATTATGAGTTTGGGGACTGTCTGTGTTAGCCAAGTGAATAGTTTCTTCACACAACTTGATGGGCCGCGGCCCATAGCCTGATGGGCCGAGGCCCAATTTGATGGGCCGTGGCCCCGGCCCATGGGCCGAAGAGGAGTCACCACTTCCACTCCACTAACACAGAATAGTCATGTTTATTCCAGCTACAGCATCCTGGCAGTATACGCATACGATTCCACTGGCATAAAGGCATAGAGGAAAGATAGGGAGTTAGTCTCGCGCAAACCCAATTCAAAGTCAAATCAATAATGTCAGGAGAATTCTATAGTCAGATAGACGTGATGACAAAAAAAGTCATACTGGAGATGTCAAAATACGGTCGATGGGTGTTACAGGCGGCAAAATAGGGATGCCGAACTACAGTCGACATTCCCAATAGGACTTTTATGCTATCAACCCCTCTCATAAAATTGGCAAAAAAAAAATTTCTATAAAACATTTAACTCCAATAATGAAGATTAAAAAAATAGTAATTGATAACAGTGATCGGTGTTGGCACTTCTATAAATTCCTGAATTCTGAAATTCCTGTTCCTAAAATCCATACAAATTACCAGCCTTGATTGGCATTACTGCATATTCAGATATTATACGAATACAAGAATCCATTTGGACATGCACTACTTTGTGGCAACACCTCTTACTTCAGTACTTGATTTATGTGGGTTTTAAAGCTTACATAAAGTTTTGTTCGGTTTCATGATTCCGCAATTAGTTTTCATTTTGTTTCTGGCAAATATTTTATACCTTGATACTTATAATTTCATCAGGTTGTCAGAACTGCTGGTAGGCTACATAATATTCGAAGACAAACAAAAGTCTGAACGTACATACTGACATATACCACTATACCTGTATACTGATTATACCGTACCAGTATACTGCCTACTGGTATACGGTACCAGCACGGCAGCATACAGAACAGACATAACTTACACAGGTTATCTTGAAGTCCTGAAATTCAATATCAAATAACAGATTTTCATTTGATCAATTTTTTTATATAAATAGCTACGGTAGCTTATACAGTTATACGGGTCCGCTATCAGAGAATATAGTCACAGAAACTATCAAATATCGAATAATTTTGCCTATGCATTTCGCTGGTGATGGTTTTTAATCATACTGCTGTAGACTACTGTCATATCATATGTAACACATCTGTTTGCTAAATAATTACGCGTTTTCAATTATTTACGTTCTTCCATAAAAAATCTGAAGTTTCTACCCTTCCCTACGACGTATCAACAAAAAGTTAACGCTAAGTTCCACCTGATTTAAGAATTCAAACGCACGACGCCATTACAGTATTAACCCACGGCGAAGGCACAACCGATCTTTTTTTTTTATCTAATCGACAAGGGAAACGAAACGAGTTAACAAAAGAATACGGCTGCTGCCATGGGTGCCAGAAGGGACATCCCAGCTTTTGCTTCTGTCTTGGCGTTATGGTTTATTCAATACGAATGTCCTCGGGTTTTACTTAAAATGAGAATAGGTAAATAAGTAGAGTGTGGTTATAGCAACAAGAAACTTCAGTTTCCTCGTGGCTTATATTTTACATTAATTCCGTATCATATACAATTTATTAAAGTAACGTGTTGCTTTATTGTGTTCGGCTAATGTGGACCTGTTTTTGTCTAGAAAATAATTTTCCGTCTGGCGCACATAATCTTGGTAATTAAAAGCGCAATAACTTATTATAATAACACGATTTTTCGACGAACCATGGATGCCGGCCCTGCCAATAATCCAGTAATAAAAATTTCAGCGATCTTTGACCCCGTACAGATTTTTTTCGGCATTAATAAAAATAACATTTCTTACACTTTATCATTATAATAAGTTGTAATTGGTATTTTGATTGATATATCGTAATTGACATTTACTTTTTTCGAGTTCATTCGCTAGTTGATGGTTTAAACCGATTCGGAAGACAAACGATTTGTTGGTGTGAGAAATCGAGCTAATATATATTAGGCCGCGAGCCGAGGCCCTGAAAGACGCCTAGAAAGTGAGTTTCGTAGCGCACATCAGGTAACTAACTGAAAATGATTTTAAAATGTTCCTTAAAAATTTAGTAACAAATATTGCCTTGTTCCCACTTCTAAAAGTTGCACGTTTTACGGAAAAGACGCTTTTACTACAAGAAATATGTGCTACGATCTGTCCTATATTCTCTACATTTCCGGCAATGAACAATGACTTCTGCATGACGTAACAATTGAATCGAATCAGCTGTTAGCGAGCGGATGAATCTTAGTTATTACTGCTCGATCTTGCGTTGAGTTGGGCAGCCTTTCCATAGCCCTGTTTAGTTATTATTAGTTAAGTTATGCTTAGACGTTGTTAAAAAGTATAAGTAAGTTACTAAACACTTGTACATCCCTGCCACGGATATGGGCGTGAGACGAGGCCTTGAAAAACGCCTAGAAAATGAGTTTCGTAGCGCACATCTGGTAACTAAATAAATTCTTTAGTTTTGTATGAGAATGAACATACTGAACGCATTACAGCTTGTTCCACAATCCTGATGCGAAATTGAATATAAGGTTTCCGGGAATTCAATAACCATAGGTTTACATCAACGCAGCATAAGAACTATGCAATTCAAGAGCCCTACAGCACACTAACACAAATGTATTTCTGTAACGTCTTGCCTGACCAAAATCAGACTTCCTCTGTCAATCACAATTTATTAGGTAGATTACGAAAAATATGGTATACATGTAACCAACAACAAAAAATATTTTAATTGTGTGACAGGATTCGCGAAGGACCTCGAAAGGTCTTCAAGCATATGGACACCAACAACGCTGATTCAGATTAGCGAATAAATTTTATGTAATAACCACAAGCAGTTTACAACAAGAACAGCATAAGAAGTTGCATTCATTTTATAGAAGCTATCAAACGTATTTATTTTTAAGCAATCAAGTCACAAATTAACATCGAAAGCACAAAAACACAAATAAATCAGCTATTTCTCACTTAGAAATTTACATGAAAAGTCAAGAAAATCAAATGAATGTACATAACATAGTGAACAGAAATATTACAATTAGTCTTTTTTTAGTTTATGTATATATAATGTTGGGACGCATCCGACTGTTTCTCAGTACTCAAACGCTCTGATACAAAGTACCACGTGGTTTTACTGATGATTGTTATCTGAAGAGCCGTTTTCTCCAATATTCTCATATTTTTTTTTACAGAATTTTGCTTTTGTAAGAAGAGATTACTATCATTTTCATCCGGCACCTAATAATACTTTTTGAAAAATAATAGCGTGGAACTTGAAAAATCTGATGGGATTTATGGATTAAAATAATTACTTGCATTATCAAAAGTTCCTGAAAAGTAAGATTTTGCCAGGAGCAAGTTTTGGCACATCTCGCAAAGTCAAGCTTTATACGTACCATTTCCACAATATTCCAGCTGTGTTACTTAATAGTAAAGTTTCCTGAATATCTAGATAAAATTAAACAGTAGGCCTACTTAAATCTTCACACAAGGAGCCGTAAGATTTATCTGCGATGAATTCTCTCAAGCATGTGGCAGCCCTCTTTCTTTCCTTTGTAATCCAATTCTACCTCTACAAATTAACCGCGCACTTCCATTGCCCTAAACCAGGGATCGGCAAACTTTTGTCACTCGCGGGCCAAAATTAATTTTGCAAGTCATTGGCGGGCCGCACATATTTTTAAAAAGTTAAAAACCGAAGGAATGGCCAATGAATCACATTTTTCCACACAGATTTCAGTGAAATTTCAAGCAGTGCGCAAAGACTGATCATTTGAATATTTTCTGCGCCATTGAACCATTTGCACTCAGCATCAACATTTTTACGTGCTGTTGCCATTCGTCTATCTATAATCAATTATAGGCTCATTAAACCAGTGATTGTGACTCGTATATACTTGTTAGGTTATAATATAATTTAGTGTCTCAAAACAAATTCTGTCACATAAAGAATATAATCGTCAACACAGCTGTTTTGTTAATATAATTCGGTGAAGCGTCGCAGGCCGGATTATATTGCTCCATGTCGTAGTTTGCCGACCCCTGCCTTAAACCCATCAATGAGATGCAAACACTCCAATGCCAGAACCTATCATTTATTCCACTGTATTTATCTACCACCAATATTTCATTCATATTTCCATAATGGCATCTATTTATTTTTTGTTAGAGTTCTTTGTTTTTCTGCATGTTGAACTGTTTTCTCTTCTACAAAAAGTCCTTTTCTTCTTCGAACAGTATTCATATATTTTGTAGCCTGGTTTTCAAAATCTGCTTTTTCGCCAAAATGTTGCATTTCTTCCTCTGTCGTGGGAACCCAGAATGGGTCACTCGGGACAACCTAACAAATTGAAAACATACATGATTGATGGGATTTATTCCAATCAGACGACTTCAGTCACCATTTGATGACTTTGGCCTCACCTAATTATTTTCAAGATGAGTAGCGAATCCAAACAAAGTATTTTTTAGTCTCAGATCAATTGAGCTAGCATGCAGCCAACATCAGAATCGAGAAATGAGCAGAAAAAATAATTAATATGGATGACAGCACATAGAAGAGTGGCAATTTTTGGTCTGCCTAGCACAAAGTAGATGATTTTTAAAGACTATGTAGAGAAATTTTCCCGCTCAATAAAAGCAAATACAGATTTACCTATGGAAGGATAAACAATCCAAATTTACATTTTATTGACTACATGAAGAGTTTAATACATTTTCAATCTATTCATACCTCCCAATGACTAAACATTAGTTGAGGACTGGCCAGTCCACTTGTCCTCTTCCTAATTTCCTCTGCAAATCCAAAACTTTCTGCAACTGGTAACGCGGCCACAACGTTGAAAATATCTGATCCTTCTTTCATATCTTCTTTCACAACACGACCTTCCCGTTTTCCAAGCACAGCATAGACTTTTCCTACAAAAATTTACGAATAAACCAAAACCAGCTAGTCATAAGTGTCTTGCTGCACACCAACACAAATAACAGAAATATATTTGTATTATTGTGCAGATAATTATCTTCACTCTTGCTACAGCATCCTACAGATCCACCAATGCAAAACATAGAAGCAGGATAAGCAGTTAGTGTGGCAGAAACAGAATCAATAACTAGCTATAAGTTATAGTTAAACTAGGACAAAAATAATTATCTAAAACAATGTTGCAATATTCAACCAACTATCATATCTTATCCGCAACAAACTAATTGCAGACAACACAAATTAACGAGCTTATCATATCAGAAATAGATCAAGGTACCTAGTACATCAACGGTTGCTTGTATATCACAGGTATACATCGCAGCCATGAGTCGTTGGGGCTGATTCTGGAAAGCAGACCTGAACGCTTCTTTCATCATAGAAATCAATTGGCCAGACAGGGAACCCTTTATGCCACCAAATTTTCTGAAAATAGAATACGCAAGTGAAAATATATAGCAAGCAAAATAGATTTTCTGTACACAAAGAAAGTTATGAGAAATGTTTTAGATGTCTAGAAATCACATTGAAATATGTATATAGAGAGTTGTGTTGTGTGAAAAACTATGTGCCCATTGTGGATGAGCCTTGTACCACCGGAATTGTACGTGACAACCACTGGTATGTACCACTGGTATTGTATGTGACATACGTTACAAGGATGCTGAAACAAGATGCAACCGAAAGTTTATAGTACCAAAAGAGAACGTATGCCTGATGAAGCTAGACTATGCAAAAGCTTAGCAACAAAACTTGTAGTATGTGGAATTTGTTGCATTTTAGTTATTTGGAAAATTTTCAAATTGAATTTATGGAGCGAGCGTAAAACAATCATTGCATTAGCTTTGAAAATGGATAATAATTCAAATTTTCCAGACTGACAATTATTGAGGAAAAGATAGTCTTGAATTGAAATCACATAAATTCGGCAAATGAATATTGACATACCTTGTACCCATGTGACCATTACTCTCAGTAGAGTCTACATCATTTTGTTGTGAAAAATCTCCAGCGTTCCATTCTTCCAATATAAAAGCAACACCATGCATTGGCTCTTCACACAATGGACCAGCCAGAGTAGCCAACTGAAATCCACTTGTTATACTACGATCAAGTTCACGATATTGTTTATTTCTTGTATCATCGTGGCCTAAAATACCACACCAGATGGACGGCCTATCATAATCTTTCACTGCATTAATTAAAACATTGCATCCATTACGACGTGGACCAAAAGACCAGATATTATCGGCCACATTAAGCCACATTCCTTTTTCAGTTTTTTCAAATTTTTCTTTTATTTCATTATAAAGAGACTTTAATCGTTTCAAAGCTTCACTTTTAATTTGTGATTGCTCTATTGGGATTGTATTATTTGTGTCACTTTCACCATTCGTCTCTATAGTTGTATCCATTTGATTTTTTCGTTTTAGCTCTTCCCTAAATGTGACATCTAATCTATCAAGAATTTTAAGGTCATCTGCGTTACTTTCCAGTATTCTTGTAACTTCCTCAGGTAAAGGGACAGCACGCAAGACAAATTCATATTCTTGGCCAGGTGTGAACACACTTATGCAACCTTTTCTTTCGAAATAATTTTTTCTTCGACTTTTAACTTGGTATGATTGTTCATCAGCGTCATCCTCTGAAATATAGCAAATGAGGCATTAAAAAGCTAGTAAACAGCAATGTGCAATATCTAGTTATAAATGTGTCGGCCAGTTGATCAACTAATGCCAAAAACAAAAACTGGGTTACTATGCCACAATATTGGGTGGAGTTTCCTGAGTCAAAGTCGAGTAACAGAGTCTCAAGTTGAGTCAATTACAGAATCTCACTGGCAGTTAGTTGAAAGGGTCTGAGTCTCATGAGTTTTACATTATCAAGATGGCTCATTTCATAGTGACTTGCGTCTGACTCACGTAAATGGCTCGAGTCTATACAAAACAGTTAGTTGATGATGAGTCTTCAGCAGGGGTGTGCAACATGCGGCCCAAACAAGACTCACAAGAAAAACATATGCGGCCCGTGGAGACCGGGTCTTCAGTTTTGTTTAATCAAGTATGTGTGATCTCAATCCCTTTGTGTTGCGAAGCCTATAGTTGAGTCTGTTTTTATGATGTTACAATGCCCTAACAGCCAGCTTACGGGAAGCGAACAACACATGACATAAGATTCATGACCAGAATTTTGTGCAACTAATAGAAAGCCTATGTTAATTAAATATAAGTGCGACACGCGATGCCACCCAATTATTTGAATCTGGCATTCCTGTATCAAACGGTTGCATACCCCTGGTCTTGAGTCTTCCCATTTAGACGACTCAGGTCCTTTCGAGTCTTTGATAAACAGTGATTCGCATCCAACTCTAATCGAGTCAATTACTCGAGCATCCGCAAAACTGCTGTGTGAGTAAAAACTTAGTTTAAAATAATTATGAAACACATTACCTTGATCTTTCGACTTGAATTTCTGCTTTAAATCTTTTTCCTGTGTTTCCAATAGTTCGTTCATCACATCAAACTTAGGTCGTGGTATCACAGTCTCTCGGAATGGGACAATAGGAGTGGATACATTAAAGTCAATTTTTGCAAATCTAAAAATAATTGTAAACGATAATACAGCATTAACTTCGGAAAAACATGTTCACTTGTTTTCTTTGAATCACAGAAATCATTACTGTCAGGTAATTATTTCAATATACAGTAGAAATACTGATTACTCAACTGTAAAAGCGATCTGTCATTTGTGATATGTTAAGCATGTGCCGTTTTTATTCATTTTTTAAGAATAACTTTTGTTCAAGTTATCAATCCATACCTTTGCTTCAAATCGTCCAGGCATCTTTGTAAATGAACTTCACCCGCAGTTACAATGACATGTTCCCCTGTTTCTTGCACCAAGACTTGAACGCAAGGATCTGCCTGGTTTAGCAATCTCAATCCCTCCATCAACTGATTCATTTGACCTTCAGTAAGTTTAGTAAAAATTAGTCTCAAATCGACTTCTGATGGGGGTAAATGAGTTCTGATGAGGGTAATGAGTTCAAAATTTACAGTTTTCAAGTATAGTTCAGTCTCAATGCTTACAGAATGCAACATTTGTAGGTCATTGCAGGCCTATGGAGTCTGTGTTAGAGTTTGGCATGTTTTCGCTGGAGTTGGCCGGATGTATATTTTCAAACTGCCCGCGGTTGAAATTAAAGTCAATTTTTTTTAATTCCTCTCAATTTCGTACTTTCAAGGTATGATATAAAACTTATAGAAACTCGAAATCATAAAGCGTACTGAACATTTCAAATAGTATAAAGGAGGATTGTTATCAAAATTTTGCTTTGCTCAGAGTTAGTAGATTGAGTCTAAGCCAAACTTTTCTTAACTCTGTGGCCATGGCTTAGTGCATTTATTCGAAATAGAAAAACAGCAGCAATACCATACAGCCCATTACAATTATACAGTTATCAGTTTGCCAAAGACCTCTCAAGTACGACTCACATTATTTGATTCGATACCAAAAAGACAAATTTGAAATTTCAAACTTTTCAACCGTATATTAAAACTGCTAAATCTCATTTCGGTGATGAAACATTGAAGCAAAAACTTAAAAAAAAATTGTTTTGAACATCTAGAATAATAATCCTAATTATTCTCAGTATAAACATATTAGAAAAATAGGTCCTTGTTTCACAAATACTAACTTAAAAGTTTAGGTTCTATTGCTACCCTTATTATAGGTGCTGTATCTTTTGATAATGCATTGAATGCTGGACAAGCAATTGTGGTAGATAATGTAGCAGACTTCAAGACGTGGTCCTCCAATCCTGCGATACCTAAAATAAAAATGGTAGATGAAAATTAAATTTCAAAATTTGGATTACAACAATAAATAATTGTTCAAATCATTTTTAATTGTGTACGATGTGGCATAGTGTTAGGCATAACTAAGATGACAGCACAGGTTAAAATCTCGGATTTAAATTCCACACACTCACCACCCCACCCAAGAAGTTAATAAATTGGGTAGTTGATGGCAAACCAAAAAGTTTCTGGTTCTTTCAAACTGTAGGAGATACCCTACCTAGGAAGTAACTGCTTCTACAGAACATTGGGCACAGAAAGGTATATACCAATATGGAGGTAATTGTACAATTTGTATAAAGGGACTGAAACGTATGGACATGGGGTATAGTATATTCACTTGGTTAACACAGGCAGTCCCTGAACTCGTAATAGAACTAAAATGGGGAAAATCGGAATAAAATTATGGCCTAACCCTAACCTGGTAGGCTGGTACATACACTACGGGTGTACCGAACATTGTTCAGAGTGAAAGACGAATAAATATGTCATATAAAAAGTAGTATAGGTCTACATACCAACTATATTTCCTGGAGGAACTTCATCCAGTGATGACAACTCTCTTCCCATGAGCAAATATAAATCTCCAATAGAAACCTTCGTAATATGTGGATAATCATCCAACTTGGCCAAAACATTTTCAATCCTCTGCAAGGATTCAAATAAGTAACATTTTTATAGAAATTATTTAATTTTCCTCAACTAGATTTTCTTGAGAAGTAAAATGAAGAATAAAAAGGGTTCCAAACGCATTTGAAGTGCATTGTGTATAAAATTACACACACTGAGGATCTAATCAATCAAAAATCAAGTAACAACAACAATTACAAGGCCTGCTTCTACTTCTTGCAACCAAAAACTTCACTGAGTTGCTCAAGTTGTGAGCTTGATGGCTTAGTGGTTCAAGTGTTACACGCAGGTCGGATTCAAATCCTATTCCCACCCAGGGTGTAAGAAAGTAGGAATGCAATGTCTTACTGGGGAGAATCCAGTCTCTCATCAAAAACAGTAGCTCTCTACAAGTACCGGTAATAATATATCAGTACATGCTAGTATACAGAGTTTGGAGTTATAAGTTATAAAACTACTGTAATATACTTCAATGGTTTACATGGCACAAGCATATGACTTACATGATTGCATAATATCTCTGTTGGAGAATGCTTAGGTCCGAGTAAGAATAGTTCTTGACCTTTTTTCAAGGTGCCACTAAACACTCTCGCAAACGCAACAAAATGAGGAGAATCAGATATTTCATTATCTTCATTGTCATTTTGAATTTCTTTCGCTGCACATTCCTGATTTTCTTCCCCAGAAGTATTTTTCTCCAGTTGGTTTTGTCGTTCTAGAAGTTTCTGTCGAGCAGCTTCTCTTTTTTCCTTGATTTCTTCTTCTGTGAGTGGGCTGTTCAATGGAAGAAGAAAGTGATTAACACATTGGACAAATAGGATAAGATCTTTATGTGTATCCCAGGGGGGAAAATCCGATAAGAAGTTTAATCACATGACGGGCCACAGTCTCTTGTCTGAATACTAGTCTATGTTTTGCATGAGGATAGTTGCCCAGTTACAGATGAATGGACTTGATTTCCTAAGAACAAGGAATGGATGGAAAGAAAACATTCTGAAAAGATTCTTTATTGTATATCTCTAGCTAGTAGATATTTTAGCCAATGTCAAGCTTACAGTTAGCAATTTATCTTTAGTCCCTATGATGATTATCTTTGATAGACTGTTATCCTGGCCAACCTAATTTATTCAGAGATTCTTTTAAAAATTTTGACTTTGATTATCGCCATTAAAAGTGTGAAATACAGATTCCAGGAATATCTAAATTTCACCGCAACTCCTTTTAACAAGTTTTGGAAATATGACTCTGTCACTAGGTAAAATAGGCCAAACACCGTCTCTACAGCAACTCCCAATTGAAATGAGAAATAAGTGTATTAAATGGAGCGAGTTTGTGCTCATTTGTTGTTGTATTCACAATTAGATTAATTCTCACCGTTTCTTAGCCTGGGGAAGATGACTTGGATCAACAGCCACCATCTTAGAAACGAGAACAATCACTTTACCGGATTGATCACAATTCAGAAATTCTAAAAAAAGGGAAAATTGCTTATAGAAATTACTTCTTCAAATTTCAAATTACAGTTTGGTCGTCCCCACACCGATTTTGCCCCCACAGACTCAGCTCAGGTTGGGTTAGTTTCTTTGCCCTTGCCTGGTAAGTCATAAACTTAATTCTCAGTTTTGATTCTGTACGAAAACCATGAAAAAGCATGTGTAGTTCGCATTCATGAGTATATTTTGTGAATAAGTAAAATTTATATATTAATAACATGGTTGGGTAGAGGCCCCTAAACAAGAGTTGTGAGTCAAGTTTAGCCATGGGTTATCTGAGTCAAGTCTGAATCTAAAGTTAAGTCAATCACTGAGTTAGTCTGTTGTTTGATGAGTTTAGATGAATCTAGTCATTTCGAAATTAACTCAACTCGAGTTGATTCAACGACTCATACCTCCTCTACACCGATGCATAGTACTAGTTCAACAGTTTTCCATAAATCTATGTTTTTGTCTACAGTAATCATCACTGTCATCAGTATGTCATTGCATGCCTTGCTAGTCACTCGTATAAATACGGTTCATTCAGCTGCAAAAGGACAGTCTGTCCTTGATGCTGTGTTAAGCATGTGCCCTGTCTGTTTCAGTTGTTCACTTTGATAATGAACTTTTATTCGACTTACCAAATACTATAACATCTCTCACCATTCCAGCATTTGTTATAAAGAATTCCAATACAATACCAAACCAAAATTAAAAATTACCTGGCTTTAAATCTTTCGTTTCATTGGGAAACGAATCAAAACTATGTGAATTTCCACACATCAGTCCTTCCACTTTTTCATCAGATATAGATAAAGGATTTGGCAAATGCAAACAAACACTAGCTGCACAAGTGGGAAAGATAAGGAAATATTTCATATTAAATCATGTTTAATAATGTATCAAAAAATAAGTAACGTAAGCAGAGACCCGTCGGGGAGAATTAACACCTTCTTAAAAACGCTATGGCTTCATCTCCAGATTCTAGCTCATAAGAAATTTGTATGCAACTTCGATTAATGCGCTTCGTGAGTTTCTCGTTAAAAATTACTACTTCGATTATCACCATAAGAAGTCTGAAATTATGTCTCCCGAGTCCAGACTTTAAGAAGTTTGGAAAAACGACTCCAGCTTGAACCTCAAAATCGATAAACCATAAGAATACCAATCACCAAGTATTGCGACACATCACTTATGATCAATAAAATTAATATGTTACAGATTCCATCAGATTCATAACTATTTGATTTATTTCTATTACGAAAGGATACATAGAACAGCTTGAGACAAAGGAATCCATTGATTGCATATTGCACGTAGATAAGATTTAGGTTCAGTGCTGATTAATCTTTTATCTCTTGCAGATACATTTATATTTAGAGATTGAACTATCTTCTCACATTTATCTTTGTCCCTGGAGTGATTAATAAACACAAAATAAATAATCAGGTTGATATTACAGTACTAAGCAATACAATTTTACGTTTTTTTTTATTACAATACAAGGTCACCTAGTATCTTGCTTATTTCTCTTCGAATGTGGCAATTTCACAGCACAATAGCATAGCAGTTAAAAGCGTTTGACTCAACTGTGTTGGCGTTGCAGCATAGACTTCTTTGGTTCAAATCTCATGACAACCACGTCGCCCAAAACCAGAAAAATTTTGGTCCGTCCAAATAATAATAGCTCATTGCATTTTTCTGGATATCAGTGGTTGAATGTTCACAGTGAAAATTTTCTATTTTTAATTCGCAAGTATTCCAGAGTTTTTAAAATAAACTATCTATCTATTATTTGAACATTTCAGACCACCTCCCGTCCTCCATAGTCTCAATATCCCAAAGGAATATGAATATTTTCCATTACGCATAATATATAATCCAGATCAAGTAATAACATTTTTTACCAACCTCCTCACAAGCACAGTGTCATATAATGACCAGATATTTTCCAACACAAATTGTGCAAACAAACATTTCTTTCCTTTTGCCTACAAAGTAAAATAATATTTATCAAACTTTCACACAGAGAGTTCACATTGGGGAGTTGATATAGATTTACCCTATATACATCCAAAACAAAAAAAACAAGAGGAGAACCCAAAAAAGATACAAAACTTGAAGTAAAGTTTCAAATGTGGAAAGCACTCGTTTCTCACTAACATACAAAATATAACAACAGTACATCGCACATAAATAGATGCATAAAAACACAAACCATCTAATGAGACTTTAAGCTTGTGATAATACAAAAAAAAAATAAAATGATAAAAGAGACATATATTAGCCAGGGCTTTCTAAGTCTTACATTATCATCAAAATCTAATTAAAATATCAAACAAAATGTTTATACATCCTACGCCAAACCTAAACACACAGCCAAATGAAAACAAATTCAAAAGGTAAAAAGATTTTCAAGTTGGTGTGCTGGTGTATTTTAGGTTTTACCTGTAATATACTTGATGGATATTTGGAATGCTAACTCAATTTGATATTATCCAAAAGTTTTGAAATCTTATTTATAACATACTTGAGCTCCCTTGAATATCTTTTTGGCCTTTACATTTGCATAGTAGTCGCCCCACAATGTTTTCAACAAAACGTTTTCTTGAATGCCAAGCTTCTTTGCATAAAGTTTAGAAAAGTGGTCGATTCTATGAAAGAATAATTAATTTGTCAATCACATTGCTTTGCAAACCGAGAAAACATGTATGTACAATTCTATCTATATGATTACCATTATTTAATGTGACAAAAAAGTTAATTTGCCTTGTCTTCAAAAGTTTCGAATTTTATTGTTTAACTATTACTTAATAGAACTGAAATAAGCTGATACCAAGTAAGAAAATAATTTTCTCGTCTCCAAGAAGTTTCGCGAAAAAAAAGAATAAAAAAATAGATAGAAAACTTACGTGAATCCCCATCCATCTGTTGCACTTGCAAAAACAACATTTCCAGCATTCGGAGAAAAATAAAGATGAGAATCATCCGTCAACTCTAGACCAGCACTCCAGTCATAAACGATCTGATATTTTATAAAAGAAACTGAATAAATACCGTACAAGACACGCCAAAATTAAGATTCATGGTATGGCATGAATAATGCAAGCGACTATGATTGCAAAAGAGCAATGCTGGAATATATCAACATGAACGTCGTGCATCGGTACTTGAGAAATAAAACCCTTTCATTCATATAAAACAGCATTTTAGTGAAATCCTGTAGGACTTCCACTAGCGGCTTTTACCATTTATTAATTGTAGAGAAAAGTGATTTTTCCATAACATTTGCACTCAACCGAACAAGAAGAACAACAACAATGAATTTAGCAAAATGAATAATACAAAGTAATCAGTAAAGTTGTAATGTACAGAAAGATTCCCATTACGTGGTCCCCTAACATATCATAATGTGTTTATCCCCTTCGACTGTTTGTCCTGCAGCAATAATGCAAAAGATGTCATTAAAACTTGAAAATAATGAAGTTACTCACATCAGATCCTGTTTCAACTTCAGCCTCATTAGAAGTTGTATTCTTATTTGACTTTTCAAGAACTTCAGCAGAAAATAAACTTCCTGTGACGGCATTGACCTAGTAAGAGCAAAAATAAACTTAACACATGAAAAGATAATGCAAAGCAATTTTTAACCAAAGCTTTAACATACAGCACTCTGATGGTGAAAAATGACAGTTTGATTTGATGTTTGATGATTATTTGGCAAAATACACTATTTATTCAATTTATATGACGGCTTGAAACACATGTTCAATCTTTACTAATTTTTTTGTATTTTCACTTCTACAAATGAATGACGGATAAAGGCTTAGGAATAGGAAATCCCAGTGTAGATGTGTGGATGCAGATGATTAAAATTGATTGCAGCAATGCTAATTTTTCATCCGTAACCAACAAACAAGAAGTCTTCCCATTAGTAAAAGCTGAATTACATTTATCACACAACAAAAGGCGTTTCAGTCCCAAAAAGGTTTCAATCTGCTGTTTTCAACAAATAAATTTTATTATTCATTGGAATGAAACGAAAGTGACCCCCTAAGCAAGTAAATTTACCACAATTTAGGAACCCATGGTTTGAAGGGCCTTATATAAAAAGCTCTTATCATCACATGTTGAAAAAAAGAAAGAAATGTGCTTAAAAAAGAAGTTACAATGGATGACCCTGATTACATAATAATTTATATATGCATAAGAGGATCTTATTCAGGCAAGCATGTATACTCGGGAGTATTATAATTTTGTCATTCAATAGAATAAAAACCTTCTCTAATATCTGTTGCAAATGCATTGCGGCTTCTTGTGGAGTGAGTTTTAATTCTGTTATTAATCTGTCCATCTTGTTGAAAATTAACATTGGTTTCAGACGTTCCAACCAGGCCTGCCGAAGTACAGCTTGAGTCTAAAATTAAAACAAATATAATATAAGAAGATATTATGATTATACTTTGTTTCCTCAAGTGGCAGTTAATGAGAAATAACCTAGTCTACTATCACTATTAGTAATGCTAGGCCAATGTCATATTTGCAGCAGTCAAACGTGTCGGTAAAATTCGCTTGTTTTGAATCAGAGTTTTGTATATTGTGACGGCCAGCAATGAAACTCACTTGTGGGCAAACCCCTTCGACAACATCAATAACAACAATGGCGCCATCACATAATCGAACTGCCGTTGAAACTTCACTCGAGAAATCAACATGTCCTGGTGAATCAATCAAGTTGATCAAATATTCATTTGCATCTCCTTGAAAAGAAAAAACAGTAGATCATATGCAAATTGTTTTTACATGGCACTTTTAATAATAACGTCTTTCACTTCCCAATTTAATAAACTCTGAGTGAGAAGGTGGGCGAGAATGAACCTAAGATCTGTAACTCAAAAAAGGCTGCAATGGCAGTATAGATGAGTCCATAGAGCTGTGCTAAAAAAGAATATTATTTCAGCTGTATGGCAGTGAAGTAGATTTCCAATATAGCTTTTCACTCTAACAATAGCCAATTATACCCACCTGGGGTTTATAACATATTTATACAGAATAACCACATGCAAACTGGGCCTTCTAAATGCATCATATAGTTAGAAGTTTATTATTCAGGTTTTGCTAAAACACTATTGAACAGTGTTGGGACGGCTCCGGTTATTTACTCGTCTCAAAGATTCAAAATGATCCGAGTCATCTAGGTGATGAATTCGCCAACAACTACTCGCTAGCTAGACTTAACTCAGTGATTGAAGAAACTTCGGGACTTGGACTAGGCTTGAATAATCGGCGGACTTGGCTTGCGACTCTGGATTTTAGGACCCCTGCTCAACAGGGCAAATTTTCTAATAAAATTTAAGATAGGGAAAACTAGATAGAGCAAAATATTGACAACAAAATTAAATTTAAAAGTTGTAAAAGAGCAACTTAACCAAAAATACTTCTGAGTTGTTGTAGATCAATTTTGATCATTTCACTTAGTTCAGATAATCACACAATATCATCGCACTGAAGGATGGATACTTTAAAGAAAAAAAAATTGTCATACCAGACTTGAAATATAATGAAATTGCACTCGATTTCATTGTTATTCCTCTAATTTGTTCATCTTCTCTGCTGTCCATGTATCTCAACTGTAAAATAATAAAAGGCAAATAAATAAAATAAATTTATATCACAAACGCTATTCGTACCAGAAATATGGAGGAATATTCACACCGATTTGATTTAACTTGAGACACCAGACCTTGGTTAAAAGGAATTTTTGCAAGACTTCAGCTCCGATCTTTCCAAGAATTAAAATTTTGATAACAAAAACTTTAATGTATAACCTTTTTAATTGTCTGTTAAGAATGCTTAGTCAACTCGTTAGAAATTATTTCTGAAATATTCATTCCAACTCCTTACAATTTAAACTACGACCCCTTCTCAAACTACAATATCTATAAAAAACATGCCGAACCCAAGTCCCCATAGATTGGTACAATAAAGTGCACCAAAATTAAATGAAATAAAAATCTGTATTGGAAAAACATGGAGCTTTGGTAATTCTTGAAAATTGATGAATATTACTAAAACACAAACATTAATCCTTCTTACTTTTCCCGCCAATCGTTGAGATATAATTCCATTGCTTGCTATAAGAGAATCAGCCAAAGTAGTCTTTCCTACAAAGACGGGTAAAATTTAGACAAATTAAAGATACAGAGCATAAGGATTAATGATTCATTTTACAGAGATTACAATCAATCTATTTTAAGAGTCACAAAATTTACATTCCATGACTTGAGTAGTTCCAGCTTGAAAAATAACTGACGAAAGTTTCAATAAGCAGATTTTCGAAGCATTCTAATTCATGGACTTACCTTCTGTTACCATGACAGAGTTAACATTAAATGCTCAAAACCTTTTTTTTACAGCTATGCCTGAAGGTTAATTTTATATTATCTCTTAAGCACCAAAATTTCATCTCAAGGAAAAATCTTGAAATTCAGTGTTTATCAATACTTGAACTTGGCCACCCATGTGGAGGACCGGTAACTAAATAGCAAACAAATTATTCTAATAGCTTACCATGATCAACGTGTGCCAATATACAAATATTCCGAATGTTCTTGGGATTCTTCTGCAGCACATTTATCAGGCTCACCCTCTCCGCCATTATTTGAAACTATACGCCCTAAACAGTCTCTACCAAATGGTTTACATTTACTGTAAATAATTATTTTTTTCTTACTTGAAAATTGATGGATTAGTCATACAAATACGTAAATCCTACCATATGACTGTATGCTTAAGCCTCAACAACACTGCTCATATTGCAACGCGAAACGAGGAGCAATAGATGATTTCTCGACCTTTGACCCTATGCTTTACGCTTACACAGTACGTTACGTACCCTCCTGGACTTTAAAAGTGTCTTAGCTATTGGGATATATAACCTCAATGGCCTTAGCGAGTTGGGTCTTGCACTTTACCACAAAGGTTTAGCTATCCTCTGTGTCGTTACAAAGCACTACGGTATTCTAAATCGAAATTTTCAATTACTTGTCAATAAAAGAAATACAGCTAATTTCAAACTGGCCTCTTCCTGCCTTCTGCAACAGTTTTTATTTATTAAATTAGGACACATAACTAAAACTTCACAAACAGTACCGGTAACCGTAACTATGAAAAATAAGTCAGTGTTCATGACCATGCTTGGAAATATGTCAGAACAAAGCAACTGTTACGCGGGTTTGTTGTCGTGGATTGTACGCTGTTGCGGAAATAGGAGAGCAATGCTCAAATATATGAACAAGGCCAAACCATTTTTTTCTGTCCATGTAGTGGCTAATTTACTCACATTTATTTGGAACTAATAACTTTCGTACTTGCTGTGGGCGCGAGCTAAAATTTTCAATCGATTGCCCTTAACAACGTGAAAACTCCGGTCCTCCCAAGCACAGAAATTCTAAACTAAATGATTGCTTATACAAAATCTGCTTTGGGTCAAAAACTCAATTACGGTAAGAGAATTCAAAATAAAATAAGAGCTTACAAACACCGCCACAATTCCCTTTCATTCAGCTTTGCACTGAACTCATTTATTAAAAATTAGGCTTTAATACAGAAATAGAAAGTGCATACATGAAATTGGCAAGTAGAAACGAAAACGTAGAAATAAATATTAGAAATAATCAGTCATCAATCCTTTCCACCAGTTGACATATGAAAAAATATTTATCTTTTAACTGTTGTTCTGAAACTATCTGAAATGCAACCGGTTTCATACAACACTGACATCGATATATTTGATAGCACCTATGATCTTCTTCGCACCAGATTGAATTTAATTCAATGCTTGAATCTGAAGAAAAACAGGGATTCCGATTTAAATCTCAATAACTGGAGTCACATTTAATCAGTCATTACTATTTACACAATTATTTTGTATACAAATGTTAGCCCTGATGGGTAGGAAAAACCATCCCAGAATACTTGCAACGATACAACTTATAGATGTTTCAGCGCTTACATCATCTTATCATCCGGCCCGCGACGCTTCACTGAATCATAGTAAACAAATGGTTTAATAGCGCAAAAAATATTCGAATGGTCAGTCTTCGCGCGCTGCTTAAAATTTAACTTCTGATCTGTGTGATAAAATGTGATTCATCGGTCATCCATTCGATTTTTAACATTCTAAAAATATGTGCGGCCCGCCAATGACTTGCAACCTTTGATTTTGGCCCGCGAGCGACAAAAGGTTGCTGACCCCTGGCTAACATCATCAGTGTTGGTACGGCGGTGTGGCTCAACGGGCTAAGCGTTAGGAATACGCTCGCCACCGCACCTCTAAAGGTTGCTGACCCCTGGCTAACATCATCAGTGGTGGTACGGCGGTGTGGCTCAACGGGCTAAGCGTTAGGAATACGCTCGCCACCGCACCTCTAATTACTCTGCGTGGGTTCGCAGGTTCGAATCCCATGCAGGGATGGTTATGTGCGAGAGGATTGCTGGACTCCTCGCCGTCGTTGGGTGGTTCACGTAACCGCTGGTCGGTTACGGCTTCCTCCACCACCAAGTCCATACTTCCGAAAACAAACAATACAGTAAAAACTAATCCAATACCCGACTTGGAATGGTAACCGGACGAGAGGCCGTGGTTCGCCATATGGATAAGCCGTCCTATCGGCTTTCCTCTCCCCCGGGATAAATATGTAAATCCTATCCTATCCTATCCTATGTTACAAATGCGTTTTTTTATCACCAGTAGTCTAAGCTCGCTCCATGAGCCTTATTTTCCATACCATGTCTCCCATTAGTAACTATCAATTTCATAAAAGCAATTTTAATTATTTAATCATTTATGGTCACTGATAACAAGGCTGAGTATAGTTTCGCCTAATAAGGCCGTCAAAAATACAATATAAATTCTTACCATCTCTACTATTTTCTGTGATCAATGTGATGAATTCAAAATCCATATGCTTTGATTCTACTGAATACACATCACACATGATCGATTTTTGTTCGAGAAAATTCTCGTTAATAAATGATGATTGCAGCCTCTCACATGCAATAGTTTGTTGAATATGTTCATAAAGTATTACTGTACATGTTTTGCATTTGAGAACGGACTTCTTTTCTGAAATGTGTGTCTGAAATGAATAGATATGAAATTTGAAGTAGAAACAAGAGCGCAATGAACAATTACATGAATACAAGGATAGTACATCAAAAGTATTTGTTAACACTTGTGAGCTAATTTGACCAAATAGGCTTGTGATACGATACGCTTATGATCAGCGTGAAAGATGATGCAACGGCACAATTTTATTAAATTACAAAACACTGGGCCTCTGGAAAATGTGTTATAGGGTATAGCCTTCTGAAAGACACCTCCATATAAAGGTACTAAATATTTGAATGCAAATGGTAAGTCAATTGAAGAAAATTGATTACATTGTCCCAACAAAAAATCTTAGTCAAAATCCTGATAAAAACATTACTTCGTGCAGATATAAAACGAACAATAGGATTTAGATAAGGAGTATCCTGATTCAGTTACACCAATATTATATAAACTAAACGACGCCCCAGAAGTATGTGTACCAATATGGAGGTAACTAATTTTGTTCGCCCACTTTACATCAAGATGTGTAAAGGGACTGAAACCTATAGGCATGGGATATATTCACTTGGCTAACACAGACAGCCCTCGAACTTGTAATAGAACTAAAATAGGGAAAATAGGAAAAAAATTATGGACTAATCCTAACCTGGTACACATACTACAGGAGTGCTGACTAAACATCTGAAACTGATTGATTACTTTGTATAATAACTTAGAATATTGTAGGAATAAATATGGAAGCAATATGTTCATCATACCCCTTTCTCTTTTTTCAAACACTGTTTTCTTGTAGCCCGTGATAAAAGATCACCAGAATTCTGCTCACAATTTGATGATGTATCAAAATCCTCCTTATCTAAGATAAAATAAATATGTAAATATATGAATATGCAAAATGTTGGAACGTAAAACGAAAAAGAGTATGAAAATCTGCAAACACAAAATACAGTCAATTGTGATCATTTCTAAAATTAGTGTAAGTATAAGCAAACAAAAAACAGGGAGATAAAATTCCTTGAATGTGACAAAACTAAATATAAAAACAATATAATTGCTTGATAGATTTGAATGTAATTTCATAAAAGAAAAGTGAAATTCTGACGCTCCAGGAGTGTGTGTAGCAATATGGCGGTAACTAATTTTGTTCGCCTATTTTACATCATCAACCTATGGGCAGGGGGTAGGCTATATTCATTTGACTAACACAGACAATCTCCGAACTTATAATAGAACTAAAATAAGGAAAATCGGACTTAAATTATGGCCTAAATCTAACCTGGTACATGCACTACAGGAGTACCGAGAAATCTTCTGTCTTGACTATATAATACACCCTAGGAAATTGCTAGGTGTAAAAGGACACACAACCAATTTTTAAAAATTAAACCTGTTCGCTTGGAATTAGGTGTTGAGCTTCCAGTATGGGATTGTGTCAGTTTTCTCTTTCTTGCTGACGATATTCCAGAATCAAAATCTGAAAGTAGATTATTCTCACAAATATAAATATAGATACAAAACTAAATAAGTTTTGTTTCAAACAAAATTTTCTGATTAGTCCTGGTGTCATCCAAGAAAGTAACTGATACCACAACCTATTAGGGATGGGACGAGTCCAGCATTACAGAGATTCAACAAATCCAAGTAATAGGTCAAGGACTCAACTCGAATTCTCCGAGTCCGTGAGGTCACAATGTAAAAGTAGAAAAACACGTTTTCGACCATATTACAGCATCGCGCGCTCACAAACATACGTCGTAGCTCATATTTTTTGCCTAATGGTTCCGCAGATAGCTGTTGGATCAACTTAAAAATATATTTTTATTTTTCTTGGCGACCATAATACAAACGTAAACGTGGGTCAATGTGCGCCTTGGCTGTTAACTAGATTTCCAGCCCACCACCTTGCGTCAATTCTGGGCGGCTATTCAAAAATTCTCACATGTCAATATGAAAAATAAAAAGCTTTTAACTACAATGCTTCCCCATAATTCCAGACATTTCTAGCCTTAAATTTACTATGTGGCGTGCGCAAATGGTAGAGAGATGCCACTCGTCGTCAATACAATGATTGCAATTTAGTAGTTCATGTAAAAGTTCTAAAACGCTCCATGCTTCCATTGCTCCCTTTCATAGAAAGGATTGCACGTAATAAACTCGATTTAAAAGAGGTATCGATGAGATTCCCCATTGAGTTGATCCAGAGCATGCTTCATTTTTACGCGAATCAAAAACTCAAAAATATTGCGCTAACACATATTTTATTGTGTACCAAAAATGATAGATAGTTTGAAGGCGACTGGCGCAACATCATTGTTATAAGCGATCAATAGTTTTTAACTTGTGTTATATTATCCGCCTAGCGGATTAAGCGTTACACCGTGTTGGCATTGCTGGTTACACATCACAGGTTCTAATAAGTAATAAATTGTGTAGGCAATGCTCAACTAGAGAGTTCCAGTCCTAACAAAAAAAATTGCTCTTTTTATATTGTTAAAACAAATTCAGAGTAAAGGGAGTGAATGAAAACATACCCAATGCTCGCTGAAATCCGATGTGACTTGAATCTCCATTGGCTGACGGCGGTGATTCGGGAATTACAGTGATGTTCATTTTTTCTGGGGTGGCAGGAATTGTGCAATCGAACAAATCATCAACCATTACATCATCGTTTAAAGAATCAATTACATCCAGAGTACTTGGGATTGGAAGTGTTGTGTTTGAAAGAGCTGTGTCAGATGATGGTTTTAAAATCGTTTTTTTGGATGAATTTGACAAGTTTGTTTTGGATTCCCGTTTAACTGGAATTTGTTGGTGAAATTTTTCACAATTGTTTGTGGGTTTGATATTGGCTATAGTTTCAAGTCCTGAAATTTCATTTTCATTAATTTTGCGATTCGTTGTTCCATCTGAACCGTTATTTTCCATAATTTTTGAATAATTCATCTGAGATGGTGGTTTAGCTTTAGTTTTTTTTCTTACAGAAGTTCTATTAAACTTAACAAAACTCTCATTCTGGAAATCATCATTTGGACTTGAATCTATTTCATCGTTGTCATGATGAAGAATATTTTCTGTAGTCTTAGTCACAACTTTTTGCTTGGTAGGCTTCTTTTTCTTTTTTGTAGAAGATTTATCGATACTTCTATGCAGAGATACATCCATTGACTTAGGCTCAACTTTTTCAACTTGCAATGATTCATGAATTGAAGACAAGATGGATCTGTTTAAAATAGAATGACAATATGATATTTTCAAAAAATCACAATTTGATTTTACTTTCATACATCATGAAATAAGGGGTACTTTTTACTGCAGATAACAGTTTGAAATAAACTAAAAATATTTTGTGGGTGATCAATTATTAGTAGCCATCGCTGTGATGAACAGTGTTGGAGATTAAGTGAAGGCGAGTTGGAGTCGGGCGAGTTTAGAAACCGGTACCCAACAGTGGTAATTTGAGCAATTGAAAAATTTATTGTTGTGACGAAGATGCCATTGAACAACACTGAGTCAACATACCTTGCAGTGGAAGAAGATGTAATAGGGGGTGAACTGTTAACATTGACGGTTGGTAATGAAACATTAGAAGTACCTGACATCTGTCTCTGTACAAATGCTGTGATATTTGACATTGCATTGTCAAAAGATGTGTAAGGTATCATCTGTGAATTAACAAAAATCAATGACTTGTACCAAACTGCTGGTATACAGGGAACAAGCTAATTTCAAAAACAGAATTCTGAAGTAGAAGATTACTGCTGACAGCGGGCATGATGGCCTAGTTATTGAAGCACAGCCCTTTAGCTATGCTGGTTTGCCGAGTTGAAGATCTCAAGTTTAAATCCCACGGTCACCACATTTCCCAGGGTATCATAAATTGGGGAGGCAATGATAAAATATAGGTGGTAGGTACAGTGGTAGCTTGGTATCATAAAAAAACGTTGTAAAAAAAGATAAAAAATGGTAAAATGCCAAAGCAAGTAGTGATTATCATTTTTTCAGTATTATTAATAAATTCTTTTGATGCTGTTTCATGTCCACTTACCTTTTGCCTAACCCACTTTGACAGACCCTTGGAGTATTTTTTAGGATTTTTACAAAATCTATCATCAACAATGATGAGAGCACCCCAGTCTGTCTTGTGTCTGATACAACGACCGAGTGCTTGATTCATTGCCCTGTAATAAATGAGGCAAATTTATTCTGATCAACATCAGGTATCATGGTGTTGTCATCTTGGTATAATATTGTGAAGATCTTCGGTACACTTAGCGAATTGGCATAAATCCTGGTACAGCTGTCCAAAATATAGCAAGATGCTGAGATAAGATTTATTCAAATATCTACTTCTAATGGAGAAAAATTACACATTTATTAAACATGTTGTTAAATAAAGTAAATACAATTTTTTCTTTCCAAGATTAGAATGCCTTACCGCTAAATTCCTTACAGTATCAGCAGTTGGCGCATCAGTGGCCATTCGTAACTTGGTTCAGACATCACCTACTTTGATTTACGCGAGTGCTCATGATCTAACTTTAAGCAAATTTTCTTACAAAAAAATTTGTGCAAAAATGGACAGACAACCACCCACCTATCAATTCCAATTTACCAATTCTAAATGCTACGCAATGATCCAAATGTTGTCGACTAATATTACGAATATTCAAAAATGAGAATCTTAACGAAATGAGTTGCTATAGAGCAGCTTTTCCCCACCAAGATTCTTCTCTGACTTTTTAAAGTGAAAGCGAAATAAAGAGATGTCAAATTAACAAAGGGAGGAATATTTTGAAAAAAAGCTGAAACCATTACGATAGAGTTTCGCTACTCATTGTCTATGGAACCCACCTGAAAGCCTGTATTTCATACCACTGAGATCCAGCTAACAATCCCCGATGATTCTTGTGCATATCATTGTATTTTCTTTTCAATTCAACTTGTTTATCTTTTATACTTGGAAACGGAATACCAACTGTTATCACTGCTCTGGCATTATTGTCAGCAAAATCAAGTCCTAAAAAGGAAATTAATGAAGTTTGAATAAATCTGTATCCAGCAAATGATATATATGGAAAATATTGAACGTTTTACGAATGTTTAGATTGTTCTTCTGTTTTGACAACTCCCAACATTACTCAAAATATAATATGAGTTCTAATCAAAGCGTCACTTTCTATATTATATAATTCAGTCACAGTTGGATTAGGAGCTCTGCATGTATTATATTGTACATTTCAGAAAAAGAAGAAACTACCGGTATACTTCAGTGTCCAGGCTCACCGTCGAACAAAATTTATGATCAGTGGTTTACTATGTATAGATATAAACTAAGTAGGATTAGATAACATTTTCATAGTTGTCGGGGCAGGAGAGGAAAGCCAGTAGGAAGGTTTTACAAAAAAAATGTGAACAATAGTACTTCTAATATTTCTCAATGAAATATTTTATTTACCAGTCCTGTAAGGCTGTAGGTATGTAAGAAGAGCCGGACAGATGAAGAAAACTATTGGTCCGATAAAAATCAAAGAGGTGGCATCGACAAAACAATTTTTCATACCACGAGTGACATAATAAATTATGTAGTCTAGGCTAATGCTGACTCAAAGTTTTATGTTTAAGCTCCAATTTTTAGCTTGGATGAAACAAAGTTGGTAAAATCAAAATTTTTTCAAAATATAAAAGAAAGGAGAGATTAATTTTTGTTAATTCTGATCAAACTAAACGACTCAAACAACTATATATTCCCTTGTTCATACCTTCACTGACTTTTCCTCTACATACAGCAATCAACAGAGCACCACCAAACTGATTCTCTTCTTCCGATTTCTTCACAGCATCGTAGAATGATTGTAACAAGGAATCAAACTCATCTTTGCTGCTACTTCTCGGTTCACAAACAATCTGTTTGGTTTCTTCGATTCTTTCCCAGAGTCTAGTGGTCTGATTTAGTAAATGTTCAAATTGAAATAATCAAAATAATTCTCTACCTATCTATCAATCTAAATCAGGGGTTCCCAAGCTTTTTTCAGGACGACCCCAAAGACAACTTTCATGTGTCCAGTGCGACCCCAGGTCAATATATATATTTTTCATGAAACTTTAGAGCTTCTTTCACTGGACTTTTGAGTTTGGTCATGTGGTGGTATTAAGTAAAATAAGCCAAAACCCAACAGTGATGTCACAATAAACACCTACATTTTCAATAACAAAAGCATAGGTTGATGCCTATGGGCCTGATTTACATTAAGCCATGGTACAAACTGCTAAATTTAACATGGTTTGTCAAATCTTAGATGAGTTGTACATCTATCCTCTACCATACCTCAGCGACCCCACCGACCCCATGACCTGGTTGCGACCCTACCTATTTATCACTCCGACCCAATTTGGGGTCGCGACCCCTGGTTTGGGAATCCCTGATCTAAATGAAACTTCGAATTGTGCATGTGATATTGGCATTTTAGATCATAAAATCCTGGCCCGATGGTGGTTCTCATGCCTTCACTGTCTGTAGCCCATTTTCAAAGACTCTCAACATTTCTGACACTCTATTCTGCAATGAAATATTTTGTTTTGGTTTTAGTCGGTATTCATCAGGTATTTTATTCGGCATGTCACCAAACATCACAATAATGGAAACTACAATTTCAAGTTTAACTACCAGGTACTTGGTTAGTTAATACCTCTGTGGCCCCAAGTGGAGTCGAGTACCCCTTTAGGGGAACCCTGCCCTAGTCAGTCTATTAATTAAACTACAAGCAGCACTTTAAAGTGCAGGTAAAATTTGAGGAAACTGTGACGCCTAAAAAATTCTAGTTGAATATTCCATGTTGATAGATATTTCTAGTTTTCAAATATCTCTCTATACCTGCCAACGTTCTTGCAATTTTTTCAGCATGTTGTAACTCGAAACAAAACACAGAACTCCATGAGGAACAGCTCGACAGACAGAACATATAAGATTCCCAAGTTCGTCTTGAAATTCAAACTTATCTGTATTTTTATAAGTTGCTTCCAATTGTATTCCCTTTGGCCCTCTGCCAATAGATCCAACCCACACCTAAAAAAATAATAAAGAGGTTTAAACAGGTCTGTACAGTCCGAGAAAATTTACAATTCGGAGTTTGGTGAGAGTCTTGATTAAAAATTTTCCTCAAACTCGAGGTGAGAGCTGGCATAGATAAAATTTTATCAAAATGAATCTGGAACATTTTTTGAATAGCTCAGTGTTGAACTGTAGTAGTCAGGTCTAAATTTTCCTCGATTTGGTTCTGGCTAGAGGCGCAGTTCTTACCTTCATCAGGGCGGCTCCTGCACTTGCCTGGCTATATATCCTCTATTTATGAGATGAATCAACAAAATAAAAACACTATTCACAGTGTTAAGTCAGTCACCTCGACAAAAACTTTAAAACAGCTCAAAAATGAATACTAAAGTTATTCCAGGAATATGTGCGCCTGCCTACCAGACCACTCATTGCCATCAGACTAACCTGTGAATCTTTGATAACATGGTTTGCTTCCAGTTGAATTGGAAACGAGAGACCAAGTTCAGATGAGAAGGATGACATTGGAGATAAAGTACCGGATGTTAGAATGATTGAATGAGCTCCACTGAAGTCATTGAAGGCCTGAAGAAAATATAGCATTCTACTATATAGTACTAGAAACCAAGCAGGATAGGATTTTCATATTTCCAAAGGGGACATAAAATGGTTCAACCACATGGTGTACTGTCCCACTACCTCTCAGATATTTGTTTCAGTTGTCTATTTCAGGGGTGCACAACACAAATGAGGACATGTGCCAAATTTTTCAAATTAATCTTGTCGCGTGCCACGAACAATCGTTGGTATTGTAAATTAACTCCCGTAAAACAAACAAATTCCAATAATAATACATAATAACGAATATCTATTTATTGAAACAGTTTAATGTCCTGAAAAACTGCTGATTTTGATATAAACGTGATATTTTAATGTAGGCCTATATCATAAATAATTTATTTTTTAAAACCTTTCGTGTGCCACGTTTGAGCGTTTGGCGTGCCAAATTTGGCACGCGTGCCCTGTGTTGTGCACCCCTGGTCTATTTAATGTTGTCTATATTTAGCTGGTGGCGGATTCCTAGTGATAATCTGCTATGGTCAGAAATTTTGATGTGTGTTCTCCACAATCTGTGATCGACTATGAAAAATTTGAGACATATAGATTATCATTGAGTCACTATTTATCACTATTTTTAAACATCTTTGTAAGTTCTCTGCTGCCATTATGAGGCCCCTAGATTAAAAAAAAAACTAAATGAGAAAGGCAGACATCTTACCACTGCAGGATTAAGACACCAGAAATGTAGATTCGTAACAGAGTGTTTCTTCGATCTCTTATTCAAAGTTACCCATCCGTCTCTGGTTCGTTTAGGTGGGACTGGACCAAACACCATCTGTCTTATGATTGTGATTCTGTAATCATCGCAATATTTGTGTTCTTGTGTCATCAGGTATCTTGATTAAAAAAAAATTAGTGATAAAGAAGAAAATTGACAAAAATTATGTCGAGTATGGTGAACAGTGTCATCTAACAAGATAAAACCCAAGTCTCTGAGTGCAATGTGAAATACAATATTGATAGCAGTAATATTGTTAGAGGACTTCATGAATTGGTTCAATTGTTTGGGTTATACACCAGGTATAAGAAATTGAAGAAGGTATACCAGTTAGAGGTGTCTCAGGAATATAACTTGTGAAATTTGTATTATATGTTATTCAAACAGTGACCTATGTTAATTATTCTTGTCGTCGGAATCCCAGTGTTTCTTCTATTTTAGGTCTAGTTTTACAATGTATGACATCGTGCTGTTCTGTGAAACAGATCAATTCAGAATATTACGGGATGGATGTAGCAAAATTATAAAATACTGAACCTCCTACATATGAATACCCCTATTTGCGGTTATTCTTAACTGAGTAGATCCATCCTCAAGAGTATAAAATGAATGGGAGGAGTGAAGTGAATTAAAGAAAGTGTGTTAAGATTCACATAGCAAACAATTACCTCAAAACATTGAAGAGACCACCAAGAGTAGCCTGACTTGATGAATGAAGTATTTTAGCTGTTTCTATATCTTCCTCCCCAAGATCAGTTGCAACTGCAAAGTTACCCTGAAATTCAAATATGATAGGTTGAATATCCTGAAGCAGAGACTGCAAACCAGGTCGGGTAGGGAAGTAGTTAACCAGTTATTTGTTTCAAATTGACTTGATGGTGGAGGAGATCGTTACCAACCGGCAGTTACAGTACCACCCTACGATGACGACAAGGAGTCCAGCAATCCTCTCATAGTAGAGGTAATCAGAGGTGCCATAATGATGATGACATAATGATGGCATAATGTTTAACAGTGCGCCAATCGCCCAGCCGTGTATCTGAACTATCTGCATTTTTGCATACAAATTTCATAAAATTTAATACCAAAAGTTACTCAAGTCTGATACAAGGTTAGCCATCCCTGGCCTACAGCTTCGAATGGATCCTTTGTACAAAGCTTTTTTCTTTACTTTAGTGCTATGTATTACTTTTGCTTATAGAGGTACAAATATACCAAAATGTTAACAATATGTTATAATAAACACAACAGACTCAATGCTGTATTCAATTAAAACTTCATTCTCTGGATACTCCTACCTGATAAATAACAACTTTCGTTGGAATCTTACTTCAAGTAATGGTAGAGTATCTTGAGTGATTCCCCAATCATTCAAATGCCTGATAATATCTCTGCCGTACCAAACTTGAGTCGCTGTTTCATAATCTGAAGGACTGAGATTCCTGGCATGCTCTGTTATCCATTGACCTAACCTGTGTAGTAGAAGTTAGCAGTGAAGAAATTTTCAAAAGCATGCTAAAGTTGCTTGAGAATTCAAGTTTGAATGCTTAGATAGCGTTAAACAGGGCTGAAGGGCTGGAGACTAGCGATGGAGATATGTTTCGTTGGAGCTGAGTCAGACCTGGATCCAATCTTACCGCAAGATGAAGCTGGAGCCAAAGTTACCAGAAATTTTAGTAGCTCCAGCTCCTAACCATCTTATTATTATTTCAAATTTACAATTTTCTAAATTTATGAAATAATAAAATCTATCCTTTTCAGAATATAATGTTTTTTCCAATTTAATGTAGATGTCCATGATTGTACATTTCTTTCCATTGTTGTAAACTGCTTGTCTGAGGAAGTCTGATTTTGATCGGACAAAACGTTAGCATAAGGGCATAGAGGGAGGATAGGGAGTCACACAACCAAACTCAAAAATTAAAATAGGAGTTAAGTTAAATTTGTATATATAAAGATTTAAAGTTTAATTTAAAATTTGAAACCCTCAAATCATACTTTAGGCTGACAGAATTTTACCTTGTACAAAGAAGGTGCAATGGCCTATGATCATCAACTTTTATGCCTTCATTCATCAAACAATCTAAATCAGTTGTTGTGTTTGCTAATGCAGCCTCTGTCATTGTGAAACTCCCAGCTTCCCTTGCACTATCTTCTATATTGTGAGCTTCGTCCAAAATAATTATTTGATTTTTCAGATTTATCTGCATCTGGGGATGAAAATGTCAAAAAGAAAATCGGCATTTAGTTGACAAGGTCAAAATTTGTACTGAATTGAAGGCTGTCGCATGACAAAATGAAACTGAATGTCGTAAAAATATTGCACACAAAAGATCAGTAATCTAGAACAAAAGTTATGTTCTTTTCAGAATATGTTTTGAATGACCTGGGCTTTGTTTTTAGGGTCACTCTGTATGTGAAATCACAAGCAAGCATAGTGTTTTAATCCATGTATTCCATCCAAAAATACAAGTGCAGTTTTAAGTATTCTGTGGCGCCTGCAGCTGCCGCAAAACCATGGCCGCTACGGCCAAACCTATGGCGACTGACTTTTTAGCTGCCACAAACCAACCACGATCTGCCGTTACCGCGGCAGCAAATTGAAAAGCAATGGCAGGTAAAATTTTGCTGCCGTAACCACGACAGGTGGGCCGTAAAGACAGGGCTGTCCCTTATGGTGAAAAATATCGGGTAAGTTGGAACTTTTTTTCCTATGGTTACAGTTTTTATGGATTTGGGGTTAGGGTTAGGGTTTAAGTAGCTATAATTCCGCATGATCAATTGAAATCGGGTACATTAATTTGTGAATATACCGTTAATACTGATTACTGATTACTTAATAGTGCTATAAAACCATGGCAAGAGCTGCCGCGGTTCGCTCGTGGCAGGAGCTGCCATGAAGTGGTAAGAACTGCGCCTCCAAAAATAACAAAACATTAAAATTTTCGAAATGGGGGCCCTGATGGCAATCGTTTCGTTACAGTGCAGTGTGCAGTATCATAAAAATAACCCCTTGAAGATATAGTTAGCAAAAACATCAAGAGTTTATTTCCTTTTTGATCAAAAATCAAAAGTACACTGACCTGAGATCTTATCATTGGGTCAATCAAGTAGTTATAAGGACAAAAAATAATATTTGACGATGAAACAAGTTCTTTAGCACTGTAATAAGGACAAGCCTTAATAGTTTTTCCAAGTCCCACTAGATCCTCAAGGTCCCATGCAGCACCAAGTCCTGCACATCCCAACTGGTAATGACTTTTCATTCGGTGAACATTTTGATAAAATGCACATTTTGCTGTAATAATATATAATAGTTGAACAGAAAAAACAAGAAAATATACCGGTAGGTGGTTCATAGAAACAATATATAATAAAAAAAAATGATCAATCGGTTATCGCACGACTGTATAGGGTGGAAAAAATACAGACCCCACGACACTAAAACAGAACCAAGGTAATTTGGAACATATTCTAAATCATACACAAACAGAAGTCCAAGTGTTAAATGAATTTCCCTCATCTTTGTAGAGGAAATTAATGAATTAATTTACAAATTTACGGTTTGTTTTCTTTTGGGGTCACCCGGTATATTCAATCAAATATATATTCAACTTGGGATAGGATTTACATATTTATTCCGGGGGGAAGGAAAGCTGATAAGACAGCTTAATCATATGACAAACCACGGCCTCTCGACCGGTTACCTGTTCATGTCGGGTACAAGATTAGTTAGCCAGTTACTTGTTTTTCGGAGGCATGGACATGATAGTGGAGGAAGCCGTAACTGAGCAGCGGTTACGTAAACCAGTGGTCGGCAACCACCGGGCCGCGGCCCATCGCCGGTCCGCGAAAAGGTTACTGCCGGTCTGCAGAGAGGTGACACAAAAACGGACAAGGCCGTAATAGAACCTTCACAATCTCACCACAAACCCTACAACTAAAAAACAGCACCCAACAGTAAACCAGACAAACACAACACCAGGGGTCGGAAAAAATGCGGCCCGCGAGCTAATTTGTTACGGGCCTTGAACGACCCGACATTTAATAAATAAAACAAAAATTAATCCCAATATTAATATTGTCTCTACATGGATTTATGCGGTGACAAGTGCTGCTGTACGGCGCTTCTTATGTAACAAGTAGCGTCGGTTGTATGTCGTTCGAGTTAATTTTGATTTTTAAAATTTGAAAATGTCTGTAAAACAGAGCCACGCGGGTCGACCATTCCAAAGTGCTTGAACGGAAAAATAGTTTTCTTTCTTGCGCATTCCAAAACCAGTTTGCTCGATATGCCCAGTCAGCATCGCAGTTGTTAAGGGTTTCAATGTTAAACTCGTTACGAAAACAGTCGTCGAAAATTCGACCCCGACACAGATCATCTGTGCGACAGTGCAAACCACTGCATAACACTATTGAGCAACATGTCTGATTTCATTAACAATTGCCATGTCAGTATGTCGCAATAATGCTGGGTCAATTGTTTTCTCTACGCTCGTATTAGAATGTCTCTCATCAGTCTGACTAAGATCTCCCCAACAAAACATTGTTAACTTTCCCGAAATCTTAATGTGAGGCCTGGTTTTCAATATTGATTACTAATATGTTCAGGGCTGTGCTTGCTTGATTGCTTCCTGACAGCTAGCCTGGCTTGACTAAGAACAGACCAACGGGTGTAGAACTGAGCTTTTATTATCAGTAACAAAGAATATAATCTTAACTGCAGTAAACTACTGTTTTATCTGTAAATTACAGGTTAATAGTTAAAGCAGATTGTTCAGTGCACAAGGCTAGTTTAGTCCAAGAGTACCGGCAGACAGGAAGCTCATTGCCATGTACAGGTGGAGGGGTGCAAAGGTCAAGGCATGGTACAAGTGCCATCATGTTGTGTTACTGAAAGGATACATGTTGGAAAGGAAGATTGAAATGAAATTATGTGTTACTGTACATATGAAATAATATTAAAACACTGTACACAATATTAGCACAATAAAGCACTTTACAGTACACTGAGTCACACTGTATTTTAGGGTGATAGTGAATCTTTTGGGACATATCACTACTCCCCTCTTTTATACTCGTTTCAATAGTCATACATTTCTGTGTACCCTGGATTGTTGAAGTCAGCTAAGCGACTCAGTGCTCGTGGCACCGCAGGGTATGACTGCGGCCTGTGATCCACCTGGTCCACCAGTGTGTTCCGTCATTGGGTATCCAATGAAATGGGATTGCTGTCAGTCTGAGCCATATCATCCCATTGCCACCAGCTAGGAGGTTGTGTCTGGTGTTGAGCAGAAAGTCGTGAACGTTGTGGTGCGGAGAAATATGGCTTCACATCGTCGAAATGTCTTCGAAATCTTTTGCCATCAAACTGACGCTCTAGTGCCAGTCCATTACAGCCAATGTTGATGACTTTGAGAACATCTGGACCGAAGATTGGGTCGAATTTCTTAGCGTTATTGTTTCGCATCAGTACCATATCGCCATATCTGAACTGTGAAGGTGCTCTTTTGATAGAGCTGTTGATGGAACTTTGACGTTCCAGTTTCTGCTGTATGTCCAGAGATTCCGCATCTTGAACTTCTTGTGGAGTGAGTACTTTGCGGGGAAAATCTTGTTGGTAGCCACCTCTGAACATAAGGTTTCCTGGTGATTGCCCCGTGGCAATGTGAGGGGTAGATCGAAATCCTGTCAGAAAGTTGTTTAGGGCTTTGGTCTTGTCCCTGCCCTCAGCGTGTGCGATTTTCATTGCTTTACCCAGAGGTTTCATCAGTGTTTCCACCGGGTTAGCTTGAGGGTGATAAGGGTAGGATGTCTGATGAGTAATGCCACGTCTATCTGAAAATTCCTTGAACTCTCTGGAGTTGAATGGTGGTCCATTGTCAGTTCTATGTGTGTTAGGTTGCCCATAGTAGGTGTATGTTTCCTCTATAGCTGGTATGACATGACGTGCTGCTGTGGAATTCACAATTTTTGCATTTGGGAATCGCGTCTTCATGTCTTGTATTACCACCACATGTTTGTGATCTGGCATAGGGCCAAAAAGGTCTATGCTGACTTCTTCCCATGCTGATCTGGATGGAATGATTGACTTCAGTGGCTGTTTGGTTGTCTTATTAGTGAATTGTTGGCACATTTCACAATTTTTTACCTTGTTTTCTGCAAGCTTGTTTAAGCCTGGAATCCAGAAATGGCTGCGAATTCGTCGCTTGAGAATATTAATCCCTGGGTGGCCTCCTTGATGTGCTTTTTCAATGGCTTTTTCCCATAGTGTCTCTGGCAACACTATCTTGTCTTGCTTCATAATGAGTCCATCAACGAGTGTTAGCTGATCCTGGAATTTCCGGTACTCGTTAAAGCTCGATTTGTGCTCAGGAATCTGTCCTTTGACAATGTATTTTTTCAACTTCCGCAAAACTCTATCTTTGCTCGTCTCTTGCGCGATGGTTGACATAGATATTGTTTCGATGTAAGGCCCGTACTGAAGCCAGTATACAGTCCTTTCAAGCTCTCCAGCCTCTTTCTGCCACTCTTCGGGTGTTTCATGGAAGGGAGTTGAGTGTCGTGAGAGATAATCTGCTGGATTGTGCTTGCCTGGCTCCCATTGAACTTCGTACAGTATGTCTTGATGTCTCATTTTGATTCTGTCGGTTCTGATTGAGCCTTTGCGCGAATTGCTAAAAATGCTGACCAGTGGCTTATGGTCTGTGATGATTTTCACTGGTGGGCCTCCAGCGATATAGTTGCGGAATCGTCGCAAAGCAAAATCAACAGCTAGTGCTTCGAGATCGAGTTGAGGGTAGCGTTGTTCTTCCGGCTTAGTTGCACGGCTTGCAAACGCTACTGCTTTGGATTCCTGGATGCTTTTCCCTTGGGCGAGGATAGCTGAGATGCCAGATGTATGGGTATCCACGAACACGAAGGTTAAGGAATTTATGTCAAAATATCTTAGCTCTGTGTCTGCTTGCAAAGATTGTTTTAGAGCTTTGAATTCTTTGTTGCATTGTGATGACCACCTAAATTCTTTGTGTTTCTTTGTTAGGCTGCGCAGATGTGTGGTCTTGCTTGACAAGTGTGGAATGAAGTCACCAAATGATTGTACAAAGCACAAGAAGGACATGACTTCATCTTTTGACTGGGGTTTTGTTGCTTTTTTAAGTGACTCCACTTTGACTGGGTCTGGCCGAACCCCATTTTTTGTAACGATCATGCCCCAGAACGGGATTTCTGGTTTGCGAAAAATGCATTTGTCCGGGTTGAGTGTCATGCCAACTTGATGTATTTTATTGAGCGCTTCGTGCAAGGATTTGTCGTGCTCTTTTTTATCTTTGCCTGCCACTATAACATCGTCATGAATGATATGTACACCCTTGATGTTAGCGAAGACTGGGATCAGCGCTTTAGTTAATTCGCCTGATGCCGGTTTAGCTCCCATTGTTAGTTTTCTGTATCGCATCAGACGCTGTCCAGCATGGAATACTGTTGCAATGCGTGAACTCTCATCTAGGAGAAGTTGGTGGAAGGCTGATTTGAAGTCTAGTTTGCTGAAAACTGCACACCCAGACAGCTTGGCTTTGATGTCTTCCACCCGCGGAATTGGGATGTTTGTCGCTTTGATTGCTTTGTTTACAGCTCTAAGATCTATGGTTACTCTGATATTACCATTGTCTTTTGGTGTGAGCACCGGGTTTGAGACCCAAGGTGCTGGACCGCTGTGCTCTTCGATGATTCCTTGTTCTTCCATTTGTACAATAGCCTGTTGAAATCTCTCCCGGAGATGAAATGGAATTGGACGCGCTGCCTGAGCAACAGGAGGTATTTTATTGTTCATATAGAAATGCACTTCATGATCGATCAGTGTTCCCACACCCATGAAGACCTCTGGGTATTTTGCAAAAATGTCTGATTCAGATGAATGGAGCTTTCTTACAGCTCGTAATTTGCCTGAACATACCTTTGTGCAGTTGTTGAATTTGATGATTCCAAGTTCTTCACAAAGCTGGCCACTGAGTAGTGTTTCTGAATCACCTGGGACTATGTAAAATCGAGCTGTTGTCGCTGCGTTTTTGAACATGATACTACCTTCATAATATCCAGCACATCTGATTGGCTTGGAGCCATACGGTCTGAGCTTTATCTTTGTTTAGCACAGAGGCAGTTTCAGTTTGGATGCAGAAGTCTCTGACATCACATTGATGTCTGCTCCCGTGTCCGCGAAACCTTTGATGCGTCTCTCGGCTACAATTATCTCCACTCTGTATCGAGGTTTTGTTATGTTGCGAATAGTAGATCCTGTTTCGTGCGGATTGGCTGGAGTGAAGGCAGGCTTCTTCGAACGGCTGTTCTTTGATACTCCCTTCTTACATTGGACTCTATGTATGCGTCTCATTCTGCGCACTCCTTCTTTGGAGCTGGGTGGACTGCTTTCTTCCTCTGTATCATTCTCGGAGGAGCTGTCAGTTTCCGAATGTGGCTTTGAGGATCTAGTTCTTGGCTCCACCCTGTGTGCTCTTGCTGCTGGTTTCCCTTTACATATTTTTGATCCTTTGAAGTGGCCTTTTCTACCACAAGCAAAGCAGTTTGAATGGCGTGCCTGACATGTTTTTCCACCCTGACATGTCTTCGAAGAACATGTGGTGCACTGGGAAAGAGGATATTTTGGCCAGGAATCAGCTTTGGATTTCTTTGTTTTACGGGAGTATTTCCCTGGTCTCATCCTGGATATGCTTGTGAAGTCTTCCTCAGTTGTCGAGTTTTCCAGGAGGCGTTGTGCTGTGTGGGATGCAGCCTCTATCTTGCGCCCATTTTCTATCAGATCCTTAAGCCCCCACTGATTTTTTAAAGCATTCCTTCTAATGTCATCATGTCTCGTTCCAACTATAATTTGGTCGCGTACCATGATATCTGGGATGTCGCAGCCTTCATTGCTGCAGCTGAATTTGCAAGATCGAGCTTCATGCTGCAAACGATGGACAAAGTTATTGAAGCTCTCGTCCTGATCTTGATTTAAGCGATGAAACTCATGATTGGCCAAGGTATAGTTGCGAGTGGGCTCATATCTGGCCTTCATTCTCGCAATGAGGTTTGTAAATGTGAGAAGTGAACGATCAGTCTCTGCGACAGTGTCTTCAAAGTCTTTTTGAAAGTTGCGAGATGCGAATCGGCCAAGAAATATTTTTTCTTTTGTTGATCTGGACCCATGCATTTGTGTCCTCCGTGCCTTGAGGCGGATCCCTCGCAATAGCTTCATATTCGTAATGAAACTGGTTGACAAAGTCACAGAATGCGTCATGCACATTCGTGGTGTGCATCTCTGGGTCAAACTTTCCGATTGACCTGGATGGTGATTCAAATTGTTCAGTAGCCATTGTTCCAATTCAAAACTACAGTCAGGATTATCTGTTGTGATGTCTGAGATGGGTTACTATAGTGTCTGTTCTTCCGTTTCACCTCGTCGCCATTAATATGTTCAGGGCTGTGCTTGCTTGATTGCTTCCTGACAGATAGCCTGGCTTGACTAAGAACAGACCAACGGGTGTAGAACTGAGCTTTTATTATCAGTAACAAAGAATATAATCCTAACTGCAGTAAACTACTGTTTTATCTGTAAATTACAGGTTAATAGTTAAAGCAGATTGTTCAGTGCACAAGGCTAGTTTAGTCCAAGAGTACCGGCAGACAGGAAGCTCATTGCCATGTACAGGTGGAGGGGTGCAAAGGTCAAGGCATGGTACAAGTGCCATCATGTTGTGTTACTGAAAGGATACATGTTGGAAAGGAAGATTGAAATGAAATTATGTGTTACTGTACATATGAAATAATATTAAAACACTGTACACAATATTAGCACAATAAAGCACTTTACAGTACACTGAGTCACACTGTATTTTAGGGTGATAGTGAATCTTTTGGGACATATCAATTACTACAAAAAAGAAATAGGCTGGAAGTAAGAAACACGTTACGTGTGTCAATGTCGACCATATCTCGAATATGGGAACAGTTAATGGCCATCAAACAAATACAGACATCACATTAAACAGCATCACCGTCATTTTTAGTATATTGTCGACATAAATTTCCTGTTGCGTATAATTTATTGCATAGGCTTAGTTCGTTTGTATAAAGGTGGTCCGCCAAAAGTTTGGTCAAGCTTTACCGGTTCGTAACTTGAAAAAGGTTGCCGACCACTGACGTAAACCACCCTGCGGATGCGGGAAGTCCAGCAATCCTCTCGCACATAACCATCCCCGCATAGGATTCAAACCTGCGAACCCACGCAGGGTAATCAGAGGTGCAGGGGGGAGCATATTTCTAACATTTGGTGTAATTAGGCTTCTCATTTTTTACTGTGAATTGCGGTTCAATGACAAAACGAATTGACATACCTCCCAGAGTATGCGTTCCCATTCTCAGGTCTCTGCATTCTTCATTTTTATTCGATGATTTCATAACTGCAGGATGGATACAAGAATGCTGACGACTTGATAATATAGTCATGTTTGTAGAGCTTAAATAAATAAATAATATGTCAGGTATCTGAAGATCTAAAGTCTAGATGGGTATTCTCACAATTTTCTAAAGGATTTTTAGCCAAATACCAATAGTTTAATACAGTGGTTCTCAAGCGATGGGGCCCGTCACACAAGGGGGCGTATACAATTTTTCGAGGGGGGGGTGGATCTGATTAAAAATAAAAATATTTGTTAGATTTGTCCGCTTTATTTTGAAAATTTATGTTCCATCCATGTATTTTTAAATTGTTTTTCGAATGAAGTTTACTTTCCCCTAATTATCTGTTATTTGTAGCTTACTGTTAGCTAGTTATTTTTTAGGTGGGGTACGAGACTTTACAAATTCTAAGAAGGGGGAAGGGACGCTGCTTAAAAAGTTTGAGAACCTCTGGTCTATTAGATCTAAAACATAAAACTAAGTATCCTAATTAAAAAAAAGGCTCATGCGGATATACATAAAGTGTATGAGTTTTCTCCACATATATTTGTGGAGAATAGAGATAACAGTTTCAACGCATGAGTGGATTAATCAGCCAGATAAACGATGTGTTCAGATAACAGAATGTACACGAAGTATGAGAATAGATGACCACATAAAATATCCATATGCACAACTTTACATGGTAAACAAAAGTGTAACTAACAGTGGTGACTGGTGATTGACATAATTTGCAACAATTGGAAGTTCAGCAATTTTGCTGAGAAATCAGCATCACTAAAGAATCTTTAACCAATCATGTATTTTGGGTTTTAGTTTAAAATTCATTATCCAGATTTTAATATTCTGGAAATTTTTGTTCGGTGAATCGAGGATTTGATAAGAAATAGTATAGGATAGGATTTACTAATTTATCCTGGGGAAGAGGAAAGCCGATAAGATGTCTTCACCATATGGCGAACCACGACTTCTCGCCCGATTATCTTTCCATGTCAGGTATGGGATTAGTTAGTTATTTGTTTTCGGAAGCATGAACTTGAAGGTGGAGGAAGCCGTAACTGACCAGCAGTTACGTGAACCCCCCTACGGCGGCGAGGAGTCCAACAGTCCTCTCGCACATAATCATCCCCGCATTGGATTCAAACCTGCGAACCCACACAGAGTAATCAGAGTTGCGGTGGCGAGTGTATTCCTAACGTTTAGCCCGATGAGCCACACCGTCACGCACAAGTATAGTATGCTTTAAACTGGAAGTGAAATAGAAACTATTCTCACTCATAAGATGTTCTTCCCAATTCTTTTGTAATTTGAGCAATTTGTTTATGTGTTCTTGTACCAAACCATATCTTAGGTACTCGAGGTTTTTTAAACTCTGTGTCGTCGATTTCTTTTTCTTCTGATTGACAGCATTTGCTTTTTTCCTTCAATTCCCTGCAGGCAGGACAAAGAATAGTCTTCGCCTTTGCTGTAAAAAAATTTATGCAAATCGTCAATGAATATTCAACGAAATTGCGTTTAAATTAGAGGAAGAGCAACCTGGAATATTTTTCAAATGGTTTATATGACTCTCGCTCTGAATAAGAATCTGTATAAGCGGTCATAGATAAGTAAGGAACTACTATAGCTTGGAGGAGACAAAATCATTCCGGTTTTCTTTAGCATTGCCAATTTTCCTATACCACTGGTTAAGTATTGTACACAGGATTAACACAGTTATATATCTAATTACCGAAAATTTGAAATAGATTGGGATATTAGCACAGATTTCTCAACAACAACGACAATTTAGCAAAAGGTCCACTTTGTGTCCAGAAAAATTTAAAATATAATATTAAATGAATATTATTATGTTTTGCATAATTTTTATCTATGATATATTAGGAAACACATGACACGATAAAAGTCAAGATGATATAGAAATTTTTATAAAAATTTTCGATAATAAATTCTCCTCACATTTAGCTTTAACTTTTTTTTTAAAATCATCATCACAGTCATCATCTTCAGGTGTGCAGAGATCTATGACGTCACTACCGGTCGTTGCATTGAAATAATTACTACTAGATGTGCCGACAGATGACTCTGGTTTGCTTTTACCCTGATATCATGAGAAAGAATAGAAGAATGTGAAATTCCTTTCTCCTCCATAAATGCTTTCATTAATCTTGGTTAGCTACTGTTAAGGAAGTTTGGATAAAAGCATAATGCGGTAATGAGATCATACCAGTGTTGGGAGGAATCGAGTCATTGTCTCGAATTTAGGTAAACTCTAGTCCGAACCGAGTCATCTACATAAAATGACTTAGACTCGCACTTAGACTCACTGACTTACCGTCAGTTGACTTAGCTCAGTGATCGACTTGCCTCAAGTGACCCACATCTCGACGTATAGGACTTCTTCCGAACACTGAATTGCACTACAATTAGAGATATTTTACACAACACAATTCCCTTACATTCAATTCATCACATGTACAAATAGGATTCTGTTTTTCAACATCTGAAGTTAATTTGGAAAGGAATTCGTTCTCTGATTTCTCGTATTGTGTCTGAAATGAGGAAAAGCATTTGTTTTAGAAAACAAAAAATAATTAAGATAAATATCTTCACAATACTTCTACATCAACAAACAGCTTAAAACTATAACCTCAGAAAAATTAGCATGCAGGATGAAACACAGAATTATAGATAAATGTGCAAATTGGCTTGATGATTTTTGCATTGTGCAAGTGATTAACTGGTTAACTATTCTATGCCAGACAAGAACTTGCAACCGGACAGACGCTGTGGTTCATCTTATGATTAAACCTGTAAACCCTGTCTCAAAGTTTTCCTACCGTCCCCCGAATGTATATGGAAAACTTAGTTTAGGTTTAGCACATTTCTGCAATTAGACGGAATACAAAGCCTACATTCTGACATTTTTCGTAAAAACAATAAAACTCATGGATAGACAACAAACTAGCCTTGACTCAAGTCAAGGCAACTTTCTAATTTCGGAATTTATATATAAACAATAGGGGGATAAGTAGTTAAGTCTCGCGGAAATCAAATCAATACGGGGAAGTGTTTGAATTGCCGGAAAAAGTTAATTAAAATGAAACAGTACTTCAATACCTGCTGCCAAGCAAGAGCCGAACACAATAATGCTAAACTTTTTCCACTTCCAGTTGGACTTTCCAAAAGACAATGTTGACGTTTTTCTAGTCCTTTTATTATCATACTCATCATAGAAAGTTGTGAAGGATATGGCTGTGCTGGAAATTTAACAGTAATGCCTCCGATTTTGAGTGACACAGCAGACGTTGCCGAAAACTTTGTATCCTCCATAGTAAAATAATTGTTGTAATATGAAAACTAAAGTCGGAAAGTCGTCAATTACCGGTACTGCAATATATACATATTATTGAGTATGTCTAGTGACGGCGACAGACACTGTAATCATACAGAAGAGAGGTCAGAAGAAGGGCTTCAAATTCGTAGGCTATATATTAGGGATAAGATTTAAATATTTATCTCAGGGAGAGGAAAACCAATAAGACGGCTTAACCATATGGCGAAACACGGCCTCTCGTCCGGTTACCATTCCATGTCAGGTACGGTACCGGTGTGAGGGATTACAGGATTAGGTAATTATATGTTTTCGGAAGCATAGACTTGATATTAAATCAATGTATTCAAGAAAATTGCACAATATTCAATTCTTATTTGTCGATTGTCATATTGGAAGAAGTAATATCAGTATGTTAGAGGCAGGCAAATTATATTTAACTCCATTTTGACGTCTTTGGCTCGGTGACTAAGCAGCTGTATCAAAACAGATTGGTTTGATTTCAGTGCTAATTTTGCTGCTGTTTGAGTTTGGCCTAATCAAAGTGTCTATAAACACTTTAGGCATAACCACTTGTGCGATATTCAATAAACGTAACAATATTGTCCAAAATTAAATGACGAATGGATGGGAGTAATACAGGTGAGTGGTGCGGCACTAGCCCTGTGCAAACACAAGACTGCAAGAAGCCGATATATCGATAGCTACAAATTAGGGAACTAAAATCCAAACAGCGCCCTCTGCTTTTCAGCGGATTATCTTTCCCGCGGGAGCGGGATGTGTCGAGTCATTCCTGCACCCGAGAAGATGATTGGGGACAGTCATTCTGTTTGTCAGTTGTACCATTGATTGTCTTGTTATGTAATTTATAATAACGTCATATAGCAAATAATAATATCAAAATCGTTGTCCGAGAACTAATTAAAATCTGGGTTTCAAATAATATTGCTAAGGTGCACATAAATTGTGTTGAACAAACACGATTGTTACGAAAGGCTAATTGAGAGGCCCAGTAGTGTTTTGCATCGTGCGTAGCGTCAGGAATACGCTTGCCAGCGCAACTCTAATTACCTTGCGTGAGTTCGCAAGTTCGAATTACCGTGTTTCCGTGAAAATAAGACCTAGCCTGAATTTTTATAATGCTTCTAATATAAGCCCTCCCCTTAAAATAAAACCTAGTTAATAGCGCGAATTTTTTTTTTACCTAGTTGATAGCAAGAAATCTGTCCCACACGTTTTGAATGATTAACTAAAACGTGTGAAACAGGAAAACGTGTCATTTAAGTAAATGGATATCGGTTTTCATTTTTGAAAATCTTGTAATCTCTATTATGTAATTTTGTTTTTGATAAATGAAAATAAAAGACATCCCTTCGAAAATAAGCCCTCGTGTTATTTTTCAAAAAAAAAATAATTTGAAATAAGACACTGTCTTATTTTCGGGGAAACACGGTATGTGCGAGAGGACTGCTGAACTCCTCGCCGCCAAGGTGGTCACTCAACCCGTCGGTTACGACCTCCGCCACCACGTCCATGCACTTGAAGGTATATAACTGGCTGACTAATCCCATACCCGACATGAACTGGTAACCGGACGCGAGGCCTTGTTTCTCCGTATGATTGAGCCATCTTATCGGTTTTCCGGTACTCCTGAAGTATGCGCACCAAGATATCGCACAACCTGAATCTTAATCTGGTACACCACCTGAGTTCAGGTTGTGCGCCATCTTGGTGCGCAGATTTCAAGAGGTCCTGTTTTCCTCTCCCCTGGATAAATATGTAAATCCTAAGCAATTTAAAATTGAATGTCGAGGTGTAGGCCCCGCTCGTGTAAAGTCGTAACTTTAATTCACATGGATTTTTAAGATAAACGTATTTTTCAGCATTGAACAGCGTATCTTTCAGAACATTCAACTTATATTATTGTTAAATATATTTTATAACTGTAATTAAGGCTAGACGAATAAAAAATCCAACTGCTGTTCAAAATGATCTAGAACAGTGCTCTTCAACCTTTTTGCTATTGCGGAACCCCTGATATTATTTTTCGTTTTTTATGGAACCCCAAATAACAAATATTAAAATAAAACACGAAATACTCGTAACACGAAATATTTGTAATTCAAATATTTCCACCTCAACAACGAAACAGAAAGAAGATAACAAGCGCGAAATTCAATGACTAGGTTGTTCTTGCATTTCCGTTGCAATCTTCTGGCTCCACTGCTCTCTATGCAATTCTCATACTCATGTCTACACTCTAAACTTCTTTTTTGTTTTTTAATAGTTGTTACAGCAGAAAATGCTGATTTACACAAATAGGTATTGGGAAATTAAAGTTTTAATGCTTCTTTTGCAATTGATGTACCCTCTTTGTGAAGAGTAATCCAAAAATATTCCTTCCCGTGTTTTTCGAAGGTTTCCTCCGCATTTATAATGTTACGGATATCTAGGAGTCCTTCTTGCTGTTGCGCACTTAGAAATTCATCCAAAAACGTAAAAAAAGAATAATCATTTTTTGCAACTTTACTGGCCCAGCAGTCATTTTTAGCAGTCAACTTTTACGCGGAACCCCTAAAGAACTCTATAACCTCACGGAACCCCACTGCATGTGTTGCGGAACCCTAGGGTTCCGCGAACCCCTGTTGAAGAGCACTGATCTAGAACAAATAAAGATTTTCTGACGCTACCGCTAATTTCCAAACGCCGCGATACAAAAGATTTGAAGAAACTTTTGCAAAGTTTTGCACATCAATTGTCTTCAAATTGTATTTATGCCTATTGACGTTCGAGTGTTGTAAAAAAAATTAAATTTACGATAATATGGGTAAGAATTAGCAACAACTGGATCAAAATGATTGTTTCGGTGTGAATATGCACTGATTGGTTATTCTGATTATCAATTATCAATAGTGGAACATTTGAATATCAAGTCATCCTTGACCAAATAGTCGCGATAGTGTTTTTCCGATAAAAAATGGTGTAACAATTAAATATGATTAATTCAATTATTTCGATTAAATTAATTGAATGATATTCTAAAATGTGATATAACAAACAGTATATATGACATAATTTTCACGTTTTCGATAAAAGTGAAGAGTTCTTTTATTTTTTTTTTGTTCACAGAGCTTATATGTACAAATTATCAGACCATTTAAACAGAGTTTTTGTACATGGCATGTAGGCTGTATGTGTGTCAGTTGAATAGTTGGATTACTTTTATGTCATAATCCAGATTGGAAAGTGAAACCAGATATTCCGTCGAAATTTCATTCGACTTTGTGTAAGATTAATATAATATCTACGTGCAATTATTTACTTTTATGCACTTCCTTTAAAAATAACGCTGGTACATTTTCCAGGGCGCTCCCGTAGTATGTGAACCAAAGTGGCGGACACCGTAACGTAGTACCTGTACCAGGTTAGGGTTAGGCCATAAATTTATTCTGATTTTCCTTTTTTAATTCTATTACGAGTTCGGGGACTAGCCAAGTAACCCCCGTGGTATTTGTACCTGAAATTATGCTCTAACCCTAACCTGAAACACATACTATGTTCCGGTGTCCGCGATCTTGGTTCAAATACTACGGGAGTACCCTTTCGTTTAAAAATAACACTGATACATTTGCCAGTAACCCTGCTCTCCACCCCGCTTCTCCATAATGCAAGGGGGGAATACGGTATTAATAAAAATGAATACGAATGGCATTTAACCTAAATAAAGAATTCAATTAAATCGATCCAGCTCCACAAAAAAACAAGTTGTAATGGAACAAATTAATGCCAATGGCGCAGTACAGCGGATATTACAATTTAAATAAATATATATGTGTTGGGTCAACACCACCACAGCCAACCCGCTGTGCAAATGACACACAAAATTAAAATTGCTGCGAATGGCAAATCGGCTATTGGTTTTAAATATTAATTAGATTTTAGTTTTAGTTAGTGTTACAATAACTACAAAATTTATAAGACTCACCTTGGATTTTACGCACGAGGTGCGGAAAAAGACCACAAGCGTGCGTTTCCATTGCCAAGCAGGTGAAGAAAGAGATATAGCACTTTTGTGTATCATGTTCTAATTTCATTTGAAGTTTTGTCGACTCCATTGCATTTCCATTCTGTGGGATTGTCTCGTGTATTGGTATTGGTATTGGCCGCGTCTTCGTACGGTGTCCGAGTTCAAAAATAAACAGTCTTATATATGGAACCGACATATTATGCCTCACGTGATTTTGTTACCAAGAAACCCATTGTGGTGCAATTTTTCCTTGCGATGACATTTTTTCAAATCGGAATTTCGTTTTAAAGGTGGCATTTGTGACATAACAAGATAATTCCCTGATAAGCGCGAGCTCGGGTAATAAAATAACTTTCATCATTTTCAGATTTATTCCATTTCGTGCATAATATCTTTGACGACTTGTGATATTAGGCATACATACCTGATTTTTGTGAATAACAGTGCTTCCCAACCTTTGAAGGTATATTCGTCCCTTCGCATGATTTTGAACCCCTACCCCCACACTACGCATTATACCTTCGTCTTGAGGTTACGTCGTCTTATAGATTCACCTGGACTAGATATGAAACATACTTTTTTACATTGTGTGTTCCATTTTAGAATGTTTCAGTTGCATAATGTACCTGCGTAGCCAGCCATACTTTGACGAAAATATTGACGCCAAAAGTTGAGCCTGAAATTCTGCATCCTGGACGAAGTGGGTCTACGTGGAGAAGGAGACGAAGTGGGTCTCCTTTAATTGTTAAATATGGGAATTTCTTCAATTCTAGGATAGACGTGGACGAAGAATCAATTGCAGGTAAATACTTAAAATTCAATCGAACCCAGGTAGTGGAGGTAAATAGTGTAAATCATAAATTGTTCAACAAAAATAAATCGATTGATACTGTTGGTACTATTACATATAATATTACATAGATCGGTACTCTTACGTATGTGGTTTGATATTCTACTGCTCTCAAATAAAAAAACAACGTAATACTTCGATTTCTAATATTCAAAAGATATTTCACAAGCCGAAAACGTTCTTTGGTGCAATGAAGAAACCCATGAATATACAAAGCCCGCTAGATCTAACAACTATTGATTGAAAGTATGAACCAAAGATTCCCGGAATAAGTTCCTCCTTATTCTATAGTTCTCATTTCATTTACAATATAATTATATTTTTACATTACAGTTGGGAATCCACAGATTATTGGATGAGAACATTTGTAATCGCATTGAATGTGGAGAGAATTCTGAAGAAAAAGTTTTATAACATGATTCTAATTTTTCATTGTATTTATTGTAAATAAATGGAAATACGCGACAACGCAAGAAAATATTTGAAAATTATGTGTTGCCAATTCTCATTCTGAACATACTCTATAGTTAAATTTACACTTGTATGAATTTATTGTGTCAAGTCGTTAGCATTCCTGGCAATCCTTTGGAGATCAATATATTAAATTTTACGATATATAAGAATAGAGTTTTTTGTCGTCGAAACGAAACATGTAATTTCTGGTAGGCGTTGCAGATTTATATGGTGTGCACAGTAAACCTTAGTTAGTAAGGCATAGTATTGAGTCTGTATATATGTTTTTTTTTTAATCACGTCAAGACATTTTCATTTGATGCAGCAATGATTCCCGTCTTGATCGTAGCTTTATTTGTATTAATCCTTCCGATTACGAACACGAAACTGAACCAAATTGAAGCATCTTTAGTATGAGTTAAATCTAACGCGATTTTAAAGCTTTGATCATAACATATACCGCGAACCTGTTGGTTATTCCACACAACTCTAATTAAACTTAGATTTCAGCGATTCTTGTGAACTCGTCGACAAAATATTCATGCATTTCCACACAAGAAAGAATCTTCACGAGAAATGTAGGTCCCACCTCCGAGACATTTACTTATTGAGTCAGCATTGAATTGTTCTCATTAGTCATTTCGACGCGAACCAACGAACCACGCCTCAATTAAATTGGTGAAAATGCGACTCAAGTTAAATAAGTCGTATGTGATGGTAATTGTTATGCTCGTATTCCGGGCTACTCTGCAATTTGTTTTGTATTTTTCGCATTATGTATAAAAGAAGGAACAAAACTGAAATGACCCCAATGATAATGGCTATTGATCATTAACACAATGGAGTTACATCAAATCAACCTGATGACCTATTCCGAAGTTTTTATAAAATTTCTAAATTTAACAAATGCGTTACTAAATATAGCGTAAGAAATACACTTGGCATCTATTTACCAAAGTGGAAACGTCAATATAAACGTGATATTAGTGTCAGAAGATGTCAACCCGCATTGTATTCTCGAAATATCAAAGTCACTCTATGCTCTGAATAGTCTACTATATGTATCAACAATACTTAGCCTACACATCAGGTCGACAATATTCTACATGTGACACTGAAAAATACATACTTTAGTGGAAAAGTAAGCAGATGTTCGAAGTGATGATTCAAATACATCTTGCCAAGAAGAAATTAGATTATGTATATTGAATTGTATTTTTATGAGCCATTTGTCTCGGCATGCATAAAAACAGTTGAATCTGTTTTTTACTACCGAAAGACTTAAAAGCACTATTGACCATAATTTACTTCGTTTCACAACGCATTTATAAAACAGTGGCGAGTAGTTAATAGTTCTTATAAGCATATAAATGTTCAAAGCCCAGACAGAATTACCAATAAAAGATAAGGTAGAGAAGGAAAACTGTTGTATTCTTAGGCGTTTGTGTCCATACATCAGAAAGTTGAGGATGTCAGGCGCTAAATTGACTTGGTAGACTTTTTTTTGTACTTCCAAAGTATGTGAACCGGATGGCGGACAATGGTACGTAGTGTGTGTACCAGGTTAGGTTAGGCCATAATTTCAGGTTCAAATACTACAGGAGTCACTTGGCTAGTCCCCAAACTCGTAATAGAACTCAAAATTGAATAAAATTATGGCCTAACCTTAACCTGGTACAAATACTACATTCCGGTGTCCTCCACCTCGGTTCACATACTCCGGGCGTATCGATTTTTTTGATGAAATTAAATGTAAACCGGGGAATCATGTCATCCCTCGGTCGTCAATTGTTTCGATCCAAGTTATACCGTTCATTGGTAATGATAGAAAAATTGTTGTTGATGCCAAACCATTATTCAACAAAGAAGCATTGGACAACTTTGTATTACATATTGAAATGTATTTTTTAAATTATATTATTTCCAGCATCGTTGATGCAAACCATTTTTGAACAAATTCAGAGTTTTTTTCGTAAAAATATTTGAACTTCCACAAGAAGAAATATGATATTAGCAAAGTTTGCTGGAAGATCATCGATTCTCTTGACATATGTTTTACTATGCATTGGATTATCATCGTGTGCACCTCCCGGTAAATATTACTTTCATTGTTTTTCCAATCAAAAATATTCAGTTATCCAGTTAGGAAAGTGTGTCAGATTAATATTGCTTGCAATTCATCAGATAAATTAACTTGACATTTATCTCAATGCTATTTTCGATATTATCACATAAAACTTAGATATTCGCGTTACTTCTCTCCAATCATTAGAACCAGAATAGAAAAATCGGTGCTCCTGAAGTATGCGTATCAAGATGGCGCACTACCTGAACATTGTATGTGTACCAGGTTAAGGTTCAGTTTGTGCGTCATCTTGGTACACATACTTCCGGAACGCCGAAAAATCAATAATTGAGACTCTTCTTCACTCTTCTACAAAAATATTTCTAATCTCTACTTTATTCTTCTATGTCGAATTGTCTACTTGTCATGGCAAAAATCAGTCGTAAATTATTGTATTTCATATTTTATGGAATTTCGCTATTGAAGATATGGCACACACATATAGAACAAGCTGAAGTCCTGAATAAACGATGTGATTTTACAAAATGATGACGTTTACGGTTTAAAATTGGTTACCGAGCAATCCGATTCTGTTTTTTGATTTTATGAATAACTTATTTATTATTGAAAGGCTTTTGGCCAGTGTTTTATAACAACCGTCACTTATTCCAGTAGGATTATTGAGAGCATGGGCGCGCTGTTTATTTAATCCAATGTTTTATACATCAAGAGAGATGATGTACAAGAACCAGTGATACCAATATTGGTATGCTAACGTACCAACCACAAGCCAACTGGTTTTTGAATCCATGCTTTGTATTCCATAATTCACTTGTTTAGCCCTGTGCCATTGAGTTGTTGGTGAAAATTGTCCATAAATGGTCTGAAGTCGGAAAAAATAATCGAATGACATCGTTAAAAGTTGCATTTATTGTATTTAATAACAATTAATTAAAAAACCGATCGCACGCAACCTTTGCTGTAATAATATAATCCAATTCAACTCAAGGCTGTAAATGTTTAAAGTCAATATGGGCGTGAATCCAAAATCCTATGAAATATAGAAATAAATTTTATTGCGATCAACACTATTCATGAAACCCAGCACACGACGATGAGGAATTTGAGGATTGTGAAGATTTTATAAGAACTAATAAATGGAAGTAATAGTAATGGCTAATAAAGTGAAGTGAGAGTAAAAACGTATAAATCACACGACAGGATGTTTGCTTGAGCGTCGAAATAAGTTTTAGAAAAAAGGCGTCAAACACGTATTATATCTTGGGTAAATGAAAATTTCTATTGTTTGGAATAGTCTGTCACAAATCACTAAAATAATTTTCAAGCTAAGATTATTGATATTCAATGTACGAATTTTAAATATTTCAGGAGAAATAGATCCTCCAGTTGTAACAAACATTAAAGAAACTACTTTCGATGTCAATTTTTCAAGTCTCACAGGCGTCGTTGCATATTATGTCACTGTGGCGCCACGGCATGCTACATTTGCTCCACAAACTGTAACCGCAAACACGAGCGGGTCTGTTTTAGTGGAGGTTAGTTTTTGTGATTTTTTCCAAAAATTCCATTCATTATTTACTTACATGCATTTAATACTTTTACGTGATATAAAATCATCATTCAAAAGCTTTGGCTGAACGTTAACAAGTTTACGTCAACGTTTTCGCAAATCGGATTTGTTTGAAACTCATAGTATTCATGTTTTTTTTCAGAATCTTGTCGGAAATACTATATACTATGTGAGGGTCAAAGGGAAAAATGCAGCTGGTGAAATTGGTCCAGACAGTCACGCAACTTCAGTACATACACGTAAAAATTATATTTTGTTGTACACTGTTAAACATTTTAGCAAATTGTACATAGTCGCGTTGCTCCAGCAAAGAATACTTCCGTGTACACGTGCCTTGGGTTAAACGTCAAGATTTTGTGTCGTAAGTGCTCGTGTTCCATATTTGGAAACGAAGTCTTAGCTGAGGTCACGTTCAAAGTATGTTTACTCGATTATTGGGCACGAAGGTATATTAGTTAGAAAATGTAGTTGTTCGGATTGTTGTTGTGGAAAAATCGTTTTTGCTAAAAACTGCTCGATCGATTTTGAATTTCTAGCTCTTGAAGATCAGAATGTCGATTAAAGATTACTTTTGTTTTATAGGTTTTTCTTGAGGCACAAGAGTCTGTTACTTCCCCCTAGTGGTTTATTAAAAATAATAGAAACAAAGTGTTCACAAATGTTTTGCATCGAACAAATTTTAAAACGATAAGACTAAGATTTAAAAAAATAGTAAAAATACAATTCCATGATTTTCAAAGCTTTTCTTTTTCCTTTCAGTACCAGGGCCTCCAACGTTCACATTAAGTGATCCGTTACCTACATCAGTATATATCGCATTTCAATTAAACAATTACGCAAGAGTGTCGGAGTGGACAATTCAATATCAAGAAGTGACTTCTAGTGATTCATCAGAAGTTATAACAACACATAGTGGTCAATACTATCAGTACTGGTGAGTTATTAGAAAAAATGATTGGAAAAGTTTTCAAAATGACGATTTTTTTGTAACCGCGATAACATTGGATCATGGCCTATTCAAATATCATTTTGTTGTTCAAAATAGCTCCCAAGTGTTTTTGACCGCTTGTCTCATGTATTGAAGCAAATGAAGGTACAAAAATCAGTTTGTAAAAGATTTTTCTAGAACCTTCTACATGTATCTACAGCAGTGGTGACCTTAACCTTTCTTTTGCATATTTTACCCCTTTATCAAACAAAATTACAAAATTTACTCCCCAATACTGCCATTGGTCATTATTTAAACAAAAAAAAATTAAAAACCAAGAGTGGGAACTAGCCAAGTGACTCCCGTAGTATTTGTACCTGAAATTATGGCCTAACCCTAACCTGGTACACATACTACGATCCGGTGTCCGTCATCTTGGTTCAAATACTTCGGGAGTACCTTCTCCTCTCTTGATAAAATGGGAGTGTGGAGTTCGGTGGGGAAGGGGGGAAAGTGGTACGGGGAGAGTGCGGGTGAATTTCGATCATTTCAGACATTTTAATTCTAATAAGCTAGAATTTATGTTTTCAAAAAGTTGGAGCTAAATATCGATATTAACAAAGAACTCAGGAATTAACAGAAAAAAAAATTTTGGCCTACTGATAATAATAGGCTACTAGCAATTTCTTGTTACCAATATTTCTTTCAGCAAAGCAAGCAAATATAAGTGGTTTTTGTTTATTTAAAACTTTTTCCCAGTAACGGAATTTACCCCTAAGAATGAAGCAATTTACCCCCAGGGGTAAATGTACCACAGGTTAAGGAATGCTGATCTACAGTGTATTCGTGTTGTATTTGTGTTGTAATACAATTTTGTATTCAATTTTTCTAAACGAGTATTTAGGGTAATCTCTACAAAAAAATGTTAATATTCTAGTTTCAGCCATTTTCTAAAGAACTCTGTCTATATGAGCTGTGAATTAGTATAAAAGTTTTCACAGAAACAATCGTGATAAGCAATTTGAAACAAATATTCGCACGTTGTCACAAATGATTGATTCATTCAATTCATAGGACTATTTCGACTTCAAATCTACTGCCGATCTTAGATTAACTATAAATCCAATGTCTTCGATACCTATTTAATATTCTCTATGCAATTCCATTTAAACTATTAGGTTATACTTTAACAGGTTATCTAAACTGATACCGGACACTGATTACAAAATACGAGCAAGGGCGTCAAAGTTGTATGGCAGCACGAATATATCGGATACTCGGTATTCGTCGTGGCAAAATTTTAAAACAGGTTCGGTATATTTTTCACAGCATAATATAAACCTAAACTTAAATATGGTGAAAGTCGTTGGAGGGCTATAATTGATTTTTTATTTGTTTTGTTCCGAGGCTTACGAAAGTTGATAGTTCAAAAGAAATTTTGCTGGTTTATCGTAATAGCAGCATGAATATATTGGGTACTCGACATTCGAGTTTTTAAACAGTTTGCGATGAGATCTATATGTTACCGAATATTAGAAACTTATAGGTTATGATGGCAAATGTTAGTATTTCTGATTATATTTGCGTAGTACACATTACTTAAATTAACACATGCGGATTGGGATTATAAAATAATAAATCACTTGTTCAAATAGAAGAATCTAGCCATTTGTTTTTCAGCTTCTGTTTCCGTTCTTGGTCGAGTAGACCTTACAGCAGATTATTGTACTCTTGTGGTAGCTAAGGGATGATTGAGTGCGCGTGTCTTCGCTTTCAGCAACTTTCTTTCAACCACTTTATTACCGCATGGGGATTGGGATTATAAAACAATAAATAAGTCATTTGAATGATGAAACTCAAACTCGTATATTTTTCAGCTTCTCTCTCAATATTTGGTCGAGTAGACCTTGCAGACGAGACTTACAGTCCTTCATATTCGAACGATTTCAGCGAGGAATGGAATACAACTCTTTCAATAATAACAGAAGCATATAGTGCAATGAATATAACTTACAATGAAATAACGATTATTGAAATTGAGGAAGAAGGCGGAACTCCTCTCGTATTTTATGAAATTAAAGTCAAAGAAAAAAGCTTGCCTTCACCACAAAATCATACGTTAACTGGACCAAGTTTCAGCAACTCGTTTATCAATAACGGAGGTATGTAATCGCCGATTTAGCATATCGTCACGCTAATAACCGAATTGCGTAAGTCATTTTTAGCAGTTTTGAGGAAAACGTAAAAAAACTTCCTATTGATATGCCATTGAGAGTCAATAATTTGCCATGGTTCAATTTTTTGATCGTAGCCCGATTTAAGTTCATTTGTATGACGCAGTTAAGTGACGTCAAAATGGCGCACGGCGACTTAGGCAGAAATGTGTCTATGACTTGGGGACATACGCAATTTTGCAACTTTACTATATGCACCAGTCCTGAAAACTAAACACTCCAAAAACGAATGTAATTCTCAGTATCTACAATGTCTATTCCCTAAAATAGCTAATTAGTTTCAATTACATTATTTTTTATTGTTAAAAATAAATATTTCATCAATATAACACGTTCTGCACACCCACCGAAATAAGACTAAGATTAAATATAAAGAATAAAACAGCAATGCACCCAATATAAAAGCCAACCAAGGTGAACTGGACTCGGACAGTGAATATCACAAGTGCCCCTCCCTCCTATACTGTAGTATGAATTCAAATTAATACGCGCTAAGCTAGAATCCGAGATGCAAAAACTCGAAAATACTTCGCCGATGTTAATTTGCCTTTGTGCGTCACAATAGTCCTGCGGTAACAATGATAATTCATTATGACGAAACAATTGCACAAATGTGCATGTCATACTAAATCTCCATTTTCATGGGTTTCGGAATTCTTAAAATAAAATCTGAGTTAACAGACAGGTGCGCAGCATTACATAAATACCTATTTTATAAAAAAAAAACTCAAAATCGCCAAAAATGACTTACGCAATTCGGTTATTAGCGTGACGATATTATAATGTATTTCAAATAAATTTTATTCTAAGGCGATGCTGAAATTATATATTGAATTTTATCAAATCACTCATCATCATTGACACTTAAAGTTGACATCGTTTCCAATACTAATTCACACAAGATATTGATGTAGAATAGTTAGTTGCATAGCTTTTCATTCTGAAATGTTACTCGTCGCATATGGAATTCCACTCATCTTTCATATCTGCTATTTTATGTCATTCAACGCGTTGAGCGTTCTTAAAGTTATTACAGTCATAATAGGACACTATTATATCTATTTGGTCTCAGATGAATGCGTGGGAACCCCGGGCATATATGTAGAAGCATTAGGTAGCGATACTGAATACGTCTTTGCATATTTTATCTACAACTCCTCATATCCGGTGACCCATGGTGACATTGACATCCACATGTACATAACACAAGAAGATAGATCGACCATTACAATCCCAGGGATATTTGGAGGAGACATGACAAGTGCTGATCTAACAACTTTAATACGCATACAAGCGAACGGAGGTAAATTCAATATTTTGTTACTGTAATTGAACTTATTCTGGTGACTACATAGTAGTATGTAGTTTTTGAAAATTCCACTAAAATGGCGATCGGGAAATATATATTGTTTCAAACTATGCGAAACAACTACGTTCGACATAGTTCGTAAACTGATCTCATCTGGTAAATGACAACTTATACTAGTGGGCTAGTGGCCATGACAGAGGTTTCCAAATTTTTTGTTCGGACGGCGCACTTAAAGGGAGAAAGTGCCGTCTCTAAATAATACTCAATTTTGTGATCGTTAATGTATTCATTATGCCTTTTGAAAATTGTAAACAAGTAGACCTAAAAAATAAAGGCATCTCTGCCCTATTTTTTTTTGAAATACTGTACTAACAAAATCACTCATGTTCGCTAAACTCGGATCGGCACAGATAAATGAACTTCAACTCATGAAATTGCAGAAGTAATGTCTATCTATATTGCTACGTAAAAGTTACGTGAGAATAAATACAGACACTACGTAACAGAGAGTAAACAACATAGAGAGATAAAATGAATTTATTGATTCATATACACAGCATTTGAAATAAGAAACAAAAGAACATTTATAATATGTAAAATGTTCTATCATATATTATTTTATCCTGTTAACTTTCGAGACGCACTAGTACGCTGGGTACCGCTGGGCTGTGGCATTTGACATGGATATGTTGGCGTCGATAACAGTTAGTGAGCTGTTAGAGACTGTAGGATAGGACTTTTTGTATGACTTCGATCGCAGAAAATTTACTTTATTTACTGTTTCAGTCATATCAGATGCTTACGCAACTGTAACTGGATTATTGAACTTAAACAGCGCGGCAGGCCTCACTCTAGCTTTTCTTATAAAGGACGTTGTAAGAAAAACTGGTGTGAAGCTGTATACAAGATATTTCGAAGCTCAAAGTTTACCTTTACCCGGAGACACTGTTGATCATCTTTTTCACTCAACAGGTAACCATATGCTTACGCCTTGATAAAGACGTATATTTAGGAGAAAAATATTGTCTTGCAAACTTAGTAACCTCTGTTACCGAAAATAATAAAAAAAGGACGTCGATCGCAAGTTGAGAAAATTAAAAAAGAAAACACTTTTAGGGCTTTAAAACTTAAGTCACTTTTAACAATTTTTATACACTAGTGTGAGCTTACGAGCTTGCTATGATATTTAGCTTGGATTTTTCTAAACGTAGTCATGACTTGATGCTATAAAATAAAAAACACACCTAAATATTTGTTGAGTACTCCCGCAGTATGTGTACCAAGTTAAGGTTAGGGCATAATTTTATTCCGATTTTCCATATTTTAGTTCTATTACGAGTTCCGCGACTGTCTGTGTTAGTCAAGTGAATATACCCCCTGTCCATAGGCTTCAGTCCATTTACACAACTTGATGGAAAGTAGGCGAACAAAATTATGTCCTCCATATTGGTACACATACTTCTGGAGCGTCATGTATTGTGCTAACCAATAGGCGCGATAAAAAAAAACTATTCCAATTATTATTTGACTCTCATTCCGTTTCTTATGTTAGCAACCTAATAACAAAGTGAACAAAATTCAGAATCGTTGCAACCACATAGACGTAACCGGTGTATCAATTCACTTGCAGTATTGAATGGCAGCGTTATAAACTCGGAGGATATAACGTACGCCTCATCATCTGACGGAACATCTGTGACGTTGCATATACCTTCTCTAAAGAAGGCGATTAGATATGAAATATTAGACAGTAATGGCACGGTGGTTGCTACATTGGAAGAAGAAGAGATCGATGGATCAGACGTTTTAAAGGTGAGGCTAAGATATGAATGCCAATCTGCCAGTTGTACGATTATCTATCTGATAAGTTACCTGCCGGGAATAAGTCGTTATAATTGATAATTCCTGGTAAACCTTCCGACAGATCGACGATTTTTAATCAAGCTACAATGACAAACATAGTATGTAGGAATGATTTCCAATAGGTAGATATACTTTGAGTTTCCAAGGAACGATCTCAATATTCAGAGAATGCCTCACGAAACAAAAATATACAAAGTATGCTCACAAAACACCTAAATCAATATTACAATATATATATATTTTATTATACAACAATATGTATAACTTTTTCTTCAACAAACAACAAAGTTCATTCAAATGTTATCCAAAACCCATTTCAAAAAAAAAATCGAAATCTTAGATTTTTTTCTCATTCCTATTCTAAACTATCCAGCTATTCTTACTCCCACATGCATGACTATTTGGACTGAACGTTTGTGAAAATGAGAAAATTCCAAATTTCAGTTGTTTGTTACCTCTTTGACAAATGGTACGCAAGTCACCTTCAAGCTGAAAATAAGGACAAGGCTACAAAATGGACAAACTGCGTCGGCAACTTCACCCAATGAAATACGTGTAACACCAAGTTAGTACAGCGGGCAAGTGGCTAAACTCAATGGCTCCCAACCTTTTATGGCTCGTAGCCCTTTCAGGTGGCGTTTAGCATTCGTTTAGCATTCGCGTTTAGCAAAATATAAAATCAGTTTTGCGCGTAGCATGGTGGCCTCTTTCAATTTTTCTATGGCCCCCTTGGTGGGCCACGGGCCCCCAGTTGAGAACCGCTGGGCTAAAGTATAAATTGGAGTAAAATACTTCAATCCATACAAACCAGATATGGCATGAATATTCCTAGGAGTACGATTTGGAATATTCATTTGATAAAATAAGCAATTATCATTTAATTGAAACTTTACTATCATTGGACTTGTGACGCTAGACAAATATTTGTTAATTTGATTTGTTTACGGCATTCTAATTGGAATTAAAACACAAGACTTCAATTATAAATTATGAAAATGCTTCATAGCTCTGGAGTTATTTTTCTTTATTTAAATAACATTTTTTGAATGACAGCTGCGGACCCAATAACTGCAACTACGGAATCAGATACCACCACAGCTGTCGATCCAACTACAGTAGTAACAACTGAAACAACCACAGCTACAACTTCCCAACCATCCACTACTATTACTGAACCAACCACAGTTGCAACTTCCCTACCATCCATTACCATTACTGAACCAACCACCGCTGCAACTTTCCAACCATCCGCTACTATTACTGAACCAACCACACCAAGAACAACTGAACCAACCACAGATAAAACTTTTCAACCAATAACTACTATTACTAAACAAGGCATAGCAGCAACAACTGAACCAACCACAACCTCTCGACCATCCACTGCTATTTCTAAACCAACCACAGTTGCTACTTTTCAACCATCCACTAACATTACTGAATCAAACACAGCAACAGCTAAACTAGTAACGCAACATATTATCTCTGTCGCTGTATCACACGAAACTATGAACTCGACTTCACCATCACGGACAAATGCAACATCTGGATCAACTATCTCAACTACCGGAACAAATTCAGCGACCCCCACGTCAACTACAACGCTACCAACAATTTTTCTTGCTCAGCTACTAATATTGCTGACTATGACTTGACTATATTCACCAGAACAGTTTTTTAATAATGATTATTTTGTAGTATGTTAGCACGTAGGAAGAATCTTTTTAAAACGCACACGCTCAGACAGTCAGACTTGCAATATAATTTAGAACTTTCTTGATTGTTGCGATACTTTAATCGCAATTATGACGTCCCTACACTGCAACTCATTCAACCATAAAAACAACAAAGCAATGCTCAACTTGACGACAATGCACGAATACGATGGTGTGTACCAGATATCATATTAAGGTCCTCCCATGAGTTAATAAAACAGCAAAATGTGTAAAGTAGAATATCAGTCCTCGTAAGTAAAATTTGAACGAAAAGTAACAATCAATCAACCAAATCATTTTTTATCTATTCAGGAAAAGCACATTAAAACAGAGCAATAGATTTATATATAGGCATGCCTGTAATATGCTTGTATGGCGACTTCCTACATTGTAATGACTTGGAGTCTATTGTCAATCAGTTGTTGTGAATACTATGGATCGAAACCCCAACAGGAATTTAGTAAATCGATGCATAGAATAATTTTGTATCAATAAATCGAAATTATTTATGTTGAACAATCGACATTATGCTGAATCTTCAATAGCATTTGAAAAATGATGAATGGGGTTCCAATACAATTTTTAATTTAAAAAAAAAACGTCGACGAGCATAAAAACGTCTTTTAAATTTAACTCTCCATAATAATAATGTTATGAGTTATAGAAGTGATCATTTCGAAAAATAGTTTTTTAAACACAACCTCAAAAAAACTCATTTACTGAACCCAGATTGCTGTTTTTGTTATAGTATATGGATAATATGTTATTTGAAGGTTATTGTTATGACCAAAGTATTTTGATGTTTGCACTAAAATGAAATCATCTTGAACACTTAACCTTGATCCGAGCAAGCGCAATCGCGTCTATGTGCAAACCGCATAACGATTTTATATATTACGCCGAAATTTTTCTTACGTCCCAAGTTGCGAATGCGACTCTTCTATAGGTTTGAGTATAGATAATACCTAATGCGCAGACGTTTAGCCTAGTTGTTACCTGTGCATTGTTTTGTTATGAAGAACTGCTTTCGCTTTCACTACTGGACCAATTAATTCGAAATTCGCTGTGGTTAAATTTTCTTGTTGTCGCTGTGGCTCTAAAATTCGTTTTCACTTCAGAGTTTGCAGTGACGACGTCATCATCATTAACAAGAGAGCTATGCTCAAATATATGGACACGTAGAATAAAACGAAATATATTATCGTCACTTCACCGAAAACCATAGGGTATCCTGCACGACTGCACGAAGCTGAACTGTGAAACAGCTACATGGCTATGGTAACTGACTTGCTAGTACCGGTACCCAGTACGACATAGTTTATCTATTTCAAAAAAGCCACCATATATATTAAAAGACATTAATTTTAACTTGCATTACATTTGTTTGCGTTTTTTTTTTTAATTTGTTTTCATTCCAAGTAAGGCTTTGTGGAAGCGGCCACTGATACAGCAGCATTGTCTACCCTAATTTATCACCTTGACTGAAATTCCTTGGTTTGAATCCTTGGTTTGAACCCGGGAAGATCGAAGAGAACCTTCAAAACTCTAACAACTTTCCATCGACAAAATAAACTTGATGTGCTTACCTAGACCAGCGTTTTCCAAACTTTTTTTGGCCACGGAACACTTGCACTTTTTATCTCGCCTCGCGGAACACCAAAAATTGAAAGGGTAAAAATGATAAAGAAAAACGGTGTAATGTAGCGGTTCCCAAACTCGTGGCGAGTTGCCAAATACGCCGCGAGAACTAACAGAATTGTGTTAAACATACCTAAAAAATGATTAAATATTTTGCATATTGCATCTATTAATATAAATGTTTTATTGTTTATTAATCTAAATGCTGTGTATATGAATCAATTCATTCATTTTACCATTCTATGTCGTTTACTTCCGTTACATAGTGTTTGTCTCTAATGCAATTTATTTATCTTCTGAATAGAGTTTAGCAAAAATGAGAAATTTTCTCAGCATTTCAAAGTAAAACCATGCAAAGGTGGAGGAGAAATAGCGACGGTTATCGAAAATTCCACTACCCCATCCTAATTAGTATACTTTAGGCCGACGGTGACGCGATATCGAAAGGTCAGTTGGGTGACAACTTTACGTTCCGTAGATCGCCATGGCGACCATTTTAGACGTATTTTTGATTCTTTTTCCACGGAACACTTCGAAATCAGTGGCCTCTTGTAGATAATGGCAAAATGGCAGACACTATTTTCATTTTCAATAATAATTTCAAAACAAATTCTTGTAAATAAGAAGTTCAGTCATCAAAACTAATGTAAGCTATTAATTGCAGTAAAAGAACAATAATTGGTTCAGTATCTGCTTTCATAGGTCTATTTCTTTTCTGTGAAATATTTGGGACTTGGCATTAACAAAAGCGAAATTTTGTATTAATTTTACCAAATGTCTCAAAATATGAATCGTCTTCTTTACACGAGTTACAGTTTTTAAGCAATTTATTTAAGTTTCGTGATTACCACAAACATGGAAATATTCCAAAAATCAGAAGTGCATTAACGTCATACGTGCATAACTACTTGCATATAATTGATTTAATAAACGAAATTTGATACGCCCGAAGTATGTGAACCAAGATGGCGGACACCGTAATGTGTGTACCAGGTTAGTGTTAGGCCACAATTTCAGGTACAAATACTACGGGAGTCACTTGGCTAGTCCCCGAACTCGTAACAGTAATAAAATAAGGAATATTGGAATAAAATTATGGCCTAACCCTAACCTGGTACACATAGTACGTTCCGGTGTGCGCCATCGTGGCTCACATACTTCGGAAGTACCATAAATTTAAATTGGAACAAAAATAATCTCATGTGATTGTCCCGTTTATATATATATATATATATACAGAGTGCCCACCCCCAAACCCCCCCATGCGAAAAAAAAAAACAGATCTCAAAAATTTCCTAAATATTTCAACGCAAATGAAGAATGTTTATTTAGCACTTTAACTCTGTTTGTGTAAGATTTTACTCAAGAGTTTGGGTAATCTAACTCGCTTTTCACGAAGTTACGTTCTCTATAAAAATTTCCAATTTATCTGGGCACTTTGTTGGGTAACCCTGTATATAGTGTTTTATTATGCTGATATTAGTCGTCAACGTGTGCGAAGAATAAAATTTTCCGTGAAACTTAAACAATGTCATGTTAGAGGAATTTTGGTTTTTGTAAGATTTCAACTGTCGTCATGGTTACCCGTCAGACTCTAGCGAGTTTGAATTACTACTCATAGTCCACAGTCTTGACAACAAATAAAGTAATACGTTTTACAAAATAGAACTATTCATAAAATATAAATAAGTCTTCAAAATAGCGTCTTTTATCGAGTAATAATGTCGTTCCAGACATATAAATCCTTTCCAGTTGAGGTCTCTTTTTGATTGTGTTGATTATATATTTCTGTCTGTAACGACTTTTTATTGGACACGTTTGTTGGACACGTTTAGTGGGCATAACGATCGTTTCAAAATTTTGTTGTTATTGTTATTTGTCTCCATCATTTTTTAAAAAATCGTTTTTTTTTCGAATACTGGACCAATTGCTTTGAAATTTTCAGTGGTTAAAGATAAAATTTTTCTCCAGAAGGCTATTACTTTTTTTTTCGCTATGACGTCATCAAAATTATTGCCATTGGGTGGCGCTACGTGTCCATATATTTGAGCATAGCTCTCTTGTTTAAATTACGTCGCATCCGTAATGATTACGATGCTGTAGCAAAGTCAAATATTTGTCATCATTGATCGCCACTTTCACGGCTTCTTTCCTCGTACAACTCTCTTTGTTTATTGTAATTATACGTCAATTAATTTCTTCATAAGGATTCTCTTGCCTGAAAAAAATTTGATAACCTTTCTGTGTTATCAGAAACTGAAACATGAGCACTATATGAATATGTAATTTATAGTTATGTTCAATTTTAGGGTTTGTGCGCACTCCGAACTAAAATGTATAGAGAGGCACACACACGAGGAGAGCAACTGGCAGTCGAATAGACTGGAGTCGCCTAAAAAACGTATTATGGAGGCGACCTCACATCAGATCTAATCATCCTGCCTGACTATTAAAAACCGTTGGATTGTGTGTATTGTATATATCTTTTTACAAAATGAATTCAATTGAAAGTGGTGCCTAATATTTTCTCAGGTTTTGCGGATCTTTTTTACCTGTTATGGTTGCCATTGACATTCCGCATTTCCAAGCTTGGTTTTTCCTGATCGTTCTGTTTATTATCGCAATGTCTGTAAAGGTATAAAACTTGTAAGGCGCACATAAAGAAAACATACAATAAAGTTGTTTTACCATTTCATTCAGATGCTTTAGGTAACAATGTTAGAATATCCTGGCTCTATATGCACAACAGCTATGTCGACAACAGCCCATTTTTTCAGCTGTATCAGCGGCTAATTCTACCTACTACGGTAAGAATCAACATTTTATTTTTTCCGAATACCAGAACAGCACTTGACATGATAGATAAAAAAGAAAGAGCAACATACCTGGCTATAAAATAAATCGGAACTCCAAGTAACCCGACGCCAATTACGATAATAAGAATCAATCCCCAGACAGGTAAAACTGAAAAACAAGCATTGGAATAACAAAACAGTCTTTATGTACATTTTGTTTATGTTTTCGCTAGTTAATCTCTAGTGAGAAAATGGTCATAAAGCATCAATGGTAAAATATTTCGCTTAGCGCTTCACCGAGGGTGAAGTAAATTGGGAAGGCGATATCGAACCAAGATGATCTGTGTTATATAAATATCAGTTTTCATCAGTTGCTTCTTATTTTTGGCTCCGACCGCGAAGTAAAATAGACATCTCATAAAGATATATAATAACATCGTTGCGAGCACAGTAATCTTTCCAATAATAATGAAATTGCAGAGAGCAAGTAAATAAAATTGAGAAATTATATCGTGTGCGTTAGAGAATGGATATCACTTGATTTCATATACCGTAATCCATTTTATGATGAATTACAAAATGCGAACAACCTGGTTGGGAATTGTTAGTCGTAGTGCTACTTTCTGATACAGTAGTAGAAGCTGTTGAGTCTGTTGCTGGTTTAGCTGTTGTTGGGGTTGCTTCAGTAATGGGGGTGCATGGTTGGGAAGTTGCAGCCGTGGTTGGTTCAGTGATGGTAGTAGATGGCTGAGAAGTTTCAGCTGTGCTTGGTTCGGAACTGGCAGTGGATGGTTGGGAAGTAGCAGCTGTTGTTGGTTCAGTAATGGTAGTGGATGGTTGGGAAGTAGCAGCTGTTGTTGGTTCAGAATTGGTAGTGGATGACTGGGAAGTTCCAGCTGTGCTTGGTTCAGAACTGGTAGTGGATGATTGGGCAGTTGCAGCTGTGGTTGGTCCAGTAATTGTAGTGGAGGATTGAGAGGTTGCAGCTGTGGTTGGTTCAGCAATGGTAGTGGATGGTTGGAGAGTTTCAGCTGTGGTTGGTTCAGTAATGGTAGTGGATGGTTGGGGAGTTTCAGCTGTGGTTGGTTCAGCAATGGTAGTGGATGGTTGGGAAGTTGCAGCTGTAGTTGGTTCAGCAATGGTAGTGGATGGTTGGGAAGTTGCAGCTGTGGTTGGTTCGGCAATGGTAGTGGATGGTTGGGAAGTTGCAGCTGTGTTTGGTTCAACAATGGTAGTGGATGGTTGGGAGGTTGCAGCTGTAGTTGGTTCAGCAATGGTAGTGGATGGTTGGGAAGTTGCAGCTGTGGTTGGTTCAGCAATGGTAGTGGATGGTTGGGAAGTTGCAGCTGTAGTTGGTTCAGCAATGGTAGTGGATGGTTGGGAAGTTGCAATTGTGGTTGGTTCAGCAATGGTAGTGGATGGTTGGGAAGTTGCAGCTGTGGTTGGTTCAACAATGGTAGTGGATGGTTGGGAAGTTGCAGCTGTAGTTGGTTCAGCAATGGTAGTGGATGGTTGGGAAGTTGCAGCTGTGGTTGGTTCAGCAATGGTAGTGGATGGTTGGGAAGTTGCAGCTGTAGTTGGTTCATCCATGGTAGTGGATGGTTGGAAAGTTGCAGCTGTAGTTGGATCTACAGCCGTGGTGGTATCCGACTCCGTAGTTGCAGCTGCGGTTTAAAAAAAATATATAGTAAATTAATAAGGCTATCTTGAATTAATATTTGTGTTAGAATGAATCGTTTATTTGCTAACTTCCTTAACATTAACTAATAGCAAAATGCCAAAAGTGACCAGGAGAATTGAAAACATCCATACGATTGATCGCAATAGTGAGTCATCAAATCGTAATCAAAAATAAAATGTTAATACTTCGAATCAAACGATCGCTGATTCGGGTTTTCATTGAAAATAACGCACAGCGCATTGGTTACGACTCCAATGTCATCATCTCTCGTATTTGTTAAATACTATTGTGCGGTAATATTACGATAGAGTCCTTGTCGAAGGCGCTGACATGACATCGACTTCCCCGTAACATTAGTCAATATCAAATGTGATGTAGTAATACTTCTTCGCATCGCACATTTGGAGTTCTGGACTGATTCTGCCGTGACTATTTTGACCTGCTCCGCCGAATGCTAAATTCGAATTTGTAAGAAAAAAGCAGCGCAGGCTGGCAAAATCCTCTTTATTGACGCAATGTGGCTCAGCTTGGAAATAGAACAGCGGACTCTGGACTTTCATCTTCAAAGGTGGGTTGACTATATGGAATTCAACATGTCGTCATCTCTTTTTCATCTGACTGCTGTAAAGGTCGGACGCGTTTTCGTTGCTTTGTATTTTATATACTGTATGTGCAATTCGTGCCTTTCTTTTGGATAATGAAGTTTTTTACTTGCGTCATTCGATTATCAAAGCGATTGTATGGCTTGGTAGCACACATGGAATCTTGTGATGGTTTACCGACTTGGCCGTATTCGCGAAACCGCACCATGGAGTTCATATCGATCGATATCGCCTTCGACCACAGTCAAATGTAAAGTTTCCATAAAGCAAACTATTGTATTGGCGAATCTAAGTTGCGTTTATCTGCTATATTATATATCGATCTACACGGTGGAAAGTTGCGCAAAATTAAGGTAAAATCTTTCGTTATGGCAAAAAAAGTAACTGTTAAAAAGCGTCAGTCGTAAAATCTTTAAATGGCATTTCACCGTAATTCAATACTATTGAAAGGTATCAGTCGTTAAATGTTTTAAGTAGCATATCATCCTAACTTCTGTTAATTTTGAGTTACTGTTTTGACACCCTTTATATTGCATTTGACCCTACTCGAACGTTTCGCTATAACGCATAGGACCAATCTGCTCATGAACAAATAGCACTCGCTGGTTGTCCACTTGTCAGTGCGTTATAGAAACAGTTGACGAATCGCACGTAACAATGTCAGTGCTTGTTCGTTACTCAAGTCTTCTTACAACTTTGCTGTGTTTTATCGAATTAGGAACACAATCCCAAATCTTTTTTCTGCAGTATTTTTTGGCGTAAAATTGATATCCGCTTTACCTGTTGTAGCCGCAGTTGTTGTTGTTATGAAGTAACATGTCGTACCATCACCTCCAAAGCCATCGTTGCACGTACATATTACATCACCTGATCTATCAGTCAAGCCCACGCAACTTGCGTTTGTTGAACATTTGGAGCATTGATCGGAGTCTGAAAATTATATCTTCATTAGAATAGATATAGAGCGTCTGTTTATGGCAACAGAAAATATTGAAAATAATATTATTCCAACGTCTATTCCAACTAGACTATTTATATCGTACATTGTATTGATCGGAATATTTGTTCCTGATTTTTATTACATATATACAAGGATAGTGAATGATGAAACATAATAGTGACTCGGTGTACTAACTTGGTGTTACACGTATTTCATATGATGAAGTTGCCAAAGCAGTTTGATCGTCTTGAAGTCGTGTCATTATATTTAGCTCGAAGGTCACTTCCGTACCATTTGTCATGGAGGCGATGGGTATCTACAATTTGAGAATAAATTCAATATTTCCTGTTTTCACTATAACAATATTTTGTCTTACCCATCGTACGCGCTCTGAGAGTCTAGCACAGGAATTGAGATTGAAAAATCATAAATTTCACTTTTAAAAGTGCCCCGTATCACCATTGTAAGCAATAACGACAAAAATATACTTTAACATTGAAAACAAGCTTTTCAATCGATTATCACTAAACATCATGGTCTAACGAGCCATATCTCCAGGCAAAGCCAGATTTACGACATATGCAATGCATTAATTTGATTCCGATTCCAAAGTCATACCCTAGAATTTAACCCGTTAGAAAAGCGATATTTGTAAACCGATATTTGTTTTTCGTTTTTGGGTTAATTATTCTTGTTCCGAAAATTTTTCGTTTAGAAGAGTAAAATATTAAATATGTTAAGTTGTTTGGAAATGGAAAGACACTGGCGTACCGTGGGCAGGAACAGGCGTTTTATCATTTAAATCGAGCCCTACCCCCAAGCATCCTGCTAGGTCGTATATATATGCAAAAAACGAGAGAGGGGGAGATACAGAATCGTATGACATTTCCTGGCCTCACTTTTAAAATATCTGATCCATCGATCTCTTCTTCTTCCAATGTAGCAACCACCGAGCCACTATCATCTAATATTTCATATCTAATCGCCTTCTTCAGAGAAGGTATATTCAACGTCACAGATGTTCCGTCAGATGATGAAGTATACGTTATAGCTTCTGCAGTTTTATTCACAACGCTGGCATTCAATTCTGAAAGCAAATTAATATTCTTGTGTTCGGGGTTAGTTTCATATTTAATTAATATTTATTTCATTATTAGTTTTATGTTGGTGCGTGCTCCTTTTATTATCACATAGCAGATAGCAGACTCTTTTTTAACTCTTTGATGGAAGGTCGTGACCTTGCTTTCCAAAAATTTACAATGAATCTCATGTGAAACAATCTCACCCTAATAATAAAGACTAAATGTAGCTATTTGACTTGAAGAGCGTTACTTTACCTAAAAAAATATTGAAATACTAAATGTCTACTGAAACAGGTATTTTCACGAAATAAACGGGAAATTCCTCCATAAAATATTATCCCCCTTTTTTAGTTTTGAATATTTTTTGTATAATTTTTATTTTCTCGCTAAATGCCTAAAAGTATCCCTAAAACAAGAATAATCAACTGCAAAGAGCGAGGACGATAATAACTAAATTTAAATACGTTTTTATTTCTGATTTGGAGGTAGGTATTATATTTATAATCGTATTTTAAATATTTTCATGCAGCTACAAGCATGTGGTTACCTGTAGAGTGAAATAGATGATCAACAGTGTTTGCAGTGGATAAATTTTGAGCACTAAAATATCTTGTATACAGTTTCACGCGACTTCCAATTAGAACGTCTTTAATAAGAAATCCTGGAGTAAGTCCAGCCGCGCTGTTTGATGTCAGTGTTGCTAATTCTTCGTCCTTCGAAGAACCAGGCGTTATAACTAAAATATATTTGAATAAAAAATGAAGAAAGTGCAATCAATTGATGCTATGGCGGATAATTCTATTTATAAAAAGTCACCTTATCCTATTGCAGTAAAGTCTATTTAAAAAAAAAAACAGTTATATTGAATATTTTAAGCTATATTAATGAACACAAGTATACCTCAGTGGCAATTTCCGTTGTTCACAGTGTTAGATTTGACCTCGCACGCCCCACACTTTCGTCCATTTATATTTCTCTATTATATTAACAATCCCAGACGATGTATGTCCTATCTTTATTATCTTAATTTCCTATTGACAGTGACTCATTATTTCGCCATAGTGAAGACATAGGGAGTGAAACTTTTTCCCGGGTTTTGAGAAAACGCTTTTCTGATTTTTTGTTCTATACGGCACTGTGGAATTGTGAAGATGTCGTTTAATAGTGAGATTTATTACCTCTATGAAGCTAGCAGCAAAACACGAATTTGGGACTGACAGAATGAATAGCAGAAAATATCCACGCGTAAAATTAAATGTTCCCAATGATTTGTCTTGTTATTATATAGTAAAGAAACGAAGAAGGGACGGTTTTAATATTTCAAATGAAAGATACAATCATTAAAATTGTAAGATATGAAAAGTATTGTAAGTTCAAAAAATTTATAAGTTTTGCCGAAAACAACATGCTGAAAAATTCGCATAATTCTAAGTTTTTGTTGAAATTCAATTGAATTTGCTCACAATTCATATGACTATATCTTCAATTTGAAATAATAAAACCAACCCCCTCTTGCCCGATACAACATGCTGCTGGGCTTTGGAAATCACCAAAATCGCCATGCACGAGTTACGTCAATTATTCGTCAGATTATCAAAATTCAATTGAAAAATTCACATAATTTCAAGTTTTTTTAAAAATTCATTGGACTTTCGTACAATCTATATGACTATATCTTTAACTTAACATAATAATATCAACCCCCTCTTGACTAGACAACATGCTGCTGGGCTTTGAAAATTGCCATATTCGAGTTACGTCAATTTTGCCTCAGAAAATTCAATCGAAAAATTCAAAAATTTATGAGTTTTGTTTTAAATTTATTTGACGTTTCTTACAATCTATATGACTATATCTTCAATTTAAAATAATAAAATCAACCCACTCCTGATCGGAACAATATGCCGCTGGGCTTTGAGAATCACAAAAATCGCCATATACGAGAGAAGCCAATTTTGCGTCAGATTATCAAAATTCAATCGAAAAATTTATAAGTTTTTGTTGAAATTCATTTGACATTGCTTACAATCTACATGACATTATCCTTAACTTAAAATAATAAAATCAACCCCCTATTGGATGGACAACATGCTGCTGGGCTTTGAAAATTGCCATATTCGAGTTACGTCAATTTTGCCTCAGAAAATTCAATCGAAAAATTCAAAAATTTATGAGTTTTTGTTGAAATTTATTTGACGTTTCTTACAATCTATATGACTATATCTTCAATTTAAAATTCAAATAAAGCGTTGCCTTAGCTTATGTCCGAGAGTTTTTAGTGTCATTTCCACGAAATATTTTTGGCAGGCGGGGGGGGGGGGGGGGGCGCGAGAGTCTTGCTACGCCACTGGCTAGGAAATTGCGCATATTTTTTCAAGACGGGTGCGGGTGCAAATAGGACTCCACTACAACACCCACATCAGAAAAACTTCTCACTTAAATTGTGGTTCTATCGAAGATAGCTGACCAACTAATCATTTCTGAAATACGATTTGTCTATTAAGTAAAATCATTATCTTGGCGCGTGTATTTTATTAGCATCCACATGGGTACGTTTTGAAAGTGCGGAATTTTTCGGATTCGACATTTGCCTCTAGAAGTGATAAACAGTTCGGTGAAAGATTTTTTATATAGAGTATATATAAATCATTATTTACCACATGTGCTCAGTTTAAACGATTTTGCTCAACATAGTTAGAAAAAATATGTTTACTGATCGCCAATCTCAGTCAAGCAACAAGCAGCCATAACTTCAATAAAAGTTTTTCAATTTAAAGTAACAAAATATTGAATTTACTTCCGTTCGCCTGCATGATTATTGAAGTAGTTGGGTCAAGCTTCCCGTCACTTCCTGAAATTGTTAGTGGTATTGTGGTCGTAGAATTATCTTCTTGTGTTATGTACATGCGGTACTCAACGTCATTCAGGGTCATCGGAGATGAGGTGTTGTGGATAGAGTATTTGAGGGTAATTGTAGTATCGCTTTCTTCTACTCCTACTCCTACTTCCACATATATGCCCGGGGTTCCCACGCATTCATCTGCAATGAAACAGATATAATAGTATATTAGGACTGAAAAATCGGGTACGTTTCCAATCAATGCTATGACATGACGTAACAGATATGAAGGAGTATCTTCTTTAAACTTAAAGAGAAGGTAACGGCATCGATATCTTCACACGAATGTCAAAACAAAACTCTGTCATCTCAGATAGAAAATGACAATTAGTGTTTCAATAATAAAAGCTTCAGATAATTATAACGGGTAATAATTCAATGAATAATTCAAATTCTAACTCCCAAGTGCCCTAAATATCCTGTCATAACCTGGAAATTAGTTCTTGAATCTTTGCACAAATGGAGCACATTTGCTTGGCGAAACTAATTGCCTTTTTTGCGATAAAAATATTTCTCGGAATACAAATCATGCCAAATCTCCGTATAGTTCAGATTTCCTAATTCGAACAAGAAAGTGGATTTTTATTGGCAAAATAACAATTGTTAGATTTAAGAGACTTTAACTCTAGAACTTGAAATACATTATGCTAATTCGACTTTTACCTACCTCCGTTGTTGATAAACGAGTTGTTGAAACTTTCTCCGGTCAACGTATAATTTACTAGGGAAGGCAAGCTTTTTTCTTTGACTTTAATTTCATAAAATACGAGAGGAGTTCCGCCTTCTTCCTCAATTTCAATAATCGTTATTTCATTGTAAGTTATATTCATTGCACTATATGCTTCTGTTATTATTGAAAGAGTTGCATTCCATTCCTCGCTGAAATCGTTCGAATATGAAGGACTGTAAGTCTCGTCTGCAAGGTCTACTCGACCAAATATTGAGAGAGAAGCTGAAAAATATACGAGTTTGAGTTTCATCATTCAAATGACTTATTTATGGTTCCATAATCCCAATTCGCATGAGGTAATGTAGTAAATATTCGCAACACGGATAGAAGTGGGAAGTCGGTTCGTAAGAAAATCTGGGGCTACAGAAGTATTTGTACCGATATGGAGGTAATTAATTTTGTTTACCTACTTTACATCGAGTTGAATAAAGGGACTGAAACCTATGGGCAGAGGGTATATTCACTTTGCTAACACAGACAGTCCACAAATTCATAATAGAACTAAAATAACCTGTTTTAAAATTCTGCCACGAAGAATACCGAGTATCCGATATATTCGTGCCGCCATACAACTGTGACGCCCTTGCTCGTATTTTGTAATCGGTGTCCGGTATCAGTTTAGATAACCTGCAAAGGTATAAATAACATAATGGCCTGCTTGGAATTGAATGAATGAATATTGAATGCATTTAAAATATTACAATCGATAAACTTGCTTTGGAAAGAAAATTTAAATAATAACGTAGATTATGAACAATATCACCACTAAGAAAGAATTATCGTGATTTTCGGATTATCTTTATACAATGCAGTTTTCGATTTGAATTGAACTCTAAAGTAAATACACTCATAGGCTCGAACATGCTTTTCAAAGAGGTCAACGACTATATTCCTCCATTGCGCCAGACACTTGATCAGAAACGTGGGCGACTAAATAAGGATTTAAATTTCTATTCGCTGTCATTGTAGTTCCACATTTAAAATAGTCAATCCCAAATGCTTTAATGTTTTGTTTATCTTATTAATAACTTACCAGTATTGATAGTATTGACCACTAGATGTTGTTATAACTGATGGATTACTAGAAGTCACTTCTTGATATTGAATTGTCCACTCAGACACTCTTGCGTAATTGTTCAATTGAAATGCGATATATACTGATGTAGGTAACGGATCACTCAGTGTGAACGTTGGAGGCCCTGGTACTGTAGCATATAAAACAGCTTTAACGGGGTATGCAACATTTTGTTTTCGGTGGCGATATAACCAACCTAAGACATTTAGCTGGACCACACAAAAAAATTAGTTTTTAGGTATTATTACTTCACAATATAAGATTTTAAACAAGCGTTATGAAAGCCTGCAGCAGCGATATACATTGGCAACAACCAGAGCACCGACGGAAAAGCGATCAAAGAGAATGCGGCTATCGCTTAGCCTCACGGTAATAACGGTATCGGGCAAATCGCGCAAGATTTAACTAAGTAACGAGAGCAAAAAAAAAAGGTTTTTTTCTAAAACATGAACTGTCGTATTAGGATTTTAGGCTTGGTGAGAGTTGATGAGGGCCACATTTTATGGTTTGGCGGGCCAGTTTATGGCAAGCGGGTTCCTGCTGCGCATCCCATCGAATTTCCTGCTAATTTTTTTTTTTCATAGAACTTATGATGAAGATTGAGAAAGTAATGCAAGTCAAAAAGTCCAATTTATTTTTTCATGATACAGATTCAGACTAAATTGAATAAAATAGAATATATATACCAGTTATTTCAATGCGGTCTAAAACACTAATCACTTAATATTTATGGAATTTAAAATTAGAAGCGACAAAACTACAATTCGCTTGATGACGATATAATAGCGTGATTTACTTTGAGTATAATGTTTAATACACGTCTTTGATCCATCAACAATTTATTTCGGGTTATCAAAATTTTTAGTATAAATTATTTTTGAACTTTCGATATATCTCGAATAAAAGAAAGCTACATTATATAACCAAGCTCAGCAAGAATACACACCTCGATATAGAATTTTATTAAGTGTTCTATGACTGACAAGTAATTTTAAATGCAATATGGGTTACTCAATAGATATAAATCATCGATTATTGTGGTTTAATATAGACTTCCAGTCCATTTAGTTTTAGGTGAATCTCTATCATCACAATTTTTCAATAAAACGTTGAAATCGCATATAAATGGTCGAATAAACATTATTCTAAGTTTGCTTCAACTAACACAATATTTTTCAAATGGTCGGTCCATTAGTTCTACAGTGTCAAAATATGACTAAATCACAGATAACTGGTTTATAGGAGCAAGTGCATTTGGTTACTAATTCATATTAAAATAATATCCGGTATGTGTCTATTAAAGTTTGCCAATTTGGCAAGCATCTGTTAAAACTGTTAGCAATCACAAGCTGAAAGTTTTATGCTTTGCAATTGTGCAAATTTACCGAGGGATACCGACATTTGGTCGTTCGATAATGCTTCTATCATTAAAAAAATAATCTTTACGTGTATGTGCTGAAGTTGCGTTACTGTCCGGTCCAATTTCACCTGTAGCATTTTCGCCTTTGACACTTACATAGTATATCGTATTTCCAACTAGATTCTGAAATAAAAATGTGGAATACATTAGGTCAATCCGCCTGATGCTGCCACAATCCAACTAAAAATGTTTTAGCGAAAAAATTGCTCAAGGAATTTGTTGAGATTGCGATTAAATTTAGTCTCGACACGAGGCTTATTGTTTTCCGCATTTACTTTTGCGACACTGTAAATATTGTTCATAAAATGTACTTTTACGTCACACTTACATGGCCCGCTAGTCCAGGTAGCAAAATTTTGGCCCCTGACCCAAAAACATTGCCCACCCCTCTGAAGTATCGAAAACCTTATAAATAATTATCGAATCACATGAAGCACGTCAGCATTGTTTCCAGAAAATTGGAATCGGAATTTCGAAACAGAAAATAGTTCAGATAAGTATTTAAAAACATCACAAAAACCAACCTCAACTAAAACAGATCCGGCCGTGTTGGCCTTAAAAGTTCGGGGTGCAAATGAAGCATGACGTGGTGCCACAGTAATATAATATGCAACTACGTCTGTGACACTTGAGAAAGAGACATTTAAAGTAGTTTCCTCAATGTTTGTTACGGTCGGAGGATCCATTACATCTGAAATATCAATTACTTATATATTAGTTATATATTACCTATCAACGATATATTTAGTATCTTCAAGTTGTGATTATTTGATTAGTCTCTGGGAAACCAACGACGGGCTGATTACAAACAATAGTTTCAGGAATTTTTGGGTACTCCCGAAGTATGTGAACCAAGATGGCGGACACCGGAACGTAGTATTTGTACCAGGTTAGGGTTATGCCGTAATTCTAGTTTCCTTATTTCAGTTTTATTACGAGTTAGGGGACTAGCCAAGTGACTCCCTCCGTATTTGTACTTGAAAATATGGCCTAATCCGATACACATACTACGTCCCGATGTCCGCCATCTTGGTTCACATACTTCGGGAGTACCGTTTTTTTTTTGCCAGTTTGAATATTAGATATGATGACGTGAAGTATACAAATTATGTTGAGAACTTTTCTAGTCTATTAAACAGCACAATCACCACAGTTATTCAAAACCCATCCCACGCAGAAAAATATAATGTGGCATACTCAAACAGCTTCTACCATATGTTCCGATATGAGCACTGTATTTAAAGTGTAATGAAAAAGAGATGAGAACAATATGCCAAACTATAGAATTAGATACTTTTAAATCTTTAGTACTTTCCTGTGGCGACTGAACCTAGTGGAGCGGTAAAGTCAATATTATGTCGCAAAATTTCCACAATTTTTATGTATTCGGGCTTTAAGCGCACTCTATTGGTTATACTTTTTTGTTTATTTCTCATTTCAGTGTTTGAACTTTTGTGAATAGTGCTGTCAGTAATAAAACGTGCTCATGTGTGATAAAAGATAATGGATTCGAAGCCCACGTTGGTTACAATTTTTACAACAGTGAATTGAATTGAAAAATATTATTACGACTAAGGTTGCGTGTGATAGGATTTTTATTTGCTATTTATTACATTTAGTGCCACTGTTAACACAGCCGTGCGATCATTCGTGCTTCTGACACAAGCGCTGCATGATTAATATTCAACAAAACTTGAGCCATGGCACTGGGCTGTACAAACGAACAGAAATCTGGGTCATTGGCTCTTGGACGATCCATTAAGTCTAACATGTTATGTAAAACATTGAGATGTATAGCGTGTCATAGCATATTATTAGTAACCCTGCTCGCATGAGTGGCGACTTTTATGAAGATTCATACAGCATAAGGAGTGGCGTGTTTTGCAAATTATCACTCATTAAATTAAAACACAATTGTAATTTTCTAATATATCATTCTGGAAATTTTCTTCTGGAAATTTTCTTATGTTGTCATATCATGTTCAGGAGTTTTTTGTCTCGACTGCGCACAAATAAATCAATTTTTGACTGGAAAAACAATGAAAGTCATATTTACCGGGAGGATCACATGATGACAATCCAATGCAGAGGAAAGCATACACCAATGAAAAAGCTGATCTTCCAGCAAACGAGTGCTTTGCTAATGTCATATTTTCATTCTCTTCGTAAAATTCCAAATCATTAGATAAATTTAACTATAGGAATTAAATAATTTTAGTATCTGTGATCTAGCGGTAAAATATATATATTTATCACTATACTGTGATCTAGTTGAGCAAGAAATGATTTTAATTCTGTGCAGTCTCCCGATAATAATCCAATTACATCTGCTTGTAACGTTTTGACAAAACAAAATAAGTCCTGGCTATGGGACGGGGATGCCCGTCTGGATGAATATAGCTAAAACTAAATTTTTAAAAATTTAGTTTCCATTAAGTTACACCCAAAATTACCGCTCACATGGTGCACCTTGGCTTGGAAGGATATTCAAAACACTTGGAAATATTTATACGATTTTCGGATGCGGAGAAAGTTTCTTCTCTATGCAGCAGCAATCGGTTTCCAATAATCCATCATGGGGTGTGTTCAAAAAAGAAGTCCGTTATCGGCGCAGTTTCCCCATGCAGGCATTTTTCTTCTGAACCTTGTGTTACATTGTAAAAAATCGTAGAACTTGAATTCATATGGTATGTTTTGCCAATTGTACTACGGTCATCTCAAGCCAACTTGTAGATTTCAATTGTACCTTATACGTGACTCTGTTAAAATATTTCTGCATCGTTCATGGTGCAAAACAATGTGACAAATCTAGTATCTAAAATAAACTATTCTGTTCTCATTTCATATTATACTTTTTCTAATATTTCTTGTATCACATTCTGAACATGAAAAAAATGACTCTCTTTACTTATGTTAGACATGTAAGTTCAGTCTATGTACATTAACTAATAAGTATTACTCGTGATTGAACAAAGACAAATATTACTGTATCCATTGAATGAACTTTTATGACTTTTTGGAAGGAAATCCTGTCTGTGCACTATTTTTATGTCTGTAATAACTTTTCACAATTTGCCCCCTGTCTTCTTAATACGATGTTAAACTATTGTTATCTTCTTTCGGTCGTCGAAAGTCTTTCGATTTTATAGTGTATTGTCAAAAACATCGTATGTTCAGTTCACTGTCTCATAGATATATGTATCAATTTAATTAAAATTATTGTATCATTACACTTTGTTCATGCATCGTGTGAAAATTGAGACCAAAATAGTTACTAATCACCACACATAAATGTTATCAAGTTTCTACTTTCCATATTTCCCATATATACAATTACTACTGAGCAACACTTCAATAAAAAAAACAATCGAATGTACCAACTAGAAAATCAACTGAATGTTTTTTTGTTTAAAACAAAACAACCTAACCTAAACATCGTTATTTTTACCTGTCTATAATTTATATCGGGGATGGCGAAAAAATTGTTAAAACCGGCCTTTGATAATCCAACAATAACTAAACTATTATAATGTACCGTCAGTTGGGCAGTCAGAGCTGCGATCGTTCATTTTCAAATTGTTAATTTCGGCCCGGTATGGTAATTTTCAAAACCCCTAAACTTTGACGCATGTCTGCACCACTGTTTAGCGTTATTCATCTATTGGCTATGACTTAACAATGCATTTCTCGCGACATCTTGTCTCATTCGGAAGTGCATCTGCAGACTGTTTTAGGGGTTATACGAGAACTAGATGCTACTTTGCATTTTATTAGTTTCTCGCCTACGATGCAGTTGAGAAAACAAAATTTTTCAGACTTAAAATAAAAACCTAGAAATCTGAAATAACAATGGGGAAGCGTAAAAGTGCCGTAATGTGGTTGGAGGCTGATCGAAAAATATAACACTATCAGAGTAGAATTCCCTCCAAATTATATTATAGCCGTGAATTTGATTAAATTTAAACAATATACATTATAAAAATGAAGCCTCTCGGATAAAAATATAAACTTGTGGACTGTACTTGCTGTATCCTAGCGTTTTGGAAAACTCTAGTTGAAACCAATGATCTAAGACCTATAGCTTAACTAACTATCTGCCACATGCATTCGGCGTAGTGACACACATTTTCCGGTACTCCCGTTATGGTTAGGCCATAATTTTATTCCGAGTTCCCTTATTTTTTTTTTTATTTCAATTCCTAGTTCGGGACTGCCTGTGTTAGCCAAGTGAATATACCCCCTGGCCATAGGTTTCAGTCCCTTTACACAACTTGATGTAAAGTAGGCGAATAAAATTAGTTACCTCCATATTGGTACACACACTTCTGGAGCCCCATTTTTCTTCGCAGTCGATCTCCTATAGTAATATGATTTATAACATAACCTCGCGCTACCACTAAAATTATCATTTAAGGCCACTTTCGCTTACAGTCTAACTCAGAAATAACGATATTGATCTCAATGAGATTATAATTCTCTTATTCAGCATGCTTCCCTGTGTATGTTGACCCTAACCTTTACCTGCTTTAGAAACCTTTGTTTGTTCTGTCACGCAGACAAAGTTTGCATAGGTGTGACTTATAGGTAATAACTGATCATCCTTGAACAAATATGAACAAAAACGTGGTAAAGCAATTTCTTGGAAATCATTTTATTTGTGGAAATACGGAAGAATATATCGAAATCACTCGAGACAAGGCTATTTACTGTTTTTTGAAGTCGACTAATGAACTGCGTTTTATATTTAGAGCAGTTTTTATAAAGATCGTTCGCGAAAAACACATCAAACCTATATTTCAACTTCAACGGACCATCCACAGCTGTGAAATTACCTTTCTGAGACAACTGCAATTCAGTTCAGTAAACCAGTTCCCGCCATTTTGTTTTTTAACTTTCAATATTACAGCGACCCAAGTCTAGATTAATGGAACGGTTTCGTCTTTTAACCTAAACAGTCAAATAAACAAGTACTCAACATTCAGAATATTCTTGACTTAACGATACATACAATACGCGATTTCGAGATACTCAAGAGAGTATGAATTCATGATATATATATATACATAAATTATTATTATCCACATCTAACAATTCCAAAATTTCATATTTTCTGATAAATGAATTCGCTAACTGCAATTGCAATACCGCTGGGTTTGGTTCAGCAGTAGTTAGCCTCACGGATAACTGAATAAGCTATAACTATAAATCCGTCATTGTTTGGAAATCACCATAACTTATCAAAAGTAAATATTTAACGAAACTGCGGGCGGGGGAACTGAAATTCTGAACAAAGTATCGAATATAAAATAATCAAAACACTCCCGATATATATATTATTAACAATGTCAACTAAAATTGTTTTGGACGAAATAAATAGTATTATTACGTATATGGATGGTTGAAAATATTGCCACAACTAATGGTATCAAGCATATTGTAGAATAATACAGCGACCTTTCCTGACCGAGAGGAATTTTGCCGTAGTATTACTGTACTGTAGTATTATACTATATTCTTTGGTTTTTATTATCACTATAATACCTGAACACATAATAAACTCCTTAAACTGTTCAAAAACGGGAGTGCGACTTGCTCCACAAGCTAAAAATTCTTTGAAAGTATTATTATGCATATGGAAGGAGGAATAAATACAGTAGTTCCAAAATAGACAAAGAGAGGTATTTAAATTAAAGTTTGGGAACATTCACATTGTCCAGGGATGGCCGACACGTAGCCGCGTCTTGGGTAGTCGATCGTGTCCGATGTCATGTGAATTTAAATTTAGTCCGGGTACTATACACATACTGGATGCTCTGGTGTAGTTATCTGCATATTCAGCATTCATTCGTTTATGTGTATCACCGATCAGTCGATCGCGAGCTATTTCGAAAAGTTTAATCGATCGCGGTCGAAAAAAAGATTGGCCACCCATGCACCCGTGGCTGATATAGTCGATTAAGATTGGCAACAACAACAAAGCTCGCGTATTTATAACGTTATATTGTCGGATAAAATTATTTTCAACCCAGTGTTAAAAGTCTGCTACTTGCCGATTGTTCCACATACAAATACTCGTTGTCATATCAATTCACAGTCGAAAATTAGACAATTTGTTTTTGTTTTCCCGCCTTTTTCATGGAATCAAGTGTTCAAATTATCAGAACCCACGAAACTCTCTATGCCTAGGTTCAATTTTAATTACATTGAAAACAATCCGACAATTGAAGATGGAAATTTATCCCACTCACAAACACAAGGTGTAAAATGAAGGACAACATAATATAATAAATAGGTACAAACAGAAATAGACTTCTTTAAAAAAAATGTAATAAAAGTATTAAGCTCAACGTATTCGATCTATTAATTTTAGGAAATAACAAATATTATGTAATATTAAATTCAAGTACATATTTAGGTACTTTCGAAGTATGTGAACCAAGATGGCGGACACCGGAACGTAGTATGTGTACCAGGTTAGGCCATAATTTCAGGTACAAATACAACAGGAGTCACTTGGCTATAGTCCCCGACCTCGTAATAGAACTAAAATAAGGAAATTGGAATATTATAGCCTATTATTATTATTAAGGAATTATAGCCTAACCCTAACTTGGTACACATACTACGTTCCGGTGTCCGCCACCTTGGTTCACATACTTCGGGAGTGCCCATATTTATATATAACATTGTGCCCCACCACGAGTGAACAAAAAATTGTATCGAAATGTTCATATTCAGTCAATTGCAAATTAAAAATCAACCTAATAAGCATAAATAACGAATATTTTGACATAATAACAACATGCAATTTTTTCGCTTTTAACCTTTACCGGATAAAAATAGGAACAATTTTAATCAGGTTTCAATCATTAGCAGTACCTGCACAGTAGATATTACATAACGACAATTGCAATTGTCGGTCTTCGTTCGTTTACAGTTTCACTACTTTTTTTCATTTGCATAAGTAAAAATTAACAAAGTCGATTTTTCACACAAAAACTGATTGGTGGAACTGAGGACTAATTGGTGGAAATCTTAGCTAAAGATCACCATGTGGCGATGGCATTGGACGATGGTAAATAGAGATCTGACCCAGGAGATAAAGCGATCTTCCATACCTTCTCGTAAAATTTATGTCTCTTTGTAACAATGTAATTTATACAAAGTATAGAACAAACATAAAAATCATAATGTCCCAACATCTTACTTTAATCATGATTGCAGTGTTTGTAGTGAATTCAATAATTATGATACGTCCCTTTATTTCTCCGAGATGCATTCGACCATTCACGGGAAAACGACGCTTTCAGGAACGACTCTTGTTACTCCAACTATACGCGCTAGAGTATTGCCATCTCTTCTTACTGGAATATTATGACGTTATATTTTTCCTATAAATCGTTGGATGAGTATTGGGTATTCCTCAAGTTCATTCTCAGACGATTGTCCGGTTATAAAAGGATGACGAAGTGCTTCTTCTGGTGTAATACGTAATTCAGGATCCCATCTGTTAAATATTAAGTATACTGTATGAATATTTTGATTTTAAGTAGTTCATATTGTTGCTCCAAACGAGCGAGATTGCTGGGTTTGAGAGAAGCAAAATTTCTAAGCTTCACACTCAATAGCTTAAATGTCTAAAAGAGGGGGGATATCGAAAATAGTTGGGAACCACTGCTCAAGCTGGTGGTAGTAGATAGGCAGGCATATTTGGCCATTCATTGTTTTATCCATAAGCATCATTGCCTTTATGTTTAAACAATATAATTTTTCCTCTTCACATGCGTCATATTGAACACACGCTGACTCAGACTTATTTGTAGGTAGGAATTTTTCACCAAAAGAAAAACTTGAACTTGTCATAATATTGTAACTTACTCAAGACATCTGCATATCAAGTCTAATAGCACATAATCAATTCCCTTTAGAATCTTTGTTAAAGGTCTACTGAAAGGTTCGTGTTCTTTGTAGCGAATGGCCTCTAAAACATGAAAAAGTAAAACAAAATTTAGAACTACTTACTGCCGTTACAATGTATACAAATGTTATTAGCGATCCAACGACTATAGTATTAAACTTCGACACATAACTTGGGAAATTACTGACGAACGAGATTTCTACAAATGAATAACAGTACTCTAGAGATATATCAAGGGCTCATAATCCGTTCCTTATCGCACTTGGTGTCCACGAATATTGTGTTTACGACTAGACCTGGGATGGGAAACTACAGTCCTCGGCCGCAAGCGGCCCACTTAAGCATTTTGTTCAACTTTTGGAGGAAGTTTCGAAAAATTTTCACAACTACGTACAAAATTTAGATTTTTATTTAGGCTTTGTTTAGAAAATCTGGTCCATGGAGTGTTAAAATAACAAATGTTTTTTAATCTCCGGTTCATCAATTGCCTCAGTGGTTTCATTAACAATTAACTGGTAATTAGTTACCTTCGTCGAATAAATTTGTGTAAGTTGATGTTTTCATATGTCTTTAAAAACCTATTTGCGATATTTTACGTATTATATTGGACTAAAAGTATAATATTGACTTTTTTTGAAAATAAGTACCATTCTCTATAACATTTGCAATAAAAGATTTTCCGGACTTTGCCCACCTCAGAATTCGATTCATGGGTCTAACTTGGCATCGTTCGCTGTAGGAAAATAAAATCCAGTCAAACAATTTCTTTATTATTTCCTAATAATCTGCCCCAGCATGCGCAATTTTGATTCGCGGAAACAGCCATAATTTTACTTTCATTAGTGTTTTCATATTATGCCGGTCTATTTAGGAAAAAATTATTTGTATAGCTATGTATAGCGAGTTTCTCATTCTACGACTTTTTCGTGAAATACGTACCCGAATAAATTTGTTTTTCGGAAGATCTAGCAATCATATAAGTAGGTGGGAGTCCAATTACTGCCATCATTGCGCCAAAATGTTCTTCCGAATTTTTTTCACCGAAGAATGGAGGATGACCCAGGTACATTTCAGCCAACCAAATTCCAAAGCTAAATATGTCAGCCTGAGTTGTGTGTCCAAGAGCAAGGGTTACCTCCGGTGCGCGGTATCTTCGAGTCATTATATAGGATGCAGTTCCACACGCTGCAAAGATATAAAACTAAAATTTTAACGATCAAGAATTTCATGATATATATTTATGTTTTCTATTTAATCCAAACTCGAATACGTTGTAAACTCCCTTTCAATAGTTTTTGTGCTATTATTATCCCAATTTATTCTCAGATACCATATGTTTTCGGTTTGCGAGATAAAATACCGACGCCAAAAAATCTACAAGAGATCAAAGCACGAATTTAAGAACACTGAGGCCAAAACAAAGTAGTACGGATATCTAATCTTTTACAGTAGACTACCCCTCACGCAGCCTTCACGTCTGACCACCGGATAGCAGCTAACTCGTCGCAATCGCCACAGATACGTAATTTTTCATTTCGATGACTTCATTGCACAGAAAAATGAATCTCATATAGTCTACAGAACTTTTTGAAATAGATAAAATTGATAGACTTCTAGCGACAAATTCAATTTTTATTCACTAAAAATTCTAGAGAATTTGGTCCAGTAATAAATTCTTGACATCGAGAATAAGGAAAAGACTTCTAACAACAACAAAATGATAACAAAACCATCTATAGGTCCCCTTCGTGACCAAAGAAATGTAACGACAGTCAGTCACATCTCATGACACAGTGGGAGGTGTTTCATGTTCTCCGATCTAGGCACTACATAAACACACAGTAATACGCAGCGACCTACTAGGTTTGTAAGGAAATGCACGAAAACTTCCAATAACCAATTGATTTACGCCTTGGAATAAGTTGGGGATACCGGAATCGAAATAGAGTTGTTTAATATTTCAGTATAAGTGGTGCAGCTTGGCTATCGATATGTGTGTCTCAACGACATCGTTTATAAACAAATGTGTTTTTTCATAAATGTAAATATGATCTAATCATCACTTATTCTGCATTTTATAGCTACAAAGCGTTTTTCATTTGAATTTTCCAACCTGATTTTCCCAGAACGCAGCTTCCTCCAAAATCTCCAATTTTAATAAGTTGTCCGCTGCTCTTCTCGTTTTTTCCATGAATATACATCAGATTGTGCTAAAAATATAAATGGCAAAGTTAAAAATATCGTCGCAATATTTCTGACAAGGCGTCAGACACCAAGAGTAGGCTTTCATATCAGGTTTTCAATCGACATGCCTATTAGTCAACCATTTTGACTTTGTATCACGTAGTTTCCCGACTTGTTTACGTGGCCGTCAGCGGTCGCGAGTAACCGGGCGATCAGTCGTATTTCGTCATTTACATGAACCCCAAAAAATGAATAGATTTCACAATTATTTTTACGAAAATGAAAGAGAATTTATTCAACACTTGAACTTCCGTATTTTGTGATTGTTCCAGTAATATAGGACGATTTCCCCAAAGTTACACAAGAATATGTTCCAAGTAAGCTGAGTCCTGTTTTTTAGGATCACCCTATAATTAAGTCTTGGCTTTGCCCGAAAAGATATATATTAGACTGTTCTATTATTTACATTTCAACACTAGAACAATGTAGTGAAGGGTATAAAATTGCTATCTTATGCAAATATTTATTCAAGCTCAGTTTTAACAGCATGTTTAATCTGGCAAAACTGGGTTATTGATTTTATATCAATGGTTTGAACTTGACCCATATCTCGCGAACCTTATCTTATACTAGGACAAGTTTTACATCTTTCAAAGACAAGCTCGGAGACTTATTGTTATTCTGTAATAAAAAAAAAAATGTTGCGATTATCTTACAAAGATCGACATAATTGAAAAGCATGAACAATTTCTGAATAGCTCCTAAATTAAATTTGAAAAAAAACTTTGATTTGTTCCCGTTAAAACTTTATACATTATTGACACATTTGTAGAGGTTGAAGATAGCTTTCAAATGGTACCATCAGATTAAATTTATGATGCACAAGTCTAATTGTATAAGCAATTTTATTCAATGTTTTCTTCGTCGCCACATGTCCGCTGCGCCAACTTGACGTAAACAACGACGTTACGTAATTACTTCGTCACGCAGCGACTTTGGTATCCAATATGAGACGACAGGATAGTTAAGACCATCAATTCATCATGTTTACAATACAATCCTAATAAAATATACTTTTGTAATAACAAACTTACCGGTTTAAAATCTCTGTGCACCACACCAATTTCTTTAAGAATACTCAAACCATGCAGAGCATCACTTGCAAATCGTCGTGCCAATGTCATGTTTCTAACGGGACCTTTCAGATATTTCAAATCGATATTTCCCCTGTAAAGTAAATTATAATTGTGACGGCTTGCTGGATATGTTAAAATTAGATCGTTTTGTTGGGGTGTCTTAAAAATGTCGAGCCCCACGTGATCCCCCGTGTCTCACGCGTCCCACTTATCCTATCAGTCCCATACAATCATATGATAACTAATTAAATAATTATTATCGGAATACCGGCAATGTTGGCATTTTAAAATATCGGCGTTTCTATATCGGATCGGTACCGGTATCTTCGATAAAGCGGTATCGGTATTTTTATTGCATGTATCGCCATTTAAATATTTTAACTAACAAATGTTTTTCTATAAATAGTAATTGCAATACTTTAATTCAGTCAGGTGTAGTTCACATATACGCCAATTTTCACAACCTTGGAGCAAGTGGGACACGTGGGAAACTCTCCCCGATTAGGAAACATCGCTTTATTGTGATAGAAAACAGAAGATCTGTATGGTCTTGGCGTGGAAATCACATTTACTTTTTTCCATTTTGTACAAGTTTACTCAAAGCGAAGTGCCGATCATTAATTAATGTAATGATAGAACAATTTCACGAGATGGCCTGAGCGGTGAGAACCAAATTGACTATTCAAAAATGGGATTCTCAATTTCGTAAATGAATATTATTCAACATATTTCGTGGGCTGTTTGATATTGGCGAGCAACCTTGACGACACTATAGGTTGTATCGTATTGCAGATGGCTTTCGTGTCGGGCAGAAAAGTTTGACTGGATAGCTAAGCCCAGCAATACAGAAAGTGAGACATTCAAATCTCCTTTGCTTTATTCTTGACAAATGAAGAACTCACCCTAATAATTCCAGAACCATACATAGATGGTTACGAAATTTGAAGGTTGCCAACATCCGCGTAAAATAATCCAGATTTGAAGCATGAGACTCGATGTATTGGAACATTTGAACTTCTCTCCAATAAGTCCAATCTATACTGTGAAACAACAAATAAAACCAGTTGAAAAATGTAGTGAGTAATGATATCAGAGTTACGGGTGACTGAAAACACAGGGGGGTTGGTGTATGGCTAGGCAATATGCAGAATGGAAATGAGGAGAAAAAAGCCGATAAGATGGCTTAATCATATGGCGAACCACGGCCTCTTGTCCGGTTACCAGTTCATGCTGGGTATGGGATCAGTTAGCCAGTTATCAGATGCATGAACTTAATGGTGGAGTAGTCGTAACCGACCAGTGGTTACTCGAACCACCCTACGGCGGCGAGGAGTCTAGCAATTCCTTTGCACATAATTTTCTCCCACGGGATTGGAACCTGCGAACCCACGCAGAGTAATCAGAGGTGCGATGTAATCCTTTTCCTAACGCTAAGCGCGATGCGCCACACCGCCAAGCCTGTATATAAGGCGATGCAGAAACTTGCGAGGGGGCGAAAGCATATATCGTATGCATTGTACTACGGGTTCTATTCAATGTTGTTACAATTTGAACATAGTTCATAGGAAATAGTTCATATAATGAAAAAAGAACATATATATTAATTTCTCGATGTTCATTGAAGTTCTAGCCTACTATACGTAATTGTTTAATTCATTGTTATATATTTTGAGATGCCGCGGACAACCGTAGAGAGATTTTTTAACCTTAATGTTCACTTATGCATTCTAATTGGCGTGGTTTTAGTATTCAACTTAAATTAGGACCGGAACAATTTCCAGCCGAGATTCGCAAGATCTAAACGTTGCTGACTATTAAGTTTCACATCGGATCATGGAAACAAAGTTGGTCGACACTAAACAACTTATCACCGCTCGTCACTAACAGGTTTTACCGGCCTTCTTATGTCCTGCATTTAACTTATACAAAATACGGATAAAAAACACTTACTCATTATCAATGCGAATTATTTTGATTGCAACGTTCTTCAGTGTCGGGTTCGACCAATCTCTGGCTATAATGACGTCACAATAATATCCTGTGTCAATGTATTTGATAATTTCATACCGGTAGCCGATGTGATCGCCGGGAACCTAAAAAATATTGGAATTGCCCATCCAGGTGTATAGTCTGGGGGTATACACTCTACAGTGCTAGTGTCAGATCTATGCCGAAAGTCGCTTAATTGAATGTATAACAATAAGATATATGGGGTGTCCATAAAGTCTTAAAATAATTTAAAATTGCAAAGGTAATTCATCGATAAAACAACCAACCTGGTTAAGATAGATTGAGAACTGACTTCATAACAAAATTATAAAGGGACTTTATGGACACCCTGCATATACCAAAATGAATGCAGCGGTAGTCCTCACGCCATAATACGAGCTCAATGTAGATCTCACGCTAGAGCGTGGTAGACGTAGTAAAGCTATGGTAGCCATGGACTCAACAATTTAAATTAATTTAAAAAAATGATCACAATCAATGGGTAAATAAAATATTTATTGCTCTTAGATGACAATCTCTGAATAGCCCTTAATTTATCAACTCCTATATACGAGCCTTCATATGAACCCAAAAAAAGAATCAATTTGTCTCAATTCGGCATTTGCCAATGTAGCAATGTTCAAAACAATATATTAACCTCATAAATTTTTTACTTCAGACAAAACGAGCTTCATTTAACTTCGGAAAAATGTGCAAGACTGAATGCGTCATAAACCTCAATCTCCTGCATTATCAAATTTGATCCTAAAATAATTTATATATACCGTATATATATAATAATTTATGCAAAATATTACTATTGAACATGAACTAATTTATGCTATTATCTGATTTGCATTTCCAAAAATGATTTTTCACAGTGAATTCGGAACAGTATATTTTCTTTCGAGCATCTCCAAATCATTGATAATCTGTTGATGCTTTCATAATATTCAAAATCGAAAAATTACACCCACCCCGCTGTGCTCGAATTTTTGCGTTTATCTTTCTTGTTGTCATAACCTAATATTATAATTATTGCAAAACCCATTACCATTTTATAATGACCGCTGACGTCATAATTTCCCTCGGTTTCTTTTTCAACCTTTGTATCAAAATCAAATCCAAAATTGTTGTCACCGTTTTCATTCAATTGACTTTTGTTGGCATTCAGTCCAAGATAATAAACTTCCGGATAGTTTAAAATTTCATATTTTTCCCAATACGGTAACTTAGTCCCGAATCTTTGAATTGCCTCTAAATAAATAGAAAAAAATCAGTGAAGGGAAGTAGGATACTTTATATGGTTTCGTTTTGACTCACAGTAACTAATTTTTTTAATCGGCCATCTTAAATTATGAAGCACGGATAAACATTATGCATTTATGCTTTTCCATAACAGGGAAGATCAGTAAGGGACAAAAAGGTTTTGATAAAGTCGTAATTTTTTAAGCCTCGTAATACAGTTGGCATCTGAAATCAGATTAGCCTCCAAAGGAGGCGATTAATTACGCATTATTCACATTGCATTATCCACGATAAAAATAGTGATAGTATATTAAGTTATTAGCAACAGTAGAATATTTCTGCTATTGCAAACGAGGAACAGGTTAACTATTCCTAAAACCGACATGGGCTGGACATCGACGAGCTGTCGTATCGGCTTTCCTCTGGCCCCCAAGATAATTATGGAAATCTTAACCCATTCAAGTTTTGATAACAGCAGATAACGAAGTTCGATTATTCTTTAAAAAATGTTGGGTCAAATCGCTACGAAACGACGGTTTTCAATATCGCTAATAAGAATAGTCGCCCAGTAACCATGTGAAATAATTTCAGCTGTTACAAGCGAACGAAAGATCACTCCATGGTTTTTGAGTATTTTAATTGATGAAAATAAAATAAATCGTTGTCTCGAACGCTGAAACTCACACCTGATCAAAATATCGTTATTGTCTAATGCAGGGGTTTTCAACCATAGTTACACGGCTCCGAGACGACAGTACAAATCAGGGAACGCGCAAGTTATGTTCAAGTCCCATATTAATATATGCATATTGTTTGAATATAATACATAGTTTAATTTTCAACTCGATACACTCCGAAGGTCATTTTGTCTTGCCAGTATTACGTTTGCTTTTATAGATATATATATATTCATAGCTAATATAATTAAAGACGAATAAATTATTGCACAGGGAACTTCTGGGATGTTTCATGAGGTTTAAGCTTCACCAAACAGGTTTTAAACTACCAGTCTAAAGAAATGCAACCATACCTTCAGGAGACAGAGGAAAATCTTTCGGAAGAGAATCTTCAACTCTGCTCTCATTCACTAGCGATTGTTTGAATGCTTTATCGTTTTTATGTCCATTATACATTTTTATTTTTGCGTCACTCGGTCGAAAAATATCTTTGTAAAAAGATTTCACAATCACGTTCAATTCGGCAGCTTTTAACGCTACTTCTGCTTCGAGTTGTTCTTCATCAAACTCTTCCTTCGTATCTTCTTCTTCATCGCCGCCTTTATGAATAGTTTTGCTAACTGGCGATGTTACTTTTTTTGAAATTTCGCGGGTGACATGATTTGAATCACTGTTCAGTTTTTCGCTTTTTAATTCAATGGAAAACGATTCTTTTTGATTTTCCCTTTGCCTTATTAAATAGTACATAAGAATGCATGACAAACATATTAGTACAGCATATCTATTTTTTCTCCTACCGCGTATCTGGAACATTCTCTTTACAGTGAAGTATAGCATTTGGGTTAATTTGAAATAATGCTTCAGGTAATTTTCAAGTACTAAATCTGTTGGAATGAACGTAAAAAACGAATTTCGATTATTATTGAAACGCATTTGTGTCCGAACAAATATTATCTCACTGTGTTTACATATATATATATATATATATGATAATGGAATCTTTTCTTTGAAATTTCTGGCCTGGTCCCAGCTAAAAAAAATGCATGCTGTCGTACTCCGTTGGCCTTTGTGTCTCGTCACTGCACCTTCGAGAAAAATTTCTGTTTGCCAAAAGTTTTTTGTTTTGGTTCAAAAACTACCGATTGATTGTTTTACTGAATACATTAACTTCTAATGAACCATTTTATGTCACTTTTCAATCGGCAATCATTAACGAGCGAGAATCGATCTTCAGGCAAAAATTTTTTAACTGTACCCTGGTAAAAATCTACCAAAAGAACTTGAATTCATTTCTAGACATTCAAATGTTACGGACCACAAAACCTATTTCATGCGAGAATTTACAATTTGGCATGATGGGCCTGAATTTTCGAAGCGCCGATAAAGTATTGGTCGAATTAGGATGAAGGTTTTATATTAGATTACTATTTATTAGTGGTATTTCACAGGATATTTTTTTAATATTATTATAATGCAATTCAAGAGTCTTGCTGCACACTAACACGAATGTATTTCCACTAGCGCAAAGGCATTTAGGAAGGATTGGGAGTTAGTCTCGCGTAACCTCCACTGATGATTATCATTACAGTATTGTCATGATTTTATGATCCTGCATAACTAGGACCAGGACTATAAGATTCCTCGTTGATTGCCATCATCATTTGCATTGTTGCAACTGTCTGGTAAATGACTTTTTTTAAACTATTCTGTATTATACTACCATATCGCTGCCTTTACTCTATTCTTCCATAAACGCCCATAATATTTCAATGAAACAATGACCGCCCCAACTTTCTTTATATTTACTTGTCTGCTAAGTTTCAGAATCTAGTATTCGACTTACAAATGAAATGCTTAAAGTAATCTTCAAACTAACAATTAATTGCCTCGAGCTATCGCGTGACTGGCAGCGTATCCTCGGTGCCGTGAATGAATACTTTAGAAACGACGCATTACCTAAACAAATCTCTAATTAGATTCAAATTAACCCTGTAAATGTTACAATTCAAGTATAATTTTATAAATAATCATTTCGAAAATAAAATAATCAAAATTATCATATAATTTTGTATCATTTGTTTATCTGGAAATTTTGGTAACAGTTTTATATTTTTTAACAGTAATTTATCTCACGAAGGAACTTGGCTTTTATATTTCGATTGCCTTAATATATTTCTGAAAATTCAACTTTAGTTGACCTTCTAAAATCTAGAGGTATAATTATCATTGGACGTTGATTCGACGATGTTACGTTAGTCTGATTTGAAAATAAAAATGATAGAATGTGCACAAAATATTTCAAATATAGACGTTTTGGAAGCTGAATTAAAATAAATTTTCAAATAAATGTCGCTTGACAAGAGAACTTCGGTAAACTCTACTGGTAGTAAGTGTCACACATGAAATGTATCAAACTATACTATAATATGCGATTTCGTGCGAATTATAACGATGCCCCTTACATCAAAATTCATTCGGGGGATAAAAATGGATGCTATTTTTACATGGGAATGAACAAATTGAAGGTCAAGAAAAGAATTTTTGTGATTGAAACTCACTATTTTTCTATTCTGAAGAGCCTGGCTGTTGTGCTGACATCCCGATTTGCATTATGAGACTCGGTTCACCCACGAGATGCGTGTGAGGAAATAATATTTCGCTCTCTTCTTTGTCCTATAAGCTCTGACTGGCTGCTGTTTGCTTCTGTCTGCTACTTTTGATATTTCATGCGTCCAGTTGCTGTCTTCAATAAACACCAATCTGTAATATTTTTATTTTCGAATCTAACAACCTAGCTGTGCCACATCCATTTAGGTTCAGCGTATGTTAGCTGTATGTGATCGTTCATCTTGAAGTTATCGCGATTTGGGAACGATTTCGAAAGGCTGAGGAAATAGGAAAAACTTGAGGTATGCTGATGAGGCGCGTGATGGGTAAGTTTGATAGATTTAGTAATGTATTCAGGAATGATATTGAAGGTAGGGTACAGAGATGGTTTATAACGACAGGCTAGACCAGACATGGACAAAGTACGGCCCGCTGGCCAAGTCTGGCCTGCTGGGTAATTCAATCTGGCCCGCCCGATGCTGCCACAACCGAACTGAAATCAAATTTTGATGTTTTAGCTAAAACTGCCTCATGGAATTTGTAAAGATTGCGGTTAAATTTAGTTTTGGCACGAGGCGTATTGTTTTCCACTTTTGCTTTGTAATACTGTAAATACTGATCATGAAATGTATCTTTTTACGTCAGACTTTCATGGCCCGCAAGTGGGCAAAAGTTTTGGCCCTGGTTTAAAAACCGTGCACATCCCTGGGCTAGACGGAAAGACCAGTTAAACGATGTTGAGTGGAGAATAAGTTTATTAGGCTTAGCGAGATTGGTAGGCTATATTTGAGGCAGCGTGTTGGTTGTCTGAAGGAATGGAATGAGTGGCGATGAGCTGAAGAATGTCTAGAATAGCTTGATAATATTTATTAGAAAGGTCGTTTCCAGGCGGAAGGAAGTGAGCACATACACATTAATGATCTCTAAAGACTGGTTGTTCGAGGGCAGACGGGTTGGAATGGAGATTAGTGTGTTGGCTTATATTGTTAGGGAGGCAAGTTTAATAAAACCGAGGGCGATGGGTCCGGTGTAGAATTAGTGATAGGAATAAAACAAAACTGGTTGAAGGCGGCTATGTTGCTGATTTAAATAAGTTTGAACACCGAAGCGTTATCAATCAAGAATAGAAAACAGACTTTGATAACAATTCTTTATTTATTTATTTTGTTTTCCATGTCTATTGCTGAACTAGTTCTTCCTATTTCCTTTCCGGATATATTTCTCCTCGTGCCTATTTTAAATCCCTTCATTCCATACTTCACTGTACATCAAAATTCCGTTTCCGGTATTTGTTCAATCTAGTATTACGAGTTGTACATAGGTCATTATATTTCTATAAATACGGAAACAAAATTAGTTCTTCTAATACAAAGAAACATTTCTGTATATTCTTTCCGGAAGCAACAAAATGGATCACGCTTCCAATGTATTTCTTGATTTTGCATATATATATCTCTCCGAGTCTATTGCGCAAAATCTTTATTTTGACATTATTTCTTAACACTTTATTATTAAATCCAAATCCTGTAATTGGTAGCTTAAATGCTGATGATAAACTTTGTGCCACTAATGCTTGACGTATGTCATAACTCTTGTTCAAACGTACGAGATATTTGTATCAACTTTCATTCTAAGGTTGAATTCATGCACATTAATGATCTCTAAAGACTGGTTGTTCAGAGGCAGACGGGTTGGAATGGAGATTAGCGTGTTGGCTTATATTGTTAGGGAGGCAAGTTTAATAAAACCGAGGGCGATGGGTCCGGTGTAGAATAAGTGATAGGAATAAAACAAAACTGGTTGAAGGCGGCTATGTTGCTGATTTAAATAAGTTTGAACACCGAAGCGTAATCAATCAAGAATAGAAAACAGACTTCGATAACAATTCTTTATTTATTTTTGTTGTTTTCCATGTCTATTGCTGAACTAGTTCTTCCTATTTCCTCCCCGACCTTTCCGGATATATTTCTCCTCTTGCCTGTTTTAAATCCCTTCATTCCATACCTCACTGTACATCAAAATTCTGTTTCCGGTATTTGTTCAATCTAGTATTACGAGTTGTACATAGGTCATTATATTTCTATAAATACGTGAACAAAATTATTTCTTTTAATACAAAGAAACATTCCTGTATTTTCTTTCCGGAAGATCACGCTTCCAATGTATTTCTTGATTTTGCATATATATATCTCTCCGAGTCTATTGCGCAAAATCTTTATTTTGACATTATTTCTTAACACTTTATTATTAAATCCAAATCCTGTAATTGGTAGCCTAAATGCTGATGATAAACTTTGTTCCACCTATGTCTGACATATGTCATAACTCTTGTTCAAACGTACGAGATATTTGTATCAACTTTCATTCTAAGGTTGAATTCATGCACATTAATGATCTCTAAAGACTGGTTGTTCAAAGGCAGACGGGTTGGAATGGAGATTAGCGTGTTGGCTTATATTGTAGGGGGGGCAAGTTTAATAAAACCGAGGGCGATGGGTCCGGTGTAGAATAAGTGATAGGAATAAAACAAAACTGGTTGAAGGCGGCTATGTTGCTGATTTAAATAAGTTTGAACACCGAAGCGTAATCAATCAAGAATAGAAAACAGACTTCGATAACAATTCTTTATTTATTTTTGTTGTTTTCCATGTCTATTGCTGAACTAGTTCTTCCTATTTCCTTCCCGACCTTTCCGGATATATTTCTCCTCTTGCCTGTTTTAAATCCCTTCATTCCATACCTCACTGTACATCAAAATTCCGTTTCCGGTATTTGTTCAATCTAGTATTACGAGTTGTACATAGGTCATTATATTTCTATAAATACGTGAACAAAATTATTTCTTTTAATACAAAGAAACATTCCTGTATTTTCTTTACGGAAGATCACGCTTCCAATGTATTTCTTGATTTTGCATATATCTCTCCGAGTCTATTGCGCAAAATCTTTATTTTGACATTATTTCTTAACACTTTATTATTAAATCCAAATCCTGTAATTGGTAGCCTAAATGCTGATGATAAACTTTGTTCCACCTATGCCTGACATATGTCATAACTCTTGTTCAAACGTACGAGATATTTGTATCAAATTTCATTCTAAGGTTGAATTCATGCACATTAATGATCTCTAAAGACTGGTTGTTCAAAGGCAGACGGGTTGGAATGGAGATTAGTGTGTTGGCTTATATTGTTAGGGAGGCAAGTTTAATAAAACCGAGGGCGATGGGTCCGGTGTAGAATTAGTGATAGGAATAAAACAAAACTGGTTGAAGGCAGCTATGTTGCTGATTCAAATAAGTTTGAACACCGAAGCGTAATCAATTAAGAATGAAAAACAGACTTTGATAACAATTCTTCATTTATTTATTTTGTTTTCCATGTCTATTGCTGGGCTAGTTCTTCCTATTTCCTTTCCGGATATATTTCTCCTCTTGCCTATTTTAAATCCCTTCATTCCATACCTCACTGTACATCAAAATTCCGTTTCCGGTATTTGTTCAATCTAGTATTACGAGTTGTACATAGGTCATTATATTTCTATAAATACGGAAACAAAATTAGTTCTTCTAATACAAAGAAACATTTCTGTATATTCTTTCCGGAAGCAACAAAATGGATCACGCTTCCAATGTATTTCTTGATTTTGCATATATATATCTCTCCGAGTCTATTGCGCAAAATCTTTATTTTGACATTATTTCTTAACACTTTATTATTAAATCCAAATCCTGTAATTGGTAGCTTAAATGCTGATGATAAACTTTGTGCCACCAATGCTTGACGTATGTCATAACTCTTGTTCAAACGTACGAGATATTTGTATCAACTTTCATTCTAAGGTTGAATTCATGCACATTAATGATCTCTAAAGACTGGTTGTTCAAAGGCAGACGGGTTGGAATGGAGATTAGTGTGTTGGCTTATATTGTTAGGGAGGCGAGTTTAATAAAACCGAGGGCGATGGGTCCGGTGTAGAATTAGTGATAGGAATAAAACAAAACTGGTTGAAGGCAGCTATGTTGCTGATTTAAATAAGTTTGAACACCGAAGCGTAATCAATCAAGAATAGAAAACAGACTTTGATAACAATTCTTTATTTATATTTGTTGTTTTCCATGTCTATTGCTGGACTAGTTCTTCCTATTTCCTTCCCGACCTTTCCGGATATATTTCTCCTCTTGCCTATTTTAAATCCCTTCATTACATACCTCACTGTACATCAAAATTCCGTTTCCGGTTTTGTTCAATCTAGTATTACGAGTTGTACATAGGTCATTATATTTCTATAAATACGTGAACAAAATTATTTCTTTTAATACAAAGAAACATTCCTGTATTTTCTTTCCGGAAGATCACGCTTCCAATGTATTTCTTGATTTTGCATATATCTCTCCGAGTCTATTGCGCAATATCTTTATTTTGACATTATTTTCTAACACTTTATTATTAAATCCAAATCCTGTAATTGGTAGCTTAAATGCTGATGATAAACTTTGTTCCACCTATGCTTGACGTATGTCATAACTATTGTTCAAACAAACAATCCCCAATAGGGGATTTCGACAAGGATGCCCATTGAGCATGTTGGTATACATTCTAAACGCAGAACCACTAATTAGATCAGTACAACGAAATTCCGACATACATGGCATCAAACTTGGAAAATTCACACATAAACTGGACCAATTTGCCGATGACGCCACCTACGCAGTGAGAGATATAACTTCCATTCAACAAATCTTCTTTGAATTACAAAAATACGAAAAAGCAGCAGGACAAAAAATTAATATAGATAAAACCCAGATATTGAGTTTCACAACTGACGCAGCACAACGTCTCCGGAAATCCAACTATAATACCCACCATAAAGATACAGCAAAAATCTTGGGGATATATTATGGATTAGGGCGGGAAACAATAACATGGGACGAAACACTTGTCAAAATAACCAGAAAATTAAACTTTTTAAAAACACGAAAACTCACCTGGATTGGAGAACTAACAGTAATAAATTCCCTGATCATGTCACTAATAATATATCACGCGAGATTTGTAGAAATACCGCCAGTATATCTCAACAAGGTACAACACCTAGTTGCTAAATACCTATGGTACCCCGAGGGAATGGAGGCGATAAAGAGAACCACGCTACAACGGCCATGGTTAGAAGGCGGCATAAATATGCCCAATATCAAAATTAAAATTTCAGCATGTATAGCAGAGCGAATAAAAATACTAAGCAATATCGATACACCTTACCTTTTTTGGCATCAGGAAGCAGTCTATGCCTTAGGATCCAAAATCATAAAAAACAACCCAAGCTTATATACAAATTCTACCCCACATCTCCCCTTCGTCCCCAAAATCTGGCAAAAATATTTGGATACAACAAAGGGAATACATCTTACCAAACAACAGTGGGCTGGCATGAAGCACAAAGACATATACAGAAATCTCCTATACAACCTGAAAACTGAGTCTCCATACCCAACGGGAATAGATTGGACTTGCGTTCACGTAAAGCAAAAAACTCTGAAACATAAAACAACAAACAAAGAGAAGATATGTTCGTACAGAATAGTGGCTGATGGGTACATCTTTGGGAATAAAGCGCGGAAAAGATCTATGTTTAGCGATGCGCACGGCCAAAGAAAACTGCTAAAATGCAAATTCTGTGGAAGCCGTGAAGACAATACCCTACACATTTTCTTACACTGCTCTTACATTTCACGACACCTTTCCAAAACCACGGGCATACTGAACAGGACCCTTAAAATACCAGTACAAATATCTAAAGAAAATATCTTCTACAACTCTTACACCATGCCCAACCAGACAGTTCAGACCATAATCATAAAACTATTTTTAATATTCAAATTAGCAATAATCAACTTCAAAATCAAGTTAGATATAGAAAATAGAACAGTCGATCCGAGCGAGGACAAAATTATCCCCAAAACAACTCGAAAATGGTCCGATTTTATCAACCAACTTGACAAAAAATTTCCCAAGGTATACACATCCAATTTGAAACCTAATTGGAAAGAAATACTTGCGGGGTACGAACAATAAAATAACGAGAAAACCAGATCCTAACAACAATAAATGTAATGAACCTTTTATCTATGCCACCCACAAATGGTAGCATACTCCTGAGAATACCATCAAACAACCCAACGGAAGTGATGAGTGGATGTCATCTGACCGCCGCATATGCGGCAATGTGATTGCGAGGATTAATACCGATACGACTCGGGTATGACGTGTTATTATATGTAACACTGATCCGAGGCAGACCATACATACTCTGATCCGAAAAAAAAAAAAAAAAAAAGATATTTGCATCAACTTTATTTCGAAGGTTGAATTATTGCACATAAATGCTCTTTAAATACTGGAGACTGGGCGATGACTTTTTCAAGAAAAAGGGGATGTTGCCATATTGCGTTGAGCAATCTTTTTGTGTCAACGCAGCAGTGGACTATTGTTTATGAAGATCACGGGGATCCGGACCTACTGGCGTACGAAGTAAATATAACATTCCTGTTTCGGTATTTGCGAAAACATTAGACTATTAAAATGGAGATCACAGTCGTGCTTCGCTAACGTTACAACAGACAGACCCGAGTTTCGTCTGTAGACTGTATTTGTAAAACATGAGCAAAATATGTCCCTTATACATATAAAAATGCCATTTAGAGAATATCAAAGTGTTTTTCTCCACATTGTGGCCATGAAAAGGTTGAAATACTACCACTGTGAATTCAGCGGAATTTCAGCGGAAAAGTTTTCTGCAGTTTTCAACCGGTTCCCATGCGGAAAATAATCCCTTATTACAATATTTATGAGGGATAAATGGATCCTATTTGGAATAATATGTTCCGAAGGAAACAACTCAGACCAAAATATTATTTTAAGCACATTTAGCTGGTAGTGGTAATTACAACATACATAACTGTATATCACATAAAACAGAATAACTAAAACGTATTAGAATATATTTGCAGAATGAAAAAAAATAAAAATAGGCTACATTTGATGGGAACACAAAAATATCGGAAAATATTTTTTTCAATGTTACATGCAAACTCTAGAGTTCGAGACCAAATGCGAATATGATCCGCAAAGTGCCGACAACTTTCCACAGTAATTTTGAATAGTACCAAATAGGCTTGCACGTAATTTACAGATTTACGGAATTATTTCGATTTACGGAAGGGAAGTTACGAATTACGTAAAGTCGTAATTATTGGTCGAGCGCTTTCGCGATTGAAACGAGCTCTCTTCAAAGCAGTCAATTCCGTCGATTGTAAAAAGTGAAAGTTTAAAAGTAGAAGAAGTTAGAGCTTCAGTATTTGCAGCCGTTTTTCTCACTTTTCTCTCTCTTGCCAATACGTCACCGTGATAATTAATGTCGCGCTTATCAAACAGCAATATGACGACGGAAGAGAAATTGCGTAATGAACCAACGCGACTTCGTCTTTTCGGCATCGGTAAAGCGATTGAGACGGCAGAGAAACAACAATATGACGGGATTTCCCGCGTTCCGGTAAAAATCCTTTGCGGACCGTTGACGGTTCGCGGATCGGCGGTTGGGAACCACTGTTTTAGAATATTTAAATCGAATCCAGAATCCTATTCTATTTTTATAGTTACCGTATTTAAGTAGTGGGATTTCTCCACCACAATGCATGATTGAAATTTAAAAAAAAGCTAAATTGTAGCCTAATTGTTGAATGTATAACTATCGTTTTGCAGTATTTAATTGAGAAAATGTCCTGATCATTGGATTATATTTAACCAAGGCAACGAGACTTAAGAATTTCGACGATCGTTTTTTTGTTTTTAACAATTCAATATTCCCAATTTAACTACTATCAAATATCAAGTATGAGCCAGTGTGTTTATTCTGTGCGAGAACCATTTCCAATTACAAAATCTTGATGTTCTGTTACCGGTTTTATCGTTTTATATCAGTCCGGACTAGTCCTTGCTCAATATATTTTCACAATGCCTCGCAATATTTCGGCCAAATATGATTAACTGTCTTTACCAAATGCGGCAACTTATTTTGATTATTGAAAACCACCGACACTCGACCAAATTTGTGTCTATCTTGGCCGATAGGATCGTCGATTTGAGTTAGAAAAATAAGTTAATTTTTTCGTGAGTGCAAAATAAATGTCACAAAATGCATTGTTTTGCGATATAACTTTGTATTTTCGGAAAAGCAATATCATATAAGTACGGTATTTAAATTATGCGCAAATAATTAATATTTGATCTAAATTTGTTGCAAATAGTGTTACAGCATTTAGGCCGCGAAATGATTTAATGTAAAATGAAGCATGGTAATCGGAATAACGTCAATAAGTTGGCATCAATAATTATTATAAAATGCTGACTAGGTAGTAAAGTCGAATAATGTTAAAAACGGTGCAATAACATGTCTTCGTCGCGAGGCAAGCGCAAGTACAATCAAACGAGAAAATACGCTCGTCGTGGCATGGATAAATTGGAAACCCGACATTTTTTAATACAATTTAAAAAAAGTCAACTATCGTTTCATAAATATCCGTATACCAGTGTCGGTAATGATAAAATTGATCGCATAAAATTGGGACGGTTAATTTGCGAAGGTTATAAAGGAAATCAAAGCTAGCAGAAAAAATAGAAAGAATAAAATTAAGAATAAAATTAATTTGAATTCACTCTTGTCTTAACATCTGTCGCCGGCGTTTAGTACTGCCAGGAATATGAAAACCCAAACTCGATGTCCCAATCGAAAATAAAGTGGATTCAATTTGTTGTTATGATAAGTTTAAATGTGTGAAAAAATATCGCAATTACGGGGTCATTACGTAATCGATTTGGCCGTAATTACGGAATTGATTTTTGTCAATTACGTGCAAGCCTAGTACCAATAGTGACAAGTATTATATATAAGAGTTGAAGGGAACAAAGCGGGTATTTATGATTATTGGGGCTTCAAATACAGGCCAAAAACAAGATTTTCTGAAATTCAATGCGTACTCGTTACATCGAGGCCAAATTTGAACATGTTGCTTCATTTGCCGACAACTTTTGACAACGATTTTGATGACATGTACAAGTCAAGTGTCTAACACCAAAGTATGATCAACAGCGGAACAAAACTTAACAAAATATGGCTTTTCAAAAATTGACGAAAAATCAGATTTTGCTGTATTTCGAGCGAACTCAATGATTCGATGCCGAATTCGAATATGATCCGCAAAGTGCCGACAGCTTTTAACAGTAATTTGGAATAGTACCAATAGTGAAAAGTAATATATATAAAAGTTGAAGGGAACAAAGCGGGACTTTATGATTTATGGGGCTTCAAACACAGGCCTAAAACAAGATTTTCTGAAATTTGATGCGTACTCGATATATCGAGGCCGAATTCGAATATGTTATGCCGACAACTTTTGACAACGATTTCGATCACATGTATAAGTCAAGTGTCTAACACCAAAGTATGATCAACAGCGAAACAAAACTTAACCAAAATATGGCCCTTCAAAAATTGACGAAAAATCAGATTTTGCTTAATTTTGTGCGAACTCAATGATTCGATTCATACAGCGACTTTGAATTTTTATGTTGTTTTACTCGTCATGAACCTTTTAATACAAATGCGGAAAAGAATTAGCAGAACAAATAGCGACATAGTATGCTTTTAAAATCCGCGTGAAAACTACAAATGTTCTTTCTTTCTACCTAATATCCTAATATAATATAAAAAAATATATACTAAGAAGTTACTCATTCATATTTAAATAATTCAGATTCTGCTTCCGTGTAATTATCAATTATAAATCGATCCCAGGCAAACATCACCGAGCCCACAGCTGACTGATATTTTGAAATAACGGCTTAATCCGTTAACACTCTAGAATTGTATATACATGCTATACAAAATCATTTTCAAAATTTTTCGGAAAATAGAATAACATATTCGAATTTGGCGTCGAAGAATCGATATCGTACCAAATATGACAAAATTTGATTTTCAAACAACTTTTGAAGGCCCATATTTTTTTTGATTTTCATTCTGCTGGTGATCATACTTTGTTGGTGGACACTTTAGTTATACATGTTTACGAAATCGTTGTCAAAAGTTGTCGGAAAATAGAATAACATATTCGAATTTGGCGTCGAATAATTGATATCGCACCAAATATGACAAATTCAGATTTTTATCAATTTTTGAAGGCCCATAATTATTCAATTTTAAGTCCGCTAGTCATCATACTTTGTTGTTGGAGACTTGAGGTATACATATAAACGAAATCATAGTCAAATATTGTCGGAATATAAAATAACATTTTCGAATTCGGGGTCGAATAGTTGATATCGCAATAAATATGACAAAATCTGATTTTCCTCAATTTTGAAAGGCATTATTTTTTAATTTTCATTCCGCTGGTGATCATACTTTGTTGTTGGATACTTAGGTTATACGTGTAAACGAAATCTTGTCAAAAGTTGTCGGAAAATAAAATAACATGTTCGAATTCGGCATCGAATCATTGAGTTCGCACAAAATACAGCAAAATCTGATTTTTCGTCAATTTTTGGTGTTAGACACTTGACTTGTACATGTCATCGAAATCGTTGTCAAAAGTTGTCGGCATATCAAGCAACATATTCGAATTCGGCCTCGATATATCGAGTTCGCATCAAATTTCAGAAAATCTTGTTTTTGGCCTGTATTTGAAGCCCCATAAGTCATAAGGTACCGCTTTGTTCCCTTCAACTTTCATATATAATACTTTTCACTATTGTTACTATTCAAAATTACTGTTAAAAGTTGTCGGCACTTTGCGCATCATATTCGAATTTGTCATCGAATCATTGAGCTCGCACGAAATACAGCAAAATCTGATTTTTCGTCAATTTTTGAAGGGCCATATTTTGTTAAGTTTTGTTCCGCTGTTGATCATACTTTGGTGTTAGACACTTGACTTGTTCATGTCATTGAAATCGTTGTCAAAAGTTGTCGGCAAATAAAGCAGCATGTTCGAATTTGGCCTCAATATATCGAGTTCGCATCAAATTTCAGAAAATCTTGTTTTTGGCCTGTATTTGAAGCCCCATAAGTCATAAAGTACCGCTTTGTTCCCTTCAACTTTTATATATAATACTTTTCACTATTGGTACTATTCAAAATTACTGTTAAAAGTTGTCGGCATATCGCGGATCATATTCGTATTCGGCATCGAATTATTAAGTTCGCACTAAATATAGCAAATTATGATTTTTTGTCAATTTTTGAAGGGCCATATTTTGTTAGGTTTTGTTCCGCTGTTGATCATACTTTGGTGTTAGACACTTTACCTGTACATGTCATCGAAATCGTTGTCAAAAGTTGTCGGCAAATAAAGCAGCATGTTCGAATTTGGCCTCAATATATCGAGTTCGCATCAAATTTAGGAAAATCTTGTTTTTGGCCTGTATTTGAAGCCCCATAATTCATAAAGTCCCGCTTTGTTCCCTTCAACTTTTATATATAATACCTTTCACTATTGGTACTATTCAAAATTACTGTTAAAAGTTGTCGGCACTTTGCGGATCATATTCGAATTCGGCATCGAATCATTGAGTTCGCACGAAATACAGCAAAATCTGATTTTTCGTCAATATTTGAAGGGCCATATTTTGTTAAGTTTTGTTCCGCTGTTGATCATACTTTGGTGTTAAACACTTGACTTATACATGTGATCGAAATCGTTGTCAAAAGTTGTCGGCATATGAAGCAACATATTCGAATTCGGCCTCGATATATCGAGTACGCATCAAATTTCAGAAAATCTTGTTTTTGGCCTGTATTTGAAGCCCCATAAGTCATAAAGTACCGCTTTGTTCCCTTCAACTTTTATATATAATACTTTTCACTATTGGTACTATTCAAAATTACTGTTAAAAATTGTCGGCATATCGCGGATCATATTCGTATTCGGCATCGAATTATTAAGTTCGCACTAAATATAGCAAATTATGATTTTTCGTCAATATTTGAAGGGCCATATTTTGTTAGGTTTTGTTCCGCTGTTGATCATACTTTGGTGTTAGACACTTTACCTGTACATGTCATCGAAATCGTTGTCAAAAGTTGTCGGCATATAAAGCAACCTATTCGAATTCGGCCTCGATATACCGAGTACGCATCAAATTTCGGAAAATCTTGTTTTTGGCCTGTATTTGAAGCCCCATAAATCATAAAGTCCCGCTTTGTTCCCCTCAAATTTAATATATAATACTTTTCACTATTTGTACTATTCAAAATTACTGTTAAAAATGTTGTCGGCACTTTGCGGATCATATTCGAATTCGGCATCGATATGTCGAGTACGCATCAAATTTCAGAAAATCTTGTTTTGGGCCTGTATTTGAAGCCCCATAAATCATAAAGTCCCGCTTTGTTCCCTTCAACTTTTATATATAATACTTATCACTATTGGTACTATTCGAAATTACTGTTAAAAGTTGTCGGCACTTTGCGGATCATATTCGAATTCGGCATCGAATCATTGAGTCCGTACGAAATATTGCAAAATCTGATTTTTTGTCAATTATTGAAGGGCCATTTTTTGTTAAGTTTTGTTCCGCTGGTAATCATACTTTGGTGCTAGACACTTGACTTGTACATGTGATCGAAATCGTTGTCAAAAGTTGTCGGCATATAAAGCAACATATTCGAATTCGGCCTCGATATACCGAGTACGCATCAAATTTCAGAAAATCTTGTTTTTCGCCTGTATTTGAAACCCCATAAATCATAAAGTCACGCTTTGTTCCCTTCAACTTTTATATATAATACTTATCACTATTGGTACTATTCAAAATTACTGTTAAAAATTGTCGGAACTTTGCAGATCATATTCGCATTTGGTCTCGAACCCTAGAGTTTGCATGTAATATTGAAAAAAATATTTTCCGATATTTTTGTGTTCCCAACAAATGTAGCCTATTTTTATTTTGTATTTTTTTTTATTCTGCAAATATATTCTAATACGTTTTAGTTTTATGTGATATACAGTTATGTATGTTGTAATTACCACTACCAGCTAAATGTGCTTGAACTTATATTTTGGTCCGAGTTGTTTCCTTCGGAACATATTATTCCAAATAGGATCCATTCATCCCTCATAAATATTGTAATAAGGGATTATTTTCCGCATGGGAACCGGTTGGAAACTGCAGAATTTTGCTGATCACAATGGTTGACTCCTATAGTCTTAAAACGTCGCCGTCGAAAATGCAAAAAGACGGACAACTCACCAGACCTCTGTGTAGTCGTCTAGTCGAGTTGTCTCTGATGAGTTGTCCGTGTAGTCGAGTTGTGCGTCTTCCAGCATAACTTAGTTCTTGTGATAGAGCACTCCAGCTTTCTGGTTCGTATAAATAATATGAAATTAGGAAACTAGGCTACCGGTACCTAACTATGGCTGGTAGTATTACCGGTATATCATTAACTTTAGTACCAGTAATTTCGAATCCTCCAGTGGTTGAAATCAATGAGGTGTCGTGTGACGTAGACCTATCAGAATAATATCATCCTGCTTTCTAATTTGAATGGTTAGGTTGAGATTAAAGGAGCGTTGACACTGGATGCGACGCGACATGCGCGGGAGATCGCTCCCTATTGTTTCAAATGACGATTACTGTACACACAAGACTGGGGGTGACGAGCGGCGTCGCTTCGGTTTCTCTCGGCGTTTTTCTTTTTGCTGTTTTGACGCGCGCCGTAAGGGCGCATAGGATAGGATTTACGTATCCCGGGGGGGAAGAAAGCCGATAAGACGGCCTAATCATATGGCGAACCTCGGCCTCTTGTCTAGTTACCAGTCCGGGTCGGGTATGGGATTAGTTACCGTAGCCAGTTATTTTGTTTTCGGAAGCATGGAATTGATTGACACCGCTGAGCAGTTATGGTCGGGCGACACATTTGACATTCATTTATTATTTTTGTAAACTATAGCTGCCAAAGATATAATATTAATGCCCGAGGATATTATTTATTTTTGAGCATATTTATATTTGAAGTCATCCCTGACTGTTCCATGTTATTATACTCTATGACAAGTTTGCCTTCTTGTGGGAGTTGAATCTAGAGTGCATTGCAATGGTATTCAGCTATCGATATACTCTACATTGAATGCAATTTCTATTTGGCGTCTTCAAAAATGGACAACTGCTCATGTCCAAGCACAAATGTATTGAATGATAGGGTCTCATGTAGTTTCGTACCTAACACGAGACCCGAATGATAAACTAGTTGAAATTAGTTCATTGCGATGTAGTGAATGCTTGGTTTAATTTTATTTAATAATCAGAATATGGCAATTGAGTTACTCCTGCTGGTCTGACATAGCAAAATAAAAATTAATCAAACTATTTTGTCGATATTCAACACAATGAACTGTAATATTGATGATGATTTATACTACCAGACTACGGTTATTGTATAATTTCTGCATATGTCCTTGCAGAGTCGTCAATTTCGTCCTTTTTGTAATTAAGTTCGATGTTCGAATCTATTTTAAACTTGGTAAGTTTGAACTTTAATGTTCTTTAATGATTAATCGTATATATGACTTTCATCTTCCCGGCTTCATATTTGTAATGTGTGACTACAGTCGGACTGATATTTTATTTTAAATTGTGTTCGTTGTTCTTTTCTTTTTATAATTAACGATTTCTGCATCTGTGTTTCTAAGCAGTAAGCAACCGCACCTGGCGCCATCGAGTGATATACAACTGACGCGAGACCATAGGCGCTGCTGCGGCTCGTTCAGTGTGAACACACCTTTAATCATGATAAAGTTGACCCATTTATAGCACACCCAACTGCCCTGGCGAATTATTGAATGATCACAATTGAAAAATTGTGTTTTTCCAGGATTCAATATCATAACTATAGAAAAAAATTGGCATAGTATTTATAAATGGACTGCTGGAACTTGTTATGATAAACAAAGGGTGATTACAGTCTTGATAATAATTGACTATGAGTGAGGGAAATACTAAAATAATGGATGAAAAGGTGAAATCACTATCTCTGGATGAGGTTATGTGTCCTGTATGCTTGGATATATTCATTGAACCAATTACTATGTCCTGCTCCCATGAGTTGTGCAATGAATGTTATCAGCAACATTTCAAAAATTGTAATTTTGAGTGTCCAATGTGCAAAAAGAGGCTCAGTACGTGGGCTAGAAGGGCAAGTGCTCAAGGAAAATTAATAAACAAATCAAAATGGGCAAAAATACAGGAGGAATATCCAGATTTAGTTGCTCGTCGCCTCGGTGGAAAAAGTAACAGTCAAACTTTTATGCAAACAGAGCCTGTGGATTTATCTATAGCAGAACCGGGGGAGTTGCAAGAGGAATACCTCACAATGCGACAAGAGTGGCTTCTAGAAAGTTCTTCCCAGCGAAGAGAGCAAGAAGAAGCATCTTTAAATCTGATCAAACAAATTCAAGAAGAAGAAAAAAATGAAATCGAGCGACGACAAAAAATTCAACAGGAAGCTGATCAACAACTTGCTATAAAACTCAGTAAAGAGTTGGAGATGAATGTTAGTCCAAGTCTGGTCAATAAAATAATTCTACGGCCACGCAAAGTACTTACCTCGATATGTGAAAATTCTCCGAATACTAGCGAGGTCAAAAGAAAATCAATGCCATTATCTACTAGAAAGACACGAAAACGTAAAAGAAGCCAAGTATAACCTGATGAATTTGAACCCATCTGTTTGTTTTGTGAGACTTCCCATGGGTATGCTAATTATTGGAACCTTTCAAACTAAAATTAGTTGCAAACTAATGTTCATTTTACTGTGATTTCTAACACTGTAGGTGATTTATCAAGTATCAAAGTAATTTGAAAAAAAGTCTTTCTCTGGTTGAGAACAATTTGATATCCAATGTTCCAGTCATGAATAATATTAATAACTATGTTCGCATCGAAGGTAAAAAATATCTAGTTTACACAGTTGCTCCTTTGCATATCTGTGACTACTTATACAGAGCCTTGTTCAAGAATGCTCACACATCTTTCACTCCACTAGTGTGTAAAAATTGAGTTTCGCGTTCTTATAAAATAGTAGCTCCTCTGCATAATTGTGGCTTCTAATACAGAGTCTTGTTTAAAAGTGTTATATAAAAAAACTTATTTCTAATAAATTTAAAATGCTTCGCAACACAGCTGTATTTTGTGATGGGTATTTCAAATACCAGGCGATATACTTTCATTGCCCATGATTTTGAGCTGCTTCATTATCATTATAAATACCATTTCCATCCCAAGAAAAGTTAACTCTCCCATGCCTATCGGTTCCACGGTATTTTCCTTTTAAACCTTTTGTGGGAGTAGTGTGGAAAATGACTATATTTTCAGCCATTATTTTGTTCATTGATAGAATACATTTATTTTGTCTACCTCTTAAACGTGCTTATTAGACTGTTGCAAACTACATTTTAATGGCTCTGTAGGATTTGTCAACTTCGTGGAACGGGATGGAATTGAAACTTTTTTTTTGATTGTTTGTTCTTTAATGCGAACACTCATTCAAAAATTGAAGTTAATTCTGAGCCTTTGCTGAGTTTTTTGTTCATTTCATTTTTCTTTCTCATTGCCGAAATATTTCTTTATTTTTATTTAAGTTTATTAAAATGTTTCCTGACTAATTGTGTGGAAGTGGAACAGTAATCCAGTTTGTGACTTCAGAAAATGTTTGGTGTACCTAAATTATATTGTGGAGTAACTGGCGATCATCACATCACTGGAATCATTTAATATGTGGATTATAGCCATAGTTTTTTTCGCAATCACTCGAGGTGGGCCTGAGGCACACGATCTTGTTCTTCCAAAAACATTTCTTAAGAAGTATGATACTATTCCTCTCACACGACAAATTCATATGTTGATATTTTCAGAGAAGTTTGCTTCTTCTAATAACATAATTGGCTTGCAGGTAATTTACGGAATTATTTCGAGTTACGGAAGTGAAGTTACGAATTACGTAAAGTCGTAATTATTGGTCGAGCGCTTTCGCGATTGAAACGAGCTCTCTTCAGATAAGTCGATTGTAAAAAATTAAAGTGTAAGTAAAAGAAGTTAGAGTTCCGGTATTCGCAGCCGTTTTTCTCTCTCTTGTTAGGCAGATGGGAAGGCATAACGCGTCATTTACTAACCTATTATCAACTTATCTAGGATGGCCAATGTACATATTAACCGTAGATAAGGAATAGAATTAATTGTGTTGAGACCGATGGACGTCAACACACCTGGTTTCAACTTCTTCGGGTGAAATGACTAAAGAATGTAAGAGATCAACTTGTAAAACATGGTCTATTTGTGAATGCCGTGATAATTAATGTCGCGCTTATCAAACAGCAATATAAAGACGGAAGAGAAATTGCGTAATGAACCAACGCAACTTAGTCTTTTCGGCATCGGTAAAGCGATTGAGACGGCAGAGAAACAACAATACGACGGGATTTCCCGTGTTTATTCTCCGCGAGATCCATTTTCTATTACAAAATCTTGATGTTATGTTACCGATTTTATCGTTATATATCTGTCCGGACTTGGCATTGCTCAATATGTTTTTCATAATGTCTCGCAATATGTCGGCCAAATATGATTACCTGTCTTTACCAAATGCGGCAACTTATTTTGATTTATCGTCAACTCGAATACCACCGGCACTCGACCAAACTTGTGTCAATCTTGGCAAATAGGATTGTCGACTTGAGTTAGAAAAATAAATTAATATTTTCATGAGTGCAAAATAAATGTCACAAAATGCATTGTTTTGCGATATAATTTTGTATTTTCGGAGAAGGCATGTCATATAAGTACGTTATTTTAAATAATGCGCAAATAATTAGTATTTGATCTAAATTTATCGCAAATAATGTTATGGGCCGCGAAATGATTTAATGTAAAATGAAGCATGGAATTCGGAATATCGTCAATAAGTCGGCATCAATAATTATTATAAAATGCTAACTAAGTAGTAAAGTCGGATATTGTAAAAAACGGTGAAATAACAAGTCTTCGTCGCGAGGCAAGCTAAAGTATAATCAAACGAGAGAATACGCTTGTAGTTGATTTAATAAATTAGCAACCCGGAATTTTTATTTAATACGAAAGCCGTATTAATACGTTAATACGATTTTGAAAAAGTGAACTATCGGTTCTTAAATATATTACCAGAGTTGGTAATGATAAAATTGATCGCATAAAATTTGGTGATAGAGTGGATAACAGAATCAAAGCTAATACAAAAGATAAAAATCAGAATAAAATTGTTTTGAATTCACTCCTTGATATTTGTCTTTAACATCTGTCGCCGGCGTGTAGTACTGCCGGGAATATGAAAACCAAACTTCGATGTCCCATTCGGAATAGAAGTGGATTAAATTGGTTGTTAGGATAGGTTTAAATGTGTGAAAAAATATCGCAATTACGGGGTCATTACGTAATCGATTTGGCCGTAATTACGGAATTGATTTTTGTCAATTACGTGCAAGCCTACATAGTACCTTCTTGTTATTAACGATAAGGATTTCAGCAGTGATATTCTGCATATATTTCTCAAAGTACAAGGCAAAAACAAACAAATATACGGAAAAGTGGGCGAAAAAAGATTTAAGACGTTCTCATGCACTTGCCCACTTACCCCAAATAGCGAACAATACATTGAAGTAAATTTTAAAAAGACATGATAACTCCATATACAACGGACAAAATTCTTTCTAAACTGCATAGTAGATGTATGAGTAACTCCTTATTCAACGCCTTGTTTAAAGGGGTGTGTGAAGTACCCCATAATATAAGTGGGGATGCTATCACCAAATCTTTATCGAATGATCTTGGCAAAAAGAAAATCTTAAACTACAGTGGCACATCACCAGTCAGAGTCCCAGCAAATTTGTGTACCAGGTGAAGTCAAATCACACTGCTTCCATTTACAAGACGAGTCCCAGTCATTATAGATGGGCGCGTTTTTACGGCGGGAAAATGGTTCATTCTGACAAAGGAATGAATCTTTATATAGGCTAGGATTTACATATTATCTCGGGGAATAGGAAAGCCGATGAGACGACTTAACCATATGGCGAACCACGACCTCTCGTCCGGTTACCATTCCATGTCGGGTATGACTAGGGTTACCATATTTTTGTGACTTTACATTTTCCGATTTTACTACATAGGCCTCCATTCAAAGACATCCCGTCTGTCTTCATTGACATATTGCTATCGAGAGTTCATGCGCATATTCTCTGTCCAAATATCGGGTTCAGTTCGAAAAATAGAAAGGAATTGACGTTTACTAATACAAATAATTCGAATTTAGATTCTTTATGTACAGCAAAAGGAAGAAAGATAGCCTGCCGTTTTCAAGCATTGAGAATTTACTTATTCGCCTAAGCATGCTTTTCTGTAGATAACGCCTTCGTCAAAAAGACGTTGTTCAATGTTACATTCACGTGAACGTCAGAACAGGACCAATTACTATTGATTTAACATGTTATACGTTACGGAAACAACGAAACAAACAAAATAACGGATTTACCTCCAGCAAATGGGCTAGCGCTGGGCTGCACAGCAACAACAGTAACGAAAACATGTTATTTTGTATAGTGTTCGTGTATTATAATAGATGGTGGAACGCCAACGCGGGACTTTTGGCTGACTTGTCAGGACGGCGGGACAACACGCGATAAAGCGGGACTGTCCCACCCAGTATGTTCCCCAGCTTTTCTCTTTAGGGGGGGGGGGGGGGGGGTCCAAAATTTAGGGGGTGGTAAATAATTTGCTATTAGAGATAAAACTAGGCTATGGTATGTATTTAAGAAACGATGTACATGGGGGCCCCCAAGTTGATTGACGGCGAGCCAAAATCCAGAGCAGAATGAAATTGTAGGGCCAGAAAAGGGGAGCGAGGAAAAGTGCGGGACGACACGGCTGGGGTTCAGGGCGTGCTTAAGCGCCCTGAGAAAATTTTGAGAAATAGGCACCAAAATAGGCTCTAAGCTTGATTTTAGATACACCTAGCATCGCAGTTTGTTATGTAATAAAATCAACAATTATAATATTTAGCTGATAGAATTCTCGGGGAATAGATAACAAGCACGGCTTTCAACCGCAAATATATACTACTACGTTTCAACAAGTAATTTGCAACTGATAGTGACTAATGAAGTTACTTGCTCATCTGACATTGTATGAATGGCTACTTATGGCTTGTTTTGTTACACATTTCTAATTTTTTTGAACATGTTTGTTTGACTTTTGTATGAATTAAATTTTGAAATACGCTCGTCAACTGATCATAATGTTGTATTCCTTCAGAACTGAAATATTTTGTAAGGAGACAAATCGCTGAAGTTTGATTCTTTTCAATAAAGAAATAAAAACGCTGTCATTCATCTAAAAAACGTCTGTTTTCAGTTCCTAGTTTTCGTTTTGTGACATCTTTAAGCCTTCTTAATATATGGCTGATATCTAAAATACTGCAGTGTGTAATCATAATACCCATACCTATACATAAGATACCGGAATAATTCAATTGTTACGAAATAAACGTGCTTAAACTGTGATAATGATGTAACAATAGACGGTATCTAAAACTCAAAAGGTACCACATGAAGGGTTAAACTATTTCACTCAAGTTCGGCGGGCCATTTCAAATCGTCACGCGGGCCGTAATTGGCCCGCAGACTGCGGTTTAGAACCCTTCAGTGTGGAATCGCACCCCAAAATTAGGGGGGTGTTCACCCCCTATAGGGGGGGGGGGGGGTGTAGGGAAATCACTGGTTCCACCTAAAGCGGGACGTATGGTAAGCCTAGGTATGGCATTAGTTAGTTATTTGTTGTTCGGAAGCATAGACTTAGTGGCAGAGGAGGCCGTAACCGACCAGCGGTCACGTGGACCACCCTACGGCGGCGAGTAGTCCAGCAATCCTCACGCACATAACCATCCCCGCATGGGATTCGATCCTGCGAACCCACGCAGAGTAATCAGATGTGCGGTGGCAAGCGTTTTTCTAAACTTAAAGCACAATGAGTCCATGATAGTAATACCGCCGCGTATTTGTTTTAAAAGGGTAGATCCACGCTGGGCACATTGTAAAAATGCGATTAACCAGCAAACTGTGGAGACTTTGCACAACATTTAAAGTGACGTCACTGTGATAACTCACCCATGACAAAATGTGAAATCACACGCACGTTGGCGTTCTCGCGTCTCTTTCTGTTCATCAGTCCTACAGTGTGGATCTGATTATTTCTGGCTCACCGCTGTTCTCGTATTTTATCGTATTTCGAGATTACGTCGGCCGGTAGACACTAAAAAACATCATGAGTGCGTACAAGGAGACTGGCAAAGCACCCCCAGGTTTGTGAATTCAACTAGCTTATGTTTTATGTTACTGCGTTTCGGCCGTTGCGTACGGTGCTCGTTAATGCATCCTGCTGTACCGGTACTGGTGAAACTCATTGGCACAGTACGGTACCGGTATGCTGGTAGCTTAATTCAGTATAGAGTTGGTATATGCATACCGGTAGTCTATCAGAGAATTCAATTCAATAAGTGACTTGAACATTGAATAAATAGTGCATCAACCAGTAATAAAATTTATGCTTTGTGTATATATCTAAAAATAGTCAATACTCAAGCCTTGTACATACAGTAATCTGATAATCGTACATCCTATGCATATCCGTTAGCTGTCCATATAGTTGTATCATTACCTCAAGTCAATACCAAAATTATTGTTGTTCATTTTATCATTATATTTATTCTTTTGTTTACGATTGTGTTTGGTTGACGAATCAAAAAATCTGATTGCCTGACGTATCAAAAAATCTGTTTGCCTATGGAGAACTGCACTGAAAAATAGAGCTTGCAAAAAAGTCAAAATTGATTGCTTTGGATAGTTCGACATGAAGCCTCATTTTTCGAGTTTAATGTTCATAGAAACTTCAGATTTATAAAAAAGCTTCAACTGTCAGACTGTTGAATAAAATGTTTTTTTTCTTCACTTGATTAATCTGTTTCATTTTGACATCTGCATAATCTACTTTTTCCCCTAATTTCTTATTAACTGATCGTCTGCTTATTTTTGATACGCAATGTTGTAAATAGAATAGCTAACATAAAAGTTCAGTATTTCGGAATTCTATTTCTGATTTCACAGCCGAATATTCACAAACTACATTACACTAATATTTGTCATTAATCGGGATTTTGAAATTATACAAAAATAATTAATAATCTGTTTTCTTGTATATTTTTTATCAGCAATAATTTCAAACTCTGGAAGACCTAAATTGACAAATAAAATTTTATTGATCGAGAGGATTTTGATCAGTTGGGTACTTTTGGCATCATTCATTTGTTTAATATTTCATTCTTACACATTCTAGGGGAAGAACCTCCAATTCATAAGATTCGAATTACATTAACATCGAAGAATGTTCCCAGCCTGGAAAAGGTCTGTGCTGATCTGATCAAAGGTGCAAAAGAGAAGCAGCTTCGTGTAAAAGGACCTGTAAGAATGCCAACCAAGGTCCTTCGTATCACCTGTCGTAAAACACCTTGCGGAGAAGGTTCGAAGACATGGGATCATTACCAAATGAGAATCCACAAGAGGTTGATTGATCTTCACAGTCCATCTGAGATTGTAAAGCAAATCACCTCCATCAGCATTGAACCTGGTGTTGAAGTGGAAGTTACAATTGCTGACGGTGCCTAATTGTCTCCATTTCATGCGTTTGTTTGAATAAATGCATACACATAATTTTCTAACATTTGTAAGCTGGGCTGGTCAAGTAGGAGAGAAAGTGTGGGAGTTACTATGTAGTTTGCTAACCTTAAAATTGAAACTTGAAATCTTGTCCAATATTGGTGACAAATTACTTTTTGCATTCATGTGTGTAAATTTTGTAATGTCCTAACCCAGAGCTTCCCAAACTTTTGAGCTCGCGGCCCCTTTTGATATATTAAAATTTTTCGCAGCCTTTGTTCACGCTAATAATGCTAAACAGTTTAAAATATGCATTTTTGATATTTTATTGAAACAGCTAATTCTAAACTTTGAATAGGGCTACTCAATAACAAAAACATCGTTACTCAGATTATTCAATGTAATGGGTGCGAATGCTTCTTGCTACATAGCAAGTTCAGCCGTGGCGCAATGTTTGTTTATGCAGGCCTAATGATGAATTACGATGTCTGCCCACCGACGATCTGGTTCTAGTACGAAATTGTTCACTCTTATTGATCAAACTCAACATAAAGCAGTGGTTTGCAGCGGCACCAAATCATCAAGAAAAAAACTAATGGCGCACCTCCACTGAAAAAATATGCTGCCGCAAAATAAACACAAGTTTGTCATCGTTAATATGTACTTTATGCATTTTAAGGTTTATAAACACGTACGCCTTTCTTAACTCTACCTAGTTTTTCTTTAAAATGCTTAAAACTCACTCATGTTCGATAAACTTGGTTCAGCAAATGAATAAACTGCGGCCAACGAAATTGCGGCATTAGGGTTTACCTGTTATGTAACAACGTAACAGAAAGTAAATAATATAGAACGATAAAATGAATTCTATTCATATACACATCATTTGCTTTAATGAGAAACAATAAAACATTTAGAATAAATAAAATATGTGATATGTTTCGAGGCGCACTGAGCAAATCGCGTTCCGGAACCGCTAGCTTTAGCGATTAAAGCCGGCATTGTTGTGCAAGCACGCAAATCGGGTCTTACGATCAGAATATGTATTGTTATGCAAGCGCGATGATTCTACAGTGTTTCCCCGAAGATAAGTCCAAGCCTGAAATTTAAAAATGATTTTAATACAACCGCTCCCCTTAAAAAAGCCTTCGTCGATAGCGCAATTTGTTTACCTAATCCCGTGGAAGTTTCAATTCTGTTAGGCCGTCGCAAAATTTCATGATGGTGGTGTAACAAAATAATTGATATGTTTCGAGGCGCACTGAGCAAATCGCCTTCCGGAACCGCTAGCATAGCGATTAAAGCCGGCATTGTTAAGCAAGCACGCAAATCGGGCCTTACGCTCAGAATATACATTGGTATGCAAGCGCGATGATTCTACCGTTTAATTCTGAAAATTTGGTTTTCTGTAGATAAAGATTATTTCTCCTTGGTTCAAAAAGCGTCTCATCTCCTTTGTGATTTCGTATTTATATTAAGCAGGCTTTTCTACCATGGCCCATTAAATGTGATTTCACTGACTGTTGTTAGATTTTGTTTGTTCGTTTATGTAAAACTCATTGCAAAAAAGGTATTGTATTGAAATGTATCAATACGTACGGTATTTTTCACGGGAAGTCGCAACTTGAGCATATTTCTAGAGGTCGTCACCATACAATTAAATTCGAAAACCACTGAGTCCTAGTTGATAGAAAGAAATCTACTTTTTAAATGGTTAATAATCTATATGTAGCAGCTATTTTAAATGAAAACATGCTATTAAATTGGTATCATAAGTCGGTATTTATATTTCGTATATTATTCTCGTTATTCTCTACATCCCCCCAAAATGAGCCCTTGTCTTATTTTCGGGAAAACACGGTGTGATGATGTATATTCACTCGGAATTGTGAAATTATCGTTTTACACTATTTTTAATAATTGTATTTCAAATCAAGAGTCTGAAAAAGTGCAATAGATATAGTACTTTGTGTAAAATTGGTGTTCTCTTCGCGGCCCCTAGAATTCGTTTCGCGGCCCCTTCCAGGGCCGCGGCCCCTAGTTTGGGAAGCCCTGGTCTAACCAATATAATATCCAATGGCGTTGGTTCGTTTAGTGAACTTCCGGAGATATATTTTGGGCGATGTTTTTCTAAACATCTAATTATAGCGGTAGAGGACTGTATTTTATACGACATAAATTTAGGTTATGTGAGGCGTATGCTTGATACAAAACTTACCACAAAAAGTAAAGATTGCAATTGGCTGCGCTAATTTCAAAAATAATAAGCTACAAAAATCAGATCGTAAGGCGAAGGTATGCTTTATGTATGCAAAAAAATACGTGGATGGAACGTAAATAGCGGCAATAAAGAAATGTAAACATCCAAAATAAGGCGGGCGAGATCAAACCTGACAAATATTTTTATGTTTAATTAGCTTCACGCCCCTCAAAAAATTGTCTGCGCCATTTGCACATGCCAAATTGTTGTGAATGATCGCGACAGTAAATTTTATTTTGTCAGTAAATGCAGTAAGATTCGGCTGCGACATTTTGTGTTCGAGCTATGCTATTTACCGGTATCTGTTTTTATCAATCATGGAGATCAAATAAACTTAACACTTTCTGTCAGTCTCATTTATCATGTGGTAAAGATTGAAATTCTGTTCCAGCACAAATAGAACCTACGAGCTGACAGGTGTGCAAAACCATTGAGTTTACATCAGTGAGGTTGGACTTTCTCTTTCAACGCTATTGCTACTTCAGTAAAAAAATCTGTCCCCAAATCTCAACCCTGATACACAAGTCTTCGGAGAAGTTCGCTGAGAATTAAAAGCGGAAAACAATATTTTGATCAATGTTGTTATTGCTTTATATCAGGGGTGTGCAACCACAGAGAATGTTAATAATGTTGACCCTCTATAGTGCAACCTTTAAACAGGAGAGCCAGACAGGAATATTTAGGTGAAAACGCGGCCGCACCTTTATACAACATAGGCCGTCTAGTTATAGTAGGTGCAGGCACAAAAAAATTGGTTATAAATCTTGTGACATCCGTTGTTTGCACAAATTATCTGAAGGATTAGAATTACTCACACGTACCAAATTAAATTAAACACTCGCTCCGCGGGCCAAACAATTTTTCTTCGAGGACCGCAGGTTGCACAGCCTATAAAATTTAGTTATTGGACACGAAGGGGGACATAACGATCGTTTTTTAAAATTTTGTTGTTATTGTTATTGTTATTTGTCTCCGTCTCCATTTTTAAAAAATCGCTTTTCTCTTCGAATACTAGACCAATTGCTTTGAAATTTTCAGTGGTTAAAGATAAAATTTTTCTCCAGAAGGCTATTACTTTTTTTTTCGCTATGACGTCATCAAAATTATTGCCTTTGGGTGGCGATACGTGTCCATATATTTGAGCATAGCTCTCTTGTTCTATATGTGCACCTCTATAATTTCCGTGTATGATTCAGCTGCAATACTTCTGGGTCTTCGAACTGATAATAGGACTAAAATAAGGAAAATTGAAAAAAAATTATCGCCTAACCCTAACCTGTTACCCATGTTACGTTCCGATGTCCGCCATCTTGGTTTGCATACTTCGGGAGCACCAAAAATTGGTTATAAATCTTGTGACATCCGTTGTTTGCACAAATTATCTGAAGGATTAGAATTACTCACACGTACCAAATTAAATTAAACACTCGCTCCGCGGGCTAAACAATTTTTCTTCGAGGACCGCAGGTTGCACAGCCTATAAAATTTAGTTATTCTATATGTGCACCTCTATAATTTCCGTGTATGATTCAGCTGCAATACTTCTGCTGAGCGACCTTATTTTATTTTTGTTCGCGAGTTCGTAGGATTTAGGAATTAGACGTTCTGATCGTTTACAATATTACAGTGCGCGGTTTTCGCGTTGTTTTGTTTAGTCAGTGATTGGAGAGTAGCCGAACACAGTTATCCAACATGAATCTTCCACAAGTTTATCGATGTTTCACAAGCGCGCTCTGGTCAAGGTAAGTAATAGTATCATATGGTCATCCAAGTTTTGAATTCTGAATTCTATTAATCTATATTAATTCTATTAATAAATATACAGGCAGACATACACATACAGTTATATCATTTAATATGAATTTATTAATTTCAACAAGAATTTCATAGCTGTCTTGTAGTGTTGGATTGTGCATTTGTTGTTTCGGATATTTCTGTATTAGGCCAACGCGACTTGCATTGTGTGTTTGCATTTTTAATTTATGATACTTTATTAATACTTAAAATTTTGGATAAATCCAAAAAACCTATCTGCCTTTGGTACCCAATTCTACTCCAGATCATTAAGAAAGCATGCTGTAACAATATGTTTCGTTTTGATATATTTGTCAAACTTAAAACTGTTGGAACATAACCATGACCATCTCTGTTGAAATCAAGTTAATATTCAGCCAATTACATGCTTTTAACCAGGCCACAGTGAATAGGAATTGAGTATCCATCTTCCTATTATATCTGAATTTTGATTTTTCAATTTACTCTTTTATTTCAATTTCAGGAGCATTTCAACAAGCGCAGTGCGCAATGGAATTGTCTTTACCCCGCACGTCATCGATAAAAATTATCGGGATAAAGAAGAAGAAATGCAGAAAGCCCAGAAAGATGACATTCGACCAAAATATCCAAAATCTGCAGAAACAGCAGTTCAAATTTTAGAAGATCCTTCAGATGAGGTCTGAATTGTGCCTGTTTCTGATATTTCTAAAAAGTCCTTCTCCATGACTAATATTCATGAATTTGGTCTAGCAGAGTAATTCAAATTTTACATAAATTCCCCTAATGGAAGCTTCCAAACTATAAAGTCTAAGTACACCTAATTCAGGAAGTGCCCTTGTTCTATGATCTGTTCAGTTTAATTATCTCCAATATAACACTTAAAATTAATTTGCAACAAGTAGAAAATTTGACATATTATTTGTAAATATGTAAAAAAGAGATAAATGGGCCCACAAGATGTTGCTTTCAGCTTATTGAAAAAAATAGTAAAATATGGAAATATAACAAATCAGTTTTTCTCAAATATCAACTATATATAGGCTATTGCAATTACATCATCATAAGATCAGCAAGTCGATAAAGATATACAAAAATATAATATATTTATTTTAATTATATTGTTTTCTGTAGGGGTTGAGAGGTATATTGATTTTTCACACTTGTTTTTGTAGGCCTATTGCAAAAAAAAAATAGTTTATGAGGCTTCTTAATCTTTTTTAATGTTCATATCATTTGCAGGGAGTGTTTGCCTTGACCGGTGTGCCAGAAGAACACATTGTAACAAGAAGAGTAAGAATATTTCGACCTGCGAAAAATGCAATGCAATCAGGAGCACAGAATATAAAACAGTGGAAAATTGAATTTGACACCAGAGAAAGATGGGAAAACCCTACAATGGGTTGGTGTTCTAAGTAAGTTGATGATTTTTTGATATTATTGAATAAACCCGTTTAATAATAGGATAGAATTTACATATTTATCCCGGGGGGAGAGTAGATATAACGGCTTAATCATATGGCGAACCACGGCCTTTTGTCCTGTTACAGGATTACTTAGCTAGTTATTGCTTATCGATCTTAAGATCGGTAAGTATGTTGATAGGTATTTGTATGTCTGTTTGTTTGTCTGTTAGATGAACGCGATATCTCAAGAAGTCGAGGTTGAATCTGCTCCAAATTTTGCATGTGCATTCATCATATCTCGGACCAGTTGATTTTGGATGAATGATGTCGTATAATTAGCGAGTTATTAATAAATTAGTGATGGGACACGTGGTGTCACTATAGAGTCATGAATCGAAACCGCAGTTTCGATCGATAAGACTTCGGTCTCCGACCGATATTCTCGATTGTTTTTTGGAAGCATGGACTTGATGGTGGAGGAAGCCGTAACTGACCAGTGGGTATTGTGAACCCCCACCACGGAGTCCAGCAATCTTCTCGAACACAACTATTTCCACATGGATTTGAAGCCACGCAGGGTAATAAGAGATGCGATGGTGAGCGCATTTCTAACTCTTAGTACGATGTGCCACACGGCCTATTTTTATGCATTTAATGGTGGTAATGGTACGAAAGTACTGTACTTTAAATATAATTATCAAGTGATACTGTTCGCCATAAACTATTGTTTTCACGAAATATATTTCAGTAGTCTTGTGGTGATAGCCACACATGGATTTACGTGTTTGCAAATGGACCAGTGGGAATGGGGTTTTCTTGGAAACAAAAAGTTTGCTTCTAATTGCTACTAACATAGTTTCTAATATTCTCAGTTCTGATCCTCTCTCAAATATATCAATGGCTATGAGTTTCAAAACCAAAGAGCATGCAATGGAGTTCGTGGAGAGGCAAGGTAATACACTTAATTTTATTTAATTCATTGTACCTGATATTCGTTATGGGTGTTCATTGCCGAATACTCCACAATACAATCATGTCACCATCAAAAATCCCCAGCTATTCCAGTGCAAACAGGAATTTCCCGGTCTTATGGCTCATTTAATATTATTACACAATAATTTCTAGTAATAATCGGTGTTAGTTGCAAAATTCATATGGTATTTACCATTGATATCAGTCATTTTGAAACTCTTCTCCCCAAGCTGTTGAATTAGATGTTAGAATCTTGCTGCTCGATAACCAGTTTTGGTTCCCCCGCTTTCCTTTCCCAGTAATGTAAATATCATTTTTTGCGTGATTTTTGTCTTTTTACAAATAAATTTGACTCGATATTTATATAATGTTGCAGTGACTCCGAATTAGTTGATTAAAAATATCCTTGGGTTTGCTCCTGTTTATTTTCACCCTGAAATACCATTTTCCACATTCTGTAATTTCAGAATGGTAGGAAAGTAACTTCTGATTTCCTGCAACACTTAGAAGCCTAAATCACCAGTTTAACGTTCTTAGCCCATCTAGTCTTCAGCACCAAAGTAGCGATAATACCCTTTGACGTGGAAACTAGAAACACTCTTATTCTCCCAACTCCACTGGCTGATATTAATAACCTACGTAATATTCTTCGAATATTTAGGATGGTCATACTTCATAGAGGAACCGGTTGAAAAACAAATGCAGCCGAAGTCATACGCAGCTAACTTTTCTTGGGATAAACGTTCAAGAAGAGCAATGAAATGATTTGTCATAAGTCCTGTATATTTATAGATATTTTTGTTCTCTTGTGAAAAAATAGGTAATAAAACTAAAATGAGATACATGCACAGTGTAAGCTGATCTATGTACTATTTTTCTGTAAAATTACGACAGCAATTGGTCATGATACTTTTTAAAGTCAGAATAATACTATCATGCAAGAAGATATAGACCAAAAATGGGGTTATATGAAATCAGCTGGTTACAGTATTGTCTCCAAATCCACAAAAACCCTTTTTCTCGAGTTATCAAGCGATTTGTTCCACATGCAATAATAAATTTGCGTCCCCAGTGCTTGTCACACAGCATCGAAAGTTTCCCTCATTTCTGGGTTATGAATTTCATTCAGTCTGTTCCCAAATCTTTCAATAATGGATCTCAATCCATCCGGATTAGTCTTTGAACAGGACTTGACAATGATATTTGGTTTTTCTTTCAACATTTCAGTAAGATTCATTTCTTCTACAGCCTAAATAAATTATAGCATGTCTTTATACAAAAGCCAAGTCATTTGTGCAGGTTAGCATGAATTGGTTAAGAATTTATCTTGATCCAGACCAGGAGTATGCACGCATGGCGCTTGTCAACACACGAGATTTGCTTGAAAAGGCGCTCAACATGGGCAAAAATAGATGCGATCCAGAGCAGGAGTGTGTGGCATGTGGCCCTTGTCAACACTCAAGATTTTTCATATCGAGCATAAAACTTTTTAAAAAGGCGCTCACATGGGTAAAATACATGTTTTTTTGCTCTTGTAGCTGCGTTTTGCTTGGCGCCTTTGGAACTGTAAGGTTAAGGGATAGCTGCATTCTTTTTTCTATCTAGATGTCCCTAATTTCGTTGCTGCAGGCTTTTAGAATGCTGGTTTACCACATTATATTGTGATGTACCGTAATAATAAATTTGTTGTGTGCATAGAAAATTAAACTTTTTGTGCGACCCAGCTAGATATGTCTTATGTTGGTAATATGACACGCCCCGATCTAGACAATATTGTTTAAAAGCCTAAAGTGTTCCAAATATATTTCTATATGAACAAGATTATGCTCAATTCTCATACATGTTCAGATAGTTTTTTTCTCAAATTTCTGTGCATTGTACCGCTATATCCCTGATCTAATGGGTGAAAAAATGCAATATAGTATGCACTTACTCTCTCCTCTGTACATGCACCCTCCAGATCTTGTTTATTGCAAAGGATTAGCCAAGGTTTAGTTGAGAGTTCCGGGTTTTGTATTGCTTTATATAATGCATCTGTTGTCTCGTGAAGTTCATCTTGTGTGCAGGAACCATCAACAACAAATATAACACCTTGAACATCATTAAAGTATCTATGCCAGTACTGTCTGATTGATACCGCACCTGAATAAGATAATAAAGACATTTCAAAATCATACTTTAAACTTAGATGAGCGTCTCACAGCTAATCTTAGATGCCTCATGAAAGAATACAAAGAATTTTAAATTAATGACGTTACTCCATGCACAGTTTGAACAAGGTTACCGTCACTTATATGGGAATACTATGTTGTATTGACTCGTTTCATTAGGGACAATGTGCCAAATGTTCACTCTACTTAGCCTATCAATCATTAAGCAAAAGCAGGTTGTTCTACATTCCATATTTTAAACAAAAATTTTTCCAAATGTCATATAATAATCATAATTGGTCATATTTAGAACAAACCTCCAAGTTCTTTTACTTTCAACACAGCATTTGGCAGTCTGATGTCTTTGATGATGAAACCTTTATGCAAGAAATATTAGTCAGGGATTTGAGACTGACGTTAAATTGAAGATTAGATTCGAAATTTTTCGTTAAACCAACATAAGGCAAAGCATAGTAAGTTATATAATATACCATAAATATAATAATATATATATATAATATACCAAAAAATAACTCACCGACAGTGGGTACAATTGCATCAATGTTTTCTGATGTAAGGACACTCAGTAAAGTAGTTTTTCCAGCATTTGTTATTCCTAGGCATAACAAATCATACACAGGTATTGCAGGAGGTTCTTTGATACAGCAGCATTTCTGGTACACCTGAATAGTGATATTGGATTACCTCTATAGCACTTTGCTTCAAAAAATAAGTTATTTTTGCGATTTATTACAAAATGAGTTTAATACAAAAAATATTAAATAGCCTATACAAAAAATGGGGAAAAGCTTAAAAAATAATTTAAAATCGAATTGAAAGGAAACATTTATTCAAGTGAAGATCCAAATGATCTGGACTACCTAAAACTGTAAAACGTCACCGGTATACAACGATTAAAGTTGCAGCCTCACCGTGAAACAACAGATACGACAAACTCCACAGCAAATTGCTGGCCATTCACTCATCGCATCAAAAGACTAGCCTGTTCCAGTCTTGAGTATCGCGGTTGTAAAATTAAACCGGACTGCAATGATCCAACAGACGTTGAATTCCTTCGACGACAAGCAAAACAAACAGATATGTCCAGTGTTCCTATATATATATATACCCTTTGGTGTTCCCAATTGAAAAAAAATCCTACGCGGAATAAATACAAACTGATTGATTTATCTTTGCTCGGTCGCGTGACTGCACAATACCAAAATATTATTGAGAGCTGGACCTCTGAAGACGTAGACCCCGACCGGGGAGTTACCGAATTTTTCTATTTTAATATTCTGCCCTCCATGCAGTGTACCTAACAGCTACTTTCAACAATTACAATTGCTTTTGAAAATTCTATAATATGCGCAAATTAAAAATGAAGACTTTTGGAAGCTAGCAAAGAGTTGAAAATTAGAAAAATATCATGTGCCCACTCATAAAAAAGTCACAAAAAATACAGACCCTATTCAGCAAGGCTTTTTGATGAAGCACCATTTTATCTACAGGTATCGTAAATATAAAAATACAAGAATTCAAAATCCTGCCATCAAATGTCTGGATGTAAGGACTTGTCAAGATGAATCATGGGAATTCCAAATTATCAGAACAATCTCTGGGATTGAAAACAAAACCACATCAGCAACCTAACTTGGATGGATTCGTGTTTACAAAGCGCTTGGGAAGCGGAACATATGCGAATGTATATAAAGCTTATAAAAAAGTGAGCATAGTTATTTTTTGGGTCTAGTATAGTTTAGTACCACAGGTACTTCTGTACTTCCGGTGGGCGTAGCATAAAGAATTTTGCATATGCTATTCCTAACCCCCACCTGACTATGTCATCCAAAAATTACGTCTCTACGAAGTCACCATCACGTCATAGGGATTGCCAAAGTATAATTACGATCGCCCGAAATGACATCTGCGCCGCCGATAACGAACTTGCTAAAGCCGGCGATCTCTCTCCTATAGTGATCGTTGTGACGAGAAAACGAGAGAGATTGCTTGCTCGATTTCGGGTGATCGTCTGTGCGTTTTGGACGATCATCCGCATACTTCGGTGGGCCTTATTACGCCACTGTGACGTCGAAATGATGTAATTTTTTGGTGGCGTAGTCAGGTGGGGGTTAGGATTGACATATGCAAAAACTGTTGAGCCAGGTCAACTAGAAGTACATGTGGTACTAAACTATACCAGACCCTATTTTTTAACAATGCTTGTTCGGGCTTTTTGCTTCGAACAGGAGCCTATACCAGGGCTACTCTAATGGCGAACCGCGGTCCGAATCTGGACTTTTCTCGAGTATTTGATTCGGACTGCAACTGATTCTTTATTTTGGATCATTAGCCCCACTTTTGCAGCTTCTTTTTATAAAATCACTTTGATAATTTTGAATATTATGAAAAGAACTATAACCCCATAATAATCAATCTTGATTAGCTAATAATCATTAGCCAGCCAAGAAAATGGGCGTTTAAGGAAGCGGAAATATATTTTCTGGAAAGACCGGATCCAAATAATTTTGAAGTTTTGTATGCGTACCTTAGGTGAAAATAGTTGAGCATCCCTGCCCTATACAATCATCCACTGTTATATTTTGTGCAAGTTTCAAATACTTTTCATACCTTCACTTCAAACAAGGCACTAGACAAGTAGTGTGTGTTACGTCGGGAGATACCATACATTTGATATCTGTGGTGACAAAATTGGGTTCAACATTTCCACCTAATTTATGATTTGTTACCTTGTAAAACGTATCTATGAATGTGAAAAATTTGAAATATTGCATTGCTAATTTTTGGTTGAAGCTTTTAAATTCAAGATGTGGATGATAACGTCAAGGGTATTTCATGACATCTGTCCACCATGTATGTTGTAATTCATGCTACCTGTTGTTTACACGTCCCTCTATGAATTTCAACCAACTAAATATTTTAACACATCCTATAGACTGGACAATTTTCCTATTTCCACCTGACTTGTCAAGCTTTCTTGTCAAAATATCCAATCTTATTCTTTCATAATTGCATAAATAATTTTATATTTCAGAGCAGTGATCAGCGAGAAGTCCATGCAATAAAATGTATCAAAAAATCAAGTCTAAACCGAGCATCGATGGAAAATTTACTTGTAGAAATAGAGATATTGAAGCAAATCGATCATCCTCATATTGTTAAAATGCTCGACTTCCAGGTAATATTAATAGAATAAATACTTTGCCATCTTTAGAAAAACTAAAACAGAAGACACTGCTCAGGCATCAGCTTGGAAGGTTATGTAGTCGGACTTGACCATGATTTTCCAAATTCTTTCATAAGCTTTAATCAAATTCAAGTGGGAACACAGTTTCAGAAAACACCTTGAAACCCTCATTATTCTCTCGGCTCTTAACTATTTTCAATTTGGAACCAAAGTTTGTGTTATTGTGAGTCGGTCACAACTGGGTCATTTATTTATCCCTAGGCAAGGGAAAAGATGAAAAATATACCTAATTATACGTAAATATCTTTGGCATCTTACTACCAGATGGTTGTTAGATAATCTGTTTTGACAATTGGTTGCTTTTATAGGGTTACTATTGTACCATACATATCTAACCAATTTTTTGGGATAGGAAGTTTATAATTCGCTAATAATGCCTAGATTAATACTTTTATTATCTATTTTATTTTTGACTATATTCCTCTTTGGGTTGACGGCTGTTACATTAGCGTTACTATAAAACTATTTATAAATATTTTGGTTTTGTTTGTCAACTTTTTAGTTCGCATTAGATGCTTTACTGAGCCATGCAGGCTTATGTAAAGCCATTTGAGTAGTACTAATTTTGGAAGGAGCTCAGTACGCCTGATAGAACCAGCAGATTTGTCAATTTCACCTGTGTCAAATAGTTTGTTTCAGTGATTGATATTATTATTGAACTGAAGTTATTGTTGTGTTCATTATTTTAGTGGGATTCAAATTACATATATATTATCATGGAATATTGTGCTGGAGGAGATTTATCAAGATTTATTTCAACAAGAAGAATGTTACCTGAATTTTTTGTGAAAAGATTTTTGCAACAAATTGGTAATTCACTTAACATTATTACTTTTAGGTTATTGTTATAGTTCATTTTGGTAGTTATGTAAGGATTTTAAAATTTGATTTTTTGAGTTAATTTCACAATGTTTAGAAAAATTGTAATTGTGAATCTATAAATTTTTTTCAATCAATTAAACTCAATTGATTAAAATCAGAGAAGAAGTTTTTCACATTAAAATATTTCCTCATCTTCTGGAAAACCAACACTACACTGTTATATTCTCAAATGACTCAACAAATAATACCTTTTTATTCTCATTCGAACTCTTTGCAATAAATTAAAAATTAAAAAAAATTTTTTTTTAGTACAAATTAGCATTGGTATCCAACTTCTAAATTTATAACCCTTTTGACTTGGCATGAGGCATAATAATCTGTCATTTGTTGAATCAAAAAAGATGAAATCAATGAAATCTTAAATTTTCTATTAATATTTGTAATTTTAAATTGAAAAACAGTTTTACGAATAAGAATTGTTTTCAGCTTCTGCACTCCAACTACTTCATAACCACAACATATCTCACATGGATTTGAAGCCACAAAATATTCTATTGACCTCTGAGGAACAACCTGTTTTAAAAGTCGCTGGTATGTTAATACTACAGTCTTGCAAAAAAACAACGGAATGATATGTAATATTAGTATATCAGTAGAGGTTGCGTGAGACTAACTCCCAATTCTTCCCTAATGCCTGTCTGATTTTGGTAAGACGAAACGTCACAGATATACATTTGTGTTAGTGTGCAGCGTGACTCTTGAATTGCATTGTATTATGAGTTGTTGGCCCTATGCAAGCAGTTATTGATATCTGGAAGGACCGGATTTTTTCCGCAAAGTACTTTCCAACTACCATATATACACTACCTTGTAAATAGCATGTATGCCATTTCTAATCAATCAAGTTTAAAATATTGATAAAGAGAGAGAGTTGCAAAGATGTAGCCTACTTTAATGAACCTCTGTTTTATGAAAACAACAGTTCCTTACTTGAAATAGTCAAATATCGATTCCTCAATTTTAAATCTCTTAAAGCAGGGGTTCTCAAACTTTTGGTGTTGCGGAGCCCTTGAAAGGCTGAATATTATTCGCGGAGCCCCAAAATAAATGTTAAAATTTTACTTTCAGATTAATATTCCTGAGCAAGTTAAAAGTACTTTACTTATTTTGAATGCTGAACCCTTTTTTAATAGGGTTAATACAAGTCATAGATAAATCTAAATTTCAAACATAATATACTGAAGCTGGAAATTTGACACTTGACCAACATATTGATAAATTAGGGGGGGAATCTTTTCCCTTTTGACATTGAAAGACTTAAAAGGCCGCTAATAACGTGCGCGATATCATTTTGTTACAATCGTCGATTTTTTTTCGTCAGCATGGCGTGTTTTTGAACCTTTAAACATCTTTACGCCGGTGTTTATTCTCCCTAAATCAAAAATTTCCTTCGGCATATACATGTATTGTTACATAATGACGACGTTAATTGCTTTTTGTTCTCGTGGGGAAGTATGAGTTTAATGTGAAAAACATGTTACCATATTATAGTCATCGGCGATGAAAGGCTAAAAATAATAATTAATAAAGAGGTAAATCCGCAACTCAAATTTCTTAATCGAAAAACGCCTTCTAAAATATTAAAACTGAAACTTAAAATGGACGATCACACGTTTCGTTTTCAGCAGACTCACCTCAGATTGAAAACGCTTTTATAGACATTGTAAATCATAAAATTTGGTGTTATGTTAGGTTTTCATCGTAGTAACTGCGAAATCGAAACGCAGTCAATTGTGAGCGCGATCCGCGATGTACCTTTTTTCATTCTGAAACTACCGGCAGAGCCGAATGCAATAAAATAAATTTCAATTGTTCGTATATTGCCCAAATATTGTGATTTTTTAAACGGCGATATCTTGCTTAAAAATAATCTCAAGTGCAAAAGAACAAATCAAGTTTGACAAATCCCAAGATCGCAAAAATACGACTCCAATTTATTTATAGTTGGCAGTTTATCACTTATTTTATGTAATTTTAGAATAGTATTTTCATTTTAGTAATCCTAATAGTAATCTCGAACCAAACGTGAGTAACGATGAGACACGTTAAATGCTCGCATCGGTCATGGATTGAATATTTTACGCAACAGAAATCTCGTTATCCGTTTTTTTAATCGCGAAGAATGTTGCGCGGAAATTTCCGATTCCAATTTTGAACCACCTGCCTCTTAAGAATCCTGGCTGCGCTCCTGCTTATAAATAATGTCATTTTTTAATTCCGCCTCTTTACCATATTTCGAGGCTATATTGTTGTCAGATTTTATCAATGCTGGTATTGCTTCTTTGAACAGTTACAAAATTTTGAGTCAGTATTTTGAAGAGTTCGCGGAGCCCCTGGGTTTCTCTCGCGGAGCCCTGGGGCTCCGTACGGAGCACTTTGAGAACCTATGTCTCAAAGTATAAGACGTTTATTTTGTAAGCAGAGTTTGAATTTATTATATTGTTTAATTTGTTTCTATAGATTTTGGATTTGCTCAATATCTTGAATCATCAGTAGTTGACACGTTGAAAGGTTCTCCATTGTATATGGCTCCGGAGATTATAACACAGAGGCGATACAATGCAAAGGTACAGTATTGGTAATAGATGTTAGAAATAGCTTGTTTTTAAATTGTCGATATACGGCTACAAATATATTGACATAATATCAGGATTTTAAAAATTCGATTTTGTAGTTTGTTTGACTGTGTCAATTTCTAACTCATTATTTTATAATTGGAAAAAGTGGAATTTTGCAATGCAAGTCACTTAAAGTTGAGGTTTGTCTATTTCAATGTGAATCAGAATACATTATGCCAATAATGATCGGTATCCATTCATTATGTTAAGAGCTGAGAATGTGAGATTTTTAATTGTGATGATTTCACCAAACCTGGCAAAAAATACTCTGCTGTGCTGAAGATGCCAGCGGTATTATTGAAGATTAGAAAAATATCTATAATTAACTATTTCCCCACTCACAATTTTTTGATCTAAATTACTCATCTTATTTAAATTGCTGCATTGTATATAGAAAAGCATGATGTCTGCTTATTCGCTGCATGAAATACCATTTACAATGTCATTTATTGTGGTTGCTGTTAGGGTCAATAGATAGATATAGAAGTCTAAAAAAATGTTATACAATTTGGTTTTTTGAACACAACTCTCCAGGATAATGTGTATTGGGTACTTCCAAAGTGTGTGAATCAGGTTAGGGTTAGGGCATATTTTATTCCGATTTTCCTTATTTTAATTCTATTACGAGTTTGTGGACTGTCGTCTGTGTTAGCCAAGTGAATATACCTCCTGCCCATAGGTTTCGGTCCCCTTACACAACTTGATGTTAAGTAGGCGAACAAAATTAGTTGCCTCCATATTGGTACGCACACTTCTGGAGTGCCGTGTATAATTATTTCTGTTTGAATCATTTATTCCGGCCTATTACTTGTGGCAGTCTAATTACACTGCTGCTTTTTTATTTCTGCAGGTTGATCTATGGTCGATAGGTGTCATTCTTTATGAATGTTTATATGGAAGAGCACCATTTGCTTCCAATACATTTGTTGAACTTGAAAATAAAATCAAAAGCGATAAACCAATTGAGGTAAATATTCTGATATTTCAATCATTGTTTGAACAGTAGATCTTGATTGTTATATGTTCAGAGTCTTGTTGAGAGTTGTAATTTAGGACACATCATAAAAACTTGTGGGGTTTCTAACAAAAGGGGAAGGTTATTGAATTGGACTAACTAAGTTGATGTCGTAGGTAAAATATATCAGGCTCGAATCCTAGCCCTCTACCTCATTTACTGTTTAATAAATCATGTACAGGGTGTCCATGGAGACCTTTTACGATTTCAATTTTGTTATGAAGTCAGTTCTCAATATATCTTAACCAGGTTTGTTGTTTTTAAATCAGTAATTGTTTAAGTATTTAGGGCCAAAACAATATATGGTATCGATAAATTCCCTTTTGCAATTTGAAAAAAAATGTAAGACTTCATGGACACCCTACTGTACTGAAAAGATACCAGTTTTTACAAGTCGTAGTACCGACGGCATTCCAGTCGTTTGTCTGAAATATTTTGGAGAAAAAAGTGTGAAATATTTTGGAGAAAAAAGTGTGAAATGTTTCATAAAAAAGATCCAATTGATGATTAAAATATTCAAAGCTCCTTCTTAAAAATAACTTCACAATATTTGTATTTCAGTTGCCAAGTTACCCAAGAACATCAGATGAATGTAGTGCTTTATTGTACGGTCTGCTTCAACGTGATCCAGATGATCGAATAAGTTTTGATGAATTTTTTCTTCATCCTTTTGTTGATCTCGAACACAAACCATCACCTGAATGTCTGACAAAAGCAGTATGTTGAGTTACATTCTTGTAAAGTTATTCCAATAGTGGTTGCATTTTCGAGAGGGTGAACAAAAAATCGCATTTGGTGGTGTTTTATCATAAAAAAAAACTGAAAATTCTTTCAATATATTGTTACATCACTAATGTCTATGATTTGACTAGTGTTATGGCTAGCTGGGGCAACTAGCGAAGTTGGATAATGTGCTTGGCTAGTCTAAATTGTTAACTGACTTTCTATATTTTTGGTCGGGAATATATGCTAACAATTTTGACATCACAGAAAACAAAAAATCGAATGAGGAAACTATTAGCCTAGGTTGGCTATGTCTGATAACTAAATATTAATGTCATGGCCGAACAATATAATTTCTGCCGGGTGGTTTTTTGCAACCAGCCTGAACAGTATTATGCTGTTTAGTAATTACCTTCTTTAAAATTCTGTAATCAATCAATCTGCAGTTATTTGTAAGTTATTTTGTGAACATGAGTTTGAGAAGAAAGCAGATAATACATTGATCTCTTAATTTATGTTATTCATTATGCTTCTAGACATCCGTTGTAACTAAAGCTGTTGAAAGAGATAAAGAAGGTAAAAAAGAAGAAGCTGCAAAACTTTATGGTGATGCCATCGAATATTTTGTACCTGCAATATATTGTGAGTTGAAATTTTAACTTTTTATTTTTATTTGTCGTCAAGATTATATTATTGATATAAGTATGAATCACATGTCCGTTTGGTTGCAAGATAAAAAATTGTTTACATGCTCCAAATTTTTATTGTGAGTACGTCATTTAAAAAGTGCTAATTTAGGAATAATAACAATATTAGGTTTCTGGGAATACGTTTTACTGTGAAAAGATCAATATTGAATATCACAAACTTTAACTTTGGCGATTTGATATTACAACAGCATAAAATGTTTTATTTTTAGATGAGACAGATAAAAGAAAAAAAGAAGTTCTTCGTCAAAAGGTACTATATTTGTTTTGACAAAGTGAACATTTGTTTAATTAGAGATGTCTAAAAGTCAATATGGATGGAATTTCCTACACTAACACTTCATACAAAATTACTACAATCTTTTTATATTTATAGATCGCTGTAGCTTAGGCCAACTGCAACTGTTTGATGGCTATTTGTTCAAACACTATTTACATGGCAAGATCGCCATCAACTACTTTGTAGGTCTAGCTAGATTCCCAAAACGAAGCAGATTTACGGTAACTGTTCCTATGTTTACTTCAAAATTCTATTTTCAGGTCAAAGAATACATGACAAGAGCTGAAATATTATCACAAGTTTCCAATCATAATGATTCTTGCAAGGAGCAAAGTAAACTTGGTAAGTAATGAAAAGAGAAAGTAATTTAGTTTTTTGAACAAGACTCTGTGTAAACAGTTACTTGCAAGTTTAGGATTACCAGAATAATATGCCTTGTCCAGCAGCCAAACCAATTTGTTATGCTCTGGATGAGGTAAAGGGCTGGGTTGAGTTTTGCAACATCTACATTGATTAGGACAGTGGTTCCCAAAGCGTCTGTGAAGCACTTTCAGAGGGTTCGCGAAAGAAATTTTATATAACATATAGTTTGATAATACAAATATTGAGTGCTTAAATTTGCAAATACACATTTGTCGCCTTTGCAATCACTGCTGGGGACACTGATTTCCCACTTTCTGTTTCGAACATGATGCCCCATGGTGATATCACAGAGCTGTGGGCCAATACACGCTAATAGACTGCAGAGGTGTGGCTGACGCTACCTTTTTGCACATTTGTTGGTATAGGAGGGAGTTGCAATAGGGCAATTTATAAAGTATGCCAGTCCGCTTTTAAATGCTGTTTTACGCTTTTATAGTGAAAGGTAGATAGCGTTAGGTAAGTAGAGCTTACCCAGAGAGGCACTAAGTTTTAGTTTATAACTGTCAAATTTAGCCTTTGACATACAGTGACGGTAGGCCTCTATATATTTACGTTTTCATTTCTGTAATATTAATTTCAAGATGTCTCCTAAAAAGAAATTGAAAAACGACGAATCTCATGTAAAGTTCGGGTTTATTGTAATAAACGCCGATGGGGGAAGAGGTGTTTTCCACTATACCATACGGCACTCTGATTTTTTGTTGTGATTATTAAATCTTTTAAAAATTTCAGTGCACAAGGCCGTGAATCATTTGCGAGGGGTCCGCCATAAATTTTTGGAAAAAATGTTTAGGAACCACTGGATTAGAACCTCTTTGTGAGCGCGCTTGAATGGGATTACTCTTGCAAGGGAGTTTTTTATTAGCAAAGGGTAGAACTTCCTAAGCTCGGAGTCAAGTCTCATTGATGGTAAATTGAGAACGATGACAAGTCCAAGTCATTTAGTGACCTGTTGTTCGAGTTGTGTCGAATCAGTTACTCAAGCCACCCACCATTTTTGCAAATACCAGTAAGTCCCAGAGAACTTCCTTTGAAAAGATATTTATAAAGTGTTGATTTATTAAAATGTATTACTGTTTCAGTGCAATATGCTCAAAGCAAACCAGAAGTGATGGAAGCGTTACAAATGCTTCACCTTGCACAGAATAAGGTACTATATTTTTCTATTTATCAAATATCTATGTAATCTTTTCTGGTACTTCCATAGTATGTGTACCAGGTTAGGGTTAGGTCATAATTTTAGTTCGACTTTACTTATTTCAATTCTATTATGAGTTCGAGGACTGTGAATATACCCCCTGCCCATAGGTTTCAGTCTCTTTACACTACTTGATGTAAAGTAGGCGAACAAAATTAGTTACCTTCATATTGGTACACAAACCATAAAAGGATATGTTTTGTGTGAGAATATCTGCTATATTATTATTGATTGTGTAGCGTTCATTTCACTTACGGTAGTTTAGACATTCATTACCCTAATTCTGGAAATTACTGAAATCGTGTGGTATTGAATGAGTGAGTCACCAAACTTTGTACAGTACTCCGGTACAACCCAAACTCTCCAATATAGATTTTGTACCAAACTTATCCTTTATCATTTATTTTTTCAGGCAGGGCAAGATAATTTGCAAGAAGCAATGGATTTATATGAAAAAGCATTAGAAGCTTTAATATCATTATCCAAAGGTTAGTTTTTGATTTCTTGAAATGGAAATAAATTTTATTTTATCTAATTGCAAAGTCCAATGGTATTTGTACAATACTTCTCTAAACATTTAACATTAAGAATGCTTCTGCGAGGTTTTTCAAATTGGCTATGACGCAGTGATATGAGAATTGTTTCGAAATTTCAAAAAATCTGTATAAAAATGTGTCATCCATGAAGGACTCTGTGCTTTTTCATTCACACAGCACAGTTAATATATAAACCATGTGTAATATACCCTTATATTTGTAGATGATATGTTGTGGCGTATGTCTACAGGTCATTCAAAATTTGGTTTATTACATTTTATTTTCAGTTGAGAAAGACACACAATTGAAAAAATCATTACATGATGAAATAGAAATTTATTTGAAAAGAGCAGAGGATGTCAGGGAAAAGTTGAGGGTAAGAATGTGCCAAGTTTTCATTCAAAAAGTAAAATTTGAAGTTGTGCCAGAATCATGTGTTATTTTCTTGTATAAACATGGCTGCAGACTAAATTGATTGGTGCTCCAGAAGTATGTGTACCAATATGGAGGTAACTAATTTTGTTCTCTTACTTTACATCGAGTTGTGTAAAGGGACGGAAGCCTATGGGCAGGGGGATATATTCACTTGGCCAAAAACAGACAGCTCCGGAACTCGTAATAGAATTAAAATGAAGAAAATCGGAATAAAGTTATTGCCTAACCCTAACCTGGTAAACACACTACGGGCGTACCAATTGTTGTTTATAAAAGGTATTCGTGAGAATAGCATGAGCAAGATAACATAATTAATTTTAACTAATCGTATTGGAAGACTCAATATTTTTATTATAAAATAGAACTCAAAAGATGAGAAAGAAAAACCAGCATCTTCACAACATCGTAAACCACGGTTTCAAGTTATAATGGAGGAAGATGATCATAATACAAAAAGTAAGCATTTCAACTTTAGTATTTCGCTTGCATGCTTATTTCAAGAGAATTACATAAAGTACCTAAGATTTCTATTTTTTCGTTTGCGTAAATTTTTGTATTTCGTATCATTTACCACCTGGGATAGGCAAGGTTTTTTGACCTGGGGCCAGAAATTTTGCCCATCTAGACTCGCGGGCCGTGTAAGTTACATTTCATGAACAATATTTACAGTGTTACAAAACAAAAGTGGAAAACAATGATGTCTGTGCCGAAACTAAATTTAATCACAATCTTAACAAATTTCTTGAGTTACTTTTTAGCTAAAACATCAAAAATTGGTTTTAATTTGGTTGTGGCAGCATCAGGCAGGCCAGATTGAATTACCCAACGGGCCGGTCCATAGTTTGCCTTGTTTAGTTGTAAAAATATGTTTTGCACGATTTTTAATCTTTCTGTTACAGAATGCATTGTGCAGTAGTACATGTAACAACAACACAAATCGCCTTCACTGTGTCAAAGGAGCCGCCATCACTCGTTAATTCTTATCACTCTTATTAAAGCAAATTTACATATATATTAATGTCTTTATCGTATTTTTTGTTCTATTTGTGCAGATAATTTTATGCGATTCATGCCTAATTCAATATTAATTTTATGTTGTGATATATCATAGTATTATTTTATCTTAAGAATCTTTTTACCATGCCATGAAAAGGAATTTCAATGGTTTTGTTTGAGAACTTGCATTTGTTTAAAAAAGTCCAAATGCCTCTGAGCCTAATTTATGCATTGTTTTATGTTTCACTTTTATTGATCGATTTTATTGAATTTTTGATATTTGATGCATTTAGTCAGTGTTGGTGTTATTTTTAATCGCAGCGAGGTTCAACCATTGGACAACGTTCTTTGTCATCTTCGTTGCCATTTTGTTCGGTGTTGTGTTAAAATTAGAAGATATCTGGATGATGATCTCTACTAGATGATATTATTATCCAAACTGGACTGATAACATCAACCAATTCAGACACATGCAGTATTTGAATATATTTTTGTGCAATTTTAGTCTTTTTATCTATTGTTGTGCGCTTAATGGTAATAAGATCGTCTGTTTTGCTTTTCACAGAATTTGACTTATATCGGGGCACTACAGTTGTAGTTGGCGACTTTAAACTTTTCCGAATCGAAATTTCAGGCTTCTATCGATCAACTTTTGAGTTGAAATATTTCCTACTGAGCTAGCAAGCGATGAAACTTTCCTATGAAGTTTTGCTATAATGAAGGTGGTATTGCAATTTTTAATCGATTTTTGAATTGCTCGAATTCTGAAGAAATAGATAACATCCGTCATTGTGCACAAAATGACAACATACAGGACAATAAATTCAGGATAGTTGCCAAGGTTTGTGACAACAATATACCGTAATATATAATCGATCTTCAATTGTGCCACTGAATATAAGGTAAGAAAAACACTGAGATTAGACAGCATTTGTGAGTACGTTGAAAGGTGCTGGAATGTGCGAGTTTTGTGTCAAATTTCCAAGAAAAGTATTTGTAGGGATTCACCAAAGTGTAAATAGCACGGAAAACCTATATTCTGAACCTTGGGATTTGAGAATATTTGTCATTATCACTTCCCAAAATAGCGAAGGTTTTTGCTCAAATAAGTCACCGTTCAGGACGATCCATTTCAATAAATCCATTTTTTCAACTTTTGTTTTTTTGAAAATCGGTATTGCAGTGAGGCACACTATCATACGTTATTTTCGACACCCTTTTTCTTTATTCGTGAACGATTCACTGTTCCTTCCTACGAACACCTCTAGATAGATAAAATTAGGCTTTTCAGTATAGCGTGAATAATTCCGGTGGTGAAGTAATTCTGTGGGGAGATTTCTCAGGCTCAAAATTGACCACTATTGTATGCGGTAGCTTTTATTGTGTGCTCGGATTACCGCAGAGCGATCAAAATATCATGGCGTTGCTAGCAACAACCCTTGGAGATAGGCAATGTACTTCATTTTTGGGTCAAGACCTTGTGCATCCTTCGATGACTTTGAATCGCCTTTCAGATTTGTGTGTTTTTCGTTGACATTTTAGGGATAAGTTCTAAACTACATCAACAACGTTCAACAACATGTTCTTAATTGCTACAATGTTTTCAAATGGCTAAAACATTATCACGGGGGAGAGGAAAGCCGATAACACGGCTTAATCATATGATGAACCACGGCCTCCCGTCCCGTTACCAGACTATAGCTACAGGGGTGGTAGCACAAAAGTCATATTGGGGGTGTCAAAATAGGGCTGACGAAATAGGGTCGTCGAGTCAAGTTAGGGGTGGCGAAATACGGTCGGTGCGTGTCAGATTGGGGGTGACGAAATACGGTCGCTGCGTGGTGTCAGGTAAGGGGTGACGAAATACGGTCGCTGCGAAGAAATCCTAAAGATTTGATTTTCGCATGTCAGAATAGTAGCATCACGTTTTGAACTGGACATATATTTATACCAAACATAGCGTATATTCCGGTAATTTTATGAAAAGTATATATGTAGTATCATAGTTAAAAGTGGTTTTGTAGTTCAACTAAATTCGCTAAATAATTGAACAATTATCTTTTTACTTTTCAATATAGCGTATAAATGTAACATATTTTAAAGAGGAAGCTTTCGAGAATCGCTTCTTGGAAAAGTTTATTTTCCTCGAGATGACGTTGACATTAATCGATTTAGATAAAACACAAAACCAATTCAAAAGATTTTACGTCTGAATTGTTGAAATATCGAAGGATATGCGTTGTGTTTGATATTACGTGCTGCTACTGTTCTACTATGATGAAATGGAATCTATGAGGGTTTTTCTTTTCTTCCAATGTGTCATAATACTGCGCTTATAAAAAGTTTTCGAGATATAGCCATTCCAAAAACGATATATTGAAAATTTTGAAGAGTCTACGGGAAGGCGTGAATTTTTTTTATTATTTCAAAGTAAGCTAGCCGCAACTTATTCCAACTTTCAAAACCGTGCTGCTACTGTTCTGCTATAAACAAATGGAATATAGAAGGGCTCTCCTCTTCTCCTAATGTTGCCTTTATTTGAAATTTTTGAGAAATCGCTGTTTGAAGAAGACCTATTTTCACCATCGAAAATTTTTGAATGAATCCGCAAGAAGGCGTAAATTGTTCTACTATTACACTGTAATTTACGCAAATTACAACAACTTGTTAGACGTAGAACACGGAATTTGGACAATAGTATTAGAAAACATTTACTCGGGTATTTAGTAAATTTGAGTTAAACCACAAAACCCCATTGGAATATTTTTCGAATTGTAAAAAATTCGAAGATTATACGCTGTGTTTGGGATTATATACAGCCATATCAAACCGTGCTGCTACTGTTCCGCTATGATTAAATGGAATCTAGAAGGGTTCTCCTTTTTTCTAATATTTCGTAATGTTGGCTTCATTGTAGGTTTTCAAGAAATCGACCAACCAAAACTGTAATTATTTAAAATAAAAAATAAAATCCACGAGAAGCCGTATAATGTTTATAGTTATTTTATACCATTTCCAACTTATTCCATGTGTATTAGACGTCTCTGTTCGGTGTATTAGACGTAAAAAGGTAATTGTTCAATTATTTATTAAATTTATTCAAAATACAAAACCACTTTTACCTACGATAAATACATATTTTTCATAAAATTATCGGAATATACACTATGTTTTTGGTAATATATATGGCCAGTTAAAACGTGCTACTACTATTCTGCCATGATGAATTCGAATCTACAAGATTTCCTTTTTTTATAATGCTGGCTTTATAGTAGGTTTTCAAAAAATCGCTCATTCAAAACTGTAATTTTTCTACATTTTTAAAGAATTCACGAGGTAGCGTAAAATGTTTTTTATTTTATATTCTCCGATACTTGTTTTAAATGTATTAGACGTTCAGTATCAAAGTAAAAAGATACCTGTTCAATTTTTCAGTAAATTTAGTTACATAATTTATTTAAACTATGATACATGTATATTTTTCATTAAATTATTTGAATATGCGCTATGTTTGGCATTCTATATGACCATGTTGAACCATGATGCTGTTCTGTCATCATAATACATCGAATCTATAGAGTTTCCCTTTTTCTTTAAATATGTCGTAATGTTGGCTTTATTAGAGGTCATCGAGAAATACCTGCCTAAAAACGAGTCATTAGATCAATTGTAATCAATCATTATCATAATACTTGTTTTACAGTTTATTTATTGCTACTGTTGCTTGTCTATGCGAACTACAGGGTTGTCGCTATAAAAGCAGAAAATTCATCAAACATTTAATTTTTACAAAGAATGACTTTAATGAAATTATTAAAGGCATATGCTATATTACATTCATGGATGCTAAAAATGTCGTCTGTGCAGAGCAGTATCTTAGTCTAAGAAATTAGTAAGAATGCATTTTATCCTTGATCTCATTCGAGCTTGCAAATTTCTGCTTTTCTAGCGACCACCCTGTATATTTCAAATGTGGCATCCAATGATATCCAGCGAATCTAGAATTCAACAAACTAATTTAAAAGGTTCCACCGAATAGCACATAGCCGTATAATTATCATTTCATATTTACATAAACATTTAAAAGATTCTCCGTAACATTTCGAGTGCAATTTTCGGATTGGACTCATTTCTTTCAAAACCTTTTGCTCATTTCGACTTTGTACATTCTTAGATGCATCAGATGGAATATATACGAATGGGTATGGGTGGGACTAAGGGTGGCACTAAGGCAGGGTCGACCAACCCATGGCCTGTGTGACCCGTGTGTGATCACATGTGACCCGCTGAAGGTTTCCGAGTGGCCCGCGCGATATTATTCGAATCCCAATGTTTTTCATAAATCTGAGCCATTATTGAAACCTCTAATAAAAAGTTATTCCTCGTCGTTTAAACGCGCGAGAAGCACCGCCCAGCTATCGAAAGCTATTTTTATGTCTCTTTGTGGGCGTAGTTGCTGGAGAGAGATGTTTGAATTTATTTTTATCGTATGCCATGTATTTCAATCTGATTCCCTGTCTTTTTTCTGCGAAGCTAAAAGAGGCAGTTTTCATGACCTCAATATTCGACAGTAGTTACTTGTGCGAGCAAGTTTTTTCACAGATGATCCATGTCGAATCCCCCTGAGATCACTAATTTCGCTAATGAAAAATTCGCTCTGCATTGCTACCTCGTCCATCGCACCGAATATTGACAAACTTATTGGATGAAAGCGGTGTCATACTTGACATTGAAATATATATGCGTAGTAAAAACTTTTGACTTTACTGTATCTTCGTATTTTCATTGTGCTTATAATTTTGGTTTGCGGGTTTTGTTTGGTTTTCATTAATCTGCAGTCGGCGTAGTAAAAACTAGAACATAACCACCATGTCAAGTGGCCCGCGCGATCATTCGTGAACTAAATGTGTCCCTTCGGCCAAAAAGGTTGGACCACCCTGCACTAAAGAATGCGTTTCACTTACTTAACATCTTCTGAATAGCGTTTCATCTCTTAAAGACATTCTCTTAGAATTCGGTTTCTAACTAAAAGAATGAAAAACCAGTGTCAATTACATTCTAACATGGGTATTTTTACTGATATTTTACATGATGCTTGTAGACCTTATTCATACAAAAACATTTAAGCTTAATTTTGATATGATTACTTTTTTTATACCTACTTTGTTGCTCCGAACTTTAACACTCGAACAACTTGACTATTGCAGTGACGTTTTAATGCCCCCATATAGACGTTACTTCGAGTCATTCACCATTTACATATTTTAAGTAACCAATGACATACACTCACATGAAAACCTTATTTTATTATTTTAGTCATCAATCAAAAATGTCAAATTCGTTAATATCATAATTGAACAAGCAAGTAATTTGTCTGAATTTATATCTAGGTATATTTAATTATTGCTTATAGCATCCCAAACGCTTGCCAACTAAATTATTCTTCCATTAAAAGTTATTGATGGTCTCGGACAAACCTACAATTTATCACATCTAAAGCTCTTGTTATTCAAGTTATAAATATTGAGTGGTACTGGTAACTGATCTTGATGTCCACACGATCGTATTGATACCAGTTGCTGTACAGTCTATACCGAGATTTTGTTGCTTACAATTATATTTTGTCGTTTTATTGTTTTCTGTTTGACAAAACAAATAAACTTTCCGCTTAAAATATGATAAATCTTTTACTATTTCGAGATGTTCAAGACTTCAAGAGCAAAACGTCATAATATATCAAACATACCTTCACATTAAAAATGTTAGTCAAATTAATAATCGAAAAAATTTGAAACAAACTAAGAATTATTTACAATGTTTAGTTAAATTTAATTAGCTGATTTTGATTTAATTTAAATTTGGCATACGACTCGATCCCTCTGCATAGAGAGATTTCGTTAATTTTAGTCCCCCTATGCAGAGTGATCCCAGTCGTACGTCAAATTTAAATTGAATCACGATCACTTTGCACGATGACATAAATCATGTTTTTTTCATGTCATTTTTATGCATAATTAAATAAAATATAATAATAGAAATAGGAAAAAAATTGTTTGACACTATTTGAGGACACGGAAATTTTCTTAAAAAAATTCAACCAACTGTAAAATATTCTGTTATTCGTTTTTCATATCTTGTTTTGAAGCTCCCGACGAACACAAACGTATTTCAGGCAACATTGTACAACAAGATAATAAATATGCAGATGTATTTCATAACGTTGGCCTCCGAACTATGCCTCCGTTTTTGATTTTTATTGAATGTTACATCTAGGACTCGAAGTTCCGAGAGATTGTTCCTTTGAGCGTTGACTGTTTTTACAATACGGCGTGCTCTTTTCCAAAATTTTGCTCCGTGATCGGTTCCTCATTCATGCAATAAAACACCAGATGCATGCACCATTTCATAAATGAAGGTTTGTCATCGCCGATTTCATAAATAATTTCTATTTAATTCTATATTCCCTAGCGTCACTACCGGTATACTCTCACATCTTTATTTAGGTTGATAGTAATTAACAGAGGCTCAATTGCCACAATAAACATATAAATACTCGGCGAATTTCTGATTCTTGATTTCATCCAGCTCGCTGTTTTACGGTAACTTGACACGCTGAGTGATATTTTGCCATCTACATTCTGACACGCCTCGACCGTATTTCGTCACCCCTAACTTGACTCGACGACCCTATTTCGTCACCGCCAATTTGACACGCAATGACCGCATTTCGTCAGCCCTATTTTGACACCCCCAATATGACTACTATTTAAAACTAATTTCAACTATCATTTATATTTATTTTTCCTAAAATTACCAAAAAAATACGTCATGTTTGGTATTATATATGGCCAGTACAAAACGTGCTGCTACTATTCTGACATAATGAAATCGAATCTATGAGAGTACTTCTTTTACCCCAATTTGTCGTTATGCTGGCGGTTTTCGTGAAATTGCCCATCCAAAACTGTAATATTTCGAAATTTCCCAAAGAATCCACGAGGGGGCGTAAAATGTTTTTACCTATTTTATTCTCTCCGATACCCGATTTAAATATATTAGACGTTTATTATCGTGTATTAGAATCTAAAAAAAGATAATTGTTCAATTATTTAGTGAGTTTAGTGGAAGTATAAAACCAATTTTAACCATGATTTATATATATTTTAACTATGATTTATATATATTTTCTCTAAAATTACCAAAAAATGCACTATGTTTGGTATTATAAATGACCAGTTCAAAACGTGCTTCTACTATTCTGTCATCATGAAATCGAATCTATAAGGTTTCTTCTTTTCCCCCAATATGTCGTTATGCTGGCTTTATTGGAGGTTTTCGGGAAATCGCCCATTCAAAACTGTAACATTTCGAAATTTCCCAAAGAATCCACGAGGGGCGTAAAATGTTTTTACCTATTTTATTTTCTCCGATACCCGATTTAAATGTATTAGACGTTTATTATCGTGTATTAAAAACTAAAAAAGATAATAGTTTGATTATTTAGTGGAAATACAAAACCAATTTTAACTATGATTTATATATATTATTCCTAAAATTAACGAAAAATACGCTATGTTTGGTATTATATATGGCCAGTTCAAAACGTGCTGCTACTATTCTCTCATGATGAATTCGAATCTATGAGGTTTCTTCTTTTCTCCCAATATGTCTTTTTTCTGGCTTTATTGGAAGTTTTCGAGAAATACCTGCCCCAAATCGAGTCAATATTGAAATTCAGTCAATTTTAAAGAACCCTTTAATACAGCTTGGAATTTGAAATTGGGACATTTACAGTTGTTTTAGTGTGTTAATATATATTAAAAAAATGAATAGTGTGATGACTAATTGTTTTACCTTAATTGCTATCGGTAAATCACTCAAAATATACACTTCCCAGCACAAAATGATTGGGAACATTTGATTTTACGTGTAGGAATTTTCTGCGATTCTGTCAGCTCCAATTTCGTGACTTTCTGCTAACTTCACAGAGGTTTCGAGAGTATTGTATACAACAAACAATCACGCATATTTACGATTGTTTTTTCTTGTGTGAATGTGAATAGGGTAAGATTTTCGTATATATCCGATGGGTCTCTAAGATTGGACACCTGCAATCATGACACTCACTTTCGATCTGTATAGTCGAGGTAGCCCTTGTAATCATTCGACCGCAGGGACTTGCATGAAATCATAGGGTATAATACAACTAAATGGAAATGTGCCAAGAATGGTTGTATCAGTTAAGGTTAAGATAGTTTATTTTGAACATATAAAGTATCTGTTTTTTTTATTGCAGTATCATGGTATTCAAAACTCAGTGCTGCAAGAGTACCGGTACGGTATTAAGATTGAGCACAAACAGATGTGTTTAGGATGTTATAATATATTCTGTATATTTGTGCATCAAATGTAGTATTTTTAAAAGTAGTGTAAACCAAATATCTGAGAGGCGATTAAAATTACAAGACAGGAACCACCTATCTGTCACCACTCTTGACTATTTATCATTCTTGTATAGTTTTAAATCTGTAAATAAATAATTTACCATTTCTAGTGCTGGTGAACTTGATGATATACCTTGGTTAAGTCAAGATAAAAACAACTTTATAAAAGTCTCGAATATACTCAAATGCACCATGTCTACTGTTACGACAGTTGGGAGAATTTTCACACGTTTGATGCCATCTATATCTCATATTTCATCATCACACACAGTGTGTCGATGTCTGTCTCAAAATGCTCAAACAAAGCCTTTGAACAATGCTGACCTTATTCTGACAGAATCTTGTGTTGAACACCTAAAGAAATTTTCTAAACAAGGAGAGTTTCTCAGAGTATCAGTGGAAGGTGGTGGGTGCTCTGGATTCTCATATAAATTTGATCTCGATACAACGAAAGAAGCAGATGACAGAACGTTTACAAGAGATGGAGTTGAAGTTGTAACAGACTCTGATTCTCTTGATCTTATTAAGGGATCTAAAATTGACTACCAAACTGAAATTATAAAATCTGCATTCAGAGTTATTGATAACCCACAGTCGGGTACTAGCTGCTCCTGCGGAGTTTCATTTTCAGTTGATTTATAGTATTTTATATTGTTTAATGCTTCATACAACTATTGAATGTATTCATGTTATAATTTTTTTAAATCATATTTACTGTGACTCCCCTATTATGAGTAAAATTGCGTTTTGTACAGGCTCAAAGTTTGAGTCTTATAGTTGCACCCTCGTGTTGAGTAGACCAATAGAAGCTTCCTACCCAGAAAGTTCAGGTTAAATGGTCTTAAGTGCCAAATCTCAACCTGCCTTTGTTGGGTTTCTTGAAAAACTGTTCGCTATGCCAACCATTATCTGATAACACACAAAAATGTGTCATAGCTGTATTATTTATTTTTTGTTCACTAAAGGTAATACACACAAATCAAAGTATTCACACGAAATCTGCATGATTTGGTTCAATGTCACCGTAACGATTTCACTTCTTGATGACTATTCTCACAATTTTGTAAATCAGTTCCATTGTACTTCTTAAATAAAGACGTTTTTCTCTTAAGCAATTACTGGTGTAAATTCAGAACTTGGATATATATTATTATACCATAAATGTTTGTTAATAGCTTCTGCATTTTTGTTTTTACAAGATTTACAGAAATATATTATAAAGAGTTTCGGAATCAATTTCATTTGGCAGGTTTGAAAATATACACCTTTATTTATAATATTGTTGAGAAAAGAATATCAGACACAGCATGCATAAACCAATGTCCTCTAGGTGTATCAGTTTAAATTTGTAACTTTTGAATGGAAGTCTCAAATATTACAATTTTTTTAATTCATGATGTTTCCATTGTTCCAATTTGTTATTCAGCCCCTCCATCATGAAGGTGCATTAAAGAAAGGGCATTTGAATATCAACTTTGGAATAGAATGCGATAGAATAATTTTGTTTGCCTATTTTATATCAAGTTGTGTAAAGGGACTGAAACCTATGGGCAGGGGGAGTCCTCGAACTCTAATCGGAATAAAATTGTGGCCCTTTGTACACTTCGGGAGTACCGAATTTGCTAACCAACCACTTTAGTGTCCATACACAGGTGATAAGGCCAAGTGTAGGTAACACTCACAATAGTTAATCAAGGAATGTTTTGGCAGATTAAAACTCCCATGCAGTCTGGACAGCATCATTTTGTGGCGGTGGCAAGGCCTATGAATTTATCAAGCTGCGGGTAGGGCAATATACAGATTTTACCCATCATCACAAAACTTTCTAACAATTGTACACGGTTCTATATATTTTGTACAAAGCATCAACGCTTCATTTCTAATATCAGGTAAGAAAAGAATAAATATAGAATGACAATGAGTGCAATGCATGATTAAAATAAAAACACTACAGATAAAAGGTAAAAACTAGCGAAATTAGATTTCAGTAAAATGACGGGATGATCATGGGAATCAACTGTACGTATAATAAGACATAACCTTTTATTCAATGTAGAGATATTGAAATTTGTATACTGCTGTATTGTTTCAATGATTTAGTTTATTTCGTTCATATATATTGTACTTAGGAATGTTTTTGGTAAGGAAAAGTGGTCTCTACTGTATTTCATGGGATTAAAGCTCGAGTATCAGAATCTGATACGTCTGCATATTCTTCTTCATCAGTTTCCTGAATTGTTTCTCCCCAACCGCCATCTCTGGGACTGTTTCGAGGTGATGCACCTCGATATAATGCATCCATAGTCCTTCTTCTGACAGCTATGGCCCCAGCAATACTTAATCTTCGCATGACGTCCAGATCAGTTTCGTCAAGTATCTCTTCCTGTATTAATTCTTCAATCACATCTTCCAAAGTTATAATCCCTATGGCCATATCAGCATCATCACTACTTGTGACACAACACATGTGGCTTCTTCCCATTTGAAACTGGTTAAGAAGATCAAATAACGGAGCTGTTTCAACTATTCTTGGTAAATCCCTTTTCTCCTTTTGAAACACTTCCCGTATAGGTATTTTCTCATCTGGATCAAGCTTTATTAATCGTTTTACAAGTAAAATTCCAAGAAGATGATTCTTGTCTCCTTCATAAACAGGGATTCGTGAATGTCCAGTATTGAGTATCTCTTCCATTGTCTGTTCATCCATTACTCCATCTATATTCAAAGCGAACAACTTTTCAATTGGTGTATAAGCTTGTCGAGCTAATTTGTCTCTCATCGACAACGCACCCTTAATTATCATCACTTCATCTTTCGACAGTGGGTCCTCATTTTCTGCATCAAGCTGTTGATGAAGATCTACCAGAATACTTAATTCTGCTCTTCTGAAAAATGTTGAATGATCACCACCGAGTATACAATCCAGGAATTTAGATAATGGCCATGATATTGGTAAAGTGATAAGCATTAGGAATTTCACCACGGGTGAAAGTGCTGATCCAATTGCAAGACCAAATCTTGTGCATAAGGCTTGAGGAAGTACTTCTCCAAAAATTAAAACTGCTGTAACGGATACAACTATTGCGGTGACAGGGTCAGAAATACGATCTAAGAATAATGGCATGCTTTCCACAGCGGCAGCATTTGTTAAAAGCAATGTTACAAGTAATAAATGATGTCGCTTCACAAGTGGTATAATTTTTTTAGCATATTTTCTTTCTTTTGGCTTCCCACCTGAAGCTAAAACATTTAAACTTAGCATGTCCAAAGAAAGTAAACCCATTGTCAAACCGCTTACTAATCCAGCGATGAGAACCAAACCAACATAAATCCCCAAATATATCCAAAACCATTTGTCTGTATAAGTTAGCGGATCTTCTTCTTCGACATATATAATCCCACTGCAATTGAGTTTGTGTCCTTCTACAGTACAACTGATGGTTTTTCCATCCTCAAATGTTTTTAATAAAATTTCATTTAGCATTTTGGCTAGACTGTTAACATATGATAACACAACGTGTTAAAAATTTAACGTTATCTATAGTTTCACATTATTTGGGGCTAAAATTCGCAGTATGTTAAGTTATAGATAGACTATATATTATATACAGATATGCCTATATATAAGAAAAATTTAAGTTTAGCCTATGGCATGGAATTAATTTGATTCCCTTTTTTCATTGATTTAGCTTTATTTGACCTACAAAAATAGACATCGAACACAGATTATTTCAATGCACTGATGCTTAGAAGTTGCTGTTGGAAAAATCAGTCACAGACTGACTGTATTGCTATGCAGCAATAAGGATTAAACAGTCTTATTAACTTCTGTGTCTACTTAAACAGGAGTAAGTACTTACGTCAGTGCGTTATGACTACATCTACATAACTGACTTCTGCCTTCTACTTTAGTGTAAAATTTTTATTTTATTTAATTATATTTTCTTCCCACCAAAAAATATAACCGGTATAGGGTCTGGAAATATAAAAAAAAACGGCCGAGATAAAGTAGGTCACACGCCCGCATTGCTGAATCAAAAACGATGTCATTTCTCACGGACGTTTGCCCTTTGACCACCAACTTGCAAGACAGCATAATTTTCGTCGGGAGTGACGCAATGTGTACCGGTATCTTCTCTTGACCTTTGGTTTGAACCCCATCGAATTTTTTGCACTCAAGAGGTTCACAACCAGGCTCTATTTACCCAACGCCCCGCAATGTTTACAAGCGAGGGTCATACTTCACTCAGCCTATTTTTGTTTGCCAATACCCTGGCTACAAATTGATTTAACATTGAATCTACAAGATGTACAGTACATATGAATCTTTTTGCTAAATTCTAGTTGTTTGAATTCATATTGTGGTTAGGACTGCGCTTAAAAATCATATCACGACCTAGTTAACACTTCATTGTTAAGAATACTGTCCATCTGCTGAGGCTTCGTACTTGAGATAATGACAACCAAAACGTGGGCTACCTTATAGGCTTCACGATAGAATGACTTGACTTTTACAGCATACTGATGTAGAAAGAAGTAATAATATGCGAGTTTTCCTTCGGCATCTATTGTGCATATTCGTGACAAGTGTTGCCTGCGGCGTCTGACTGATTACACATAAGCGCCCGTGGGAGGAAACGCGGGGGCAACACACGTAATAGAAGATGGCACAATGACTCGGCGGTGAAAGTTAGGTAGGCATGAGTTTTCGGCATTCGCTTCAGAAACGTGGGCTTAATATAGGTCATGCGCTTGTTTCATGCATGCAACGTAGTCCATACCTGTGTTTCCCAACCCCTTTGTACGGGAAGCTTGAATTAATTTGTGTCCAAAATTTTTATTAACTGAAGTGATTAGATATTTTCAACTTTCCCTCGCAAATTAATGAATTATTCGCAACACGACATTCAAAAGTAGCACACAAACGAACAATAGAGAAGCCCGAGTAAGCTGGCAATACTGATAACAAAAAAGGCGTCGCCTTTACTACGCATAATGATACAAACCCCTTGCATATCGGTGGTTGTTCTTATTTAAGCTGAAGGCGTGAATAAACGTCATATTAGCAAGGTGAGGCAAAAACACATCTTAAATTCTTACCTGTTATTGCTGCAGTCGTCACATAGTTTAACTAAATTTATGTTGTTTAATGACTGACATTTTGATTTCATTAAACAAGCGATTTTTTTGAATTTTATGAAAATGTTTGATGACGGGTAAACACCGTGGCAGACAGAATTAATCAACTAAAAACACTACTTTTGAATACAAGATCTTGTTTTTTGAATTACTAACACGCGCTGTTGCTGATGCTAAGATAATACTAACATTCATCTCGCAAAAAAGAGTTGATAACCGTCGCACAAATTGAAATTCTCTGCTCTGCCGCTCAACTCACGCTGACCACGTGTAAAAAAGGACAAAATAAAATAGGAAAAAACGCGCACTAAAGAAAAATAGGACGAGAAGACAAACCACCCATCACATGTAATTTATTACACAATATTCGACTACTCTTTCTAGCTCCCAGTAAACTGTGTATAAGTTTCGGTCCATGCAAAACACCACATATGGACGAGCATATCGACGTACATTATCGATGACCCAATTACCGAACCGAAATACCCCACATGACGGCAAATGTGTGTCAAGTATTGTTCTATCTAGGTCAGGAAAAGGCTCTTATATATATTTATAATATTACATATGTACAATATATAATCTAGTACAAAATTCACGATACCGCGTATGTCGCTCAACAGCGTGGCATCACACGATTGGTAGAAGTAGAGCATTTTACAAAGGAATATTGTATAGGTATCGATCGCCTTTGATCAGGCACAAAAAATGTTCCAGATGCGAAAACTGTCATTATAAATATGAGAAAAAAATTATCACTTTCTTCAAAGTAGTGCAGATTAAATCACACATAGGACACGCGTATAGCGAGGATACTTTAGGAAAACTGAATTGACCAAATTCCTGTCTAAACCAGCTCAAGCTACAAGTTGATTGATATTTCACTCTGTCTTGTTTAGGAGCGACGAAATTTTATATTTTTTCCATGGTAAAAGATGAATAGTAGTCAAGTTTATAATCTTTTTCATTTCTGTACCAAAATATCATTGTACAACTAGAATAAAAAATAGTCAAGACTGCTTTCGATTTATTTCGGAGACAATTTAGGATGAACTTACTTTCAATAAAACCGGATGCAAGACATTTTGAGAGAATTCATCACCATCAAATTGTTTTATTACTCTTAAATATGACAATTCATGCCATTGGATAGAAATGATAAAATTCATAGGACATCAGCAACCATTCTGAGTTTTGAGACAATATTTCTCATTAGGTCCTTATGTAAGCAAGCAGTTATACAGAGTGTAAAGTCCGTTCCTAATATATCTTAACCAGGTTTGTTGTTTTTTTAATCAGTACTTGTTCAATTATTTTCACTAAGATTTTATGGACATCCTATACAACAGATCACAAGTCACGCATTCTCAATTCCAAACAATATAAATCACAGAACATTTACAATTTTTTTGTTTCTATCAGTTGGCAAACCCATTTGTTTGTTCCAAAACTGGCTGTTGCTTAACTGTATGATCTTCTGCTTGAAAAAGCTCTTCGACTTCGATTACTCCTCATGAGTGATTTTTAAGCATTTCAAAAGAGAATCAGGCAGAGATGAGGAAGAAGAGTTGACCTTTTGCCTTAATCACTTAGACCTACATGTTTATTACCTTTAATAAAAGGCATGACGTACACACTAACCATCACAAAGCAGCATATTTTTCAAGTAAATGCGCTCGATTTTTGTTCCCTGATCATTTGGCGCCAGAGGAACGAAAAGTTTGGCAACCGCTGTCTTATCAGATTTCACTTAACTGATTGCAGGTGATTCAAATGTGACGTTTCCAACTTACTTTGACTTTTGGCAACTTTATGTTTTCCTTGATAATCTCATTTCCAATATAATCACCTAGTGGAGATCTGAGTAAAATAGAATATAATAGAATTTTTTTTTAAAGAGAGGTTACACTACTAAATTTTGAAGCTGAATTCTGCAGCTTAATAGAAAAAATCTATTGCAAGGTGTGGCTTTTGCAGAACTATGTATGAGTTCTCGCTCAAATAGCCATGACTAAATAATACCAATAAAAACCTGAATACATGAAAACATAATTTGAAAGTATGAGATAATCAATAATTTCAAGTATCTAGGTCTGTGCTCTTCAACCTTTTTGTTATTGCGGAACCCCTGATATCATTTTTCGTTTTTTATGGAACCCCAATTAACAAAAATAAAACACGAAATACTCGTAACACGAAATATTTGTAATTCAAATATTTCTACTTGAACAACGAAACAGAGAGAAGGTAACAAGCGTGAAATTCAATGACTAGGTTGTTCTTGCATTTCCTTTGCAATCTTCTGAATCGTGGCTCTGCGGCGCTCACAGCAATTCTCATACTCATGTCTACACTCTTTTAAACAACTTCTTTTTTGTTTTTAATAGTTGTTAAAGCAAAAAATGCTGATTTACACAAATAGGTATTGGGAAATTAACACAGAAGTTTTAATGCTTCTTTTGCAATGCTGTACCAGTAGTATTTAATAATTGATGTAATCTGGACTACAATTTGGCAATAGTTAGGCATGTCTTTGGTGAATAAAAAGGTTTAGCCCACCTCTTCATGCACTCAACTTTGGCTGCGCAATTTGGCATTTGACTCCAATTATCATCAGCTTGGCGAAATCATTTTTTTTTGTCCCTGTATTAAATACTGTTCACTCTTGTTTGGGAATTTTTATAAAAATATTAAAATGATGTGGCAAACAATTCATATTATTTTTTTTACATTTCATCTTTTATTCTAATTTCTTTTTTATGTGTTTATTTTTATTTTTTTTGTTTACCATATAATTTATCAAAAGCTTCTCTCTTTTTTTTTTTTTAATTTTATTAATGCCCTATGGTTGTGTGTGTGTGTGTGTGTGTGTGAATGATTTGATTCAATAGTTTTAGGTGAGTGAACACGTACCACTCCTTTTTGGCAATACCTTCCATCTTATATTCTGTACGTTTTAAACCTTATCCAAGGTTTTGTTTACTCTCCTGATTTTATAATCAGTTTTTATTTATTGGTTTTTACCAACCATTTTATCGCCTTTTTGCTGATTATGGAGTCGAAATAAACTTATCTTATCTTATCTATCTCTTTGTGAAGAGAAATCCAAAAATATTCCTTCCCATGTTTTTCGAAGGTTTCTTCCGAGTTAATATCATTACGGATATCTAGAAGTCCTTCTTGCTGTTGCGCACTTGGAAATTCATCCAAAAACGTAAAAGGAGAATATTCATTTTTTGCAACTTTACCGGCCCAGAAGCCAATTTTTCCCTTACGCGGAACCCCTAAGGAACCCTAAAAACTCACGGAACCCCACTGCATGTGTTGCGGAACCCCTGTTGAAGAGGACTGATCTAGGTCCAACCATATTAATCAGCATCAGGAATCTGTGGTTTTATTTACAAATTGCAATAAATAATGAAAAAGCGGGAGCCGCGGGGAAACAAATTTGGTTATCGAGCAGTGGCACTAATGAGAAAGGTAACATGGAAATAATAATAAAAAATCAAATTATATATGTTAATTGAAAAAACAAAAATAAATAGGTCAAGGCATGCCAACCTAGTATGCCACATTAGAACCCAGCATGAATCCACTTTTAAAATGTTATACCTATCTTGTCATAAAAATAATTTAATCTACCTTGGCTCATACCGAACATTTTCTGGATCCTCAGAAATTCCAATGCCTTGCTTTAGATATTCCATTCCTGCCCTAGAGGTAAATATAATATGAAATATTTATGTGAACTGGTCAGAGATCTGGTGGAGCTCTCTGCAAGATATGGACTTCCATAAACATATAAAAGTAAAAAAGATCATATTCAAGTAGTTAGTATTATGAAATTCGACTCAAACAAATCTTATATGCCAACTTGGAATTTGTAAAATAACAAATACCAAAAATATAGCAGCAAAACTGATGAGACAGAAAAACTTATTTTTCTTCACATTTCTAAGCAACCATAAATATTGTTTGAATGAAACTTTGAACACAGTAACCTAACATATTCAGATAAATATAAGTGAATATTGTATTAGGCATTGATAGACCGAGGTACAGTTATGATAGAATAATTGTCTTAAAAATACTTTATTAATATTACTGTAATACCATGCAATCATGATTCCATTATCAGTACAAAGATGTATTGGTGGGCATATCAACTTGGTGTTCATTTTGTTACAAATGTTCAGGACAGATTCTCTCAAACAACTATTTGCTGCAACTCCTCCAGATAAAACCTGAAATTGAATCAGACACAAATTTAACATTTGTTACTGATATGAGCTCATATTTTTCCTGTTATCTGTTAGCGTCACTTAGGAGGATTCACATATCTATCACAGGAAAGAGAAAGTTGATGGAACGGCCTAATCATATTGTGAACCTAGTCTGTTCCAGTCACCAGTCCATGTTGGGCGTGAGATCAGTTGGCTAGTTATTTGTTTCAAACGCATGGACATATTTCAGATGTTGGAAGAGGAAACTTGAACTAATGGTTAATTTATCATTCATTATAAGATGAGAATGTATGGGTATAAGTTTATTTCGACTCCATAATCAGCATAACAATAAAATGATCGATAAAAACAAATAAATAAAAACTGATTATGAAATCAGGAGAGCAAACAAAACCCTACATAAGGTTTAATAAGTACAGAATATAAAAAGGAAGTTTTGCCAAGAAGAAGTCGTGCGTGTTCACTAATCTAAAATTATTATATCATTCCACACACGAGACCACACATACACACAACCACAGAGATAATAAAAGGTAAGAAAAAGAAACATAATAAACTTAAGATAAGTTACATAATAAACAAATCAAACACACTCATTCAGAAATAGAGAATATCGTTCCCTGAGCAAAGTTTCGGTCACTGAAGAGCCAAGATCTACCAAGACTATAAATAATTATAGAATAAAAATTAATTAAAAAATCACTTTACTTAATATTAAGACATAGAATGGATCTTGTTGGTTGCATTGTAACTCGCACCGTAAGCAAAATTTTTTGTAGGAGTTTTTCGTGCAAGTTTAAGCCCAAGCCCTTAAGAGAAGGACATATATCTTAAACATATTTCTATGTAAATCTACCAAGACTAGAAATAATTAAAGATTCAAAATTTATTGAAAGATAATTTTTTCATAATCATGACATAAAATGTATCTTGTTGTTGTACCAACCATCATAGAAAGTTTTTTTTAACTTGTAACAAGTTTATTCATGCAAGTTGGCTCAAAGTAACGACCCAATATCCCCCCCCCCCCCCCCCAGGAAAAAAAGAAAGCCCTGTATCTGATTACAAACACACTATTCTTACCAATATAGGTGATGGCTGTGACAGGTTTCTTATTTGACAAAATATAATTCCTCTGTGCAATTGATTTGTTATATGTTGAATTGCTGCTTTTTGAAAACTTGCAGCTACATCTTGGCATGTAACAATATCTGAAATATAATTCAAAACATATTGATTTCAATAGAAAATCTCTGTATTTACTCATAGTTAAGATAACAATGAGATCAAACAATGGCCAAAAATTATTCTGATTGTAATAAAGTAGTCAAATCATCAGGTAAAAATACCATATAATCTAACCAACAATATAAAAAGCTATTTAAATTAATAAATACATCGCTGAACAATTTGGGATTACCTTTCCATTCTGAACTTCGATTGACAGAAATCAACGAGATTTTTATATTTAGCATTCTAAAATATTTTTGACCACGCTTGGAACAAGTGATTCAAGAGTCTTGCTGCACACAAACACAGATATTTTTCTGTAATATTTCAGACATTTGAATCGGTTCCATTACATTTGAACCCACGTACATTTGAACCCATGGCAATTGCACCTGCCTACTATTGCACCACTGGAATTTTTTTTTGTTTTACGGATATTTGAACCCATACTAACCCTAACCCATGGGTTTAACACCCGCATATAGATTGAACCCGCGGATATACACATGGGTTCAAATGTACGGTCACCATTTGAATCATGCCTGAGGAAGTCTGACCTTTACAGAAGCAAGACTCATTTAAAGTAGTAATCTTCATCCTTGCATTATATGCATACAGATCCACCGACACAAAAACATAGGAGAAGGATAAGTAGTTAGTTCCACAGAAGCCCAAGCATTAGCACGAGAATAATGGTTAGAGACCGAGGACTTATCATCAAAAGTTAGGGGATCCCCCAAAACAGCGCTCTTGCTCCATAGTGACACCTTGTGTCCCATCACTAATTAATTAATAACTCGCTAATTATACGACATAATTCATCCAAAATCAATAGGCTTGTGGTACGACATATGATGAATGCACATGCAAAATCTGGAGCAGATCTCGCTTTCGTGAGATATTGCGTGCATCTAACAGACAGACAGACAGACAAATACCTATCAACATACTTACCGATTAAAATCGATAAGTAATAACTTAGAATAGGCCTAATAATACTGACCAAGTTCATTCCTCTCTCTTAATATTGCAATCTTTCGTAAAACTTGTGACTGTAGCCCACTGAATGAGAAATTGCAAGATCTACTTCGAACAGTTTTTGTATGCCCAGTCAATGGAATTGAAAATGGATGCTTCAAACTGAATAAAAAAGAAAATTGAGAAAATATAAATGCCAAATAAAGATGTATACTCACAACATACTCTCACAGCACATCTTAAACTTCATTTTGAATTCTGTCCTCTCATCTGGATTTTTCTCTTGTTTTTCTACTATTGTTAGTTATCAATTTTAAGATCGGTAAGTATGTTGATAGGTATTTGTCTGTTTGTTTGTCTGTCTGTCTGTTAGATACACGCGATATGTCATGAAAGCAAGGTTGAATCTGCTCCAAATTGCATGTGTATTAATCATATCTCGGACCAGAAGCCTATTGATTTTGGATGAATTATGTTGCATAATTAGCGAGTTATTAATTAATTAGTGATGGGACACGCGGTGTCACTATAGAGTTATGATTCAAAACCGCAGTTTCGATTGATAAGTCTTCGGTCTCCGACCGATATTCTCGTTTGTATATTGTTTGATTTTATATGAAATCAATCTTGACTGGGAATTGTGAGCCTAAAGGCAAAGCTTGGGAGATGATGTCCAACTGGCCTGGCTAGTCAAAGAAAGTTGTAACCTACCATTATTAGGATAGGATTTACATATTTATCCTGGAGAGAGGAAAGTCGATAAGATGGCTTAATCATATGGCGAACCACGGCCTCTGGCTGTCCGGTTACCCGTCCTTGTCAGATATGGGGTCTGATTATATTTTCACACTTGGTGAGTTCTTGAAGGCTGTTTCTATCGCCTACTGATCAAATTTAAAACACACCAATTAATTAATAGACTCAACTGATCATTTTATTTAACAAAAATTGCAGAATTGCTGGTTTCCCTTTCCTACATAAGAAGCTCTTTAACCCCTAACAGAACTGCAACTTACAAATTTTTCGTTCAATTGGGAGACTACATACTATGTCGTGGTCAAAATCTTTAAAAATTTTTACCTGTCACCTTTCTTCGCCAAAGCTTCAATGATTCGTCCCCCACTAGTGGTAGAACAATATTCTGGCGGTAAATACTTCACAATTTCACGTGCGACCTTATCGAATACTGCACCTGGCGGTTCATCCAGTATTTGACCAAGAATTTTATAATTTCCTTTAAAGTTAAAGTTTCACGTTCATTATGTGGAAGAACTAATGGAAAATAATATATACAACACTATCTTGCAATTAAAATTTTAGATGTTATAATGAATCAGCAAATTGACAGAATTTCAATTTTTGGCGCTCCAGAAGTGTGTGTACCAATATGGAGGTACTGATAACTAATTTTGTTTGCCCACCGTACTTTACCTCAAATTGTATAAAGAGACTAAAACTTATGGGCAGGGGGTATATTCACTTGGCTAACACAGACAGTCCCCGAACTTGTAATAGAACTAAAATAAGAAAAATCGGAATAAATCATGGCCTATGGCCAGATTGAATTCCCCAGAGGGCTGGATTTGTCCAGTGGGCCGTACTTTTCCCAAGTCTGCTTTAGAGTCTAGATTACTGTCATTGAACTACAGATAGTATATACTTTACCTAGATTTTGTGCCAAGCATAGCAGGCAATGTCCACCAGAAGCCAGTAACACAAGAAACGGAAAGTTCACCTCTTCGATTGAACGTACCGTTAGTGCATGGGCTTCCATATGATGCACTGGTATAAACGGGAGCCTGTAAATTCACTAAGACCTATTTAGAGAGTCATGTAAAGGACACCTTTTATTCCAATGTCTCAAAAATATCATGTCACACTAGCCTACTTTTCAACGCACTCATCCCACTGTCCCGAGATAGGGTAAACGCTGAAGTAACAAATGAAGTGGAATTCATTCTATGTTTTAGGTCAGGATAGATGTAATATAGAGTGTCCATGATGTCTTAAAATTTTTTAAAATTGCAAAAGGAATTTATCGATACCATATATTGTTTTGGCCCTCACAGATGTATTGAATGAAGTAAAAATACCTAAACAATTAATGATCAAAAAACAACAAACCTGGTTAAGACATATTATGAACTGACTTCATAACAAAATCGAGGTTGTTAAGGGACCCTATGGACACCCTGTATGTTGATAGAAGTCTAGCGTATTCATGTGAAGTGAGATTTATACAAGAGGTGTGATACAGGATATTGGAAACATTCTTTTTTCACTACAAATGTGTTACCTGTGTTTTGCCACCAACTGCTTGGAAAATATCAACCCTGCTTGCAATGATAAAGCAGATCCTGGCTGAGTTGCTGTGGCAACAGCAGACAAATCCTTCAATAGAAATCACAGTATTAAAGATCATTATTGTGCATGTTAGTATCAAGATTTGTTCAATTTTTGGAATTTTGCAAGACAAATTCGTAAAACAATCGCTTTATTGAATCATATATTTGTTTCCGGTTAACCAAAATGGTGGAAATATCTGATTAAAATGTCTAAGAGATAAAACTGTAAAAAACATATATGCCTATGGAATATCATAGTAATTGATTTATAATGACATTTTATTGTTACTTATTCTTAATATAAAATACTAATTAGGATTGAAAACCTGAAAGTCGATTCCAGCTTTATCCATGACGTCATCAACAACCAGAGGTAGATTAACCTCATGTAGTTTCATAGCAGTAACAGGATGAACCCCACCTGTGCTAAAGAAATTTGTATCATATTGAAAAATTACAAATATCAAGTCAGGTAATTCTATGACTTAATACAGGGCTGGGCAACATATGGCCCGCGACGAGATTCTGACCGGCCCGCTGACTGTACATCAGTACATTATGATATAACATTATTACACTTTTAGTACATTATGATAAATTCATTATGGGTTTTTTGTTCTCTATTTTTTTGTAGTTTAAACTTTACTTTAAACGGGATTTATAATTTTCTTTCTTGCATTAGCAAATAAATATGTGATTAAGATATTGAATACTATTCATGTTATAATGCGGCCCGCTGAGAACTTCATTTTCCTACATCTGGCCCGCCGACTAGAGAAGTTGCCCACCCCTGACTTAAGATGAAGTAGTGAATAATGGTGGTAAGACATGAAACTGATTTGTGGTAACTCAACATTGGGTCTACAGAAATTTGTTGAAATACACTTTTTTGTTTTTGAAAAAAATATACTGTTACAATTTTGAATAAATGAACCTTTATTTTGCTTATTACTAAATATAACACAACAATTTGCTATAATACATAAATTCTGAAAGAATACAAAGATTGAAAATCTGGAATATGCAGTCATGCAACACCCCGTGATAAATTACATGAGTTACCATGGACCAACTATGCCTCTAGGATATGGATCCATGACTAGAGCTTTAGGACTAGGGAGTTTCGTATCACTCTTAATAGGATACGAATCAAAAGAACCTAACAGAAGAATTGTGGTACATGAAGAGACATTAGTTTCATGAAACTATTGAACTATATTATAATTACAAAAAATCTTGAGAAAATGGGTCAAAAATATCTTCCACTCAAAGAAATTCATAAAAAAATCCTTTATCTTACATTTTATGCTCTAGCATTTGAGATTTGATGCTTTCTCCGAGTACTTTTCCATCTTCATCAATAACTGCAGCAGCAGAATCATCAAATGTTGATTCAATGCCTAACACAAGTCTTTTGCTCTGACTTAAATTACGAATCTGAAAACACAATTACTGGAAACTTCATCTACTTTAATAATATATCAATCATTATCAATATCTTTATTTATTTGGTTTTATCAATCATTTAATCGTCTTTTATGCTGATTATGGAGTCGTGATAAACTTATCTTATCTATCTAAACTTATGTAACTCACTATCACCTGTCCACAGACACTTAAAATGTGAGAGTCGTTCAAATGCAGAAATGAAATGACTGTAAATTTAGATTTTCATTTAAGAGATGGATAGATTTGCTAGTAAGTAGTGAATATAAACAGAATGAATAGTTTAGATATCTTCAATAAAGATAAATAACATGATAGTATTGTAATGAACTAAAAAAATCGCCAAAAGTTTATATCATGAAACAATATTAGTAAAACTATAAAATCACTATCATGAAATAGACTACAACTTACTTGGTTAAATTCATGAAGTATTCGTTTGCTGAGAATTGAATATTTCATAACTCTGTTCAACTGATCAGTTTGATGCTGCTGAGTGAATATATAAGTTACCAAGTTTCATCGTCAAACGGCGATCGGCTTGTCGAATTTCACGTGAAATTCACCGTAAATTCACCCGTCGACGGCCGAGCGCAGTAAACAATAAATTCATTATTTTAAGCTCTGCATTTTATCGACGTGCTCTCTCCCGTTGCATAATGCTCGGAAAAAGATAATAAAGAAACAGAAAAGAGAAGAGGTGTGGCGAGTGGCGTGAGCGTTTGTTGTTATTTTGTTCCCACTCTCGAGGTTACACACAAAGGACATTTCGCTTACCTGCTGTGCAGCGAGTTTGAGTTCGCCTGTCCCTCTGTCTGTCTGTCGTTAAGCACCTGGCTATTTTTGAAGCAATTAGAAATGAGTTGTATCAGGTAAAGCAGCTAGTCTTAAATATATATTACGTACCAACAGGATTCGTTTTTTTTAATGTTTGTTCGACTTCTGTCCTTGCATCAGAATGTCGCAACTCTGGCCGGCGTTCTTTGTCTATTTCAGGTTTTTTGTTTCTACATTTTTCTATGATCTATGTTCTTTGTAGCTGTTTAGTTTGCGGTCTTACTACTTACTGAATACAGCGCGAAACACGGCAAAGAGCGCGAAACTGAAGGAAACAGCGCAAAACAGTGGGGAAAGAGCGCAAAACAGAGGGAAACAGTGTGAAGCAGAAAATTTTTTTACAATGAGTTCGGGGCACCTTGTTTTGAGTTGGAGTACCACGGCAGCAAATTAAAAACACAAACCAACGTATGTAGCCAGTAATGCTGTAATGGCAGGTCTGCCCCTGCTGGTGACACATTTTTGGTACCATAATTTAGAACATTTTCCATATGGATATGGTTGGCTTTAGGGTTAGGTAAAAAGGGACCTCCAGAAGTATGTGCACCAAGATGGCGCACAACCTGAAAATAGTATGTGTGTGTGTGTAGCGGATTCAGGTTGTGTGACATATTGCTGCACATACTTCTGGAGCACCAGAAAGGTAGATAAAATTTCGCATGATGACCTATAATCCGGTACATAACCTTGTGAATATACTGGAAATAGCGCCATAAAACCATGGCGAGAGGCGCCATGGTTTTTTCGTGGCAGGAGGTGGTAATGACTGCGTCTCCTTTTTTGCGCTGTTTCCCTCTGTTTTGCGCTGGTTTCCTTCTGTTTCGCGGTGTTTCACGCTCTTTGCGGTGTTTCGCGCTGTATCCGGTAAGTAGTAAGACCCGTTTAGTTTGTGATTGTGTAGTTCTGGCATCATACGAATAAACCAATAACAAGCTGATTTAGTAATTATACAACCTATACAATCAGATACCAATACAGTAATGCTAAGTAAATAGGAATTATAAGGCTTATTATGTTCCTCTTGTCAGCTAGTTTTAGGCATAAACTTTAATGTGATTCCATAATAGTTCATTTATTTCAGTATCATTTATAATATTTCATTTTGTTCTGACTGAAAATGTAATTAAGAGTTTTGTTTGTGCATGAAATCAACAAGCTTGCACAAAAGTTATAATTCAGTTTGTCGAAATGTTTTTTTATGAAGATATTGTAGATAAATAAATTTGTACTGTCACAAAATTATATTAATAACTTGGTAAATTATGTTTAAGATAGAAGGGTTCATTTTCAAAGCTTCCTAAACTTCTTTTTGAACATGCTATACATGCTATATGTTTTTTATTATTTTGTATTTATTATCACAATATGATATCTTGTTAGACCATCAATTCTCAGTCTCACCTTGAGATGTGAATTATGATCCTGTCAGTATGTCACATTAATCCTTTTTCTTGACACATTTGGTTTATTATAGAACAAAGTGCTTCATCCAGAAGGTGTTATTCAATTAGTGTAACATCAACATAAATATGTAATGATCTGTTGAAAGGTGTTTACTGTGTCAAATATTTATTTAATATATTGAATTACAGAATTATTAGAAATCAGTGCCAATACAGCAATGGTAATCTGCACAAAGTTAGTTATCTGGAAAGAAATTATATTTAAATTATTTTATTTTTCTACAGATTGCTATATTTTCAAATCTCAATCAATGCTATGGCTGCTTTAGGCAGCACAATTGTATTCCGCCGTATTTGCTTGATGAAGCATTCGGTGGGATTCAGCGGAATATCAACATGGCAGCAGTTTGGAAGTAAACCTTTTACTAATGGTTCTCGTTGTACTGATAAAACAGTGTGTTTTAAGCCGAAGGCTTACATTTGCACTTCTCCCGTTAGTAGAAATGTATTATCCACTGATGTTTCAAAGCCTGACTTACGACAGTCTGTATACAATGTTATCGACAAATACTTGGGAGTTACTTTGACTGAAAAATATCAAAGAAGACAATTGGACGAAGCCAGTCATATCTTACTTAATAGCATTTACACAAAAGTTGATTTTGCATCTTTACAGAAGTTTGCAAAACTTGAAGATTCATTTGAAGTTTGGTTAAAAATTGTTTATTTACATGTATGGATGGTTTTGGTGAAATTATCGCAAGATGGAAGGGATGGAAAAATTATGTGCAAAAGAATTATTAGCCTAATGTGGCAAGATATTGAAACAAGAACTGGGAAACTTCAAGAAGAGTTGAAACAAAATTTAAAAATCAATCAACAAAGAAAAGATTATCATTCCTTACTTCGTACTTCTTTTATTCTTTTTGATTATGGATTATTGAAGGACGATGCCACTTTAGCAGGATCAATTTGGGGACAAATTTATAATTTTGAAAAAGTCGATCCAAGATATGTTGAATCTATTGTACATTATGTAAGGTTTACCTTGGCCAGACTTGATGATATACCGATAAGTGAGCTTGTTCTTAACTCAGAGAAAATGAACTGGTCCTTACCTGAAAGCTTTGGTGCTTATTTTTGATAGTTGGTATTAGCTAAGAATGTTTCAAAAATTTCTTTGTTTCTTTGTGGAATTTCAAGTTTTTCAAAAACTGCAATCATACAAAAACTCAAATTCTCTTCCGTTGAATATAGTTATATTTTTCAACTTTAAATGTACTAAAGTATCAGAGATATTTTCCTTTCTTTGGCAAGTTTGGGGTAAATTTGCTTGTATATTTCAATCTTATAAATCTTCCATAAAAACTATTTTCCATTTTTCAATGGTTCTCAGTGATACATTACTGCTAATAATGTTCTATTTTTTACTGACTTCTCTAATTTAATACCAGTGGTCCATGATTATACTAATCGTTTGTTTCACAGCAGTCAGATAAGTACAATTACCTTATTTCAATTAAACTATTTCAGCAATTTTTGTTCGAGTTCATTTTTGCAGATTAACAAAATGATGCGATAGGGAAAATATTCAAGTTTTAGGCCTCCACTTTACCTGTGGAAGGAGGTATAAATGTAAGGATAAACGGAGTGTTGAATTATTAAAATACGCAAGATGTTGCATGTGTTCAATGTGAACCGAGGGACCATGTTGACATTTGACGTCAACTTGGCAATGGAAAGGTAGGTTTGGTTTGTTTTTCTTCACAAATATCATTACTACCGAAGGATGTGTACCAGATTGGGGTTAGGCAATAATTTTATTCTGATTTTCTTTATTTTAGTTCTATACGAGTTCGTGGACTGTCTGTGTTAGCCAAGTGAATACCTCCCTGCCCATAGGCTTCCGTCTCTTTACACAACTTGATGTAAAGTAGGCAAACAAAATTAGTTACCTCCATATTGGTACACATACTTCTGGAGCGCGCAAATATTTGCATGCAATAACAATATAATATTCTCTTTTGCAACATATGAATTTTGAAGTTTGAAATGATCAATGTGCAGCTTTTTGCTTTTTATATTTTGTTTTAACCTCTTTTTTTTTGAACATATGTATTAAAATATTGTTCTAAGTTTAATTTAGCACAATTATAATTTAGCACAGTTGCGCATTTAGCGAAGATGTTAGTTTTTTTTAACATGTTATAAACTTGAGGGTCTTCATGTTCTAATCATTTAACAGGGTGTTGGAGTTGAAGACCACAATACAAGACACTCATGGGATTTCTCCTGATAAACAGGTAACATTTTTTTATAAGTGTCAGTTTTTTTAAAGATATTTGCTCAAAGCATGGTCAGACTCAATCAGAAATCAAGGAGATTGATCTCTGGGTGAAGTGGTGGCTGCAAAAATGCCATGACTAAAAGGAACTGTTTTTTTTGTGCTGAATTGCATGTATATAATCACCGAATGACTCGAATCACTTCATGTCAATCCGATCAGTGAACAACTGTGAAGATGTAACTCAAGTTCTTCAAGCTCATTAAGAATGTGATACCGCAATTGTTATATTTTATCAAAGTTTTCTGCCCTATCCTATTTGTTATTTAGACCAGGGGTGTGCGGCCTATAATTCAGGAGGGCCAAAAACAAAAAACTGGGTGAAACCGTGGGCAGGTGCACTGCACCCTTATTTAACATAGGCTTTGGTTATTGATCATGATTGAAATTATTGCACGTACCAGATTAAACTGAATTAAAAACTCATTTCACGGCCACACACCATGCAAACACGGGCTGCACAATTTTTTTTTGTGGGCCACATTTTAACCTCGAGCCGCAGGTTGCACATATCTGATTTAGATCATCTGACTCAAAAGCAAATAACCAGCATTCATATTTTCTCACATTCACAGGTTATGCTTATCAGTGGAGGACAAGCATTAAGTGATGAAGAGAGAGTTTGTAGTTACGCTGCAGGAACTGAATCAAATCCTGTTTATCTGTTTGATAAAGGTTGTATTGAGAAAGAGAATCTACAACTGCAATCTAATTATCAAGAAAGTAATGGTGAGGTTTTGATTTGAAAATTTGAAGCAAAATAGTATATCAATATATTTCCAGAAAGTTCTCTTCAGGTTTAATTCCCAATATCGAAGTTGAACACTAATTTAGCCTTAAAAAAATCATGTGTTCATACATTTTTATGGATAATTTGAAAAAAAAATAATGGATGTATGGACATCTGTGATAGTCAGTGTAAGCAAAATTAAAACTTGTATTTATTTTAAACCGAGGCCTGGTGGTTGAAGCAAAGTGTTCATTATGATGGCATTGCTGGTTAAAATCTTTGGTTTGAATTCCATGCCCACCATCCCATCCAGGGTGTAATAAATTGGTAGGCAATGATAAACCGAAAACATTTTGGTCTTTCCAAACTATAGTAACTCTTTACATAGCAATGGCTGCTTGTGCACAACCTCGTTTAAAGCAAAAGGCGTATAGGATTTATCTTGTGGGAGAGGAAAACCTACAAGACGGCTTGATCATATGGCGAACCACGGCCTCTCGTCTAGTTACCAGTCCATGTCGGGTATGGGATTAAGTTAGCTAGGTGATTGTTTTTCGTTGTATGGACTTGATGGTGGAGGAAGCCGTAGCCGAACAGTGGGTATACGAACAACCCTTCAGCAGCGAAAAGTCCAGCAATCCTCTGAATCATAATTATCCCCCTGATTCGAATCTGCGAGCCCATGTCGGGTAATCAGTGGTGCGATGGCGAGCGTATTCCTAATGATTAGCACAATGCACCACACCGCCGGGCCAAAATGCTGTATAAAAAGTTCATTAACTGGGGCCGCTACTCCTCACATTTCTGTAAAATACCATGACATTCTTAACAAGAAGGGGACTTTATGAGGACGATGTATGATATTTCTCATTCATTATAGATTTTGCTGAGAGCATCAGGAATGCTCGAACTCTCTCTCCTTCATACAAGACTGTGGAAGTTCGAACCAAGCTTGCAATGAGGCTTCACGATGCAACTCGTCATCAAGCTCAAACTATGAAGTCTCTTGTTCACGATGAACATTTAATGTTTCAGGTATTTATTACTAAAAATTTGATCTTATATTCATGTTATTGTTACTATGGTGAGTCTTGCTCTTTTGAGTGTCAGTCCCATGTACAGTCAGTAGCTCGAACTCTGTGAGGCATAATTAGACGTGACAGGATAATTGGACTCCTTGTCATCCCAGGGTGTTCCGGATATTCAGTTTTGTGATTCAAATCTAATATTCATGTTGTTGTTAAAATAAGAAGCACCCGTTTATTGTGAGAAGTTTTCCTTATGAACGCTAAAGTGTTATCAAGTCAACTTCTTTATTTATCCGACTGAGCACATAATTAGCTGTTAGATCTGCGGATAAAGCTACTACCATCTGTGGAAACAGAGTAACCGACGGCCGCCGCATTATGCCCATGTTTGCCATTACACTGTTGATTTACGACAATGGTTAGCATGTTTACTTTGTTATTTATTCACCTGTTTTGGAAAGATAACCAGATGAGAGTTTATGACTTGCTGTCTTATCTATTTCCTCTCCCTTTGGGTAAATATGAAAAATCCTATATGTTATGAAAGCTTTGTGAAACTACTTACCTGAAAATTTCTTTTGCTGCTGTTTTTTTGTTAGCAGTCTTATTTAAGAAAACATTATGTCAAATGATTATGGTCTGTCCCTCTATTTATTTTCATTCAAATTTTTGTTTTGTTATCAATTTTACATAAATACACATCATAAATATTATGAAATCATGTCAATTCTGAATCATACTTTTCATCTTTTCATTATATCGATGTTAACTTTTGACTTATTTAGTTTAGTAATGAAAATGTTGGTGTCATTTAATAATGCAATGAATCACCGGAAACTAGCAAACCATGATTCAGCTAAATACACATTTTGTCATTCGTGTCACCTAATTTATTAGAATTTTAACCAATGTCAGTTTTTGATCAGAGATCGAACTCCTTTCCCTTGCTTTGAGGATATTTCCATGAAAAATACTTGTTTTATATAACAATCAACATAATTATGGTGTTTTTTAGGTACTCCCGTAGTGTGTGTACCAGGTTAGGGTTAGGCCATAATTTTACTCCGATTTTTCTTATTTTAGTTCTATTACGAGTTCAGGGACTGTCTGTGTTAGCCAAATGGATCCCTTTGCTAACTTGATGTAAAGTAAGCGTACAAAATTAGTTACCTCCATTTTTTTGACAGGGATGGCAAGCAGCTGTATCTAATCTCATGGACACAGTTCGGGGATTTCAGACAAGGGTTGAGACGATGTGCACTCAGTGCCAGAAGTTATTTGAACAAGGAAGAAATAATGCAGAAATTTTGAAAGGGTTTGTAATAACATAATATAAATTTTTATCAATGTATCAAGGGGAATGCAAGTCCCCATTAGCCCTAAGTGAATCTGCTAGTCTATGAAGTCTGAATAAACATATCTTATCTGATTATTCATTTCTATACAAATTAGGCCCTTTTTTAATACAAAAACTAGGGTAAGACTTCTCTGGAAGGAATAATTACTAACATGGTCTTATAAGCATGACATTTGACATTACAGTTTGTTTTGATGAAAGGAAAATAATAATGCCAAGTAGAATCCAAATATTCATGATTACGCAATGCTGACTTTATTAAGAATTTGTTCTGGTGAAATTATAATACACTGGAATTGGATGTTCCAACAGTGTATTCATTCCATAGATATTGATAGCAATAAATTTTATTGATTTTATTGATAATGCTGGTATTAAATTGATGATTTTAACATACCTTACTTGCAATGATAATTAATATATGTCAATACCTAATTTTCAATATAATCCTATCAATCTTTTTGATAGGTAACACATTATATAACATTTTGTTATAAATTTTATTTCCAAATCATTGTGTAATGATTATCCACATATTTTTATAACAAGGCCAGGAATAAGTATCATTGTCTCATCATAATGTTATTATTCTATTTTCCAATCTAATTTTCTCTATCAATTTGTTGTCTAGAATGGATACTATATTGAAAAGTTTGGAGCAGATTCCTATTCTACCTACGTTATTGAAAAGTATCCGTTCTGATCAGCAACAAGTTACTTTGTTACATTGGATAAAAAGTCAATGCAAAAATGTATCTGTACAAGTGATGTATAACGAATGCAAGCAGAAACAGGATTATTTGAACCAAGGTAAATGATATGTTCATACAGTGGTTCCCAAACTGTGTCATGGCTTGTAATGAAGTCGGAGGAGGACCCCAATGTTAGGCGTAAAACCACTGGGAACCACCGCACTAGTGCATGCTTCGATGGATGATTTTAAGATTACTGTGGAATGCATTTTTCTAATAATTCCCGCTTTTAGAACTTGGCCACTAAGTGGTTCTTGTTGTCTATTGCCTTGCTCAGTAAAACTGTAAAATGATACTTATAATGAAATATTATCAATTCACCTTCGAAAAGCTGATTATAAACATAGGTTTGAATCTTGTGGAGGGTGAATATGTGTCACAAGTAACTTGAGTCCTCCCCATCATTATGAGTTTCACAGACTTGCTTCGTATTGAGATGTCGTGGTTTGACATATGATTAGGCTTTTTTATCAATTTTCTTTTACGTGGGATATATATATAGGGCGTCCATAAAGTCTTATTTATCGATACCATATATTGTTTTGGTCCTCACAGATGTATTAAATGAGGTAAAAATACTTGAAGAATTACATTGGAACAAAAACAAAAAACTGGTTAAGATGTATTGACAACTGACTACATAACAAAATTGAAATTGTAAAGTGACCTTATGGACACTCTGTATGGTAATCCTGTCTTATATGCTTGGACTAGCTGCCGTAGCTGGTCATGCTTGTTGTATATATATATATTTCAATACACTTGGTGATTTTCCTTCACCACGAAAGGTTAATACCTATAAAATGTTATATATTTAGAGAGATACAAAGCACTATTGGAAGAATGCAGTAAGGTAGATTCACAAGCATCAAATGTGCGAATGAGTGAAATATCTGGCATCAATGAAAGACTTTCTGCTTTAGATCATCTCATTCTGACAGCTGAACAACAAGTTAAAGAGCAAACTGGCATCGCTCAGGTAAAATGTCATAGATCTGAATATTGCTAATCTTTCTATGCGGCTTAAATTTTGATAAAGTGCTTACTATCAATAATTTGTAGAGTAGCTTGTTAGATTTGAAGGATAAAATTAGAGAAGATCTGATAAGTCACTCAGTCAAGCTTGAACAGTTATCAAATTTACAGCAGGGTGAAATTGATTTATATTTCTATCAATGGAATATTGAATGAATTGGAATAAAAGTTCAATTCATGTTTCATCAGAATTTATTCAAGCATAATACTTACAGTTGTATCACGTTTAGTATCATTCTGAGCCTTTGACAATTTTGCATAAAATTATACAATTTTTACTTTGTTACTGATTACAAGATTTCATCCATGTTTGTGTTGCTTTCTTCAAGATCATTGATACTCTGTTCGCCACACCGCCGAGATAAGCGTTAGAAATATGCTTGTAACCGCACCTGTGATTACCCTGCGTGGGTCCGTAGGTCTGAATTCCATGCGAGCTTAATTATGGACGAGAAAATTGCTGGTAACCGCTGGTCGGTTGCGGCTTCCTCCACCATCAAGTCCATGCTTCCGCAAACAAATAACTAATCCCACACCCGACACGGACTGATGATCAGACGAGAGGCCGTTGTTTGACGTATGATTGAGTCGTACTATCGGCTTTCCTCTCCCCCTGGACAAATATGTAAATCCTATCCCATTCTCAGCATTTCAAACCTCAACTCATCCTTGGCTTAGATTTACTTAAAAATCACTGTCTATTTATTTCAGGGTTTCGTTAGGAATCGTGAGACTGCTCGAGAGTTGCATAATAACTCACCAAGTATTGATGCTCTGCTCACATTGTGTGAGAGCCATATCACTCAACTCCAAATCATGTCAGAATATGAGTCGATGACTCGAGATGCTCTTCATAAATGTACTCACGCTAAAAATGAACTCGCAGCAAACTTACATACTCGACTAAGGTATGATTTTTAGTGTTTAGACTGTTTTATTTTCGCATGATTTTGATTGAATTGGGTTCCTAATTTTTTATAAATGATAGTTTATGAAAGAGCAGAAGTCAGAACCCAGAAAAATGTACTATTTCGAATACAATTTGAACAATATTGTATGTCATTGTATGTCCATCTGACAGTACAAAACGAAAAGAAAAATATTTTTACCTTTTCAAATTTTTCAATTTCAAAGTATATTAATTTTTCCTAATTTCTAGAATTTGCTCTATCCAATGTGACTAATTCCTTTTGATTGCAAATTTTGCTTAGTTTTGGGCATCTATATTGCCATATTAGGTCTTTTTTTCTTCTGGTAATCAACAAATATCAACCCTGTCTTAAGTTTTCAATCAAAATTTTAATCATTTTTTAATTCTTGTAATTTGTGCTTCTATCATTATTGAAATGAAAATTTGCAGCCACCCAATCCCGTATTAATCCATGTTTCAGATGGTTGTACGTCATTCAACGAAGTATTCTGAATGTTGATGTCAAGTTGTCCATGTTCACCCAACAACTGAGTCTTCTGCAAAGACAAGTCACATTCTTAGATCAAGTTAAACAATGTCCGACTCTGTATTTATCATCTGTAGCTGAGGTTGTGAGAAGAAAACAATTCGCTGACAATTATATTCAGGTATTGTTGAGGGTATGAAAACTAATGAGACTACTTTCCAGGAGATTACCAGTCTGATCTGTACCATAGCTTTTAAATTCAGGGGGTGTCCATAAAGTCCCTTTACAATTTCAATTTTGTGATATATAAAGTCAGTTTTCGATATATCTTAACTAGGTTTGTTTGTTTTTAATCAGTATTTTTACTTCATTTAATATATCTGTGAGGGCCAAAACAATATATAGTATTGATAAAAAAATTTTGCAATTCTGAAACCTTATGGAACACCCCCTGTAATAATATCAACGTAGCTAGGATATTCCATAACCACTGAACTAACTACTTTATTCCTTAAACTATTTATTGTATCATTTTTTTTTTATTGATCTTTATTACAGTGTGCTAACAGAGCTGTTGCAGAAGCTCGTGTTGAACGTGATCGGGAAATAGTGAAACGAAAGACTTTTCAATCCAACTTGTCTGGGCATTTTATACAGGTATGACCGCAAAAATTAATATCTCTACTTCTGTTAAAAAAGGCATATCTGCTGTATTCGGTCAGACTATAACATTAAAAGTGACTTGGAATCTTAATTTTTTGTAAGCATTTTCGGTCACACTTACAATGATAAACTGGAGTAGATACAAAAACTACTATCAGACTTGACCAAGTCATTTGAAAAAATGTGATGATTTGTAGTGAGCAACTATTTTTGAAACGGCGGGAATTTTTCGCAACATTTCCTACTAAATATATAACACACTAGTGAAATGGTGGCCGGTGGACATGGGATTTGAGTTTCGAGGTTTGTAACCTACAATGCTAACAGAGTGCACGCTATTTAAAAGTCCGATTTCATATTCCCTCTGCTTCATATGAACAAAAAAAAGGTTTCATTCGGTGGACGTATTTTAAATGAACTTAAAAGGCCATTGATAAAGGTTATGAGATTAAACTGATGGTTAATAATAACTTGTTGTTTCAGAGATTATTTCATGGATTATCAGATAAACCTCCTTCACTTTCTAAGAAGCCGATGAGAAATTTTGACAATAATCTACCGAATATCACTTTAGAACATCTTAATACTTTATCAAAATTATTGCCTGATTATAAAGATATCTTAGAGGTTTGTTGACATTTTGTTGCCTACGTTTCTTTATCTCTGGAATAAACCATAAATATCCAATAGATAATTTAGTGATTTGGACTTATCTTATTCTATGTGATTTATTAATGACCAAGTCAATTTCAAAAATGCAATTATTATCAATTAGGTATCAGAATACTAATAGATGTATATATTATATAATTGCTGCCTTTTTTATGCTGAGGGGACCTGTATAACTATTACAAGTGGTTTAGAGCAATTTTTTGTGTATTTACGTTAGGAGGAAAGTCTAATTTACTGTATAATTAATCTAAATATCTACCTCGTTAACTCCAAGCTAAATATATTTGAAACTGACACCCTAGTCAAAATTGCATTTGATTCTCAGGTCCAGGAACAATCCACCATGAAACCAAAGTGGGAAACATATTCTAATATGTCTGACGTTCAATCCACATCTCTCATATCACCTTCTACATCAACATTAGTGCAATCCAATCTCGATACATTCACTGCTTCATCTCAAAACACTGACTCACTGTCGCAGTCCATGTCAATAACCGACAAGGACAAAGAACGCAGTACAACAGGCTCATTTGCAATGGTGGGTCATTCATCTATTGCTAAAAGTCAGCCCGGTGGTTTTGTTGTCACGTCGGTAGAAAATGTAACTCGAACTCATGAAAATGAGCATATTTCAAAAAATGAAAATCAAAGTGAGAGGTTTCAGGAAAATGAACAAGATTTATCTCAAAGGTGAGTTTTTTTTCATTTTTCATCTTTATAGTATTCAAAGTTCATTAAAAAAATAGTTTTGAAGTAAATTTTGCTTTGTAAATACTATTACGATATATTGCTAATTTGCTTCTCTAAATATCCACTCAAGCAGGCCTTATGAATTGCACCTTATCACTGAATAATTTGTCATCGAATATCAATAGCTCTGTAAATCAATCTAAGAAGTAAAGTTTCTTGCCTGTTATAGCTGTTATCACTCCGATTATGTACAGTGCCATTCTTATTTTCACCCTTAATTTCTGGTATTTTAGGTCATACATTCTTCCCTCATTTTCTGGAATAATATCATTATATATATAATTTATACAAGCTCATCACACCCTTCCCTCCGGATTAGGCCCTCACCTCGTGACATCGCTCACTTTAATTATAACCTAATGGCCGTCAATGAATAAGACTTTAAATCCAATCTTATTCATACTTTATACTTTTTTCAGTAACTATCTTTCTCTTGATCTGTGTCCACCATGTTCTTGTTATATATCTTTTAAGGTTGTTGTCATTTAAGCTTGTATATTGTGCCACCTTAATTAGAATGATTTTTTGTTTTGATGGCTACAAAGTGCACTGTCATTTTTTTTTTAATCCCCTGTTTTGAACAAGATACTAAATAAGTTGGTTTTCATGTTATATACTGTTTTCCAGGAACTATCCTTCTCTCGATCGCACAGTTGAACACCAGCATTCACCACCTACCAGTCCAGGAGAACAAGATCAGCCAGATTCCATCTTTGCACAGATTGGTGACATCATCAGTCCAGACAGTCCTCCTGATTCAGAGTTTTTCAGCATCATGCCTGGCTCTTTCGGAAATAATAGAACTTTAACAAAACCTTCTTTGGATTCTCAACCAGGAAGTTCTCTAACTGGAAGATTGGATGTTATTAACATAAGAAGAAGAGAATCATTGCCTCGCTCACCAAGAAAACAATCTTTAATTGCCGTTGGGTCGCCAGATTCGAATACGTCGACTTCATATCAGAAAGTTGATGGTATGTTGCTCTGAATAATTAAGTCTAACTATTGATTTAAACACCAGAAAGAATTAAATATGAGCTGGATATGATTTTGAAATAGCAAAAATCTTCATTCAAAGTTTATGGGGATGGGGCAGAAGAATATGTCCAAACCTCGTAATAACTAATTTGATTTACAGGTGAAATTAGTTTATTGCAAGCGGTGAAATGTAAAATTTCTGTTATTCTTTTGTCTTAGATAAGGGAAATAAGTAATTCAAAAGTGATTAAGCTTCCAAATTTCATTGCTTTCTAAGAAAACTTGTGAATATTTCAAACGCATAAATTAATCTGGGAAGTTCAATATGAAACCAACTCCTTGAATTTCTAAAATACAATTTTAAGCAGTTAAGAAGTTCACAAGTTGTGTAAAGGAACTGAAATTTATGGGTAGGAAGTATATTTACTTGGCTAACACAGACAGTCCCGAACTTGTAATAAAACTAAAATGAGGAGATCGTAATAAAATTATGGCCTAACCCTAACCTGGTACACATATTACGGGAGTACCAAAATAGGTGTCATATATGAATAAAAACTAACTACTTTGTTTTGTATCTATCCAGGCATCAGTAGTGATGAAGAAATGTTTCATTCATTTTCATCGGATCATCAGGATGTCAAACAATTAAGGAAGAAACTACATCAGGTAATTATGAAATATCAGCGCGATTCATATATGAAATTTTTAATTGAGAATCTAGGTTGACTGAAATTACTTCTTTACTTGAAAAACGGCTTCTTACACAAGTCTGGACAGCCCTCGTTTCCGCTCTATTCGTGTAGTTCGCCAATTCAAGTATTACAGTTTTTTCAAGAAATGTCCTGTTAGTGGTTCTATTATATCTAGGAAAACAGCAATAATATCTTATGTTTTGTAATGAATTCATTTCATATTATTGGGTTTTGGTGCAAGAAGTTTTACCTCTCTTTACCTATTAAAACTTTCTTCTGGCCAACAAGTAATTCCATCGTATTTCAGTTACAAATAGAGACCAAGCAATTTGATTAGTACCTAGATTAGAGGTTTATAATGCATTTACGTCTTCACACACTGGAATAAAAATAATTATGCCCATGTCATAACTGGTTATAATATTACTGAGTTGATACTTCATTTAACTGCACTTTTGGAATTATTTGTGGCAACGACTGTGTCGCGATGCACCATTTGCATTTGGGAACCATTTATCCCATTAGATTTTATAAACATCATTTGATTTTAAATTTAAAACTCAACTTTTTTATCTTCCGTTCATTAGCACTGATAACTATTTTGAATTTCTTTTTCAGTTGCAAACGGATTATGACAATCTCACCCAAGAATCAAAATTAGAAAAAGAAGAATTGAATATTTTGATAAGGTATTGGACTATATTATGTAATTCTTTAATTTTTCACCAATATGTAGTGTATGTGTACGACAGCGCTTTTTTGTATTTTGGTCCGAAAGTTCTTTTAATAGCTTTTGAGTAATTATTTATAGTTTGACAGTTTTATTCTTATTTCCGTGATTTGGTTTTTGATATGGCATTTCCTTTTTTTTTCAATTCAAGCTTTTATAAGTACCCAATCGAGTTGTTGAGGTAAATATGGAAGAGGATATTTATAAAGGTTTGACACAACTAACCCATTTGATATTGTGAGTGAAATGAAGGCTCTTTAGACTGGCATGATTCGAAGCATCTTCAAGATGCCTATGTCCGCATAGAAGGGCCAGCATGCGATAATCATTTTCTAGTATTTGAAACTTAATTTTTTGAACATCCTCGTTCTTGGTAATAATACATTCACAACTGATAAGAATCATTTTGCAAGAAAAAGGCCTACAGATGCTCACTAGTTGTGCATGCCTTACTGTAAATGAGGCTAGTAACTAACTACTTGCTATCAATATGAATTTTCGTTTGTTTGATTTTCAAATAAACATTTCATTCGAATTATAGAAAACTTCAGCAAGAAATCTCAAGCCTGGAAGAAAATCAACGTAAAATAGAATCTGATTACGAGAAGAGGTGGCAGGAGTCTAAATCTGAACTTGACAACGTTATCAAACAACTGGAAAATGAGAGATTAGAAAGGAAAAAGGCTTGGTCAGAAGGTGCCAACTTGGAAAAGAAAATTAAAGTGAGTTACATTTGAATTTTTTAATTTACTTTTAATGAGTTTTTATTCATATTTAATGAAAATCAGAGAAATAATTGGAAGAGTGGCTTTAATTCTGAGAAGAAATTCTATTGAAGCGCAAAAAAGGTGCTGTAAATAAAGTTTAATCCGTAACCTGCTATTTAGGAATGTACCGCATGATGTAATGTAATGCATGATAGTGAAATGCTGTTCATTAACTTGTTTTTTTTATTTATCTTTTTAATAGGATTTTCCCCTTTTTCAGACACTGGAAGAAGCAAATCGTACACATACTTCAGAACTTGGAATGATCCAAAACCAAGTGTCAGATAAAAATTTAACAATTGAAAAACTAGAAAACGATGTGAAGGAATCTGAAGACAGATTATCTTCTGCAATGGAAGAGGCAGAAAGAAAAATTGCAGAAATTATTAAAACAAAAGAATCCCAATATGAAAAAGAACTACAAACTGTAAAATCTGCGTCATTGAGATTTGAGAGAGAATTAGCACTCGCTCAAACGGAACTTTCTACCTCTGAAGACAGAATACAAGAATTAGAAACTTCGTTGTCAGATCGTGAACGAAGACAACAAGAAGACGCTTCACAAGTTCTCGAATTCGAAACTAAAATTTGCGAACTCGAACGAGAACTAGGGTGCACTAGAGAGTCGTTCCAGAAAAGTACTTACGAAAAATCTGAAGCGAAACAACAAATTCTTGATCATGAGCAAAAACTAGCGAAAGCTCATGATCAGATTGAATCTTTAAAACGATTACTCGTTGATTACGAGACGAAAATAAACGATGACAAAACGAAAGATCATTTACTAAAAAATTTAAAACTTTCTGTACATGATTTAGAACTAGAAAAATCCGAACTAACATCGAACTTAGAATCATCTAAAAAAGAAATTGAAAAACTTAAAAACGAACTCAGTGAATCCGACAAAACTGCTCAAAATTTGAGATCAATTGGAGCGCAAGATGAAAAATCATATAAAGAAGAAATTGAGAAACTAAAACACACTCACGCTGACGAAATAAAATCCACTTCTGAGCAACACGGAGAGGAAATAGTGAAATTGACTGAAAAACATGAAAATGAAATAAAAGAAATTACTCAGGAACATGAAAAGATCATTATTGATAAAGAACAAGACTGGAAAGGGAAAGAGGAGACTTTGAGTAATGCTCATAGGTTGGTGAATTTTGAAGTTTTTTTGCTCAAATTTTTAAAATTTAGAAGATCAGGTTTTAGTTTAACTGCACCCTACATAGATTAACTTTGGTGACACATTGCATTGGTGAATGGTGATGCATTTTTATAAATTCAGGCAGTTCTGAAAAACAGCTGCTGATATCGTAAAGATAGACTTTGGCCATATATATTTCATACATATTTGTAATGTGGTACTCCCGTAGTGTGTGTACCAGGTTAGGGTTAGGCTATGGTTTTATTCCGATTTTCCTTATTTTAGTTCTATTACGAGTTCGGGGACTGGACTGCCCATAGGTTTCAGTCCCTTTACACAACTTGATGTAAAGTAGGCAAACAAAATTAGTTACCTCCATATTGGTACAGACACTTTATGGAGCGCCGGTAAGGTTCCGCACTGCCTCCTTGAATTTGTTTGGTTAGTTGATGACCGTGCAAAGACTGGCCAAACTAAATCTAACCACCAAATCCTGGCCAATCCTACCACAGGATCGACTCATTTTTGTATAATAATAACAGAAATGAAATCGATGAGTTAGAAGCCGATCGCCTTGCTAGTATTGCTTCCGCTCAACAGTCAATTGAAGATTTGAGAGAGAAATTACGAGAAGCAAACAGGACTCTTGGTAAGAACATATAATACATTGCTTTAATTTCGATGAGGATATTATCAATGACAACTTACCCATACTTCGAGCTGTAGAGCACTCGATATGGTACAGTATACCAAAGAACGAGGGACCACGGATAATCATGCCATGCCGTCTTATTGGTCTTACTCTCTTGGAAATAAGTGTGAAGATCCTATCTTAACATATCGTTAATATGACCAAGTTAGAACGCGATCTGATTTCTCAACAATGTATGTTTGAAATGCAATTTCAAATTATATCGTAAAAATTTAAATTTTTTTTCAAAATTTTCTTGCGGAAAATAGGGAATGTTTGGTGGGAGCAGCATATTTTAATAAGTCATTAACAAGTTCTCCTTGGAATTGATTTTCTTTTTTCAATAGATATCTCCATAAAGCAAACCAAAAATACAAAACCTCATCAAATTTTATTAATAATTTTAAATAATTAATTAACGGTTGATATTTAGCATGACAACACACTTTATTTTCATAAACTTTTGGTTTTCTAAAAAATCATGGGTATCACAAATTTGTAAACCTAATGTATTGTGTTTTCATTTCAGATATTAGAAAGAAAGAATTTGCAGAAAGCAAGGATTCATTTTCTGAAAGTCACAAAAAGCTGGAAGAAGATTATTCAAGGTAATTATTATAAGATAAGGAGTCAATTTATAAAAACCATTATGAACCTTATGTCCTATTGAATAGTGGGGGCTCCCGAAGTATGCGAACCAAGATGGCGGACATCGGAATTTAATATGTGTACTAGGTTAGGGTTAGGCCATAATTTTAGGTATAAATACTACGGGAGGCTCTTGGCTAGTCTTCGAACTGATAATAGGACTAAAATAAGGAAAATTGGAAAGAAATTATCACCTAACCCTAACCTGTTACCCATGTTACGTTCTGATGTCCGCCATCTTGGTTCGCATACTTCGGGAGCACCGAATAGTGCATATGTTGACATTATAGATGTACCGTAGTAATCCAAGGTTTGACGCCTGTTCAATGTACTGTTCTGCTTGGTCCAACCGAAAACTAAGCATAGAGCCCACATCTTATCAAAAGTGTTCCCAAATTTATGAACAAAATAAGTAATTCTTATTCTATTATAAAAGTTGCTTGGATATTGCCATAAATTTTTCTATCATATATTGATAATATATTTCTTAATCTTCAAGTTTTACAAAGTAATATTTTATCTTACTCAGAATAATTTCTGAAAACGAGAATCTTGTTACAAAAATATCTGAAATGGAGCAAGAAATATCTCAATACCAGGAAGAAATCAGAAAACATCAAGAACAAGCAAAACAAGATGTTGCCATGACAACTATGATAACTTCTTCATCCTCCACAGATGAAGAAATGAAATCAAAAAGATCAAGTAAGTGAAGATATGAGTAATTTTTAGGTTATTTTATATGACACTTAGTCACTAAGCCTTTTGATCCAAGCTTGGCCCTATACATGCAGTTGAAAAAATATATTTCTACATTCAAGAAAGAAGGCACAATTTATAATTTAGAACTCTGAAATCTGCACTTTGATATGTTGTACTTTCAGATTCACGCTTATTCTGTTTCGAAAAAAAAAATATTCTTGGCTTAGGAAGTGAACTTCTTTAGTGCATCCTATAACGGTTTTAAGTCAATGCTTAATAGATTTTACTTTTACTTCCATCTATTGTAATGAATATAAATGGTGGACTATTCATTCGTATAGTTAATCTTTTGAATTTTGACATAATTTGTTTTTTTCAGAAATTGATTCCGGTATCTCTGATGACTTGATGGTGTCATCGAGTGTGGATGGCCTACCTGATGCCAACGGAAACCCAATAAACATGATGACAATGTCTGTCGTTGACCACAAAAAGAAAATTGATGAAATCAAAAAGAATTTTGATGAAGATAAAAAAGCTTTGCAGAATTTATTCAAAAAGAAAGAAGAAGAATCAGCCAGAAGGAGACAGGTTGGTAAATTTAATATCATAGAATTGTCTGCAATATTAGGCGCCAACAAAGTTAAATTCAAATTATCCCACTTTCTTTGCTTGATAAGGTTATTTCGCAGGGTGTTTCCACTTTGTTGATTTTGAATTCTTTGAACACCATAGCAGGGCTACACAACTGGCGGACCGCGGTCCGAATCCAGACCTTCGCACCATTCAGTTCGGACCGTCTGCTTATTTATTTTGGCAGCATAAGCCTCGTTTTATAGTTTTAAATGATATTTGATACCATTTTCTTACACAACTATACAGTTTGTCGTACTGGTACCGATGTGCGACATTTTTTATCCATATTTGTGAGTTATTCATTGCTCTTGTATTTAATTTAATATTGCATTTGAAGTTTCGTTTATCTAATGAAATAAATTTTCTGTAATGTCCAGACCCCAGTAAATTTTAAGTTTTCTAAATGGAACTTTGGTAAAAATAGTTGAGTAGCCCTGCACTATGGGATTTGGAATCTACCAATCAAAATAACACTCTAAATACCACTGGAATGATGCACCGGGCCCATGAATGCTAGAAGCCTCCGGAAGGGGGCCATGAGCCATAAAAGGTTGGAAACCACTGGTTTGGACTATCTAAAAATAATTACAATTCTATGTTGCAATTCTTGTCTGTAAAATTCAGTTGAATCTCAGTTAAAATCGAGGTATAAATGAAATCAAAATCACACTTAACACAAAAAAAATTTTTCTTGGTAAATTTTATATAGTAATTTTCGGCATAAGATACAGTTATATTTTATAAAATTAAGGAGAGGAATTCCGATTAATTGCTCGATTACCTAGTTGAATAATGATCTTGGCTTGTTGCTAGTTAAGGTTAGGCTTAGGAATAGCTAACCAGCACAATGTCTCAAACGAATAGTCTCGACTTGCAAGCAAAATTTACAATATTTAAAATCAAATTTGTTTTTACTTTTAGTGAATAATCTAAATATAGATGCCCTTGTCCCAAAAGTTTGTAAAGAGATTGTAAAGTTGTAATGATTGTAATGTAAAGGTTTTTTGGTCCATAATGGTACAACTTATCTTTATTGGCAATACTGACAACAATTCAGATTTTGACTTACCTTCATTACAATTATGTTGGTGGCCTTGATTATTCTAAATATAGGTAAAATTCCCAATTTTAAAATTATAAGAGATTGTAATGTTTTCATCAAATTAAGATGTTTCGGGTTTTTCGTCGTATTTATTATACCGTAACAACTTATCTTTATTGGCAATACTGACGAAACTTCAGCGAGTTTTTCAAAAATTCCCCAAATTTTTGTTTAGATGGTTTTCAATTCTGCAATACAACGTGTCGCATCAAGTAAAGATATAGAAATTGAAAAACTAAAAGAACAACTGATGTCACAATCTCGTTCTATTCCCGGTATTGCGCAATCAATGATGGTACAAGGCTCACAACCTATGTCATCTTCTATCACACATTCATCTACGTCACCATCTTCATTGGGAACGACACCTGACATCATGCAGGCTTCCACTTCTGGTTTGGGAAAGACTTTCGATAGAGACAAAGATAAAGCTGCTGTTGTGAAGTTTGTTATTTTTTAAATTCCCCTTTTTTCAATTAGACAATGTCCTTGAATTGATATTGGGCGCTCCAGAAGTTTGTGTCCAATATGAAGGTAAATAATGTTGTTCGCCTACTTTACATCAAGTTGTGTAGAATGTTAATCGGAATGAAGTGGACTAATGAATGACTGTGGAAGCTGACTCCGACGACATTATTGTCTTATTGCTCCCCCCCAGTCTATACCGGAATTAACTTGAAAATATTTTATTGTACCATTGCTTGTTTTCTGGTTGACGAAACGATAAATCTCTCTCTCTTTCTCTGGCTAAATAGCAGTGAAAATTATCTGTAACTGCCTATGTTGTTGCCAATGGTACCCAGGATAGGATCATGTAGATAAAAGTAAATACATGCACTGATCTGTATATTGATAGAGTTCATTGCAAAAGTTTCTCCTGTTTCTAATACATTTAATTGATTATTTTTCAGTTTTCAAATTGGTGACAATGTTCTCGTTTGCTTCAACGATACTTATCAGCATTTTACTCTTCTTACGACATCTCGAACATTACATTTTGTTCATGCAGAATCCCTAGATAAACTGGGAATCAACAGTTGTAAGTATTGACTCACTTTTCTTTGAAAAAACATAGTATTAAGAGAACAGTGATTGTTCTATTATATCTTGCACGAAACTGGTGCAAGATAGTGGTGAATGTAATGATATTTTCAGTCTAAACACATATTTATCCAGGGGTAGATAAAAGCCGATAAGATGGCTTACTCATATGGCAAACCACGGCCTCTCGTTCGGTTACCAGTCCGTGTGGGGTATGAGATTAGTTAGCAAGGTATTTGTTTTCAGAAGCATGTCTTTGATGGTGGAGGAAGCGCAACTGACCAGCAGTTACGTGAACCGCCCTACCCCTAATATATTTAGTTCTCTTAGTTCCCTCATGATTTTTAGAATAGTCTGTAGTACTATTTTGGTCCAATTGCTTCATTTTTTTTGTTTTCGAGCGAAAAGTATGAAAATCCAGTAGATTACATTCTTAAATATTATCTTATCTTTGCCTTCTTTTTCATTTACATATTTCTGGTCAAAAGATAAGAGATGAAGATAGCACATAATTCCATTTTCTAATGAATATTATTTAATTTTACTAAAGTATACGTGAGAGTTAAAAATGTTTTATTTCGACAAAAAATTATGCGACTGGATACATACAAGTGAGCTACTTATTCTAAATTTTTCAACATTTTTTTTCAGCCAATCCTGAATCCAAAAAATCAATGACCTTTGCTACTCTGGTCGACAAAGAATACTGCCAAGCTAGAAAAGCACAAAATCGTTTCCGAGTTCCAATCAATACAAAGTTTTATCGTGTCAAAGTCACGCCTTTTGCAAAGAAAGATTTGCAAAGTTGAAAAGTTCAAAACCTGAATGGGTGTTTATTGTTCGACGCCATTCTGTTAAATTAATCATGTTTTAAACGCATTTTTTATAATTCAATAAGCATTGCGTAACCGAGGGATGGTTAGGAGTCCACTTACAGTAAATGTATTGGAATTGAGGAATGTATGTAGTTTGCCCATCCCTGCCCACATAACATAACCATAACATGACCAATTATTAGTATATTAATATCAAAAATGATAAACTAAAAATATTAGAATTAAAATTTAAGATTTAATGAGTACTACACTATTGTGTATATGCTTTGTTTTTTTCCAAGTTTGATTACATTTCGCAAACTAGTTTTGTAGTAACTTTTGTTTTGTCATTTTTCTGTCACCTTAATTTTAATTATTAGTGAAATTCTTCAAATTCAAGTAATCTTCCAGGTTTGCTAATGTCAAGCCTGGACAAAACATAATAATTTAAAATCCTTTTCTTTCATTTTTATTTGACTCTTTCCAATCTCGACCTGAACTTGTATCTTTTCCACATATTTCATATGTTTGCAGTTAGCGACTGGTATACTTTCTTGAATCAATAAAGCATGGTGAATTAGGTTTATCATGAAGGTCTCGATATAACCAATATTAAATGATATCAAGTGTATAAAACAAGAACGGATATTTCGTTCAGATAAAACTATACTAATTGAAGTCCCAGTTCGTTGCAACTTTCCTCTATTTTTTTGCAAATCTTTCTGACAAATATATCATAAAGGTTTCCCCTTAGAGTTAGACAAAGTACATTTAACAAGACTAGATATACGAATCAGACTAAACAATACAAATTCAAGGTCTTACCCACTTCAAGTGATCGAAGAGTCTTGCAGCACACTAACACAAATATGATGACTTTAGTCAGACAAAACTCTACAGACATACAATTGTGTTAATGTGCAGCAAGACTCTTGCACCGCTTAGGATAGTTATCTTTACTCTTGTTACGGCATCCTTGCTTTACTTGCATACGGATCCACCGGCACGATAGCATAGAAGAAGGATAAGTAGTAAGTCCGGCAGAAACCCAATCAGTAAACTTATCCAGTTGGTTGCAACTTCGCTCTATTTTTGTGCAAATCTCAACGAATTTCAATATTTTTGTGCAGAAAAAGAAGATTTTCTTAGCATCTCACTGTGAAATTGATAATTTCTTTTCTTGTCAGTGTTTTTTGGTTCACGTGCATATATATATATATATATTGTAAATTGCTTACTCCTGGTGATCTAGCTTCTATTTTGTGCGATTTTATTTACATCTGTGTGGGTTAACGGTTCAATATTATTAATATTTTGTGTTCCGAACTATACAGCGATAATTAATGTGATAAAGTATACAAGAAATTATTTCAGCGGATTTGGCAGTATTTTGTCTTTGAGGAGACAAAACGTAAACGTTTGGGGCAATTTCACATTTCTCAAATCAAATATAATATGGAATTGGTATAAGATATTCATTTGCTAATACTCTATATTCTATCATTCGTCATTGTGACATTTGTGGGTTAGTAACTAGTGGGGTGTTGGTAAAATAGAGATAAATAGTTAATGAGTTGGTTTAGTATAAATTCTTGAACTCAACTACTATTATAATTGTTTTTATACAGGAATAAGGTGTGTGATACCATCCTATCTCTATTGTAGTGTCTCAACAATGTTGTGTTCCACACTTGTATTAATCTCACTTCATATAAATACTATAACCTTCTGACAAATAATTGATCTTCCCAGCAAAGAACATAGCATGGATTCCACTCCATATGCTTTCTTTTACCATTTGTTCCACAATATATATCTACCCCAACTCAGATACAAGTTTGCTAAAATAGAACGGTTGGTACATGGCATTTTTGAGACACTAACTTTTTAGTTGAAAGTTTTCTCGGATATCAATCGAAGCTCCCTAGTTTCTTTCGGAACCCCTCTTGTTTGTATTGTTGAACTCACTACTTCAAAAAATGTGTACCATGCGATTTTTTTGAGGTGAAAAATCATCATTTCCAAATTTTTAGTTAGTTTTTGTGTGCATTAACCCCGTAATTTTCATATTTTTCGCTCACTTGCACTTTTAAAAACTAATAAATCTACGATTTCGCCTGCATTTGTCAGAAACAATGAAAGCTTTGGAGAGTGACTCAAACATAAAAGAGATAACAAGCATTTCATGATTTGTCTGAAAAGCGGTAGCAATCTAGTACAAGCATCCATCGCTTTTAAGGGGCGCATATATTTTTGAAGAGTTAAAAACCGAACGGATGGCCGGCGAATCGCAATGTTTTTTCACACAGATCAGAAGTTGAAATTTTAAACAGCATGCAAAGACTGTCAACTCGTGAACTTAAAATTACAAATTATATTTAATGTGACACTTGTTGCATCACGATTGATAGATCTACGGCACACTGGATGGGCATCGCTAATCTGAGTTCTCATCTTAATGTTCTTTGTATTGTTTATTTTCGAAAATAATTGTTCGCACGCATATGTACTTCCAAACAACAGACAGCGCAGGCACTCTGTTTTTAATTGCTTGTCCTTTTAAAGTCGTGTCTGTTGCATCGTGCACACTGTTTTTGTTTTCTGGCCTTGATGTCTGGATATCGTATCCGAGCGTTGAATTCAAAAGTGCACCGTGAAAATTTCTTGACTGCTTATCTTGTGAACCTGTGTACTGGGACATCAGAATAGCCGAGTATTTGCCAGCATTCAAAAGTCAATTAAATTGTCGTTCAGCGAGGAAGAATATTACCGTCGAACGCCATCGCCTAAAAACCCCGCTGCGTTGCACATATCGTGTCCATATGATACGGTGGTTCCTTACCTTTTCTTCTTCATTGCCCACTTCCAAGTCGGAGAGTGTTTTCATTCCCCGCAGACTAAAGCCTCTAATAAAATTTGGTAAGACTGTAAGGAATATTAGTTATTTAGACAACATTTTTTATAGTAATGTTCGGAAAACCTGAAATTAGCCCAAAACTTCTTCTAATTTTAAAAAAAGTATTTATGAAACATTTCGATGTAAAGTTGATAATTAATTACCCTTTCGTAATGAAGCGCGACAGCAAAGAACAATTTAGATTGCCCTAAGACTTTGTTTAATTAGGTGCAGAAATCAAGACCCAAGTTAGTTCGGAGCTTTGGTTAAAGAAACAGCTCTTGAAAAAGCTCGTGGTAATAAAAAAGAATGTGCGATGTACTGCTTCGATTCTCTACGCAACAACACGTTTACAAGGACTTTCTTTCCAAGTTTTAAGTACTTTTTGGCACCATAGCTAGGCATCTTTCTTTGCTTAAAGTTATTATGATTTTCGTTGCGTAATAATATTTACTTACTGTGTTTACTGCTGTTTTATTTTCGGTACTCCCGAAGTATGTGAACCAAGATGGTGGACACCGGAACGCAGTATGTGTACCAGGTTAGGGTTAGGCCACCGGGAATAGGCCGGTTGGGAACCTCTGAATGCCCATATCACTGAACATATGCCGAAAATGGTCCCAAACTTTAGCCAAGATTACCGTACTGACTTGTGTGAATAGAGCACACCGATCTATCATATATATCTTAAATATCCATTAGGTAATTTCAATATATATAATATACGGTATATATATAAGAATTATATTTTTAATATCAATTTTAATAAACTAAAAATAAATGGGCTGAAAATGAAACAGAAGAAGATGGTCAACAATTTCGGGCAAAAAGACCATAATTTAGCAAAATGTTAGCGTTTTGGGGCCTATTTATTGAACAAAAATATTGCTGATATTCGAAATGTTTTATATTCGATCAACAAAATAATTAGTTGAGTAAAAAGTGAAGGAAATAGTAAGATTATAGCGTGACTGCATCGCTACAGCCATCAAAATTAAGCAACAGATAACATTTTTTTGTCAATAGCACCATTTAACATAATACAAAAAGCAAAATCTATGCTAAAGTTACGATACACAAACTAAGAAAAGATTTACTTGGCACGTTAGAAAAAATTATGAAAACACTATCTTAAAAATAAAATTGTTATCTTAAATTTAGAAATGACAAACGATAAAATATATCACTCTGTGGCACAATGTATTGTACGTGTGAAGATATTGTTCATCATGTCATTATCTCTGTCCTGACTATGGCTTTTGAGCGCTCCGGAAGTATTCGTACCAAGATGACGCACAGCCTGAACAACCCCAACCTGGTACACATACTTTGTTCAGGTTGTGCAACATCTTGATACGAATACTTCGGGAGGACCGGCTTTTGAACATAATTCATAAATGTATATTTGTATTGTAAACGTTAGCAAACCATCATCTAGCTTTTTAATCCAGCAATACATTTTAGAGCTCTGAAATTTCTACACGAGCAAAAATAGCAATCGAATTAAGTTTGCCATGAATTATTCTGAATAACCTGTTTTTTTTCATCTTATTTTGATAGATAGTATAGTCGCCTAGTCGGATATATAGTATATAAGATAGGAGATGAGCTAGAGTGGTAGTTTATTGTCATGTCGTTATTTTCGCAGAATTTCCAAAAGTTCGGGGTCATCCTTAGCACCCTCGACGAATTCTGCCTTCGAAATTTGTCCTGACAAAACAAATGAAATTAGGAATAACAGAGAGTATTGTTAAATTTAGTTTTTCTACAGTAGGCTACTGTCAACCAAAAGTGCTATGATCCACTAACAATATCATAAAAGAAAAAAAACGTTGCAGATCTCAATTGCAATTAAATTCCCTAAACCTAAATAATTGGGGTTAAAATTGTTTTGAAACGTTAAGTGTAATTTATTCTATCTTTTTTATCGATGATTCACCATATATATATACTATAGAAATGCAGTCCTTCGTTTTTGAATGCAAGTTTAATTCTGATAATTCACATAAAATGTTATAAGAAGCCTGTGATAGATATATATATTCGTTTATATATATTTGTTATTCACGAGTGGCACTTACTTTTGACTGACAAAGGTGAATAAATTAATAAGTATATATAAGATTAGGTAAATAGTAAAGTATATTCACCGTCGCCGTTATCGTCTAGTTTCTCAAATTTTTGTTTCGTGCGATTCCGAACATCAGCCATACCTCCTTTTCTTTGCTCTTCTGGCAGTGTGTTATGAATCGCCTGTAAGGTCATCAATAAATTTAAAACATAAAAGAACACGTGCTGTTTTGAGAAATGGTTAATGAGTAGCCTGTCTGAGTATATATGAGTGCACAAACGTCACTATTTAAATTATGTTCGACCAAATTCAAACCAAAACTGATTAATTAATCATAATTTCCATACAGTTTTGTCGAGGAGATGTTTGCAAACAACATTTTTAATTTAGACTTTGAACCAGTTGTACTATCATTAGCCATGAACATCCCGAATCGGATAAGAATTTATTCGAACCGGTTCGGACGAAAATTTCGAATCGCCGCCATCTTGTTGTTTTTTTCCGCCAATGATTCCCTCAATTTTTTTCTATTGAAGTCATATTTTCAAATTGTAATTCTGACTTTTTTTCATGTGACCCTTCTTTTTTCCAAAGTGAGTTATTGATGAAACATGTTGCTTAATATATGTGTAAACACTCTGCGGTCTAACTGAGTGCAAGATTCTATGTCTTCAGTAATAATTTAGAAATTCTCCCTAAAAACGAAAACTAGACTCTGAAAACAGACGTTTCTTGGATAGCGTTCGTATTTATGTAATAAAAAGAATCAAACCTCAGCGATTTGTCTATTTCGTCAATGAACTATTCCAGTCCTGAAGGAATACAACATTACGCCCATTATGAGTCGATTAAACATGTTTCAAAAAAATGTCAAATGAAAGAGAATCCACAGAACCGCAGCTAAACCGTTGCGCAATTTCGGAGGCTACATTCTTCTGGCCCGCGAACGTCCTCCCAATTTTAATCTTGGCCCGCGGCCAATAAAGTTTAGGAACCCCTGTTCTAAAGTAACCACCCATGCCTCTAATGTAAATAATGGTCGCCCATGAGACTTTATCATTCCAGACTTTTCAGTACCCGCTGCTGAAACTCTAAGTTATTCATTTTCTTTTGTTGAGTGTGACAGTCTTTGTATTTGTCAGAAGTATTTGTCTACTACTTATGGCCAAGGCTATAAGTTTATTTCAATTGTCCTTATTTTAGTTCTATTACGAGTTCGGGGACTAGCCAAGTGACTACCGTAGTATTTGTTCATAAAATTATGGCCTAACCCTAACCTGGTACACCTACCACGTTCCAGTGTCCGCCATCTTGGTTCACAAACTTCGCGAGTACCAGAAAATAATATATATTCATCTATGAACAGCTGAATCACAAAAACTTCAAACGTACCTTGAAGATTTCCATCATTTCGGTCAACGATATGTAACCGTTCTCATCTATATCATAAAGACCAAACGCCAATTCCAATTTCTTTTCTGGAGAACCTTGTGACTTCACATACTCAGTAATTATAAATTCCCGGAAGTCGATGATACCTGTAAACCAAGTTATTTTACCAAAATATATACTATCCAATTAGAGCAGAGGTATGCAATCTTTAATGCAGGAGGTTTAGATACAAATAAATGGGTGAAACCGCGGGCCGCATCGTTGTTTAACATAGGCTTTGCAATGATCGCAGTCACAAAAATTTTAGGTATAGATCTTATGAAATGCACAAGCTTAGATATAGGCTCCGCAACGCAAAGGATTTGGAATTACTCGAACGTACTAGTTTATCCTAAATTAAAACTCGTTTTGTGGGCACACCATTCAAAATTGGCACTTAACCGCGGGCCACACAATTTCCCCTTGTGGACCGCAGGTTGCACACCCTTGATTGAGTTGATAGGTATAAAATCTGTAGCAAGGTGATGCCATTTTGCGCGGGGGAGGCCATGATTACTGGAATATGTACCGCAGTTATTTGAAATAAAAGTACATAAAAACAAAATTGATACACGTCCACTATCTATAGATATATCTACACATTGTCCAAAACTGTAAATGACTAAAACGAGTATTAAATTGTAGGGCAGGGAATCTCGAACTAAAATGAGTTTCTCTGGACACACAGGAAAAGGCCATCATTAGGTAACATCCGATAACTGCATTAATTTGAAGCAAATTGACTATGACTTGTTTAATTCATCAGTAGTAATGCATTAATTCTCTTGCTTCCGTTATTTGACTCTTTTTTGTTAGAACGAGGCTCATAAAACCAAATAGTATTATTGATAATAATGTATTACTAATATTGTCATATTTCCGGGGCCCTTATTTGCAAGAAAACAGATAGCAAATCGAAATAGGCCAAATGCACAACAGACTTAAAGTGAAATTGATCAGATGAAACGTATAACAAAAATGAAATTTCTGTGACAACTATGCCAACCAACTCATCAGTATGCAACAAATGAGACCGAAAGATACAATCTTTCCCGAAAAAATTATTATATCAGTTATCGCCTATCCCAAGCCTTGTTTGAAGGGGAGGTGTGAAAAATTTCATAAAATTATTATCAGTTTCTATTAGCAGTTAATTAAAAATACAACTGTCTAAAAAAACATCCATGTTTGCTAACGTACGTGTGGGCAATTTGTCTTGTCTGTGTTAAGACTCAAGAGAATGTTTGAAACACTTATCACGAGTCATAATATTCAAGTGTGTTATAGCAACCACGAGTAAACTTATCGATCGTTAGTATTGGTTAATTATTACCGACAAAATATATCTTACGTATGTTGGAAGTAAGACTTTATGGATGGTACTCACATTCAGTATCTTTATGTACCAACAAAGACAGGCCATTGTGTGACAAGACAACTAATTGACATTTATGATATTTCATAGTACTCAAATAATATTCTATAAAATCATTCTTTTCAAATTGCATAAGTTCAGGCCAAGTAATGATCTAACTTGAAAATATATATTATTAGATTTACATTACTTGCTCGGCTCGTCTTCAGTAGGCCTATTTATACGGTAATTTTTTTGGGGGTTAGGCAACAATACCTCACAGTTATTTAAATTTTAGGTAATGAACTTATCGCTTATTGTTACATTCAAATATAGTATACCGTCGTTGTTTTTATCGAAGCCCCGGAAAAGTCTCTCGGCAACGTCTGTTCCGTTTCCTCCAGGAAAACGTTGCTGATACATTCCAATAAATTGCTTTTTTGTTATTTTTCCGTTTGGGCATTGCTGTGATATAAAATGAAATTGAAATGTTTTAATATAATCAAATAAATATTATAATACAATAGTCTAATAAGCCTATTCACTAGTGTTCCGTGAAAACCTTCAGATGTTCCATGTCAAATTGTTGTTTCACATTTTTGTGATGTGCATATTTCATGAAAACAAATATAGGGTGTTCATAAAGTCTTAACATTTTTTAAACTTGCAAAGGAAAATTTTCGCTATACCATATATTGTTTTGGCCCTCACAGATGTAGTAAATGAAGTGAAATACTTTAACAATTACTGATTAAAAACACCAAACCTGGTTAATATATATTGAGAACTGACTACTTCATAACAATCAAAATTGTAAAGGGACTTTATGGACACCATGTATAATCAATTCCACAGGGGCTCCCCAAGCACCAGTAATGATTCATGGGGTTGTGCCCCACTAAAAATGTTCGAGCCAAAGTCATTCTGCCTTCAGTATTTTTCTAATTTGCAGTTTTAGTAGTTTATCAAATGTAGTTACACCATCATTCAACCACGATTTTTTTATTCAGAAATAAAATTTACCTTGAGAAAGTCTTTGTACATTTCTTGAACTTTTTCTCCATCAAGTTTCGTTTCCCCAGCCAGAGCTTCAATGTCTTTTTTGTTCAATTTGTTACTACTTTGCCCCATTTCGCTACTGAACTCTTAAATATCCTATCTTAAATTTGTTTGCAATCACGGCCAGACCGTGTGGCGAATATGACAAACAGACTTGTAAAATCAACATCGACTTCAGATGGTTCAAACTATTATAAGAGTTGTCTGCTAATGAACGTTAGGTGTCGCTAAGAAGAGGCAGTGATTTACAGTAAATTTAAAAATCACAAATATGTAATACAAAGCAAACTAGATATTTTTTCACGACCCGAAATATTCGCTCAAAATGTTCAATCATTGTTAGGCTGAATATAGCCACTCTAGTGGACCAGTATTAATATACAGGGTGTGCATAAAGTCCTGTTACAATCCCAATTTGTTGTTGAGTCAGTTCGCAATATACATCTTGAACAGGTTTATGTTATTTGATTTTTTTAGTTTCACTGATCCATTTTTATATGCTCCCATTCGTTGCACGAAGCACATCAAATTTCTTCACCTAATTTAATATGAAACATTAAGTGGACCCTGAACTGTATGCACTGCATATCGAATACTCATCAGAAGTAGGATATTTAGGAAATTTCAATAATTGCCCCTTGGAAAAGCAAAGTAAGTAGAATGACTCTTATGTCGCATGGCAAACCACGACCTCTCATTGGGATCATCAGACCAGATTGCTTATGGGAACAACTGACTAGGTTCATTAAAGTGGGATCCGCGGACTTTTTGGGGTCCGTGAAGCGCTTTCAGAGGTCAAATCTGTTATATATGGCTCATAGCTTGATAATACAAAAAATTAGGTGCAAATACACATTTGTCGCTTTTTGCTGCTTCGCAATCACTGCCGTAGCCCGGGTCCCGGAGGCACTGATTCGTCACTTTCTCTTCCGAGCACGCTGTCTCACTCTGATGTCACAGAGCTGAGAACCTGTGATATCACAAAGAGAGTTCAATTAGTGCCATTACAAGTTAACGAACTGCAGAAGTGTAGCTAACGCTGCCTTTTTGCACTTTTGTTGTAATCCGGCAGAATCGCGGCCGAAGGTTGTTTTGAGACATAAAGTTTTTTTATTGTTCAGATATAATTTCGATGACATAAATAATGATACCCAGGTGAGTGTGGGTTATAATATAATTTCGAGCAATTTTTTCTAAGTGAATTTTAAGGCGCTCCGGAAGTATTCGTACCAAGATAACGCACATCCTGAACCCTCACCTGGTACACATACAATGTTCACGTTGTGCGCCATCTTGTACGAATACTTCGGGAGCACCTCTTTGTTAAAAACAATTATTTCATAACTACATGGGTTAGTTCTAAATACATAGTAACATTAAAGCTTCTTACCATTTTCAGAAATTCAATTTTAGTACAATAAATGGTAGGTTATTTCACTAATACAAGCCAAGATCCATCGACAGCATCTAGCCACTTTCTTTTGCAATCTTCAAACTACATTTGTGTTTCTGCGGGCATTTCGTTTTCCTACTCAAAGCTTCGGAACTTGGGAAATATTTTATAAGTTGAAATGGATTGAAATATTCGAACTCGTCTTTTGCTCCGAACAAGGAAGGCCATGTAAAACCACCCACTGGTATCTAACGATGTGTAACGTGTTTTCTTTTGGAAGAACCGGAACCTTTCAATGCTGCATTGACTTTGGCAAAATTAATATATCCTTGTGGAGATAGAGGGTATGCGTATGCGAAACCGAGATTAGCACCTGTTATGCCAACATAGTTGAGTCAACAATTTCCCGAATGCTTCGGTTGTACGTGGTAACGCGCACATGCATCAAATTCCACTTGCTTATTGACCTATAGGTTTTTGACGAGCTTTTGTGTATGATTTCATCTCATAGAATTTGTATGCTGTTCTAAAGAATAATAGTTCCAGCTTCTTCATTCATTCAAACCGCGTGTTGGAAGTAAGTTTTGTAACATTGAGTGTTGGTTTTCAATTGGCTTATTGATATCCATCATTTGACATCCTTAAAACGGTGATGCCAGTAAATCTTCAATACAAAAAGATCAGTATTATCTGCGGACCTCCTGGAGTATGCGCACCAAGATGGCGCACAACCTGAACTCAGGTTGTGTACCAGGTTAGGGTTCAGCTTGTGCGACATTCTGGTGCGCATACTTTAAGGAGTACCTTATCTGCAATAAAAGCAGCAGTACCCACTCAAATGACAGCTGGGGAATGGATACCTATATTATCTGCTCCATCTCGTGGCGTTTCAATATAAAACCTGCCTCTTACCAGTTTACATGAGTGCCAATTGTATCTTAGCTCAGCCAAAGACAAAAAGTTTCGGACTGTGGTTGGCGTGACAAAATGTTTTTAAATATATAGTCTACAATAAGATTATTTGATTGCATATTACTGAAAGTTACGCATTATATGTCTTTTCCCATTGCATGAAGCAAGCATGAAGAAAACATGGGAGTATTTTTTCTACTTCTCCCAAACCTTGACTTATGACATTTTTGCTCTGTCAAACAAAGTTACATACAAAATATTGGTTGTAAGTTGCAAAACCTGATCAGGTTGTTGTAATAACTTGGCATTTTACCACCCGTATATCATTCATTGTCGAGAATACTAATGAAATCATAAAATCTAAAACCCGTATCGTGATTTTTTTGTTGTAGCTGAATTCGAGGGACAGCATGACAACAGGCAAGAAAAGCAGGGTCGCCTTTTTTAGTTTATGACAGGGTTTCTTAAAAGGGGACTCCGGCCTTATTGAATGCCACGGATCGGTTATCTGGGAATACGAACAAACAGATGGAAATGCAAATATATAATATCTATGTTTTTTTATAGAAGATAAGAAGCAAAAATGCTGAGGGTCTTCTGTAGTTTGAAAAGCATTGGCATGGAACATAAACATGAACTCCATTTTTTCTCAGGGATATACTACAAAATGTAGCAATTTTCTCATTCGTGTTCTCGTGATAGCATTATCTCTCACTGCATCGTCGTGATCATCCCGCTGCATAACAATTCTTGCTGGCAAATAATTGACTGTTCTCCACCGGGTGTATATTTGCGCACAAACTGTGCGCAATCCACTTGAAGCACTGCCGACTGCATTAGCAGGCTTGTATTGTTAAAATTGTAACAATAGCGTGTATTTTGAAATAGTACTTCTTATTTCACGCGTATGTTTCAACAGTTCCCTATATATGGGTCGCGACCCAAAGCTGGGTCGCCTGAAAATATTTTCGGTACGATTTTTTTCAACAAATACCTAAAAGTTATTGATTTTATTTCCTAATAAATTTAGTGCTTCCGTAGTATGTGCACCAAGATGGCGCACAACCTGAACATAGTATGTGTGATAGGTTAGGGTTCAGGTTGCGCGCCATTATTGTGTACAGATTTGACAAAAAACACTAATACAAATATCAAGGCGTAAAAAAGTTGCTCAAGTTTGAGAACCACTGAATTAGAACATATCAATATTCAAAATAATATTTAGCATATAGCCTATTTGGGATTATTCATTTTCGGGCATCCCTTGACACAACAATAAAAACAAAACAATCATAAGCATAAAATTAGCTATTCGAAATATCTCAAAAACACCTCAAATTCACAATGTAAAGATTAATTAAGCTTAACTACCATACTTCAGGATTATCGTAAAAAGACCATTGAGGGGTACACCTCAATGAAAAAGACATGCGCGGATGTTTGACCCCCAATCTTGCCCGCTCTCTTCCGCTTTTATTTCATGCTCATTATTTTTGACGACAATGTGTTCTTTTTACTGTATCGGAAGTAAATCTTTATATTTCTCCGTATGATCATGCTACCGATCGACACCGTCTTTCGAGCTCGAATGTCAATCATCCAATTTCAATATAAGAATTATATTTATGAAATTATTTCAAATAAAATATACAGATAATGATGTTAAAGTGCAGCAGAAACAAGTAAGTGACTATCAGGCAATATGTGGCGTGGTAGCCAGGTTTGGACGATATTGAAGATCCAAATTTGCGTTTACTTCAAATCAATTATTACGTCACAATATCATATTAGTAATGTTGTTCATTCATAAAAATCATTGATATAAACCACTCAAACAGGTTACGAACTACTTAACAAAATATTATGGCAATCAAAAAGTAAAACAAATTCTATAGTAAATTTGAGCTAAATTAACCAGAAAATCGAAGACAACAACATTAGACTAATTTAATGGCTTTTCTTTTTTATAATACAAAAACTGGCTTATAACAGGCATCATCTAATTTGATTACGTAAAGTTCATTAAATTCATTCTAGGCCAATAATCCATGTATGACACGCATATTATTTTCTAATTAAACGTATAAAAAGTATGTTATTATAAATACGAATTCTTGTCAGGTATATTTTCATAACCTATGGTAATTCCGAGACAAGCAAATAAAAAAAATCCTTTTTTGAAACGTAACACAAATAAATATCGTGCAATGTTTTATTACCACAAATGTTAACATTCAATGTATTGGTCTTGCATTAAAAATCGCATTACTCGACCGAATTCATAAATTTTTTATTTGATGTTTTACACAGCTGTAGTGTCAGTATGTAATTTTCTGTCAAAGGTACCTTTTTGAAAACGCTCAAAGAATTCATGACCTCTCGTAGATAAATAAAATCTTATTTTTGGGTTTTGTGCGTGCCGCAGAAAAAAATGGTTTAAAAAATCACACCGATAACTAATCAACTTCTTAAAAATTTTATTGTTTTTATTTGTTTCATTATCTGTACAGTATCATCAAATTTTGCAGTGATATGCCTGGTTTGTTTTTACTATCTGGTCGATTTAACATGAAAGTATCTTCATACGGGCTAAAATAAGCATGTATAATACCCCCGTTCAACAATTGATGACATTTTAGTAAAGGCATATACGGCTCGGTGATATGATATTAAGAGTACTTTACATTTTGAGTATGTTTGTCATGTGATCTGTCACGGTTCAATACACCCAGTTAAAAAAAATTGATGATATTGATATTTTTCGTCAGGCAACCAATCGAATAGGAGCGGAAATGTTGTACATTTAAACAATTTCCACCAAGTAAGTAGCGTAATTCAGTACCGCAAACAAGACAGACTCTCTGTGGTAAAATATTTGTTAAAAGGTAGTTCAAGTTCTTGCATTGCCAGAGGCTGGTATGTTACTTTTATCAAAGTGCCACACGATAGAAAGCTATACGGATGCTGATATAGATAAGATAAAATTATCGAATAATAACAGCTCATTTCCCTATTATTGATAGTTTTGTAAAACTCAGTTTTGCATATAAACGTCATTGAAAAAAATATAATTCTTTGCTTCAGATCATAATCGACGTTCGCAAACTGTTTCTGAGTTTATTGTTACGTCATAATTAATTCAAAATCTGCACGAGTGCGGAATCAGACTTGGCTCCACTGATGAATTCTTTTCGTGAAATTCGGCCTGAAAAAAGAGAAAGTATGATAAAATATCGAGTTTTGGTCAATAATTAAGAAAAGGAAACAAACTTTTAATTTCATGGTTACCATAAAAAATAGCTGGAAACACAAAATCCGAACAAATTCGCTCTGTTGCCAGAAACCAGAGCTGAGGAGGAAAATTTAGAATTGACATCCGAATCCGGTTTTAAATAAATATCACTCCAACTTCATTACCGAGAAAATCAAATTTTGGCAACAAAAACTTCAATGCATTCAAGTATTTAAATTTAGACTAAATTTAGAATAAATTCTTTTTGATATTTCAACACGACATTTTGACCTCTGGTATTTCAATAAAAGTCTGAAATCCCGGAATTAAAAACACGACTTCGGCTCTGACTCCAATGAAAAGATGTCAAATTACTACTCACAACTCTACAACACTAGAACTGGGATCTAGAGGCGCATTGAGTAACCGCTCTCTTAGACCAGACCAACCCAGTCTCATCGTTTTTATCTTCCGTGGCCCAATTTCGTTGCCCAAAAAATATCTGTGGCCCATTAACTTACCCATGCAAAAGAAAAACTACAGAAAAAAAATATTTCTTTGTGTAAAGATAGACACTGCCACTTTAATAATAAAAAAGAAAATTAGCACTCAGCACTATAAACAGCATCATCATTTCAATCAAAGTTCAACTAATTTATCAATATCTCTAGCAATTTTCAAAGGGGTTGGGGCCCACCTGAGAGTGTTTCTGCGGCCCAGAAGTGGCCCATTGGTCGAGAAACGATGTCTCAGTCCTAATATGACGTTAAAAATCTAAAATATTAAGTTCATTTTTTGTTCAACCTCTTTTCGCGTAAAATGATCTGTAATTTACGAATGATTATTTTTTACGCTCTGTTATTTTGAACCAAACCTGCAGCGATAATGAATAATTGAAGTACGTTTTACGCCTCAAATAACGCACGTACAAATGAACCGTAACATTGACAATACCGGAAATCTGATTTACCATTTGAACATAAAAAGTTGGCCTGAAAAGAATGCGTCGAATAACGCGCGGGTGCTCGATGCGGTTAAGCAGCTCGACGTGACCTAACCGTAAATAAGCAATGAGGTGTCTACGAGTGAGAAAAGTCAGTTCAGAAATTTTAAAATTCTTTATCAGAGCGTTTGTTGATGCATTTGATGCAACCATGAATTGTCAACAGATGGTGTGAATAATTGCGAGTTGACGACATATCTTTTGTTTGATGATTATATCGCCATAGAAACGTAAAATGAAGGTTGGCAAAATCAATCATCGCTCTGCGGCCAAACATCGTCAAAGAATCAACACCATATACATTATCGAAATTCGCAGCTAGACACGGAAAAAATTTCTTGCATTTTGCAACCCGTGGTTGAACTGATTGTAATGCGAATATTCTACATTTATCAACGATAATTCACCCAGCTGACAATAATCCAGCAATCATTGACTGGCGCATATTGAATTATATAGCGAGTTGTTACAACTAAATATAGTAACCATGAGTCAGGGTGGCGGGGGACTAACTCATCATGATCATCCATTTATGCGCCAGTGGATCCGTATGCGTATAATGCAAGAACGCTGTAGCAAGAATAAAGATGACTATTCTATTTGATCAAAGAGTCAAGTTTCACACTACAACAAATGTATTTGTGTGAAGTTTCGTCTCACCAATGTCAGACTCCCCAGACAGAAACCTTTTAACTTGACTGACCTCGGTCGGACGAAACGTTACAGAAATACATTTGTGTTAGCGTGCAGCTGGACTCTTTAATTGGATAGAATATTTTGTATTTTACTCGACTTTTTACATTTTGTGTTTTACTCTGAAAAACTCTAATTTATCAAAACGATTATTTTATCATTATTTGTCATAAAGAAAACGTTGAACAATAGAAATACCATAAAATTAAATGCGTGGTTAGATTACGACCACAACCTCGAGTTAAAATAACAAAAGTGCAATGATTTACTCATGACCTCCACTGAGAATGTTGATTTAACTATTCTCGGAATGATTATGCACGTAGCTCAGCGCTGAGAATCGAGATGGCTTTTATTTACTTCCAAATCAATTCGAGTGACCGTGCTTTGAGATAATTCCCTCATAAAAATAATTATGTATACATAAGGAGACTAAAAAATGTGACCCATAAATTTTTTAATCACATCTACGAAAAATGAAGAACATTTAATTCGCACTTCAACTTCTGTTTGTGTGTGATAGTACCCAAAAGTTTCGGCGCTCCGGAAGTATGTGTAAAAATATGGAGGTAACTAACTATGTTCGCCTACTTTACATCAAGTTGTGTAAAGGGACTGAAACCTATGGACAGGGGGTATCACTTGGCTAACACAGACAGCCCCGAACTCGTAATAGAACTAAAATAAGGAAAATCGGAATAAATTATGGCCTAACCCTAGCCTGGTACACATACTACGGGAGTACCGAAGTTTCAGTGACTAGGAGGCATTGCACAAAAGTTATGTTATCTCAAAAATGTTCCAAGCCTGGTACACACACTACGGGAGTACCGAAGTTTCAGTGTCTAGGAGGCATTGCACAAAAGTTATGTTATCTCAAAAATGTTCCAATTAACCTGGTTTCTGTTTTCCAGGAGTTACCCTGTTACAAATTTAATTTATCACTTTGGAAAACTTGCACTGAAAATGGTATCAAATGACCAAGTGAATAAATATTTACCGTCATGGTTGGAGTCGAGTTTCTCAAATGTTGATTTCGTGCGATTTCGAATGTCTTCAGAAGTTAGCCTTTCCTTTGGTGGCCTTGTATTATATATTGCCTGTATAAATATCAGAATGAAATTATTATAAATAAATCATCAATTTGTATTTTGGGAATCGTGAGTAGCTTGGCCTATGAGTGTGATTGATTTTGCACTTAACTATTTAAATAAAATTTCGTGTTATTCGCCACAAAGCGAAAACGCACCGCCTGGTACCGATTAGTGATATATTGGCCTTTAATGAACATACGTGATAAAAATTGAGAAACGAAACTATTGCTTTATTAGGACTTTGAGCATTCCTGCCGTAACACAATTAACGTGTAAACCAAAATAGGCTTTCTTTATTGTCTTTTTCGTATTAAAGCCGTTTGTTGGTGGGTCTGGTGTGACACACAACTATCATCTTCAAGCACTAGTAATAATGAAATACCCCGCATTCGTTATAATGCGTAACTAATATATATGCTTATTCTTGCCTATTTACAAAACCTATTCTTTAACCCTTCCGATTTGTGCTGTCTGTATAAACTAAGTACAATACCATGCTGCTTTGAGCAGCAGCTCTGGCATTTTTTTTAACCTTTACAGATTTCAAAGCGTGGTTGCGAACATTAGGGTAGTAATGGATTTACATATTTATCCCGGGGTAGAAGGAAAGTCCATAGGAGGGAACCATATACCGAACCATGGCCTCTCGTCTGTTTACCGGTCAACATGTGTATGGGACTATAGTTTGCTAGTTCATTGTGTTTCAGATGAATGAACTTGATGGTGCGGGAAACTCTAACTGACAAGTGGTTATGTAAAGCACACTACGACGGCGAGGAGTCCAGCAATCCTCTCGTATTCCTAACGCCTAGCCCGGTGTGCCACACCGCCGCTATTAGTTTTGTGGTTAATAAGCAACAACATACATCAATGATTTTCATCATTTCACTCATTGATATGTATCCATTTCCATCCAGATCATATATATTGAAAGCCCATCCTAGTTTTTCATCAACGGTGCCTTGAGATGTCAATGAAAGGGCTGTGATGAATTCTCGGAAGTCAATACGACCTGAACAAAAGGAATTTTAAAATTTAAGAAATTGCAGACACAGACGATCAAGTGACTATCATCACAATAAAAAAAACTTAGTTTAGCTAATACATATGTGTCGCTATAAGGCCAGCTTCATACAAATGGCCAAATGTGTGACCATAAGGCCAACTTCGCGTATATTACACTCTTTCAAAGAGTGGAACACGGTGACTAGGTACCACGTATTTATTTAAACGGTATAGAAAGACGTTTCCAGTTGTAAAAAATAATAGTGAAATTGACATTTCATTTTCCTTTCGGATATTTGTTCGTAGATATTGATTCATTACAATTCCTTGAGTGTACATTATACAAACACGAGAAACGAAACGTTTAGTTTTGAGTTTAGGTTAATGATTAAAACAACGACCTCACGTGAGTTGGAGGTTGAGGTTCATGGATTCGGTGAGTAAGCCAACAATATTTCATGAGAGTATTTTCTGATTAAACTAATCTTTCAGAATAATATAACAAATTCGACATAAATCGTGAATATAGCGAGTGGGAACTTCATAAACCTAATTAATCGAACATATTTTGATATGATATTATCACAGACTCATCATCACGCTGTTGTTATTGACAACTTGTCAAAACGTGATGACATAAGCCAAATACCTTCACGAAAATACTATATAATGACATCATAATGGACGTTATATCTGCATATCGTTAGTTCTCTTAGCTCACGTGATGATATAGGCCTAATAACTGCTCGAAAATACTATATTGACATCATAACGGACCTTATATATGCAACTGTAATTTAACGAAATATTTGTTTTAGCACAACAAAATGCTGCACATTGATTCACGCAGGAGAAATGTTGAGTTGCGAATAACTCGTAATTGGGTTTTATTTGCATTGTTCAATTTATGCTTCAATAAAAACGAGGTGTCGGTAGTCGAATCAGCGTAACATTACTCCGTTAAGTGGTTCTTGATATTTGATAAAAAAAGAAAAACCTTTCTCACAGCACGGTAACCAGGCGAACGTCAAGTATAATTCCAATCTGCGTAATATGTGACTACTGCAATTTTTAGAGCCTGGTAATGATTGCTCTATCCGGCAATGATTTGAACACATTATCATAATATTATAAAAGTGAGTCGTGACACAGACACGGCTCTGTAAAAATCGAAATCTGCTGAGTTTGAGAAAACTCGGTAAAAAAGAGAATTTTCCCGATATTTACAACATTTTCTAATCTTATAGAGATTAGTTTAGTATATCCACCGTTCGGAAACGAACCAAGCGATGCCCGAACTGTGCATGTCGAATGAAGATTGAACATTTATCGGTCCGTTTATGTGTTGTTCCTCAAATTAGTGTTCTAGTGTGTTAATCGTTCGTTAGTCCAACTTTTAAATGACAACGTTATTTAAGTCCACCTTGGGATATAATGTGCGGAATCAAATATATTGAAAATTTGGTGTAAAATCTTACCTACGCCCTCCCCAATATCTAATTTCACATATTACTCTGAATAAGTGCCTCACGAGAGCGAATGCTGATGATATAATATGATATTACATTCTACTTATTCCAAGGATTCATTTATATTAGTTTGGATTAGCTGAAAGTGAGTAGAGTGACCTGAGTGAGTAGACCTCTTTAAAGATCTTGAATACTCGAGCACAATCAAGGATTAAATCACAAACTAATATCCATCCAATTGCGGAAAATTTGTGCAATATAAATTCCTTCTTCAAAACGTGAATATTCTAATTTTATCATTAAAAATAAGCACGATATGTGGGCTCAAGTTTTTCATATCATAATGGATGTATGTACCATACCCTCAGGCGATGTATATACGTTGGGTTCTGGAACTTTGCCAATTATATGAATACAGAATAAATTATGTACATACTCGAACATTATTCTGTATAAAAATATCTTTAATTTAACGTAAAATATAGAATTTAACGAAGCAGCGTGAATATTAATTGGACTCCCGCAAAACGCTATTCAAAGTTCTCAGTATCAAGATCAAAATTAACTCGAATATTTTGTTCAAAAATTTAGATGCATTGTAAAATTGGTGATAATATCACGATATAAAATATCGCTATGGGAACGTTGTCTCAAACCTATTTATTCATATTAGAGTACAGTGAATGCCATTCTTCAAGTGTAATTGGTAACGAAATATCAATTTGCTACCACACACAGTTAAAACGAATAAAAAAAAAACAGTACCGACAATGGCATTTGGTATGCAATACGTATTATGTCAATGTGAAAGCGGAAAAATAAATTTTCAAAATTAGTAAAATGCAACAACACTCATTTTTTTAGGATTTATTTTGATATCATGAGATCGTAAGTAACTTAATCAAGCTTTATAAATTGAGCAAAATATGCTGAACAGTACAGTAAGACAGAAAGCGAATTAAATACGTATATTGCATTAAACGAGATTTTAGCGATGATGCAACATTAGCTAGTGCAAAACAATAAATACAATATATGATTCATTACCGTCTTGATTTTCATCAAAAGTTCGGAATATATTCTCTGCAAACCGAGTCGCGTCGCCGTGAGGAAAAAATTCTTGATACATTCCGATGAACTGAACTTTTGACATTTTCCCTTTCGGACAATCCTGCCACAAAAATAAAATCGTTCTGAGAATGTGGATGGATTGCATTGAAACTAAATGCATTGGTAGCTCCAATACCGCGATTTCTACATAAATATACTCCATCATGCATTTTTTATGGGTTCACAACATGATTTCGACTGCAGCACAAATGTCAAGACATTTGGCCTCATCGTAATGCACTCTGGAGAAGTAAACAAGACATCGTCGTGGATAATGTTGCTTGAGTGAATATTACCACTTTATACCGGCAATAAATCACTACCAAAAGGCTTCGAATAAATCCTTTGCTATTTAAGTCATTAAATTCGACATTTGAATAATGCGTTTTCATAGTATTGTATAATAATTAACGCCGGAAATATATATGATACATACGCTAAAGACACCATCGATTCAGTAGACCTAAGTCAAAATATTTGTAAAACCTTGTAGCAATCGCAATAGTTCAAATACGCCAATCTAAGCGTTATAAGCCGCCCTACAATTGTATGATGCGTGTCCTGCAATAGGGCAACAAACAAACGGGTGGCCTATTGACTGATCATATTTCTTAGGCGTGAATGTATTACGCTAAACCGTTCGTAATTGAATGGTGATATCTTCAAAAACCCGCGTACAGAGAATGGATGACATAGCACAGGGGGATTTTTTAAATCTGTAGCTTGGATTTCACGATTTCTAACAACTCAATGCAGTGTCGTTTCAGCAAATAGTTGAATGCTAACCTAACGCTATGTCGCCTAGAGCGCTAAATCACGGGGGATTATTGGAATTTCGAAGCAAATATTCATATTGCACGGGTTATCATATACATATAACGCTCGTGCTGAAATTCACAGCGAATGTAAGTGCGTTATTCATCAGCTACTGCGCAATTCCTACTGAAGCCTTCGAGATAGTTTATTGCCACCACAACATATCGAATTACAATAGAGGGCCATGATGCCATAATCACTATTATTCATCTGAACTACTAACGCGCAACAGTTAGTAGTAAGCACTAAGCAGTTTTCTTGAGTAAAATAATATACTATATTATATAAAATCTATAAATAGTTTCTATACCTGTCCCAAATCTGACATATAATTATCCGAGTTCATTTTTTCAAATTATATTTAGTAATATTTTTGTAAATTAATAAAGTACGCTACCTTCATAAAACCTTTGTACCATTCGTGAATATCTTTCTCTGTAAAATTCGTGCTGTTTGCCAGATCCGCTAATTCCTTTGGTTGCAATTTACTTTCACCTTTGCCCATTTTGCTGGCTACTGAACTCACAATTAAACTCTTTCAAAATTTGTTGCGCTCACGGCAAAATCGTATCGAGAATGCGACAAGCCGGCTCGTAAAATAAACAGAGGGTTGTACGGAATCGGTCGAGCGTAGGATGCTTAAGGTTCGTAAAAAAATTCCCCGTCAATTCACTTAAAACGTTAGGTGGTGCTAAACATGTATTCCAGTTTTTAACACTGTAGGACACTTAAATTCTGAATATTATAAGGAAAATACATATCTGCTAGTCACCAGGAAATTCAAATCAGAAGCAAACCTTCAAAGATATATATATAATGAATACCAATATACAATGTAACGGAAGTGCGTTACTTATAATGTATGACAGAATTTCTTAAACCACCTACGTTGTATTTCATGATTACTCAAGTTACAGTATATATATACACAAGTAAATGGTTATATCTGAATTCCCATAATTGATATAGAGCGACGAGTATTGCAGACCAATCAGGAATATCAGCAATTTGAAAAAAAAAATTAAAGCGGGTAACTTTATTGTACATCACTTATTACAGAAGAGTTTGAAACGGCACGCCTACAGCTGTGGTTCACAACCTTTTTTCAGTAAATTTTCCCCTTTTTTGTAACTCTTTATTCCTCACTTACTGTGCATGCAAACAACTATATTCGTCCAATCTGTAATAAATGTTCATCAACGGGATACGCGCTAAGTCGCACTTTCGATTTTGTACAATTTAGGTAGATTAGAATGTTTATATGAATAACAATTGGAGTATTCCTAAAGAACTAAATAATAATAGTAATACTACACCAAATACAAAGACCAACCCCAAAGAACTACAAAATTTCACATGTGGATTGCATACCGTCTACTAAATCAATCCCAGTACTGTAATGAACATATTTTGCTCATAATTATCGTCCCGTGAGTCTTCATTTTCTTTCAAAGGTAGCCGTGCTATTTCATATTGATTGGGTATATTTATTTCATATTTAGGTTTGCAAACGGTTATCTTTGATTTGAGACGAATTGTGGTTTGTGTTATTGGCAACGTATCTCGGAACTCTGTATAAACCAAGCTCTCAAAAGCATTAATCAAAAGTAAAAGTAATAAAATGTCATCTTTATAAGATTCGGGTCCTTTAAGCACAGACGTGTAAATTGCCTGGAATTGTGCCAAACTATTGACACATAAATGCTTGGGTATATCTTCATGACTGTCACGTAAACCCTACTCATACTTAGACTCTGAATCCTTTGCTCTAAACGTCGCTCTTTAATTTGTACACCAGCGCTTCCCAAACTTTTTGTTCGTGCGGCGTCTAATTACCAGGGAACACTTACACGATAATAAAAAATGCTTGTTTTAAACAAAACTCAATTTAGGGATCGTTTATTTGTACTTTATGGCTTTCAAAGTTCGTAAACATGTTGGCCTAAGGAATAAAGGCTGAAAAAATCACCCATGTTCGATAAACTCGGTTCAGCAGATAAATAAGCTGTAGCTCAACAAATTGCAGCAAATAGTGTATATCCCTATTGTTACGTAGCAATAGCGGCAGACACTTCGTAACAGAAAGTAAACGACATAGGAAGGTAAAATAAATTAATTAATTCATATACACAGTATTTAAAATAATATATCGATATAACATTTATAATAAATACACTATGTGAAATATTCAATCATATTTTAGTTATGTTTAACACAATTCTTTTAATTTTTGAGTCGCACTTAGCAACACCCTTTTGGAACCGCTGTTGTATGTACAGTCAATTATTATCATCCGTGGCCCATACTTGACGACATACAACTTTGAATAAATCGAGAAGAAAATATATTTGGAGAATTACTGATGTAGTCGCACCGAGCGGATACCCACCACCAGTCGGAACACGCCAGGCCGACTTCAATTTCAGATCACCAATTTGAAATCGTTTGAATTAAATTATTAACTATATTTTCGGTAAGTTTGTTTTATATTTTGGTTCGAAAGGTGTTTTTTTCTTACATGAGCAGTTGGCTGATTAGCGGACGATATATTGAGCTCATAAGGTCGTATTGTCGTTCTAATTCCGTTAGAAAATTACTATAAACAGATATTTTTCATCCTAATATGAATACGGAAGAATAACCGGAGTATCCCTCTTCACTTTTAATATCTAACAACACACTCTAAGCCTAGGAAATATATATTGCTGAAGAGAGGCTATTTATATGTTCTGCGCCTATTTTGAATAACGAATAGCTACTGCAATGAAATTGAAAGAGATCACCCTAACACACAGATAACGGACACGGGATATGACGACATCGAATTTGCATATGTCTGTCAATCTCTAATACAATGCACAGGAACACACCGTAACATATATGACCGTGTTACATCGATTCATCTTCTCAATTTCAGTGAATATGCAGTGAATTAGTAGAAAGTTCAAGGGGAATGTGATTTCAAGATTCCCTTTAGTTGATCCTAGATTAAAATAAGCGGACTAGCGTATGACACCGTCTCTGCTGCTCACAGTGTGATCGCTTCTCGGCCCACAGGAAAAAAGCTAACTTTTATCAGAACACTGAAACTGCAGATGATATCCATAGTAATCGTAGTAGGCAATAAGCAGAATTATAATCTCTCCAGGTAATATTGAGAGATATTACTTATTCACATTCTTTCGAGTGGAAATCTCTCTAAATGTGTGTAAATAGGGAATAAGGATAGTTTAGGATTTATTAGGGGGAGAGTAAAGCCGATAAGACGGCTTAATCATATGACGAACCGCGGCCTCTCGTCCGGTTACCAGTCCAGGTCGGGTATGGGATTAGTTAGCCAGTTATTTTTTTTTTTTTCGGAAGCATGGACTTGATGGTAGAGGAGGCCGTAACCGACTAGCGGTAGGTCAGAGGCGCGGTGGCGAGCGTATTCGTAACGCTTAGCACGATGCGCCACACCGCCGAGCCACTTCTTACAAACTCCGACTTAATAGCTGGACGAACGAAGTAAAAAGACAAAACTTTCGTTCAACTGATATCTTTGGTTCGTGTTTTATTATGACGACACACAAGAGAGAGTTATGCATAAAAATAATAACAATTGAGAAAGAAAAAAATGAATTATGGCAAAATTAATATTTTTATTTCAAGCAAATTTGTCACAAAAATAGTCATGGTGTATGGTCATTACACAAACTGTAACATTCACTGCTGTAGCAAAGGAATAATAACTTGGAACATTAAGTTAATGCCGGGGACACGCCCATTTGACTTTACTCAAATCTTATTAGCGGTCTATTGGCCACGCCCCCTCCCCAAATCTCAGATATGCTGCACAATGGCCTCCACTAATAACAGTATTTTCTAAGCCTGATTGGATAATGGAAGCCAAATAGCTGCAAATTTATGACTGTCCAATACAGGATACCACACATTAACAATTGATTTGAATGGGTGAGATTATGATTGAATTTCGTAATGGAAAAATATGTGGAAACCAGCTCTGAGAAGTATGTAAAGGGAAATAATAGAAGGATTAGTCAGCAGTAAAACCAAATTAGCTTATGTCTAATTTTTCGGAAATGTGGTTTTTCGATTTCGTCATTACGGACCAAAGACCATCCTTTGGTCTGGGTTGCGAAGCTGTACCAGGTATAGTTTTAAGTCCATTTGAAGTTCTGATGTTGGAACCAAAGCTACAAAAATGCGATTTTTTCAAAAATGTGACATAAGATTATTTGGTTTTACTGTGGCGATAAAGCCAAAAAACTTTTATCTTGAGGATGACATTACTATACCTTGAGGGATAAAGTATTAGTAAAAATGGCCATGTTAGTACTCTTCTAACTATGCATTATATATTTGTTGAGGTAGATGGTTTTAGAAGTACGATGACAACATACAGAACAAAATAACAACAGATTGCTACAGGAACACAATCTCACAATTCTCATTTAATAGATGAAGTCAGAATGGCGAAGGAATATCGAGAAAATTTAGGCTGAAATATCGGACTGTGTGGGACTGACAAAAAATTAAAAAATAGCGTTCTAGCCTGTTCCCGATTTCCAAGTACTGGGGATTTTATAACTGATTGGCCTATTAGTAGCGAAAAAAAACTACTTAGAAAATATGATCCATATGTCTATTTTGTGTTCAAAAATTAGAATCTTCAATGTTTTACTCAATATATTTGTATCACAGGCAAGGAGGCTTTCTCATCTGTGTTGTTTGAAGATTCGTAAGTCGTAAGTTCAAATAAAAATTGTCTTTCATCATTACAATACCAGAGGCACTTTACATGATTTTTGTATGTCAAAAGAAGAGCAATTAACTTGTAAACTCATGTACAACAATGTAACTCATGTATAAATAATTATCATGAATTCTTATAATGCTCAATTCGTGATACTAAAATCTCAATTCCTGTTATAGGTATAAATAGGCCTTGCTTGAAAATTTAAAAAATCTCACACAAAAATAACTCAAAAGGAACATTTCCTGGGGAGCTACAAAAAAAAATGAAGAATTGAAATGATGATGGTAACAAAACAAAAAATTCTGATTATTATTAATGATAAAGAAAAAATAAAGATACAAAAAAATAATTGAAGAAAAGTTTGTTTTGAGGTATTGAATGTTTCGCACACAATGTGATTAAATAATAGCACAGTCGTCAGTATGCGACAATGGGTCAGAGGTGAAAAATTTGAAAAGCACCACACATTGACTTTCAAATAAAATTGATGTGAGAGGTAAACGACCTCAATTCAATATCTCAATGCATGAAGTAGTTGTTATGAATAGGAAATTAGGTGAGGATCATGGTAGCTGTTATGCCGATATCGGTACTCCCGTAGTGTGTGTACCAAGTTAGGTTTGAGGTATAATTTTATTCAGATTTTCCTTATTTTAGTTCTATTACGAGTTCGGGAACTGTCTGTGTTAGCCAAGTAATTATACCCCCTGCCCATAGGATTCAGTCCCTTTCTACAACTTGGTGTGAAGTAGGCGAACAAAATTAGTTACCTCCATATTGGTACACATACTTCTGGAGCGCCCAATATTGGTATGATAAGATAAACAAGGACTCTGAAATATCATGCTCGGGTCATGTTTGGCCAAATATGAGGTAAGAAAAAAATATATTTAGTCGAAATTACGTCACACAATGTCACGAAAAACACAGAAATCATGGAGGTCAAACTTTGGTCAAAAAGTAGAAAAAAAATTTCCTGAGATATAAAAAATAATAATAATAATAATAGGAAGAAATATTCACATTTGAGCACAAATTTGCCCCAAAAAATGACAACAATTTCAACATATGACAAATTTTTAAAAATGCCACTTGAAAGTTTAGAAAAAATTATGTTATTTACAAAAATGGCAATAATCCCAATGATTATCACAACTGCTAATAAAAATGGTAATAGGGCGCAGAGATTGACTGTTTTTTTCGACAAATTTGTCTGCTAAATTTATATTGTTAGTCGTCAGTGTATAATTTGATATTTACGATGATTAGTTCTTTTTGTTACTAATTAGTTAATAATGGAGGTTACTAATTTTTTTCCCTGAAAGCAATTGACGAGGTATATAAGAAAAATTGATACACAATAATTTGCATAAATACAAAATATTGAAAAACTAGAAATTTGAATTGACTCAGGAACATGAGGCTTGAGTAAGTTTGGACATTTTTATCAAAAAATATACTCAATATTAAATGTAGAGAGAATAGGAACGATAGCATTTTTGAGGGATATTTCTTGTATACATGATTTTAATATGGGCACAAGGTTTTCAAATAAGGGGCCCTCAAGAACTCAACACGCCAAAGTTAAAAACCCCTCTCTCCCGAAATTTTTGCAGAAGTATCCTAATACCTAACTATACATGGTCGAGTCTAGTTACTTCGTTTATTAATTGAACAGGAACAGCTAAATTAGGAGATTTCTAGTTAACAAAAAATTTCTGACATTCGCTTGTGAAAATAACGAGTACAAATAATATCCAAAATCAAGTTTAGCTACCCAAAGTGTGTGCCGTAATATGATTTTTCTTTAAAACAATTTTCAAATTTGGCAACTGCTTGTCTGAAGCCTTGCTCATAGTGTGAGACCATCTCAGAAGGTAGTAGACTGAACATTTATAAATTGTGTGATGTTTTCCCTCTAATTAAGGTGATTAATATTTGGTATAATGTTCTTGTTGGTATATAGTTGAGTGCATTTGTGAGTGAGACTCTTTTAACATTGAGTTCTTTTGGTGAGTATTAATTGAAAATGAGTGCAATTAGTGCTTTGGTATTTTACGTGAGTCTATTCTTTGCATATTTGAAAAACACTCATATATTTACTCAATAGCAGATTTGTTCCGTCACTCCACTCATCATGAGGACGTTTTCACTTTTTAGGACACCAAAGATATTTCTCTACTAATAAATAGCTGAGAATTTTTTAATTTTTTTCTTTCTCACTCATCGAGAGGACCTTGCGACTCCTGTGAGATAGAAGAGAGGTTTTCGTTTTCCTGTTTCGTTCGTTGTCTGATACTCATCCGATAATCGAAAATGCCAATTGTTTTCGAGATGAAGATGGAGAACAGTTTGTCTCAACGAACTACGATCCCTTCCCACAACACAGACTGTAGCACCTGTATAGATTATATAGATTAATATAGAGTATAGGACTTTAATGAAGTCTTAAATTTTTTTAAAATTGCAATAGAAATTTATCGATACCAATATATTGTTTTGGCTCTCATAGATGTTATGAAATTATTGTTATAAAATAAACTCTCCTATGATTAGTAATAGACCAGTTCAAGGTTAGTTCATTGATGAGTCCCATATATTTCAAGATTGCGATATAAATATAAGAATATTAAATTCTTCCTAACTAACAGCTATCTTTGAGAAATTATGTGTTTGTTTAATCCATGAAAAATGACTTTAAGACGCATATTATAGAATTTTTGATTAAATTGTAATGAAAATTATAGAACAACAATCGTTGGCGGAATTATTTTGAATTTTTTCTTACCTGTAGTGAATTTATATTGTTGCAGGAACTCTGGAGATATTTCAGTACATTGGCAGAACAGGAGAAGACCGCAGTAACTCTTCTCAGTATTTACAGACCATTGCAATGCATCTGGCTTACTACTGGTAAATTCTACAAATACCTGTCAATATGAAAATATTTTTTTACAAGGAATTATAAACAATTACATATAAGAGCATTTGATTTGATGAGGCTTTCAACGCTGTCTATATATGTCTTGCATATGTCTAATCTCTGGGATTGGTATAGTGGCTGTTTCAGGTATAGTCAATATATAGAAGTGCATATTGCAGTATATTCTGGTGATAAGGCGCATTGCGAGCTGTAACCCTCCCTTTTGAAATGAAAACGAGAATATCGGTCAGTGACTGAAGACTTATTGATCAAAAGTTAGGGGATCCCCCAAAACAGCGCTCTTACTCCATAGTGACACCTTGTGTCCCATCACTAATTAATTAATAACTCGCTAATTACACGACATAATTCATCCAAAATCAATAGGCTTCTGGTACGACATATGATGAATGCACATGCAAAATCTGGAGCAGATTCAATCTCGCTTTCGTAGATATCGCGTGCATCTAACAGACAGACAGACAAATACCTATCAACAAGTAAAAAGAGGCATCTTTCTGCATTATACATACGTAGCAATATTTCATAGCTTTCACCTCCCACCTGACAGGCTGGCTGTTAAGGTCTAACTCTGCAATTGGAAATTTCAGAACACCGTCTTTGAAATTCATGGCTTATATAATATGTTACATCGCCATTTCAATATAATCAGAAACAAAACCAGTTGCATGAAAATTCCATTACGTTCGAACATCAATAGATGGTTAGTTTTTCCTCAATAAAACTTGAATACATCACCCACCTCTGATCCAAGAGATACATAACGATCAACTACTAACACTGGATGCCTTGAGTTTCCTTTTGCTTTTGGGAAGACAGTGTGACCAAGTATACTCAGATAAACTTCAAGAAGTAGGTTAGGATGTCTGGGTATCGGTGTAAAATCAAAATCCGCAAGACTGACAAGAGACTGTGGACTGAAAATATAAAACATAAAAATAATTATCAGAGTTCTGTATGTGACTGCAACAAGGGCGACACCTTCATTTTTGCGAGTGACATTTTTCTGAGGCCAAATTCTGTCTTATAATGAAGATTGAAAAAAGATAATTACAGACTGTGAGTCAAAACCCCTTTTTTGAAATGTAAGAAAACAAAACATTTCATACATAGCGATTTTTTCATGGCAAGAAATGCTTTTTACAGTCTCAAGCATTGTTAAAATCCATGTTGTACAGTCTCTTGCCGGACCCACTGGTTGTTATGTTCAACTTGACCTCCCCTTTGACAAGCGTGCATTTTGGCTTCGAATATTGGATAACTGCTCAACTAAAGCCTGGTTTATAATGAAGAGCACAAAACAGAAACTTACTCATCACAATCAACCGTTGCAATTTTATTCTTTGATTTGGATGATATCACTTTGGTTGCTACGGCGATGTCATTGAACCGAAACAATGGCTGATCAGCTGCAGCCAGTCTCAAACACCAATCAATATCAACATCGAGAAATCTAAAAAAAATAGATTTCTTGATTCAAAAATGATTGTCCAGAATATATTAGTATTCTGTGTTAAATGTCAGTTGGAGGCAAAATAATACGCAGGACAGGATTTCCATATTTATCCCAGGGGAAAGTAGAGCGAACTCTGAAAGTGTAATCAGAGTTGTGATGGAGAGTGCATTCCTAGGCACGATGCACCAACCGCTATCAAAAATGAATTGTACTTGGGAAAATTGTGTCACATTTGTTTCTTTTTAATTCAATTTGATAAAATATTGTGATAATTCAAACACAACCAATAAGAAAAAAAGCAAATTCATGTCTTGATTAATATCAAATAATAACAATAATATCAAATAACTATAATATCAAATAACAACAATATCAAATATAACAATAGAATTACCTTGAACAGTCAAACAATTCATCTTCAGTTGTAAGTGCGTTTATAGCGACACACGACGTTAGATGACATTTTGAGAATCCGGAACTGACAACGTCTCCTGTAAATTCTTCTTCACACTTGGTTGGTTTCATGTCACATGACCAAGGTCTTAATCCGATTGCAGAATACCGCTCAACGTAAGGTATTGCTTCTATTCTTTTTAAAACATCATATAATGATATATTCCTCCAGTTTACGATTTCAGAATGACCATCTGTGGAACTGTGAAAAAAGAGATAAATGTTAAAAATCATGAGACTCAAACTTAGGATAGGATTTACATATTTATCCCGGAGGAGAGCAAAGGAGATAAGACGGCTTAATCATATGACTACCACGACGTCTCGTCCGTGTTTTCGAAAGCATGGACTTTTCAATTCATAATTTTCCATAATCAGTAATATCTTATTCTCACTATGATTACAGAGATGTGACATTCAATACTCAGCATACTGCAAAAAATGCAAGTTTAAATCGAAACAGTACTGCTAAAACTTCTATGCATCAATCTTATCTGAAGCATTAAAGACGAATTCCATGTTATGATAACTCTTGATAATTTGGTAAAATTTTAGGTAACTGATAAGAAATAAAACAGGACAAACAGTTGGATGTATGAGAATATATTTTTTATTCACTTAGATGATACTCCATAAACAGCTTGCTACTAATCGACACAACGCTAGAGTATTAGTTCTCAGAATGCTCCGTACCCAGGGCATTGTGAGAGAAAGCTATTCGGTTACTTATTAAAATACTGACTTGGCTAATTTTGTAACTGTCCAAGTAAGCAATAACAGCATTGATGAAATTTGACAACAGTAATGGCGAAATCTGGCAACAAGGTGGTAGTTTAAATATCATTCCAGTAGATAATGCCATATTCTAATTACAGACTTGTTGCCACATTTCGACCTGATAACAAGTATAGTATAAGTTTATTTCGACTACTTATTACACTACTTTATTAATATGTTGTTAAGTGTCAAATTAAAGTGGCCGGGAAAATCAATCTCTTCATGGGCTTCAATAACACCAGTAGTTTGAGAACCCTTGCGCTAGCCTAGCAACATTCTCACCTAGCAACAGAGTTACAAGTTGTCCAAACAACAACGTTGTCATCAAGCAATAACGCAAACGGCCAGACATCACCCGTGCTCGATCCTTCTTCAAATACATTATGTTGTTCTTGTCTTACTGATATGGAATGCTGCATCACACATTGAACAGCATATTTCATTGATCCTGAATAATTGGAGGATATTATGAAAAGACTTTTTTTCAAAAAATTATATAAAAGACATAAAGAGATTACAAAATATTTGATTTTTGATCAATTAGACAGCTTAATCATATATGGTGAATCAAGACCTCTCGACCGGTTACCAGTTCATGAACTTGAATGATGGAGGAAGTCATAAGTGACTAACGGTTGAGACGGAAATGAATTTAGCACTTCTTAGCTGAAAATCATCAGCTATTATTTTAGATCATGCAAAACAATAATCAGCAATGCGAGGATATCCATTCAATAGTGTTTGTATGTGGCAGTGGATATTGATTGAACTGAACTGACAGATACAAAACATAAAGTACTCGAGCACTTTAGTTTAACAATGTCAAGATGACATAGCTAAGTGTTTTATCGGGATTCAAAAAACACTCAAGATTCTAAACAAGACAAAATTCGGACCTCCAGAAGTATGCGCACCAAGATGGCGCACGACCTGAACATAGTATGTGTGTACCGTTTAGGATTCAGGTTGTGTGACATCTTGGTGCGCATACTTCTGGAGCACCCAAAATTCAAATATTCTGTACTGATCCAGGAAAAACAGAACCCAATAAACATCTTTATTACTTGTATGAAAAGAAAATTCATTAACACTTGAACTTCTTACTGTTTGTGTAGTATTGTACCTAAAAGTTCCAGTAATCTTGGATATTTTGCATAAAAGTTACCAGATGTTCTCCTTAGAATAATTTCCAAATGGCCTGTCTGTTTCTGTATATCACAAAAATGAAATTGATAATCACCTATTCCCAAATCATCAAAACTCTCCGGTAAAACCATCAGAGTCTTTCCTGCCCACGTAGATAGAAATTCATCCAGATCACAATTTTTGATGACAATGATATGAAGTGTTTCACTGGCTTTTGCTTCATCTTCAGACGTTTCAACATCTTCAATTGCCAAAGTATGATCGAGATTGTATAAACCATGTTTTGCACCATGGATTCCGATACTGAACACTGGGGTTTTCAGACCAACACTATCCTGTGTAAAAATTATTGAAAGTTATTACAATCACTAACATAATCCAAATATTAGTGTTTTTTATTTATATTTTCTATTTATCTGGCTATATGATAAGACAACTGGTATCAACTTGTAAAGTCTAGAACCTGAGAGTATATTATATTGAATAGATTACAACAAATTGTTTTTGTATAATTTGCCATTCTTGCAGCAGAATTTTAATTTATGTCAAATTTTACTGCTACAAAATTCTAAAACACCAGTGAGCTTCTTGGTGACCTTGTGATTAAAGTGCTAGACGTGAATGTGTTGGAGCCGAATGTTGAAGATCACATGCACAAGTATATATGGGTCGCATGAAAATTTTCTCGAGTCACTTGTCTTTTCAACTAAAACCTAGTTAGTAGTTGGTAATTTTTTAGAAAATTTTTTTGTTACTTATCGATCTTAAGATCGGTAAGTATGTTGATAGGTATTTGTTTGTTTGTCTGTCTGTTAGATGCACGCGATATCCCACAAAAGCGAGGCTGAATCTGCTTCAAATTGTGCATGTGCATTCATCATAGCGGATCAAAAGCCTATTGATTTTGGATGAATTATGTCGTATAATTAGCGAGTTATTAATTAATTAGTGATGGGATACACGATGTTACCATGGAGTAAGAGTGCCGTTTTGGGGATCCCTTAACATTCGATCGATAAGTCTTCGGTCTCCGACTGATATCCTCGTTTATATTTTATTTGGTATTAAAGTATTACTCAATAGTAATAGTATATGTGGGAAGTATCCCAGCGTAAAAACTTGGCAGCTTTTTTCAGCCATGCCACAATGTCGAAAACTCTCTGATTGCAAACAAGAGCAGCTTTCTTACTTTGAGAGGAATTCTAGGGAAATAAGTGTTATGTAAAAATGATTGTTTCAAATTAGTCATTTAATTTTGCGGCCATGAAAGTACTACATGCCGTTTATTATATGAGCATATTCTTGAGTCGGCAGATTTTACAAAATTACGGTGGCTTGAAAAAAAGGTTGAGAACCACTGGGTTAGGCAATGCCAAACTAGAAGAGATAGGTTCTCTCATAATATATATTTCAGTGTCTATGTAGAGAATTTTTTGAAGTAAAAACCTCCAAATCTTTATGGATTAAATTTGACATAAAAAATGCAGCAATGTAGGAAAAACGAACCTTGAAACATAAATTCAACGCTGATAATTTTGGATCTTCATCTCGATGTTGAAATACAAAGTGATGTTGAGTAGACGCAGGAACAACGAAACTTATTTCCAATTCTATTGTTGAATCACAAATACTATTCGAATTCAAACCACGTTTAGGTATTGACATTTTGTGAACACTTGTCTGAAAAAAAGAAATATTATGTGCATATAACACTATATCATGATTTTTTTATGCTGCTATTAACGCTTTATCTGAACGAAGTCATGTAAATGGAACGGTACTCCTAAAGTATGTGAACCAAGATGGCGGAAACCGGAACGTGGTATGTGTACCAGGTTAGGGTTAGGCCATAATTTTATTCCAATTTTCCTTAATTTAGTTCTACTACGAGTTCGGGGACTAGCCAAGTGGCTGCCGTGGTATTTGTACCTGAAATTATGGTCTAACCCTAACCTGGTACATATACTACGTTCTAGTGTCCGCCATCTTGGTTCACATACTTCGGGAGTACCCATGGAACTACTGACATCTAATGATATGCAAGGAGCCATTATTTTTGAATGTACCAGAATCTTTCCTATTCAGCATTGCTTATCCAATTTATTACACCCTGGGTGACTAGGGTGAGGTGGGTGGGGGGCATGATGATTTGAAATGTGTGTTCTGCAATGCTAGAACAGTTAAGTCTAATGATTTGACTGGACGCGATGGCCGTTGACCATTTCATGGGTTTTTTTGACACTATTTTATTTTTCCTATATTGTGAATTACATTCTATATTTCACGAATTTATCAGAACTACTCCCACCCGACTGTGGGGTTGAAAAATGAGAATGTGTAGAGAATTTGAATTTGAGATGTTTATCCGAAGATCTTGTGCTTTTTTTGCCATTCTTGTGCTTTTTTTGACCCTATTCAAATACAGTATGAAGCTCTATCTATCTTTAACAACACTTACCATTTGTGAATCATCAATGCTTTTACAAAGATCACAAGTTCTATGTTTGATGTCATATGAACGTAACTTTCCTGCCGTACATGCTGCTGTTGATATGTCACTTGCATCTGAAAATAAAGGATAACATTTATATGGTTATTTGTTTTAATCATTTTCTCTTTTTCAAGCAATGTTTCCACTTTTCGATTCTTTTCTTTGATTTTAAAGCCAGTGCTGCATCTAGAAAACTCTCATGCATTATATTTCATTATAATTCCAAAAAAGTTGGATCAGGATTTTATCAAAGAAGAGAGACATCTTTGTACTAACAATAAATCGACATGGTTGTGTTGTTGTGCTGCTGGACTCCTAAATTGGATAACACAAAGAATAATGTTGAGTATATTTTGATTTTTAAAACAACAATATTCAAAAATTTTTAATGAAATTCGAAAGAATTGTAAGAATAAAAGCGAAACTCCTTTATTGAAAATTCGCAGTTAAATTTGATTTTTCGGATAAGTTGAATTTAAAATTCTTGATAGATGCCCATTTTCAGTACACTCGGACATAAACCAGAAAAAAAACGAGAAATACTAGTATTACTGTTCATCAGAATTCCTAAAAAACATCAGTTTGGAGAAATTCAAAATTTAAGTTGATTCTTCCAATCTCACCTATGCCAACATCTGTAAAATCTTGAACACCATTAGTAATTGGACTGGCATTCAATGACGAAGAGTTCTTGATGGAAGCATCGTACTCCATATCCAAGATAGTGGTGTGAACAGGCCATTGAGGTAAGATATCAAGATTTGGGACCGGATAACAAGGCTGGAAATAGAAACAGTTGTTAGAGGAAAATAAGTGTGGAGTAAGAGTTCATGAATCCCAAGTTTCGAGTCAAGTCAGGATCTCAGTAAATTTTAAAGTTAGAGTCCCAAATCGATTCAAGCCACTGTTGTTTTCAAGTCAAAAATTGGTACCGCCCGTAGTATGTGCACCAGGTTAGGCTTAGGCCATAATTTTATTCCGATTTTCCTCATTTTAGTTATATCACGAGTTCGGGGATTGTTTGTGTTAGCCAAGTGAATATGTCCCCTGCCCATAGGTTTCAGTCCCTTTACACAACTTGATGTAAAGTAGGCGAACAAAATTAGTTACCTCCATATTGATACACACACTTCTGGAGCGCACAAAAGTCAATTGTAGTTTTAAATGAACAATGATGGAATGAATAAATGAGTCGCATTTACGCTATGACATAAAATTTCCTATCTTGTGTTAAGCCAGGATTAATTTGAAATACAACTAGGATTTAATCATGTATTGTTAACATTTACCTCCACACAGTGTCACTCTCTATTAGGCTGACTGATAAATTTATAAGTCTTTTCAATACAACATTAACAATGTATGTTTCATTTCAATTGAATTTTTTCTACTTCAGAGATTTGCCGAAAGTTTTATCCGAGCTTTAAGACTGACTAGTCTGAGTTCAAATCTCGCTGAGATGACCTCAGTCCAGTGGTTCCCAAACTAGGGGTAATTATCCCAAAGGGGTGAATTAGCAATTTTTATGGAGTAATTTAGAGGTAACGATATTAAAAGGTTTGGGAACCATTGCTTTAGTCTCTACGAGTTCTTGTAAAACATGGTTGAGTATGACAACTCGATGCTCCCCAAGAAAGGTGTATTTATATATGTATTTATCATCAAGGTTATGCATTATGTATAAAAAACAAACAGTATGAAGGAAAGAGCTGAACATAATATTAACTACCTTAATAACGGAAGAAGACTTGTTATCATAAACTTCAACTTGCAGCATCTTCAATAACATTCTGTTATAAAATTGAAAATGAATGAAAGCAAGGTTTAACACAGATTGGAAGAATGCTGAATGACTACACAATTACACATACAGTGATATCTCGGTAGCCGAACATAATTTGTTCAAGATGTGGTGTTTTCGACTACCGATTTGTAGCCGAGTACCGAACCATTTTGCTGTAAGAAACATTGGTAATGCACTACCGAATTGTTTGAGTGTTGAGTCGTTCGACTACCGAGGTATCGCTGTATATACAGATAAATATTTGAGCATTTGCTATCTAATACATAAAAGGTATAATTTATATTTTAACATTTTTGTAGCATTGAGTTATCGCCAAAAAACAACAACACTAAAATCGGGTTGTTTTACGTGTGTGACCATCAGAACGTCTTTGTGTTGTAAAAAATCTATGTGGTGTATAGTTTAAGTGTTGGTGTTGTTGTGTGAGTGTTGAATGTATGAATGAAGATAATAGATATACTTGTGAAATTAAGATAGATTCACAAACATTATTGATTTTATGGTACACAAAATTAAAATTGATACTGGGCAGTAATTGTATTACATATCTGTGTGTCTGGCTGACTACATAAAAGTTACTTGTGAGCGAACCAGTAGATGCATTTGCTTTTAACTAAAAGGAGATATGCTTAAGAAAATGCATTTAAATTTATTTCCTCATGTGACTAACTATGCGTGTCTGTTTGCAGTCTGCAGCAAAGGTTATTTTTGATAAGACAAAAAAACACATTTGCTTTTTAACAAACAAGAAATATGATTTGCAGTCTGCACTGAAGTTTATTTGTGGACAGACCAGCATTATGCTTCTCAAGAAATACAATGAAAACAACACCAACCTGTTCATTTTCTTCATAAAAATACAACATGCCAATGCAATGTTGGTTCGAGGTGAAATCACCGACAATATATTTCTTGGATTATTAAGAACAGGAATTGTTCTGTCAGGATCTAGTGAATCTGGATGGCCAGGGAGAGGTTTAGTCCATTTCCTGTTACAATGAAAGAAGAAGAAAATATTAACATAAAAAATACCACACCAGAGACAGAGACCAATGAAATGGTACCATTTTATGTATAATTCCGTCCGGTTTATTAAATTGGCAATTCATAAAAAGTTCTAAAACCCGAATAATCAGTAATTAACAGTTTTTCAACAAATTTTATATCAATTGTTTGTAATTTTGGTACAATTCCCAGTACCCCCAACGGCCCCAAGCCAGTCTTATCACCCAGAAAAAGCTAGGTCTGAGAACAGTTATGTGTATTTAAATAAAATGATAATTGAAGCTTTTCTTGAGATATCATAAAAAGTTAAGACAAAGCAATGGTTAATTCTAGGTAAATCAATTCCTAAAGCAACAATATATTCACATATTTGAAAACGTTGGAGTTAAATAAACATGAAAAAGACATTTTTAATTAAGAAGATCGCAACTCCAGAATCAATCCCCTGGTTTATCCTTAATAAAAACACACTTCATTACTAGGCACTCCCATAGTGTGTGTACCATAATTTTATTCCGATTTTCTTTATTTTAGTTCTATTATGAGTTCGGGGACTGTCTGTGCCAACCAAGTGAATATATCCCCCTGCCCATAGGCTTTCATCCCTTTACACAACTTGATGTAAAGTAGGCGAACAAAATTAGTTACCTCCATATTTGTACACATACTTCTGGAGCGCCCATTAATTAAAGCTCTCCATGAGTGTGGGTATAAAAATCAATTCTAGCAATATGCGAACCTCAAATAATCAGCAGTCTGCACATTGTTCAATCTTTCACTGATAATCGGACGAGAATGAGAACTCCATTCACACGATGAATGAGGCGGAAGATCAAAGAACTTCTCAGTTCCCTGGAAACATAAGGACATAAATCTAAACATACCGTATTTGCTCGTTCTGTAGCCCGGACACATATTTTTTTAACCAAACCCACTAATCGAGCCCTTATTCAAACCGGCCCTAATTCAAGCACGGGCGCTTGTTATTTTTAAAGTGAAATTATAGACAAAAATATATAAAAAAACATATCTATATAGATAAGATCGATCGTTAAAAACTTACAATAATTGATATATTGTCATTTCCAGTTCTCAAGTATGATTTAAGAGAGAGTAACGAAAGTTTTGACTTTTTCTACGCACCGCAGGTACAAATCCGCAAAAGAAGAAAAGTTTTGCGACGCCCTATCAATATTGAAAACGATGCACTAGCCCTCCCATTGTTCTCTACCACTGAAAAATCAGCTTTTACATCGGGCGGGTATTCGAACACCGGCCCCTATTTATTTTTATGTTCCGTTCACACGGGCGGCGATTCAAACGGGCCGTTAATCAAGATCGTGCGGTAAAACGAGCATATACGGTATTTCTAGTTATATATAGCCAATCAGTGGTATGTGTTATTTCTTAAATTATCGTGTAATTGATAGCAACAAAATCGTCTTTTGATTTTCTAATAGCCTCAGCTATAAGCATGCTCCACTATTTTCCTTCTCCCATCAGTTAAGTTATGTCTCGTAGAAAGTTTATGTTGACAGTATTCAAGCTACCTCAATTAGCTCATTTACTAGGAAATTCCTGAACAGTTATGTGGAATGCATGCAATATGATGCTATTAAAAGAAAACAAGGTTAACATTTTGAAGACATAAACCCTTGGATACAATGTACTAAAACTTTGTGTGAGCAAAGAACTTTGATTGCCTCGATCACAATATTTATGTACATTGAAAATTGTACAACATGACAATGGTGTGAATTGAGTTATGAAAGCAACAAACAAAAACGACTTACTTTTATATAACTTTCAACATATGAATGCATATTTCTTGTCAATATAATTTGAGGAATAATGAAGTCTTTTTTCAAATTTTTATTCTCTAACACTGATTTGGATGATGATTCAGTGATCTGGTGACCTGGAATGAAGTAAAATGACCAGGATGACGCTGTGAATTGGTTTAAATAGCAAATTGATTTAAAAAAAAATTGGTTCATTATTGACGTGGAAAATACTATACTAAGTTAAATTTATAGGCTTAATTTTTTTATAACACTTTTCCAGCACACATGAGGTAGCAGCCTCCATATTTAAAATGATGAGATGATTCTACGGATTGGTTTTACAGGAAAAATACTTTACTACATTATAATTATTAGTCTAATTTTTTTATTACACTTTTCCTCCACACATGGCGGTACAGCCTCCAGATTTCTTTCACGCTGATATATAAATAAATGTTGATTAAAAAACTACAACTTCTGATATTAGTGTAATTAAAATGGCTGATACAAACATTTTGGCGAAGAAAATTGAAGATTAATACATATAGATATGCTTACTTCTCTTTCTATTGGTCTTCTTTTCATCATGTGTCAATTCATCAGAGGAAGAATATTCTTCCACTTCTGCTGTTTTTCTAAAATTTGAGAAAATGTTTTATAGGTCGTACAAGTACTAAGCCAGGCCACAGAAAAGGGTTAAATGTGCAAATTAACCACAGCTTAACAGCAAATAAAGTCACAAACAGCAGTAAACTCCCTTATCACCTGAAGGTATTCAGAAATAATCTCCAAAGCACGGTAATACAACAATACAATACAATTTTTCCAGCCTCTATAAGGATCTCTCCAATATTACAATGAGGAAATCTAACAGTCACAAACGAACTTCTCTCTACTCATTGTACCACTCATACTCACTCTGTTGTTTGCTCAGCATCTTTTTCATTGAGGCTTTTCCACTTGAGTTTATTTTCTTCACTTGAATCTCCAGAGTCTTCTGAGAAGGTATCCATTTGCAAAGATCCTTCTAAAGCAAGATAAATATCTACCATGAGTTGCAAAATTTCGCTCACATATGAAATGGAGATTTTTTTATTTTGAGAGTTGTAAAATTGCAATTGCCTTATCTAAAGCAAATAGTCTCAGATAAGCCATGTATTGAAAACCACTTTTAACTTAAATATGGAAACTCTTTATTGTTCTCATGAAAATATACATTAAATAAAATAATCATATAGGCTTTCGAAAACGAAATTTGGGTAGAGCAAATGACTTTTAAAGTAAGGTAATTAAAGATTCGATTGCAGGAATTCAGATCAGAGAAATTAGCTACTTTGTAATTCACTTTTTCAGTGAACTTCACAAAATGAGATGTAGTGTAGCTCATCAAATGATATCTGGTAAAGTTCTAGCCCAAAATCAATTCAGAAAATTTAGAACTAAAATGAATGCAAAGGAACACACACTATGCAAAAATAATGAATTATAGATAAATTGATATTGTTAGGTATAGTCAGACATCTGCTAAAAAAAACAAATTATAAATGATTATACCTTCGCTATCGCTTCTTGCTTTCTTTATTGGAGGTTCATCGGTAGATTCTGCTGATGTTGCATTGATTTCACACTCTGATGCAAGTACGGACGAGTGGGCAAGAGATAACTCAGATAAGATAACAGATTGATTGAGTGATTCTGAGTGATTAGCTATCAGTCGAAGATCAACGTATCTCAATGTACTGAAAAAAAAAATATATAAAGATATGATTCCTACTAATTAGCACATTGCTTTTGTCACAGCGAAGGAATGGATTCCTTGAGTTAAAACATGCACTATTGTGACCACCACTGATTGACCCATGACAATGACCTCATCAATTTCGTCAAAGACTGGAGTGGAGAGATATTGACTATATCCTTTGGAGTCGTGCTGCTTAAAACAGAACTCCAAAAAAAAAAAAAAAACACAGGAGATATTAAAAAATCTACTATTTATTAATCTACTATTCTAAAAATCTACCGGTATTATAAATACATTCTGAAATAATATTTTCGAATAAGAAATATCGAATACATTATAAATCGAGTGATTGTTAACAGAAATATTTGTACAAATCAATGCTATCACACAAATTACCAGACCCTGGGTGAGGTGGTGGGCATGGGTGTTGAAGAAGATATATTCAAAACCAGTGACGCATACCCGCAATTGTGCCCAATAGAGGAATAAATTTGGTAATGCAGAACAGTTGAGATAAATATTGCTTTGATCGACTTGAATTTATTATTTTGAAAACAGCCAATTTGATATATATTTATATAGAAGCAAAGACTATGAAAAGTCTTGTGATTGCGACCAGAACTTCATTTTTTTTCTGTTTGTACAAACTAGATGAACTGGAAAATTCCGACCTTTTCATCACAAAAATGAAAATTCAAAAATACTACATTTATTGTATTAGTTTCAAATTACAAACCTTGGCATCTGATGGCTTGTTATATTTTCCCCAGTATAAACCAACAACAGTGGAATGGAGTCGATATCTGACAATGTTTCTGGAATCCAGTCATAAGATTTGCCTTTTTGCATCTAAATATATTTGTTTCATATATTAACATCTGATTTTGAAGTAGATCATTTGATCCAGTTATGGATTAAGGGGTTGTTTTCAAACTTGACCCTTGCTTGCAACCCAAGTTCAGTCTACCAAAAGAAAGAAACCTAACCTTTTTCAAGTTTACTATTGTTTCAAGTTTCAATATGTCAGTTTTTATACAATATTTTTTAACATCTTTCACTTGTACATGCAGTTACTGCTACATAGGAATTACTATCTTTGGGAGGATCGGAATCATTACATTTCGGCACTGTCTATTTAATTCATTATATATATTCTGTTGAGGTGGGCATGTGATATGAATCTGAGATCTATAACCTGCCAAAGCCAACACTCTAACCCCTGAACCCTCGTACCCATTAGTGGCAAGAACACACTTAAAAAATCTTGAGAATTACAATATTGAATTGAATTTAATTAAAAATAACTTCTCTACTAAAACTCTCACCTTCAAGATTTGAAGAAAATATTCGGAAACGGTCGGTTTAGAATTGCTCTTATACAGCAGAACCTGAAAAAATAAGATTGCAGATTACAGGTGGAAATTGGATGTCGTGGCACAGAATAAATAATTAAGTTAATGAGCTTGTACCTCAAATGCATTGTCCATCTTTAATTCGCTTCTTGCGTTACTGATTTCTGATACAAAATATTTTGCTAAAGATTCTGAAGGAATTCGAAGTAAAACAGTGATGCCAGATTTGGATGACAAGAGATCCTAAAATAAAGAAGTAAGTTTTTAAAACTGCAGAATATAAAGAATTGAAACAGAAAAAAACAGCAATCAAAATGCTCATTTAAAATAAATTTAGGAATAAAACTTTGGTTATTAATTTAGATTTAAATATCATTTTTATGCATTTGGTCAAAGTCCACTGCTCAACACAGGTCACCACCTTAACCCCTCTTACTGAGGATGGTACAAAATAGGGTAATCTAATACCTAGATAAAAATTATATAAAAAAACAGTTTATTAATATGGTAAATCGTGCCGTCTGGAATGACTGCCATTCTAATTGGCCATGTCAGGTACTGGAATAGTTAATTCACCAGACAATAATTCACTTTCCAACATTTTTGAACACCTGATTGCAAAGAACAACTCCAGATGACTAGAAATAAAATATGTTATAGAATAATACCACACAACAGTAATATCGGTATTAATTAATAAATTTTAAGCCAAACTAACTTGAGTTACTCTACCCTCACGAAGTACATTAGAAGTGAACAACATATAAAGATGAAACAAACCTTTACAATAGAAGTCGTTATTGGTGAAGTTAAATTTTGAAGTTGATCGTTGTCTTTCGAATAACTTTCTCCGTTGGAAAGAACTTGGGCCGATGATAATACATTTGCCAGCGCAGCTATGTAAGACTGCGTCAAGATTTTTGTACAAACTGTGGACGAGTGAAAATGAGGATCGCTGAGAAAAATAATAAAAATTTATAATAAATTATAAAAAATTTGAATAAATAAAAAAAAATCACTTTCTTTTTGTATCAGAAATACAGTAAATACTTTTACTTTATTAACATTAAATTACGACAAAGAAAAGTTTCAGAATATATTTAATCAATGCAATGAAGTACAGGAGCTTGTCTTTGTGTGATCAGAAACGATCATATTACAGCAGAATGTCCAGATAAAAGTATAAATAGGATACCGGTATATTTGAATGTCAGAGAATTCCTCGGGCCATATTAAATCCTTATGCAGGCCGCGGTTTGGAAACCACTGATTTAACACAACACAAATGCATTGTGATGCGGTTTGGTTACAAAACAGTATCAGAGCCAAAGTATATTAAAATATGTCTCCTGGTTGAAGAAAAGAATAAAATTGCAATAACAATGAAAACTTTTTTAAGTTGCTATCATGATCCCACCTTCCTAACATTGCTACTGATTCGGCTTCATGGTGGAGGTCATAGGTCAAATGACGATTGATATCCTTGAATGATGAAGAAAAACAGTGATCGACAAAAGTTGAAATATTGGCACTCTGTATAAAGAAATGTTAACAAAATGTTTAAACTTTGTGAAAAAGAGATAAATGATTAGGGTACTTCCATAGTGTGTGTACCAGGTTAGGGTTAGGCCATAATTTTATTCTTATTTTTCTTATTTTAGTTCTATTACGAGTTCGGGGGCTGTCTCTGTTAGCCAAGTGAATATATCCCCCTGCCAGTAGGTTTCAGTCCCTTTACACAACTTTATGTAAAGTAGGCGAACAAAATTAGTTCCTCCGTATTGGTATACATACTTCTGGAGCACCATATTGAATTCTGTTCAAGGAATATATAATAATTTTTTTTAAGAAAATAAAAATTCTGAACGCTATATTACATAGCAAAATCAATATCAATAAAACCTACCAAAATTTACGAGTTCGGAGACTAGCCAAGTGACTCCCTTAGTATTTCTACCTGAAATTATGGCCTAACCCTTACCTGGTACACATACTACGTTCCGGTGTCTGCCATTCTGGTTCAAATACTACGGGAGTACCAAATTTAAGTTCTAATATAACTTACCTCTTGATTAAATTTGGAAGAAAATAAAATATTTTGGGAAGAAATTGAGGTATTTTGGTTGAGTAAGGCATGTGGAATGTGAGTGCATGATATTACGAGAAGATTTGTGAGAGATTCTTTGAGCAAATTTGACCTCCACTCTGATCCAACACTAGAAAAAAAAAAAAAATTCGTTAGAAAATGAAATACTATTTTCAGTACATTGAGTTAGAGGTTGTGTAAAAGCAGTCATCTAGTTTTAGAGAGACATTGTGCTTTGAGAGTTATCTGCTCTATGGCCATAGGAAAACAACCTCACATGATACAGTTTCTAGTGATTTTATGAAATCTAAATTGATTCAATGTTAAAATGAGAGAGAGAGAGATGCTCAAATCAAAAATTCAAAGTTCTGCATGTACAAGTGCTTGACCTCACATTCTGTAATACACAAAACGGCAGTTTGCTTTTTAAATTTATTTTAAGTTATGCTCGCCTCCCCCAGGTATCTCTGCATTTTGTTTGTCTGTTCACTCTTTGTGTTGATCATGTCAGAGAACCGAGATAAAATGATTTATGATTGATTGATTTATATACATTACACCATCATTCAAGTACTTCAAGGCCAGGCGCAAACACACACAATTCTACTATACTTGGATACAAAATACACAAAACAATGCAATGTTCATGCATTCGACGAATCACTGATTAAGTTGAAGCCACACCTCTAACACACCCAAAAAGTTGAAGTACCTGTTAGCATCACAATGTAAATGAGCATCAAGATGAAAGATGATAAACAAAGTCGAATGGTTTTTCTTCATGTGTTCACATATAGCATTGAACCTAGAATTGTTAATAAAATAATATAACAAAGACAAAGTTTTTCGTAAGAGGAATAGAAGCAGGATACTATTACACATTACTCGTATTTGCAATTGATGATTGTGTATGAATAACCGTGAACATGGATTTAATTTGCAAACCCACGCAGAGTAATGTGGCAAGCGCAATTCTAACGCTTAGCACGATGAGTCACACCGCTAAGATATCATGACTCCTACTTTATCAGTGAAGATATCACCATGAATATCAGACAGTACATACAACAGTATCAGATATTAATAATAACAAATATTAATTTGAATAACGATTGAAAATCAATAAATTATTGCTGCCACCTAATAATATTCATGATATGTTTAAAAAAAATATTTCTGCAATTATCAAAAGCTAAAAATAATATTTTTCATTCGTACACTTGCTGTACATTGTTCAAAATGTCATTTTTATGGATTAACTTATTTAAACTTCCTAATTCACTCAGACATTTGATATGGTTTCTACATTATGTAACCTACCTTTGCTTTGATTTCAATGAAACAGTCAAAATTAACTTTCTGGCATCAGTAGTTGAAGGTGAGAACGATGAAAGTCCAGGTTCTTCAAGAAAACCTAAAACAAACAAAAAAAATATCTCAACTGAAATCTCAAAGTAAATTCAGTTTAGTAATTGTAAGTTAACAAGTTAGGGTGCTTTATTGAATGTGATTTGTATACCACAGTCAACGCCAGGGGAAAAAAACAAATCGAAATATGAAACTATCCAATAAATATTGATATGCACCAGATTCCCTAGGTCAGTGCTCTTCGAACTTTTTCGTACCACACACGAATAAATCCTAAATTTTGTCGTGGCAAATATGAACTATGAAGTTGGTAGATGTGCCTAAACTGGGAAGAGATAGCTATACAACAATTTTACAAATTTATATACTATAATAACAGCGTGTGTGTGTGAGGATGAGTAGAACATTGCCTACATCAAGAATGATAGCTTTAGACCAGTGGTGTGGACAAGAAGAAGAAGAAGAATTCATACATCCCGCCGTGTCACACCAAAAATATTTTTTTTCCATGCGGGAAAGGCAAGAGTTGAGATGGTGGGTAGTACTTAGCCTTGCAGTAAAAAAGGGCAAAACGGCGAAAGATTTAACGCAGGTTGCTTCAGACAATTATGGTAATATAGAATGAATCAAGTGATTTTAAAAGTCTTTTGTTAAAGCACAAATCTTTCATATCAAACTTATAGTTGGGGAAAAGGAAGCGTGAGGTAGAGTAGTACTAATGGATAACAATAGAAATGAAAGTATGAATACACTCAAGGGTTTTGGAACAAGAAGCCCAAAGAGTAGTAGGCCTACATACTATTGTAGACAACATTAGAAATGAAAAAATAAGAAACAATAGAATGTGAATCCCGGCCTTCCTTCCATAGAACATGATTTTTCATGTCAAACTTACAGTTTGGGAACATTTGTCCTAGATACGTACCTGATTTGTTTATATCATTGATTGTTTCAGATTTGAAAACTTCAGACTCAGGTAGTAAGAAATAAGGTTGGACCGAGGTAAATCTTGAGGAATCGAGTTTGTTATGATCTTCACAGAGAGATGAGATCTAGAAAAGAGAGATTCAAGATTGTAGATATATAGTTATGAACTTTTGACATTTGTAATATTTTTAGATTTAGCACTCAACACACAGATATCTCAGACATTGTCAATGTCAAGTTAAATATTCAAAGTATATTCAAAAGTTGAAAATATTAGCTATATTTCATTTTTGATCAGGATAGTTGCTGATGGTACTCAACTATGTTTTTTCGATAGAGTAGTGATCTCGACCTGTTTACCATAAATCAGTCAAGTTTTGAAAAATCATTGTGGATCCTCCCCCCCCCCCCCCTATTTTGAAATGTAAAAAAACAAGCATTTTTCTGTATCATACATAGCAATTTTTCATAGTTTGAAACACTTTTTAGACCCCCAAGCCAGGTTTTACGGCCTCTGATCGAACCTGCAAGCTGTTACGGCCTAACTTGGCAAACATTTATTTTAGCAGCAATATGAAAGATTTTCATGCTTTTAATCTAATGATAAGCAAGGAGTGAACACTCATTTTTAATCCTGGCTTTGCCCCTGAACTCATTCCTCCCCAACACAGCTCAAAATACACAACGAGAATGTCGGTCGGAGACTCATCGATCGAAACTGCGGTTTCGATTCATGACTCTATAGTGACACCACGTGGTCCATCACTAATTAATTAATACCTCGCTAATTATACGACATAATTCATCCAAAATCAATAGGCTTCTGGTCCGAGATATGATGAATGCACATGCAAAATTTGGAGCAGATTCAACCACGCTTTCGTGAGATATCGCGTGCATCTAACAGACAAACAGACAAATACCTATCAACATACTTACCGATCTAATAAGCGAAACATAATAAAAAAACTTACTTTAGAGAACAATTGGTCAGCAATACAGGTGACATATTCATCCTTTGTTGAGGTTACTATTTGAGTTGCATTGTTGTTTTCATCAGCGGAAGTGGGTGAGGTAGGGGCAATATATTTTCTTGTCGAGCTCAGTACTGGGCTTGAGGTATTTCGAGTAGATAAAGGAAGAAAAGATGTTCTTATGTCATGGATGGATCTCTGAAACACTATGGACGACATCTCAGTGATGTAGGTATCAAGTTTTATCGCTGAAATAGAATTTGAGATTGTTTTAAATTGAGAATTATAATGGTTCGGCATGGTTCTGATATATAGAATAGGATTTACATATTTATCCCGGGGGGAGAGGAAACTGGATAAGACGACTTAATCATATTGAGAACATCGGCCTCTCGTCCAGTTACCAGTCCATGTCGGGTATGGGATTAGTTTTAGTTATATATTTGTTTTCGGAAGCATGGGCTTGATGGTGGAGGAAACCGTAACCGATGAGCGGTTACGTGAACCACCATACAGCAGTGAGGAGTCCAGCAATCCTCTCGCGCATAACTATTCCCACATGGGATTCGAACCAGCGAACCAACACGGATCAGATGTGTGGTGGCGAGCGTATTCCTAACGCTTAACACGATGCGCCACACTGCCGAACCTATGACAAACAAAATGAATGAGAGTGCTGGGTGGCCCAAATAAAAACAGAGCCCAGATTATTTGAAACCAAGCGTTTTGGATTACTGAAAATTTTGGGTACAATCTTATACAAACATAAGTTTAAATGTTATATATATATATTTCTTCACATTCAAAGAAATAATTAAGAAATTTTATGGATTCTGTTTTTTTCATATATTGTGGGTTTCACATCTATCTCTAAGTAGTTTGTCAATATTTGTCTCCAACCTTTCTCCTACGCAAGGAAAAATTCTTGTCTTTAGCAGGAGTTCTTTGTGGGTGCATGGTAAATTACTGTGCATTGTTATATTGATATTTCACTAGCATACATCATATACAGTGATACCCCGGTAGTCGAACACAATTTGCTCAGGATAGCTGTTCGAGTACCAAACTTTTTTGCCATAAGAAGCAATGGTAATTATTTTAATTTGTTCTTACGCATACCAAAATACCCAAAATTAACAAAACATGTACTTAAACAACAATAAATATGTAAATGTGTACATAATGATTATAAAAATATAAAACAATTTTGTCTTAGTTACTGTACGTTTGTGCAAATTTCGTGGGCTCTATGGGGTACTGCAGAATTTTTGAATTTTTTACCAGACCGAAAAATTGAGTCATTCAACTAACGAGGTATCACTGTATATGCAAAGAAAATGTTCATTTTAACCTCTGTATTGTTAGGAATAAAACAAACATAAAAAAATGTTCATTTTGACCCCTGTATTAAACAAACCTGAGGATATGTTGTTGATTTTTTCAAGATTATCTGAGGTAGATGTTTGTTTGATGATTTCAAAATATTCATCGGATGTTAGTAAATATTCACGAGTTAAACGAGACGTATGACCTAAAAAGTAAAAAAAAATAATTTTGTTTTGTGTCAATTTTAATAAAAATAAATAATCAAATAACATTGAAGCAATAGAGCCATATACGATATTTCATCGCTTTTAATAAAAATATATGGCAATTGGCAATATGGCAAATCACGACCTTTTTTTCAATAACCAGTCAATGTCAAGTATGGGAATAATCATTTGTTTCAAATTGCAAAGGGAATTCATCGATACAATATATTGTTTTGGCCCTCACAGAAGTAAAAATACTCAAACAATTACTGATTCAAAAACAACAAACCTTGTTGAGATATATTGAGAACTGACTTCATAACAAAATGGAAATTGTAAAGGGAATTTATGGACACCCTGTATAATCAGGAGTCAAACCAGTGAGATCCTATTATCTTTCGGTTTCTCAGTATTGAATGAATCAACTCAGTATTTGAATAATAAAAACAAATTACCTGTTAGTAGAATAGATAAGTCTAGTATTGTATCTCCGTTAATATGACTGATAATATGGAAGGTTGGGCCACCAGGTCTCAAGTTAGCAATGCATTCATTAATTGCATGAGCTTGAGATATCTGAAATAAAAATGAATGAACTTAATAAAATAGTGATGTCAACTCGAGCTTAACTTGATATTATAGAATTCATCCTGGGACTTCTAAAATGATTCTAAATTTATTTATTTGCAGCAGAATTATGTCAATTTTCAATCGAAAGCAACTTCTATTTTCTGTACTATGAGAATAAGTCTTTTTCAAATAACCTCAATAACCAATTGTGCCCAAACTAAAAATACCTCTGGGAACCTCTGTATTATACTACTACACTAAACATCTCTTCGAGTATAGTATGTAAAATAGGTAAAATGTACTACAGTACAGCTACAGTACAAATTTAATTCCTTTTCCATGAGAAACGGACGTTCCCCCAAGCATCGACTTCCCTATTTACTTCGTAACATTGACCAATCAGCAAGATGGAAAAACTGATGTAACAATGGGTCTATTCGCATCCCCTCAGACACTTTTGTCACTAAGATAAATCTTCAGGCATGGTTGTGGACATTGCCTCGTTTTCACATTTTTGAATGCTATTCGTTAGTTTTTGGTTGTGTTTCGGAAATTTGAGTATGAATCAAATAATTCAATAATCATCCTGTATTCTTAACAAGAGTTTTAGTTTAATCGCAGTAATCGTAAAATGATGGTTTAAAACATATTCACCAGTTTACCAGCGCCAACTTGCGAAACCACTCATAAAATGAGCACTAAAAATCCTGCAATGGTGAAGCATAGAAAGAAATTTCTTGAGGTCAAAAGTCGGACGGGGAAAATCCATTAAACATAAATTGGCAAATAAGATTTAAACAAAGTCTAACCTGGGATATAACAACTCCAATCTTATGCATACAGTTACTGATTGTCATTCTAGCAAGCGAAACAACATGAGCAGTTGTAAGTTGAACTTGTCTCATGGATGACAACATCAACCGTGATCTGCCTAACCAAGCCGACATGGCTGCTGGTGTCGGAAAATCATGATTTTCTGAAAAAACGTGAGATAAATGAAAAACAATTTATTTAAACAAACAAAATAAAGGTACTTTAAAAATTCCAGGCAAAAGAAAAATTCTTTTTCTGATTGTACCGGAAACCTTTTCCCACAATCTCACAGGTGAGGAAGCGAATCCAAAAAGTCACAAACGACCGCTGAAATTCGATAGGCTTGTAAATATATGGGGTGTCTATAAAGTCCCTTTACAATTTCAATTTTGTCAGTTCTCAATGTATCTTAACCCGGTTTGTTTTTTTTAATCAGTAATTGTTCAATTATCTTCACTTCATTCAATCTGTGAAGGCCAAAACAATATATGGTATCGATAAATTCCATTCGCAATTTTAAAATTTTTTAGGACTTTATGGACATCCCATAATACACAAGCTTGGAATAGAACCACAGATACCAGATTGTACTAGTACAATTTTAGATAACAGCTCTGCAGCGACACTGACAATTGTAGAAATGCCCATCAGACAATAAGTCAAAAATTTACTGTAATAGATGCAATAAAAGTATGATATGCTTACCTAGAGATGTTAGATATTGTGTTGTAACCATGTAACAGAATTCTCTGCTCAATGGAGCAACTGCTGAGTGATGCTGAAACAAAAAATATGTTCAACATATAAAAAATTCTCACTGAATGATGTAAAAAATGACAAAAACTCTGGTTGGTCGAAGCAAGAAAGAATTTACATCATACAAAAGTCTTATTCAGTCTTTTTTCATCATCTTTGCTATTTGTTAGAAGGCCAAAAGTTTGTTAAAACATGAATCTATCTCCACAAGTGTCATCCATATAAATTTGATTTAAACGAGTTTTTGCAATGTGTGATTTCTGTGGATTTGCAGTCTGAATTTGACGTTTTTATCTGGTGTTGAAGTCAGAGCAGGAGTTGTATTCTTGAATCCTCCAAATGCCACAATAAAAATTTTGAACACCACACTTTCGTAAGTTAACAATTGGAATGGGTTTGTCCTATTTTCAGCCCTAACCAATTGTGTCAAATCTTCTATTGGTAAATTGATCCCTTCAGATTTGCAGTCTGAATTTGACATTTTTATCTGTCAACGTCTGATCCCCCAAACGTCAAAAAAAAAATTTTTGAACTCTTTCGTAAGTTTAAACCAATTGTGTCGAATCTTCTATTGATCCCTCTAGCGACCCAGATGAAAGGGCAGAAATATGAGGAATGTAACTCCACTCCACTCAAGTTTTTGGACAGTTTGAATAGTTTATAAAAGATTAAATACTCATGTCACTGACCCAGAGTCTGATCTTAGGAGTTTTACCTCCTGAGTGATTCAGTGACTAAGATTCAATAACAGTCAAATATGAAAACTCACACATTCCGTCATTGCTTCTTCAAAACATTTGGTAAATGCATGAGTGATGTTGACGTTAGGTATGTTACTCTGTAGATGTTGCCACTCCCAACAAATAAGAATGAGAGGACGACCAACGTAGTTTGGAAGATTTTCTGGTAGTTTGACAGTGGAATTCCAGTCAGGATCAAGACGTGACTGTTGCAGTGTATCAGAGGTAGGTTCGGATTGCCCTGGAATTATACAAAAAATAATTTTGAGTTATTCAGTTCAGTGTTTGTTTCAAGCATAATTTGACAAGTAGACAGAATCAAACAGAATCGTGCATTTAAATTAATAAGTACCGTATATCCTAACATATAAGACGATTTGAAACTCAAAAAAGTTGCCCGACTGAAAGATCAGCTTATACGCACATAACTCTGATTGCACTAAAAATATGGTTTGTGCACGAATAACAGCCACAACTTTTACCAAGTTCTCGCGTAAGAGCGTGAACACACACACATGCTTGGTATGCTATGACAGTAATAACAGTGATAATAACAGGTGATTGGTTGTTATATACGTGATCGCTTGCGCAGGGTCGACTTATATGCAAATTTTTGATAAATTCACTGTTTTAGAGCTGTTTTTAAATGGCCGGCTTATATGTGAGGATATACAGTATTCACTATTCATATGATTGAAAAGTAAGAATGAACTACAAAGTACAATTTTTTAGTCACAATTTTCTTTCACTATCAAGACCACAGAAAGCGGAATGACAAGGTCCAGTTATTAGTTCGTTGAAGCATGATATAATATATATTAACATTTCCGATGATATACAAGTTTTGCTAGAATATAGGCTTATTCGTGTTGAGATTACAGATGGTAAAGTATTCATCATTTACTATATCAATACATACAAAAATACATGTATTACTTTTTACATTCGAATGTTTACTATTAGAATCGATGTTTGAAGCGTTGCAACAAGTATTTTTAGCCAGAGCTGTGTGTAAAAAGGATGCCAGAAAATATTAGTTAGAATAAAAGCAGAAGAATTTTCAAGTCTTTTCAGTCTTATAAATAGATAGGTCGAAGGGGTATTGCCCATATTTCTATATGATGTAAATACTATGGTAGCGGTGAGTTTGATTCCTAGAAAGCATAAGCATTTCCCAACTATAAAAAAAATCTAATGACAATAATGTATTAAAAAAAAATATAGAGCTTCAATGTTTGGACCAGAGGCTCACCCAAAGATCGCTGGTCATAACCACCCCTTTTCAGTATGATACATAGGAAATTTTCGTAGGTTCAAACACTTTTTGAACCCTCAGAACTCTTGAAACCCCACATTTTCCGGTTAGACCCACTAGCTGTCACTAGCTGTCTATCTTTCTAACTTGGCAATTAGAATTTTCAGAAACCCCCATCCTCTCCCCTTGAAATTTCCTGATTACACCCCTGGTTCGGACTAATGATAATAAGACTTTAAGAGAGTTAAAATAGCAGAAGCATGCATGATCTATAGAAGTACATTTAAGAATGAGCAGATAAATGGTCATGATATCTTACTGTGCCAAGATGATATGAGTTGGATTCTCAGAGTTTAATTGAAAAATTAATATTAAATGAAGAGAAATGTAGTTAATTTTAAAAGATGATATTTTTTCAAATGGTGTCAGAAAAAAAAAGTTATTTTAACTACAAATATGACAGCAGTTGCAAATATATAGAGCAGTGGTTCTCAAACGGTGGGGCGTCCTACAAGGGGGCGTAGACAATTTTTTGAGGGGACGTAAAGCTAGTTAAAAATATAAATATTTGTTAGATTTGAACCTGCCCGCCTTATTTTGGATTTTAAATTTCTTTTTTTTGCATATTTACATTCCATCCGCATATTTTCAATGTGTTTTTTAAATGAAACATACTTTCTGTTTTTTGTAGCTTATTGTTAGCTAGTTATTTTTGAGATGAGACTTGACAAATTCTAAAAAGGGGGCGGGGCTTTTAAAAAGTTTGAGAACCACTGAAATAGAGCATTGACTTGAAGCAAGCATGCCAGCATCATGCATGGATGACGGGAGATGTCTTTGTACCTGAACTAACTGGAGACCAATCATCAGCCAATTTACGTTGATTTGGAGAATCGTTAGCTTTAATTAAAATATTTGATTAAATATGAATCTTGGATTACAGTGAAAGTGAGCGATAATTAATTGCTCACAAATTACGATATTAAAGAATTTTTCTAAAAGGTACGCCTGAAACAAATTAGTGAAATTGTGTATTTCACATTAGAGATTAACAGCAAACAGGTATCAATTGAGACAAAAAAATTTCATACAAGATCCACCACTTATCAAACATTTCACTTCGAACAGAGCAGTGTACAAGCTTCCACTGATAGCTGGCAACATGTAAGTTACTACTTAAGATAGGACTTCAATTTCGAACCAGAGATGGAAGCCTCTCGATGCCAATACAGTTAAGCCTAACTAAGGCTTGAACTGCTAAGCCACTAGACACGTCAATTGAATACAAATGGCGACAAAAATATGTTAGAGCAGGGGTGTGCAAAGTGCGGCCCGCGGGCCAAATGCAGCCCGCAAGGGGAAATTGTGCGGCCCGCAGAGGCAACTGGAGAGCAGTTAAAAAAAATTAATATTAAAAGATTTGAAAGCTAAATGAGTTTTGGTTCCAGTTTATCAGTTGATTCTGTCTAAATCTAACCTAGAATGAGATTTGACAGCAAATTATATGGAAACGAATCTTGGCGTATTTCACTAAAAACATCTCAACCAAGATAACTTTCCACATTTGAAAAAAGGTCATGACTTCAAATATGGCACTTTTCGGTAACAAATTTTTTTCTAAAAAGGGCATCATATCGAATAGCTAGCACTACCATTTAAGCAAATTTGGATAAAAGTAGTCGGGGAAAAGAATCCAGCAGCAAATTTCTCACTGAATTCGTTTAAATTGGGTGTGATGATATATTTGAGTTACAGCCCCCTAATGATGACATTAGATCAATAACAAAAAAACACCATTTTGTGCCTGCATTTAATAGAAAGCCTGCGTTAAATGTAAGTGTGGCCCGCGGTTTCATCCGGGTATTGATATTTGGCCCGCCTGCGAAAAAGGTTGCACACCCCTGCGTTAGAGGCTTCTTGGACCACTTTCAATATTTATCCACAGGGAGACATAAAGCGATCAGACAGCTGACCACTCATATGGCTGACCACTGCTCGGCTACAAGTCCAGGTTGATATAAGAATTGCTATTCTACCAGTTTATAGCTCAAAAAAAACTTATAGTACAGAGAAAGCTGTGACCGACCATGAGAACCACCCTCGAGCAGTACAACTAGCGTCTCCCGTATTATTATTGTCTATGGGATTTGAACCCTAAAACTCATGCTGATGAGATGGTAAGAATATTCAAAACACTCAATTTGATAAACATTATTTGTCTGATAATGAATGTTTATAATTTGCAAATCCCTTTTTGAAAAAGTATTATATTATCAGTTCTTTAACAAAATATACTATCTTACTCAGACATTAGTTAGGTAAATGAAAAAATAAAAAAGTTACCTGACAATGGACTATCCAGTAGTACAGGAGAAGATCCTGAGGTAGTAGGTTGTGTCTTACTTGAATGTGGAATAACCATTCCACTGTGTGGAAGAAGTTGAGGTCTGATTTGTTGAGAAGGTGGCCTTCCAACATGCCTTTGTTTGAGATGCTGCCTTTGTGGCATAACCATACCCAAACGTGGCCTTAGCATGCCTTGTGGCATTTGTGAAGGCATTGGTGAGGTGTCACCAGATATCCAAGGTATGACGAGACCTCTCATGCATCGATGTGGTGCCGCTTGGTCTCGAATGACAAAGTTTCTGGCATGTCGTTGTAATGGATTAACTCCCGACATGGTGACATTAGTATGTGATGGTGACGCAGTCCGTAGATTGATATGTGACGATAAAGTTGCGAATGTGTGCAAAGAACTTTCTCCACATCCGATACATTGAGCTGTAAAAAATGTTAAAATATGAAATTCAGAGAATATATCAATGGAAAGGTATATTTTGTTGCGATAATACTTATGCAGTTGAACCACTATTGACTTTATCATTACCAATACTAACATGTTGAAAATGCTGTTACTGATCGTCCTATATAAACGATTTAGCTGGAATTCGAAATTTATATACCGGTAATCAAAATTCTTTCTTCAATAAAATTTACTATTACGTAGTTGAAAATTTTAAATTTGGCATAATTGTGTGAATTTTTGAATATTTAGTTCGATTTTATTCTATTCATCACGTTTCTGTTAGACTTCCCCAAAGGTGTCGCTGCTCGATAACCAGTATTGGTTTTTCAGCGTCTCTTTTCACCCTGGAATGCAATTTTTTTTGTATTTTCTTTGATAAGTAATAAATAACTGACTGATTTTAACACAAAATATATGAAATTAAAATATTCACAATTGACAACTTACCCATTATAGGTCTGCTAAGTTCGTGTTGGTTTGGTGGAAGACAACTAACACTGATCGCTACGACAACCATAGCGTCTGCTGGGATATCAGGAGGATGGTACAATCCAGGTGACTTCATAACTTGAGGAGCAGATGGTGAAATAGACATTGCTACGAGTGTGTATTCATTGGGATATGGAATTATATGGATATTCTCTTGCTGTAATGTTGACAATCGAATATCTTTTCCTCCTTTGCAAAAACCTAGAAAATTAAATTGTAGATATTAGGGGTGTAGAATTAAGGGCGCTCCAGAAGTATGTGTAACTAATTTTGTTCGCCTACTTTAGATCCAGTTGTAGAAAGGGACTGAAACCTATGGGCAGGGGGAATATTCACTTGGCTAACACAGTCAAGTCCCCGAACTCGCAATAGAACTAAACTGAGGAAAATCGGAATAAAATTATGGCCTAACCCTAACATGTTACACATACTACGGGAGTACCGAATTAAGTACATCTAAAATCTAAAAAGCCCATGAAAACAACTTCACTATCAATGACATAAATAGGTGTCTTACCGAAATTCAAATGACGAATATCACTGTTGGTGAAATTAGCTACACTTGGGGAGAAATTCAATTTCAAATTGAACTTTATATGTAAAAAAATACCTAAAAAATGACTAAATTGGGAGTATTTGCACTTATTTTAGCTTTTGAAACTAAGACTGTTTCACAATAAGTAGTAAGACTTTGAGGAAACAGCAAAATGTCCTTTAGTCTACTTCGTGGTTGGGCAAATTACGGCCCGCGGAAATATTAAGAATTATCAGTAACTGGCCCACTCAAAAAAGTCTTTGTCCATCCCTGGTCTACTTCGATGTTCTTTCTGATGGAAAAATACTTTAAATACCTTGTGGAAGTTCATTACCATATATTAACTCATTTTACATCTCTTCGAGGTATGAAACATTCACTGTTGCACTATTCAGGATCATCCATGGCAGAAGAATGCCAGGACGAAGGAGCAAAAAAGTACTCTAGTAGAGCAAATATGGAATGAGACTTATTGCTTACCTTTTCTAAACATGGGAGATCCAGGTGATGTCTGTTTCCGCATTGTTGCCGAGGATTCTTGTTGTTGTTGTTGTTGGGGAGGTAGAGAGTGAACACCGTTTATCGACGAGCCAGGATTTATTAAAGCATTCCTGAAAAAATTAAGATTAAAAAAATATAGTTACTCCCGTAGTATGTGTATCAGGTTAGGATCAGTAGGGCATAATTGTATTCAGATTTTCCTTATTTTAGTTCTATTACAAGTTCGGGGACTGGACTGTCTGTGTTGAGATGACTCATTGAGATTCGTATATTCAAAGGGTAGTCCATGCAGAAAGTTCGTAAAGTTCCGACAAGTGTTGTTACGAAATCAGTGCTCAATATATCTGAACCAGGTTCGTTTTATTTCAATTAATATTTGTTTAGGAATTTTTTACTTCATTCAATCTATCTGTAGGGGCCATAAACTATAAATGATATTGATAATTCCTTTTGTGATTCAAAAAATAGGATTCTATGAACTCGTTGCCTTCCATCAAAGTTTTACTCAACTACAACATATTGTTTCCTGTAAGGTGATGATGTCGGTATTTACTACAGGTAGTTAGATTTCAAAACATTTGATCATAAAGCATGCAGTGTCAAAGTGAATCCTGATCAATATTTTCATGACTCAATGTAGCAGAAAATATTCTCGAGTTCAATAATAGCCAACCTGTGTAGTGATAGCTAGCAACACCAGTACATATTTGTTCAATCAAACTAACAATTTTCATTTTATATTTAAAACATTTTTTTACGAGAACTAGATATGTATAATTGCTGTTTTCCTTAAATTTGGTCATTTTTGCATTAAAATCGGTACTTTCAAAGTATGTGAACCAAGATGGAAGACACCGAAATGCAGTATGTGTACCACGTACCAGGTTGAGGTTAGGCCATTATTTCAGGTACAAATACTACGAGAGTCACCTGGCTAGTCCCTGAACTCGTAATAAAACTAAAATAAAGAAAATTGGAATAAAATTATGGCCTAACCCTCCTAACCTGTTACAAATACTACATTCCAGTGTCCGCCATCTTGGTTTGCATACTTAGGGAGTACCTTGAAATCTACTCGGTGCGGCGCACCTTTTGGGAAACGCTTATGTCGACTGGTATATTCATTGCAATTGATTATGAATTGCGAAACAAGCGTATGTAAATTATAACTGATCAAAGTTCTGTCAGAGCTTGTTATTTTTTTGTATATATAATCTGACATCAAGTTGCTAATGACAGAATGCTTTCCTTCCTTCCGTTTTAACTAAATTAATTATGAAATAGGATTTTTGTTTGTATTCCGAGAAAAGAAAAATGACTTAACTGAAAAATCTGTAACCAAAGCAGTGTCCATGTGTGAAGTTCTGATATAAAATCATATTTCAAGAATGTAGTGATTGGTAGCATATGTTTACTACGGTAATTTAAATATGTTAGTACATGCAAATTAATACCGGTAATTATTACGCTGTGGTATGGCTTATCGTGGGATAGTTATGTGCAAGAGGATTGCTGGAACCCTGGACGCCGCAGGGTGGTTCAAGTAACTGCTGGTCGATTAAGGCTTATTCTAACATCAACTCCATGCTTTCGGAACTGGACGAAAGGCTGTGGTTCACCATAGGGTTAAGCTGTTTTATCATCTTTACGCTCCCCCAGGATAAATATGTAAATCATTCCTTTTACCTGTTCAATGCCGGTTGAATCAGTGGATTGAATAGCGGTAGTCTTGGTAACTGAAATAAAAAAATTAAGAACAAATAAAATAATTTTTAAACACGGTGTTTAGACTGCTCATAGATACATATACAATATTTGGTACTCCCGTAGTTTGTGTACCAGGTCAGGGTTAGGCGATAATTTTATTCAGACTTTCCTTATTTTAGTTCTATTACGAGTTCGGGGACTAGCCAAGTTACTCCCATAGTATTTGTACCTGGGATTGTGGCCAAACCCTAACCTGGTACACAACTACGTCCCGGTGTCCGCCATCTTGGTTCACATACTACGGGAGTACCGGTACCTAATTAGTAATGAGACAGTGGCAAACTGGAAAGATTCAGTTTTTTTCGTAAAAGATCCTTGCTTTTTTCGTAGCTCCTTGCATATCAGTGTCTTCTTGTACATGGCCTTGTTTGATGTGAAAAGTGTGAAAAATTGTAAAAACGTAATTACGTAAGAATTACGTAAAAAGATTCAGATTCAAAATTTCCAAAATAACAATTTCATTTCTCCCTTGTGGTAAGGAAACTACCAAAAAGTGCGAGGATGTGAAAAAAAACCAAGGCAGCAGCAAAGGCCATTAAAAAACCGGTAAGGAGTGACTCGAAGTATCTAGCGCCCATCAACAGTCTAAACCAAGAATAAAACCAGTTCTTTAGGAAAGTTGTCATAAATTAGAACATTTTCTCAGTTCACTCTTTCAAACAGTCAAAAAACTACTCACAGACAGTGAGTTGGCGACAGCTCTTGCTTGATGATGTCTTTGTTGAAGTAAATGCCATCTTTGGATTTGTTGAAAATGTTTAACTTGCTCTTGTGCATGTTTAAGTTGCTTAAATAAAAAATTTTGTTGATTAAACATTATAAAAGCATAACATAAATTAATGATGATTGAAGTTGCAATAAATACTATCGAAGAAGGGATGGGATTAATGGTCGTCATAGAGAACAAAAATGTGGACTCCATTTACATCTATATTTAAGCCGTTTGAATAAAATAATCATACTTAGAACCCCAACCGCCGACTGACTCAAATTTTTGACAAACAAAAACTTCGGTACATGCCTAATTCCCGACACCACAGTCCCAATTCAAATTTCCTCCTAAAAGGGATATTGGCTGCCAAATACACATCCAGTTTTATATATCAATATTGAGTTATTATTGACAAGCTAAGTTTGCAATATTTCAGTGAAATTTCCGCAGTTTAGAATTTACGCTTAAGTTTTATGAGGACAACAAATCTAACCAGGTTAAAAGTTAGACCAAAATTGTATTCTGATTTTCCTTATTTTAGTTCTATTACGACGAGTTCGGGGACTGTCTGAGTTAGTCAAGTGAATATACCCCCTGCCATAGGTTTCAGTCCCTTCACACAACCCAATGTGAAGTAGGCGAACAAAATTAGTTACCTACATATTGGTACACACACTTCGGGAGAGCGAAAATAATTACACTACCATTCAATGGATCATGAATTACAAACCTCAATTTGTAAATTCTTTGGTAATAAAGTCGGCAATCTTGGAATCATGAGGCGGTTTCCATTGTTGCCTTGCTGAGGATAATTACTACCAGGGGTTGATGTATTTGGTCTGATAAAAGCTTGAGGTAATAACAAGGGAGGAGGTCCCCTGACTGAAGTTGTGCCTGAAGAAAGAAAAAGTAATTGTCAATAATGATTCAGGAAATATTCGAATGATTTTGAAATTGTCATTCAAATTTTATGTTAAATATTGAAACAAGAAATTCGATTCCAGATTTCAAAATGAATGAACTTGCTATAAAACATTCACTTCTTGCCATCAACATTTGGTAGAAATGCTAATTGAGGGCTATGTTACTGTTTATTTGAATGATTTTTTGAAAACAATGCTAATACCTATTTATTTCAACCGGGCCAATAGTATCAACTGGATACTCAAATTGTTTCTGCTTACACAAATATATAGGATGTATAAAAAATTCTGCCAGTTTATATAGTTCCAGTAATTAAAATTATTATTCTCATTTATCATACAATAAAGTTATTTAAACTTACAATTTTATTATTATAAATCGGCGAAATTTTTAATTGTTATTGATATAAAATTGAGCAAAATTTTTTGAACACCCTGTATGATGCATAAAAAGTTTGGATTGAACAAGTGTTTCATATATTTTCGAGTTCTATAACGAATGCAACATACTTTCTCCTTGTGTACGAACAGATGTTGTATTGGTTTCATCTGTGTTTCCTGATAAAGATCGACTCAATCTCACAATCTCTTTATTCAATCCTACAATGTCAGGTTTCACATCTAAAATGTAACATATTAATTTACATTAAAACAAAAAAACAATAAAAGTTAAAAATTGAGTCTATATATGTACTGATTAATATTTACAAAAATGTATACAGGTATTTAAAATGGTATTATTTTGATTTCAACACCATTTTAAAATATTTCTGAAATAACTATCATCATTTGTAGTTTCAAGTTTTGTTTTGCGAGCACAATCGCATAGTATTTGAAGCAGTGGTTACCAAACCACTGCCTTGCGGGCCAATTATGCCACTTGGGGGCGCTCCCCTCTCTCGGCCCACGAATATCCTTCCGCTTCTAATTTTGGCCACCAGTCAATCAACTACTGATTCAAAGCATTACACTTAATGGTGTTGGCATAGCAGGTTATACATTTCGAATCTAATCCTGTGCCCGCCATCTCACCCGTGGTGTAATACATAAGGTAGGCAATTCTGGCCCTAAAATAGTGGCTCCATTCCCTCCCTACATATCATATAGCAGAAACTGCTTGTAAAGGGCCTTATATAGCAGAAACTGCTTGTAAAGGGCCTTGTTCAGAGCAAAAGGCATGGACAGGCATATAAAAATTCATATAGTGGTTATTCAGAAAGTGCTAAAATCTCTAAGATCATGAATGCACTATAACAGTAATAAGAATTTTTTACCATACTTCACTAATCATGTATTTTGATCAACCAAGATATAGGGTGTCCAGGGAGTCTTGAAATTTTAAAAAATTGCAAAGGAAATTTATCAATACCATAATTGTTTTGGCCCGCACAGGTGTATTGAATGAAGTAAAAATACTTGAACAATTCCTGATTAAAAAACAACAAACCTGGCTAAGATATATTGAGAACTGACTTCATAACAAAATTGAAATTGTAAAGGGACTTTATTGACACCCTGTATATCAGTATAATCCTACAAAACCTGTAATACAAGAAGATAAATAGATATGATCTCATACCTATTGGTTCATTATCCTGATCAGGTGGAGGTAGTAAAGACAATGATGAACTAGGTCCAGGTTGATTGCCATCTGAATGTGGTCGTGTACGATGGTACAGTGAAGAAAACACATGACTTGGTGCTGTGCCTGCAGATCGTAGGGATGCTTCGATTGAAGATTGTAATGCTTCTTCAAATGCTCCTTTTGGGGCAGAGTGATTACTGCCCATCGACGTCTGAGGCAGTATTACCTGAAAATTGAGAAACAACTTAAATCCTTGTTGTTGCCGAAAAATAGAAAATGAGTGAAAGTAGCTGAAAGCTCGAAAATGATAACAACAAGTCATTTGGTTGACTATACTTTCGTCAATAAGAAATCAAAATCCATTATAAAATAAATTTTAAATATCATTTCGAGAAATAGCTTCACATTATTCAGAGATTTCATTTCTCACAAGTTCACAGCATATGCTCTTCAGTCCTCCAGAAACAAATTTAGTAACAGCTGACATCAAGTTCTATTGAGCGTCCAGCTTTTTCATATATATATAAATAAGCTCAGGTGAATAATGATAATTCGAAAAAAGGCATTCTGGTAGGCCTTAGTCAGATCATTTTAGGACCTGATTTCATGTAGTTTGATTTTAAATTTTACTTAGTTCTTGGTTAAAATCAATTGTCAGTCATTTAATGATCATGGGTTAGATATACTTTTTAAAAAAAATTTAGTTTTTTATCACTGACCTATTTATTTTTAATAAAAATTTCAATTTTTCAAAAAATTTGATAAAAATCAATTTATTAATAATAACCTGAACGGGTACTGAATTCTTGGAACGCATCTGTAAATATGCTAGAGTGGTTCAATCCCAACTCTCCCTTCTTGATGTAAACCTCAAAATGTTCTTCACCGTACACTCTGTCATTTATATCTTTGGTTCTTCAATTTGTTCATTTATGTTTTTGATTGTACATGCAATTTAATATGAATGATCTAGAAAATAAAATAAAAATATATTGTAAGATAAATCAGAAATAATATCGAGAAAATTGATATCTAGAGAAACATGGATCAAAATTGGGATAAATTCTTTAGCTTGTTTTAGCCATCTTTGATCAAAACTGGTCCTAATTATGATAAATAGAGCAATACAAGGAACTAATTTGTCATACTAAATTGTCCTTGACCTTGAAGTCTTATCCTGACGGCATAGAAACAAGGGAATCGTCAAGTTAATGAGGTTCAAATGAGACTGGGTAGAACGAGGAATGCGATTTTAATTTTGCTACAAACGGAGAATCAATGGGAAACCAGAGATGTCTCAAAATCGAAGCTTTGTGCGATGGTCAAGGCTTCTCACCTAATTTATTATCTGTCTCACGCCTCATTAGTAAGAAAAGAGAGGGTCATTGTGAAAACTTGTAGGTTGGTTATGGCCATAGCCAAAATGACATTCCAAACTAGACTTTGACATATGACAAAGATTGAATTACTTTAGCATCGCAGCCAAATTGCGGATAGAAAATTTTTCTTTAATTCAAATTAAAACTGAATGGTCAGTTTCGAGCACTAAAACTACAGGTTTTTAAGCAGTTAATTTTAGTATAAGAATATATGCATCTATAATAGATCTTATTTCAGATTATTGAATACAACGCATATTTATTGTGTTATCGTCATTTTCATAATCAGTAAACAGTAGTTTATTTTTTCACCATACTGGAAAAACACATCAATACAAAATGAATAAAAAAAAGATAAGAATTTCATTTCAGGTTAAAAGAAGACGCAATAAACCTGTACTGGTTATCGAGCAGCGACATAACATTTTAACAACTATTATTAATAGAGAATGGTCGCTACATGATAAAACCTAATTAAGTGCGTCTGTTTATTAAGTAATATTGACATTCGAATCATGGCTGAACTTCGGTATATCATTTGTTCCTCACCAGTCGTACATGTTTTACTTAAAACTATTCTCAATCTTTATAAAAAATATCGGGTATTCCCGAAGTATGTGAACCAAGACACCGGAACGTAGTATGTGACATGTGTACCAGGTTAAGGTTGGGCCATAATTTCAGATACAAATACTACAGGAGTCCCTTGGCTGGTTCCTGAATTTGTAATATAACTAAAATGAGGAAAATTGTAATAAAATTCTGACCTAACCCTAACCTGGTACACATACTAACTACGTTCCGGTGTCCACCATCTTGGCTCACATACTTCAAAAGTACCAAATAATGAATACTTAAATAAAGATATTTACTCATTATTTAGTCTCAAATTTGAAATTGAATATATCTCAACTCTAAAAAAACAACATTCAAACGGAAGAGCTTGATTTTGTAATACCTGAACCCAATTGCACTTAATCATATTTTCTACACAATTGTGAATGATATTTTTAACAAAATGTTATTACAGCATGTCTGTGACTAATGTTATCCAAGGTCATGTGGAGACACAAGCCCTCAGCTACACATTGCCTTGTTTTAGTGACAAGTGTCTATTTCTACAGTACATCTGCACAAATTTGCATACAGGTTGTTTTTTAGAGCGGTATTTATCACTAACACCTTGTTGTGGTTGGTTCAACTTAATAAGTGATATTTAATTTCAAGTGATTCACAAGTTTCACTTTGAAATCACTTTCATATCTTTCATATAACAATAAAAAGTGCTAATTTACACAGACAAAATTGAACAATTTACTAATTTCGAGGAAAAGTCTGGTAATCACTAAAATGCCATAGAATAGAGAATAAGTGTGAATGTGCGTTAGTAAATACATAATGACGTTAATTGAACTATGATGAAGAAAACAGCTATCTGAATAAATTACATATGAATTTGAAATATCAGAGCCAATCCATCACTAAAACATATAATTTAACCACTTAAAAATGACTCATAACAACAAAAAAAAACGACAACGTCAAATTGCGTAAAGAAACCTAAGGCGAGGTCATTGAACTATAGGAATACTATTTGGTAATAAATTACAAAAATATAATATGCAAAATAGACAGCTGTGAATCAATAACTAACGATATTAGATTAAAGATAAACAATGAAGGAATTGTTGCGTCACTTCGGTCTGTCTACAGACTTGTGCATAACCTGTCTACACCATGTCATGGACATGGTCACAGGATATATCACCAAATGAGAACAGAACAGGCCTAAGTCACAATTTTGGGTTTTGAGAAAAATGCAAAAAAACAATTTTGAATTTCATTATTTTTGAATTTCTGGATATTCACACTTAGCAGAGACCTGAGCTCTGGTTATTTTAATGTGGATGAGCATATCTTTGTAATCAATAATATTTGGCACTTCCTTCCTGTTTTTTTACCCCCAGTAAAGAACTTTGGCTCCTTCTGTTTTCAACAACTTCTTAAATTTTTTGCATGGGATGCAAGGTAAAAAAGGTGACTTAGGCCTAAGTTGCACTAAACAAATTCTTAAGAATGTAAGTTCCGGACATTTTATTTCTGTTGTCCATGCTCATCATATTGGAACTCAGGCCTATTCTGTTCTCAACTTCTAAAAATATTATAGTACTAAGCCAGCTAAAATTTTTATTATTGAGAAATTCAGGATTTCAAGACCACCATCTTTTAGAACATGGCTCAAAACCCCAAAATACTGAAAAAGGTGAAATTTCAAAAAATGTGACTTAGGCCCCTTCTGTTCTCAGACATATTAACCAGAAGAATAAATAAAATTACTTAATAGACTCATTAATTAACCTTTAAATATGTATGAACTATGAAGTTTGTTTTTACAGTTTGGTATGAAAAAGTTATGACTATGATCCAATGAAAGAATACGAATATATTCACTATATTGTGGAAATAATTTATGTTATTCTTGTTCTTACTGATTATTTGCTGATATTGGAAGTTATCGATTGCAAAGTCGCAGATACCATTTTGAGTTACGCTTCTGGAAGGCCCAATCTTTTAGGAAATCATAACTCATAAGGCGACTAAGTGGAAATATTTTTATCAATAAAGATAATATTATTGTGTTTCCAGATATAACTCATCATAGGAAGTAGTGTGACTCAACCGGTTTAAACAAACACAATAGTTTGTCAATACGTTCACTTTCTCAGTAAACTAACAACTTAAAGATTACTCCATTAGTAATATAAGTTATCGTCCAATTTAAACAACAATTTCTTCTCATCTAGATTAAATTTTCGTATTTTTCAGAAATATAATGCCTAATAAATCCTATAAAGCTCAATTGTATATGAAAGGTTTTATTCATTCTTACATAAAAGCATTGCTTGGTAATATTTGTAACTGTTTTGATTTTGTTTCAAGATGCAATTTTCAAAAATACCATACATGGAAAGGATTGAATTGAACAATACATATTTTGATAATTGTATAGTCTAATTACTGTCATTTACTGATAATAGATTTGTAGGTGTACCAGATATTCTTTGTAAATACCAATATGTAAGATTTGAGATTATGGGGTTTGAATATCTTTTTTGGTACTCCTGAAGTATGCGCACCAAGATGTCGCACAACCTGAACCCTAACCTCGTACACAACCTGAGTTCAGGTTGGTGTGCGCACACTTCAGGAAGTCCTATTTGTTCAATGTAAAAAATTGACATGCAATCTTTAAATAAATCTTAAATCAAATTTGGGCGAAATTCCAAAATCCAGTAACAATTCAACTGCAATTACTAAGGTGTCAACTTCAACTTCCAATTTCAATTCAGGATGCACTTTTGCTCACTTGTGATTCAATTTCACATAACAACTGATATTTCACTTCCCTATTTTCTGACCTATGACCTCGCTCTGAGCATACTGAAATGTATTTCTTTGGTTCGATCATCGATAACTAGGGTTAGAATTTTCAATTTGAATATTTCCTCTTCTGGCAAAAATTCTGACACAGATCAACAATTTCACAAGCACATTTGGATTGAGCATCGAAAACAACAAAACAAAACTGAATCATCCAAAAATAATACAATCTTCAATAAAACAAAAGCAAATTTCACAGCCCACTCAACATCAAATTATTCTAATGATGTTTATGATGCATGAATAGATCATAGGATACCATGATAAACAAGGTGGAACAATCTCAACATTTGCATTTATGGAAGATGAGTTTATAATGTTTGGCCAAGCATAAAATCAAGTTGCCAAATGATACAACACATCGATGAATTCAAATTAATACAACACATAACTTGGATATTCAATCATACAAATGTGTTTATTTAATATTGGATGCGCATTTACGAACATTTCTATAAGTTTTTCTACAAGTCTGTGCATCTAATCCAAAAAAACGGCCAACTATCCTCACATCCAATATGGATTGGTATATTCGCACAGAAACTATGTGGTGGTGAACTATATAATTAAGCTACATAATCAGCTTTCCTCTCACACTGATAAATATAATAATCATATCCCTGAAAATTTTGGGTTATGCAAATATGGTAATATCAAAACAGTATGAAATACACAAAAAGCTTTGGTAATTTTATTTTTATTTTTGACAGTATGTCCTACCGATGCATAGCAGGAAATCCAGTTCCACTGATTGTTCTATCTCATAATTGAACAATTCAATTTGAGCCAGGTATTGAGTTACAATGCTAAGTTACTTAAATGTGAAATGAGTGTGCATGAATAACAAGAATGTGAGTTGTAATAGGTCCGCATGCGAACTACAACAATTGTTACAAAGAATAAATCCTGTATTACAAGCAGCGTTCATCTCTGCAATGCAATCAGTTTAAATGAATACACTAGATTCTAAACTACAGCGCTGCCAGCGCACTCAGAGTTTTTGCTATAATTAATTTCTAAAGTACTACCACAAGAAAGGTGAATTTGATTATCCAGATAACTGAAGCCCTCATTTTTCTTGGAGGATTTCTCTCACCCATAGAGCTAATCACATTGTTGATACACATCATTCAAGTCATATATTAAGCCACATAACAATCATAAGAGACTCGATTTTTATAATTCAATTACAACTGTAATGCAATCAATTGAAGTGAATGCACTAAAACTGAATCTGCAGAAGCACACTTGCAGTACATCTAAACTCATTTCAAAACATAATTTCACAAAAAGGTATATTTAAATTTGATTGTCTTATGACTAGAAACAAACACACTGTTTTATCTTACTCCAAAAATGTTTATTTATACATTCGCCAATGCTCTTTTGTGTAATTCATTTAAATCATATACTATGTTTAGTCAGATAGTAATCATAAAGCTACCTACAAACACAATTCTGAGTAAACCCCACTTCAACATCTTTTTGTGGTTTATAACAAGAGAAGATGAACGACTGAACTACTTTGTGGTTTATAAACTTACTATATACTTGCGAACTAAGAAAATATCAAATTGATTTGTAATATAAAATCTACCGGTACTTTATTTCCACACCCATCAATAGGGAACAAAATAATATAACATATGCGCGTATTATACACTGTTCTTTTAAAGTAGGTTTTCCTGTTTTTATACATCCTTTTGTAATTGTCTGATACGTATTTTATATCCCTTCATTTTAGACATTCTAACGCCCGGTTATGAAGGCATGATCAGATTTTATAATGTATATAAATTTCACCGCGTGTAATATAATAAGCTTTTTACTCACTATAACATCCTAATGTTGAAGCATACTGCGTAATATACGGTAATAAAAATTTTACTTACTATACCAACCTAATTAATTCGTTGACTTAAAAAAAAATTGGTGATCCTTCGAATTCGATGTTACGGTAAAGGCGATAAACACTTTGCAATCGTGTTTTTTAATGCGCTCGCGTGTGCCCCTTTCCAAAACTCAAATATTTTAAATAATTTCTCTGCGTATCTGACCATCAATATCAAATAAATTATTTAAAACCTAAAAATATACCACTCTAATACGTATTATTTTTATTCCAGTAACGCTTAAATCACTGCCAACGTCGCTTCCTGAAACCACGCGACTTCAATGAGGAATCGCAGTAATCCACTTTGATAGCGCAAGCACGGAGATCTAATACGCAATGTTGATAAAAATTAATACAACGGATGAGAGAACGAAATAGGTAACCAATATCTCCACTGGACAAACACGCGCGGTTGCTAAGTAAACGACCATCGACGTTCACGGACATTGGAACAAACAAGAAAATTAAAAAATTCATTGCCTCTCGATCGCTCGCCATGCACACCCACTCTTTCAAACCCTTGAAACGTGGACCTCTCGACCTCCAACGTGGACGAAGCGGCAAAGCATCGAAACCTCGGCAATGATTTTTTTCGTGTGAAACATTCTTAATTGTAGACTACTAATAAGCACAGAGTTATTAAACTCTCGATTAAATCATACATGATCACAAATTGCACATAGATTCAATGTGATCAAGAACAGCGGGGCGATTATAATTGGCCATATGAAACTAACGATAAATACGCCAACGATACTCGAAGCTACTGCCAAGCTTGGGGCGGGAATAATAATTTTGCGATAAATTCAGACCTTTATTAAAACTCAACGGGCCGACTATAGATAGCCATAGAAAACCAAAGATAAATACGGCCGACGATACTCGAGGCTAATACTGCCAAGATTGTCCAAGCTTGGAGCGAGAATAACAATCTTGCGACGCGGCTATTTACTAAATTCATTAATATTAAATTATTAGCATTCATTATTATTAAATTCAGACCTTTATTTAAACTCAAACTTGACAGAAGTTCTATTTCGATCTTCAGGAATATTTTAAGTTCTTCTGTCCGTTAATATTGGAATGCACTGTCAAAAATGATTTAAATTGTGGTGGCAAATCGATCGAATCGTCCTAATAGAATTTCTCGGCACAAAATCTTCGCGTTATACGTTATCGCAATGAACTTAATGAATCTCTATTGTATACTGATGAATTTGAATAGCAAGTTTATTTCGATACCACAATCAGCGTAGAGGCAATGGATGAATTATAAATAAAGATAAAAGGATGATTACAGTTACCAGGAAATAAAAAGATATTCTGTACCCAACTGCATGAAATGGACTCATTTCGAAATGATCAGGGAAATGAATTGCAAAGGGCATTGAATAAATTTCACAAATGTGAAGTCCTAACTCAGAACTCGATTCCCCTGATGATAGTTAGTTACATTAGAATAAGTTGGAAGTGACATCACATACGGAAATAGTTAATTTAGCAAAAGGCGGCATATACTGGTAAACTGGTGGCACATCTACAACTCTGACCCTAACAAATGTACTATAAATAAATCCACATGTATTTTTATATTAATATTTTAAACAACCCCCACGGCGACTCAAAATTAAATCATAACTCAAATCGTCTTGTTGCCGGAAAAGTATGAATCACTAACTTCAATGTCATGGACGATTACATTAAAGAAAAAACTTTAGTATGAATTTTCTCAATTTTTGATAACTGCAACGGTACTGGCCCTAACTAACTACGTCCAAATGTATTTGTATATTAATATTTCAAACAACCCACACAGCGACTGAAAATTGAATCATAACTCAAATCGTCTCGTGGACGGAAAAGTTTGAATACCCATCACTAACCTCAATGTCATGGAATTTAGCATGAAATCCTTCAAATTTTGATAAACTACAACGGTAATCTTGGCACAAATCCATTTTGCTGTTGCTACTACTAAAAAATGAAATAAATCGCGATACCAATCAACCCAAAACTTTATCGATGTTAATTATATTGACCTGAACACAAAAGATCGCCAACTTCAAACTACGTTCAACAGTTTTGATGTGTCAAACAAAAGCAAACGTAATGGAGATAACTGACAGCAAGACAATGTTTATCAATTAAACGAGCCTGGACATCTAAAGGCGGATTCATATTTCTTAAAAACGTAAACGGCTAGAAAAGAAAGATCGCGACCTGCCGATGAATCGTGGAATGTCCATCGAATTTCAACACGCAAAGTTTCAATAGAGCTTGAAATCAGATACTGGTTGTATAACACAAGGCCAATAGCTGAAAGATATAAAAAGTTTTTGTCATATAAATCGCATCTCTTAAAGATGAATGGAGCCGTTGGATATCCAATACTGCAAGTAACAATTGAAAACCACCACAAGGGCTGAGAAATCGTTAAAAATGAATTTGAACAAAGTAAATAACGATGGGAAAATGTAACATGGACGCCAGTAAGACCAAAATGCTTTTATACTTTACACCAAACGATTTTAAAAGATTCATCTCAAATATCACAAGTTCGACACATCTTACATAACGATTTTATGGTTTCCTTTTTACTCAAGTCATGGTCTTTGTTATCCTCCAAATATAGCACTCTGCTTGAGTAATTGTTTTTCAGACATCACATTGGGTTTTAATCTAGCTATTATTACGTAACTATACTTTAGAAGCGTCCCACATTGGTATATTTTAACAAAGATGCGACTAGGTGATATTGATTCTGGGATTTGAATGTAAACTTGTGGAACACCTGACTGCACTGGGCCATCTCTGATTCTAGATCTATACCTAAAGTATGCCGGGCTATTCCTACAATCTACATCGGGAATAAAAACAATTAATTAGTATTATTGTCAATGACAATTTAACGAAATGACAAAATACCTCGTTTCGGGAGATCCTTTGGTATGCGATCAAAAAACGTTAATAATTAGCATAACGACGTTATAAATGATTGAAATTATGTGGCAAACATTTAAAGAATAGTGATAAATCTTTTAACTTATCAGTTCATCAATCAACCAATCAATGGAAAGCTGATTAATAACAAATTAAAGGAAATTATGTATTTGAAGCGATATTGTAAGTTGTAACGATAAAAAGTCGTTTTACGATTGAACATTTTAAAATGGTTCGCACTCAAGACTGTGGATTAACAAATGGATGAAATAGGCGGCTTTCTCCAGAAAAACACCTCGCATAATGACACCAGGCCACATGAGTTTTATCATATGCGCTTGAACCTAAATCCCTAATAATCGGACAAGCGCTTAGCATTTATTAGTAACTTGCGAATTTAGTTTCAGAAAAATGATAAGGATAAAATCAGTGATCAAATTTTAAGTACAACTAATTGGCGCTGAAGACAAGGCCAGAAATTTTCAAAGGGAGAGAGGGGGGTGGGGGGGTTCTAAAATTTCTAATTGCCAAGTATCAGCTAGCGGTACCCTAATTAGCGCGGGCGGGTAACTCACGAACAAACACATGATTTTGTATCTTGCACTTATACTTTCGAATACATATAAAATGTGAAGTATAGTTGAATACGTATATCAATGACTGTAAATTAGCACTACTACAAAACACCAACCTCTTTCAAGTACCAAACACGGAGGATCGATAGTACATGTAGAAACTATACATTATGGTTCGCAATCAACTAATTAAGCAATATCCGTCCACGCACGAGGCACACATCCGTACAGGTGATTTGCATTGTTTCTAGAATTCAATCCCAACTCATATTTCGTTTCCGCGTGCTTCGAATTTGACTGGAGACGTCCACTCACTAACAATTTCGCTACAGCATTGATGGCTATCGATAGACCCAAATAAAATTTCAAAATTACGAAGAGAAGATCTACTCTTACCGAAAGAATCTGTAAGGCTCGGGTATAAAGGATAACTATCATCTAGTTCTGTAGCAAAATTGTAAGCGCCATTTTTTAGTCTATCTGAATCAAAAGTCTTGTTACACACTAAAATAAATGTATTTCTGTAACGTTTTGTATGACCGACATCAGTCAAATTGAAATACGCTTGTCTGAGAAAGTTTAACCTTGGTCAGACGAAACGTTGCAGGAATACATTTGTGTTAGTGTGCAACAAGGGTCTTGAATTAAATAGAATAGTCATCTTCATTCTTGCCACAGCATCGCATTATACGAATCCACTTGCGCAAAGGCATGCCATCGAGCAAAGAATGGTAGTTAGTCTAGCCCTAGCGTAACCCCAACTTTCCAGATCCAATTTCTGCACCAGTTTTAATTCGGTTATAGGCTCCAATCCCTAACCGTAGTTTAATATTAATCCCAACAAAAATTTCAATGTCAAACATCATCAATATCTACCGTGAATACTCGACATGTGGTTTACGGTACTCTATACAAACACCGCGCGGGCTAAATTCAAATACAACGTTATTGGCAAGTCCCAAGGTCACTCACTGATAAAGTAGTTCATTCAAGTTCATTGCAACTGAATAATTGATGAGCGTATATTGTTCGCGACGAACTTTGCAGCCAACAAAGTTCAAAGTCTTGGTGCATGTACATGTACTTGGTGAAAAACCGACGAGGGTGCGTGAATATGCAATGCAATCGAGATTTGTTAGAGTTACAAATATTTATGGTTAGGTCATAAAAAAGATTATAAAATCAGATAACGCTTCATGTAAATATCAAGTGATATATTAACTAAGTGCGCGTTATCGCGCCTTGAGAAAATGTTTTACGGTAATGCGGACGACCCGCAAAACCACCCCCCTGGCTACGTCCCCGTATTACTGTATTAATTATTATCTCGTCTTCCTTTCGTAGATTTCAAAGACCAAAACAATCTCAATTTTTGGAGAATTTGTTCACACCAACTCACTCAGGAATAAAAGAGACACTTCTCTGCGCAAAGTTACGAGAAACCACTGCAATGAGACTAAATAGATTCATGGTAGTACATTACGCATCACAAAAAGTCGACTGATAAGATATTTGAAAAGCGGTTCAAGTTAAGACGGTCGGGAAAACAATTACGAAGTAATGGGATTCACCTGCGTTTCAGATTAGAAATATGCACCAGGCGTAAAATCGATTCTACTACCCATGATATTTCCCCTAAATATACGACTTTGTACTTCCAGAACCCTGGACAGCGCTCTAACAAGACGTACGATACCACGATATTCAAGCTACTGGAACCCCTCACCTCTAGGATATTGTTACATAAACTCGCTTCCTCTCTAATCAGCCCCAATAATGGCCTTGAACCAACAAGTTACATAAACCGTGAAAGTTTATCGCTAGGTAAAACGGACCTTCCAAGTGACCCACGACTTGACAAATTAACAACAAACAATAATACAACTTGACCTAACAACCTTACGCTATCCGTCACTTACTCAGTTCATCTATACATACATTGACGAGGGAAATGACAGACCATCGAACGCAAGACAAAGTAGCGCCAGGTGCAGAGGGGATTAATCTTTCTCGACGGGAGTCAAAGACAAATTCCCGGATGTGGAAGTCCAACTGCAGCGTTATTAACAACGTATAGACGATTAATTATAAAATAGTCAAGGTATAATTCAGGAAAGGTCTCGCACTAACACAGTCATGTTTAAATGTAAGACGCTAACTCGCATAAAAATTTTGGCGTACCAACTACGATAGTTAAAATATATTCGACAAATAGAATTATAAAAAGGACAGAAATAAAAAAATCGCCATTCTGATCGGTTGAGGCAATCCACGCGTGAACCAAGGGGACAGGCAAAATTGTCTGAGGTAACGATCGGTGGTGTTGCCATATTCAAATAAGATAGAAACACAGCACTAAAAATGATATCAGTGATTCATCGTCCTTTGTTAGCGCATAAACAAGATCGAATTGAAGAAGCGAGGATCGCCCATCGAAAGAAATGACTGTACGTTTTTTCCTCAGATCGCAAAAAAGGTTGAGTTATAATTTGGTAAGGAATGAAAAATAAACCCAGAAAATAGAAAAATGAAGCAACGAAAACTTCGGCGTTATTTTCCAATAATTTTCTTTCATATTTCGAAGTCAAATTCACAAAACGAAGAAAAACGACAACGGAAATTACCGCAAGATTATCTTATATTATGTCGCGATTGTGCGATGCCGTCAGTTACCCCAGTAGCCAAACGAATTTTAATTCGATTTCGTAGTCACCACTTAGTTACAAAACAATAAGGCAGTTCTGACAAGCAATACAAAACAAAAAACGCATGCGACGAGAAAATGTTGAAACCCCACAAAAACCTAACATTCTGTCCTATATATATATATATATATATACCGGAAAATGTATCGAATCACCCACATTCGCACTAATCGAAAACAGACGGATAGTAACACGAGCATAAAATGATCTCCCTGTCAGAGAGTTTTCGCTCGTGTCTGCAGTGGTTCGAGTTACTATCGTATACAGAATCCTAGCACGATGCTAGAAGTAATTCAACTCTCACAAACGTTATTATTATTATGATCGACAGTCAAATTCACTGGCGATATTTGACGCAAAAAGGACGCGAGTTGCAAGATAAGGAAGCGAGATAATGAATTATAATGTCCGAACTCCGAACCCAACGATAATGCAACTAATTATAAAATATTCTAAGTCTAATTCAGGGAAGACATGGTCCGAACACAGCCAAGTTCAACGAAGCGGCTCACTCGTAAATCAAGCAAAATTACAACAAATTTTGCACAACCGACTACTTAAAATAAATCCGATAAATACCCTTGTAGAACGCGAACGGATGGCGAGGGCGAAATGCAACAAGTATCCGGTGCAACATGGATATTATTTGGAAGCTTAGGCTATTGGTGTGTAATAACATACTGTACATTGGTTGATGAATGTAAACATACGACGCTAATCTTTTAAAAACTCAGTCAATTAGTAAAGGAAGGGCGAAAAGTACTGAATTTTTAATGAGCGCACCTTCCGATTTAAATAGATTGTTTATTCTATCTGGTGTGGGAGTTAAATATCATTGTATTCGACAAATTGGCTCGTTTGCATTCACTTCCCGGGATTGAAAAAAACAGTGCACACAGTCCATAGATGATGCGTGTCTAAATGAGGATCTTTTATCTTCACCCAAACAAGATGAATCAGAAATACGAACAAAAATCGATTCTGTGTCCGGATGGTGTTACTTTCTCAGAAATACTCCATGATCATAATATTGAAGAGCATACATAATTAAAATGATAAACATATAAACGATTCTTGTTAATTTGTTAGATTACATCCATATGTCAATAGCATGAGTACTTCCTGGCATTTGACGACGATAAAATTATATTTTAAAAAATGATTTTACGAAGAAAAATTCAAACACTTATTATGATTATTACTTCCGAAGTATGTGAACCAAGATGGCGGACACCGGAACGTAGTATGTGTACCAGGTTAGGTTTAGGCCTTGATTTTGTTCGAATTTTTCTTATTTTATTCCTATTGCGAGTTCGGGGACTAGCCAAGTGACTCCCGTAGTATTTGTACCTGAAACTATGGCCTAACCCTAACCCTAACACATACTACGTTCCGGTGTAGTGCTCTTCTACGTTAAACACGAATTGCGAAATAATAGGAATCTGCGTATCTAATACCCCTCGTAATGTTTACAAACAACGCCATTGCAAGTTCTTATTTTAAGTTATTCGAAGGTCGTACCACACACTAACACAAATATATTCTGAAACATTTTTGTTAGTGTGCGACAAGTTATCACCGGCACAAAAGAATAGAAGGAGACGTAGGTCGTCCTGCAGAAACCAAATCAGTAGCGCGATTTGTCATTTCGTTATTTTATGTTCAACCCTATCTATTCTGTTCCCAATAATATTTACAGATACAAAACCTGAATTTCGAATATTCAATTTATAACGGGAAGTGCAACAAATAACGATTCGTCATCAACCTCTGATCGCAGGAAATCGCATCTTGTGATAAAATATGACTTTGAAAATATAGTCCAACTTTATTTCGTAATGACCGTCTGCTGGTGAAGCAGCAGTTAGTCAAAATATGAATCATCGGGGATTTTGCTGTTGTCAACAAATCCAGTTTATTATGATTTGTATAAGAAATGAACTAAGGATTATTTTCATTACCATATTTAGCGAGAAATCACTAATTAAATGAAATCGGCTGGGAAGCAAGATTGCATTCTGACGGGGTAAATCACATTGGTTTTGTGGGTATGCGATTTTGGTGTGGTGTCATCTATTTAATTATTGAAAATTGCATGATTTTTCAAGTAAATTTGTTTAAAGCAAGGTCACGAGCACCCAATCAAAGGTAAATGAGACTGATATGCGAATTACGGGAGATCTCTGAAGTGCCGGCGGTCCAGAAGTATGTGTACCAATCAGTGTTCACTATTAGCGCACTTTTTTGCGAAAATTGCGAAGCACTTTCTCAACTTTTTTTAGGGACTGCGAAATAGCACTTTTTTCCGATTTTGAATGGAATAAAAATTCAAAGTTAACAAATATTTTCGAGTATTAAATTGACAAATAAGTAACATACTGGTACTTTTGTAACTCAATTCTGCATATCATAACGATATTTACCGGAATTCTAACCTATGAGATGCAGACATAGGAGATAAAGCTTTTGCATTAACGGCAAAATTCTTGTTTATAATATGATTATTATACAAGCACACCGATTCCGCTTCTCCCGGGGCGTTTCTTTGAACGAGAGTGGTCATGTGACTATCAATGATATCGATGAATTCAAAATGACTATAAAAAGTGTTAGTAACGTGTTATAGTCACTTTGGATGAATTGTGACCAAACTGCACGATTTTCAAATCAGACGAAACTTTTAGCTGCATGTCACAGATTTGCAAAATCAACAAATTCACAAAATACCATTAAGTGCCATTTTATTGTAATCACAATGTTGAAAGGACGTGGCATTTTCCGGAATTTTGCGATATTTACACAACTATTTCTCATTGATATGCGAGGAGGGGTGGGCAAAATTCAATATTTTTTTAAATCGAATATTTTTAAGGAGTACCGAATAAACGTGGTGGAAACATTAAAAAATCGGCAACAAAGCCTTTTTACTGGTTAATTCCGTTGTAATCGCTGATTGTTCTTGTCACCGATCGTTTTGGCGGCGATATCCAGGTTTTGGGTAATCTATATTCCCGCCCTCTCTTTTTTACAAATATATATATGGATTCTTGTGGGTCGGCGGACATCGAAGTTTTATATTTCGTGTTTACCCGTTCGTTCACATCGGCAACAAATTAACATTTGCGCTGGCTTTAATATTACCTATCAAGATTTGTAAATTTACCGTCCCAATTTTATGCGCATGGTAATATTATTGTCCATACCGTGATGCAGATATTTATTAAGACGATAATTAACTTTCTCATGTATTTCTATGGTGATAAACTTCGCAAATCTGAAATTGTGCCAATCCTGAATGTTGATTTGAAATAGTGATTGAATAATTCGGCTATAAAGGCATTTCTGCGTGGTCATAAGACGAGATGACGTTAATGAACAGCACTTCTTTTACAGGATATTTTACGTATGCGACTTAATGCTAAAAAGATTGGGCTCGAGTGCTTTTTTTTTCGAGTGCTCGAGTGCCTAATAGAGGGAGGTCAGGCGCTAATTGTAACTAATTCCCTCAAGTTTCAACGTGTTTACAACAAAACAATACCCCGGCGATAATTATAGCTAAAATGTTACCGAGCAATTCACAATTTTATTTATGGAATTTGCAAATTCACCTGTTTCTTGACGATTTTGATATTGTCACGCCCTAAATATTAGTGCAAAAAATACTCCCCTTGTTCCGCGGCGGTTTGACGGGTTCTCTGTTCCATTCTTCAGAAAGTTCTGACACGGGGGATATAGAATACTGAATCCGGAGGGTTGAATCTCTGTCCACTTACTGGTGATTTTCCGTTTTGAAATGCGTGAAACATTCTCTATTTTAAATTAAATGACGTTTCGCGGGCTAGAGTTCTCCCCGAAAATGATGTGTTCCAAACGTTAGTTAGACGATAGATAAAACATTAAATTAATAATTTTCGTGACGCCCCGTTTTCGAAAATACAAAGTTATATCGCGTTATGCGTTATGATACATTTGGAATGAAACATTATTTACGGTGAATTCAGATCACATTTTACTCTCCATGACACCCGGTATCCGAAAATACAGTTGTATCTCGAAAAATGTGTTTTGTTACATTTAAAAAAAAACATTTTTGCGATTAATTTAGATCATATTTTGCTTTTCACGACACCCTATTCCGAAAATACAAGGTTATATCGCGAAAATGTGTTTTGTTACATTCAGAATAAAACATTTTTGCGATTAATTTAGATCATATTTTACTTTTCAGGACACCCGTTTTCGAAAATACAAGGTTATATCGCAAAATGTGTTTTGTTACATTTAAAAAAAAAACATTTTTGCAATTAATTTAGATCAAATTTTACCTTTCACGGCAACCCGTTTCCGAAAATACAAAGTTATATCACAAAAAATGCGTTTTGTTACATTTATTTTGCATTCCCAATAAAATACATATTTTCCCTAATTAAGTTCGTCGATGAATCTGTTCCTGTCGTTCAAGCTCGACACACGTTTCGACGAGTGTGGGGCGGTTTTTTGATCGACGATAAATTAAAAAGTTGCCACACGTTATTTGTATAACGATAATAACTGAAAATTAAGATTTTATAATAGAAGTGAGTTTGTCTCAAGATGGTATTTTACGATTCCTGCCCACAGAAAATAAACACGCTGACAGGCTTGGTTATAACTGATATTCGTTTAATTTATTTTACACTATTAATAAACGCGCCACACCAATTGCGACCATATAAATTGCAGTCGCATCGGTATGGACTGTATGTTTTTGGCGCTTTCAAATTAATAATAATTTTCAACAACAATTTGTTTACAATTTTAACATCCCGCCGGCCATATATGGTCGAATAAAATGTTCACATATTCGAAACATGACTTGGCCAAGGATGGAAGGGATCACTAAAGAGCTAATAGAAAGTACATACGCGAGGGTATGATATTAATATCGAGAATATTTGTGAGCATATCACAGGACGGAAATATTTTGCACCCAGCTGTTTGTTGGCAGAACAACGATACGCTAAAGTTAATTGATCGAATACAGGGAAGTATTTATTTATCATCTCACTTGCGAACATCGAGGTTTTGGCGGAATTGTACGATCATGTTGTCTTTCTTAAATAATAACTTTTTCAATAAATGTTCATTTTACTTTTGCGTCTTTATTATATGTCTGGTTTTCATTTATTTTAAATTCGAAATTGTCCGAAATACTCCAACAGGTGTATAGGTACAATAATAATAGTACTTACCAAAGTACCTACCAGGGAAGTTTAATACACAGATGTGTAAAGGGCGTCGTAACTCCCGTTTATTAATTATAATTTTTTTTACATTCTGCCTAAAAAACAACGGCAGTCATCTCACGTAACTCTCGCGACCAAATCTTTTTTGTTTTGTATGGCATCGTCTTGGCGACGAATTTATTGCCGACTGAATTTTAATTGTGTTTTAGGTTAGTTATTTTCTGTTTGTTGGTTTCTAAACTTTACAAACTTGGGTAGCAATTACTATTAATGTGAGATTTGTGCATGTGGTCGAATAAAAATTATTTATCAAATGGCTTGGTATTTCGAGACACTCTCAAAATTATTTGGGATCCATTATCATATCATTCGTTTATTTTTTATATTCATGTTTTTCTCAAGAATCACCCTCGTTATATTTAGTGTACCTTCGCAAAAGAAAACTCTTTGATGTCATCGTTCCTATTAGTGTAATTGAAATATATGGAAACCTCGCAAGTGGCGTTGTGATGCGAATATTTGATACTAGGTCAGCAGCATTACAAAGAGTGCTATTTATGAATGCTGAAAGTACATGACATTACTAAACATTTTGCCAATATATGATGTTTTCTGCCCGATTTAAACTAACTCGCACGCAAACCAAGGCATGTGGACATTCAAAAATTACTTGTCTTTGGGTAAGCTCTGAAATAGTATAATATAAATGTAAATGAGAAATTAGGTCACGCTAGCTCACGAAACGGGAGGATTTTCAAAGTGATCTTGTGTAATATTTCGGAGAAAAAAGTTTGAAAGGAAAGTAGGTCAACCTATCTCCTAAAACAGGGGAGTATCCTGCGTAATATTTCGGAGGGAACGTAGGTTAACCTATCTTTCAAAACAGCGGGTGGCGACTTTCAAAGTGGTTCAAAATAACAAATTAATAATTATCAGATTAGGTTTGGGGATGAATCGAAAAGTTGAATTTCCAGCGCACCTAACCCTAATTCGTTGATTGCTATTTATATTTGGGGGGGGGGGGGGGGGGGATTATTTTGCACCGGATTTGTACAAACGATCCACCCTGTAACTGATATGGTTTCCAGCCGGCCTCCTGTCTGTTAGATGGAAGGAGTAACAAATGTGAAAGTCTTTGCTGTTTACGCGAGTAAGCAACTGACACCGTGATACATTGCATGAAAGTTTTGTCCGTGGCAGGTGTTAGCAGATGTCATTTCGTTGCCGATGAATTCGCTTGTTTTAATTAAACATGAATTCGCTTAAAGGGAACTCGGTTAACGAAAAGGCTTCTCTTTAATTCATAATATTAACCGGAGGAGCGCTTTTTCGAATATCTATGCCGTTTTAAATGGGTTATATGGAAGGCTAGGGCACCTAACTTGTTAAAATCGGCAAAAGCACTTTCGCACTTTTTTTTTGGACTGCGAAGCACTTTCGCACTCATAATTTGCTTAGAGTTAACACTGGTACCAATATGGAGGTAACTAATTTTGTTCGTCTACTTTACATCAAGTTGTGTAAAGGGACTGAAGCCCATGGGCAGGGGGGAATATTCACTTGGCTAACACAAACAGTTCCCGAACTCGTAATAGAACTAAACTGAGAAGAAACCTGAATAAAATTATGGCCTAACCCTAACCTGGTACACACTACGGGATTACCATAAAAAAATGAGACTGATATTCGAGTTAAATTACGGGCGCCCACTGAAGTTCCAACTGCTACAGGGATTATAAAGAATCATAGCACCGGATTGCGCATTAGTTATTACAGATTAGGGCGAGACCTGGGCTGCCCATGTCATTGCGATGAGAAAAACAGTTATGAGGCAATGTATTCCGCATAATTGTTCCAAGGACATAAAAACGGGTACCCCGTAGTGTGTGTACAAGTTAGGGTTGGTTTGCCTTATTTTAGTTCGATTACGAGTTCGGGGACTGTCTGTGTTAGCCAAGAGTAGATACCCTCACTGCCCATAGGTTTCAGTCCCTTTACCCAACTTGATGTAAAGTAGACGAACAAAGTTAGTTACCTCTATATTGGTGCATGCACTTCTGGAGCGCCTAAAACGGCTATATCAAGGTACAATATAAAACTGAGGTGAATGAGTGCATTGCTAATTACTCCGATAGTGCATTAATAGGTTAATTCATTCATAAAGGAATACTTTAAATATTATTGATTTTGAATATCTAAAATAGAATTTACTACTTGGAAGATAATGTTACATAAAAAATAGGACCTCCTGAAGTATGCGCATCAAGATGGCACCCAACCTGAACTCAGGTTGTGTACCAGGTTAGGGTTCAGGTCGTGCGACATCTTGGTGCGCATACTTCAGGAGTACCATATAAATATCCGATTAATTAATAATTATCGTTAGTCAGGGTTATAGCAAAATAATAATATTTGAATTACGAAAATATTGCCATAAAACTATTCCTGGTGATATATAATTTCGAAGCGAAGTTGTTGTTCATATCGACCAAAATAATATCCATTCACGTTAACATTATATAGGAAAACATATGACTATCAAATTTACAAGAAGTACATTATCAGCCGTAGCACGTGTTGATATGAATCATCTCGACTTCAGGAAAAACACCGTGTGTAGAATATTAGTAGCTAATCTTCACAAAGACCTCAATTATGGGCGTTACGCATACATAAGTAATGACTCCACATGGTCTAATAATGAGCAACTGCACGATAGCGATGACCCACTCAATGCTTGGATATGACCGATTTGGTTAAAAATTAATCAATGTTTACAACAGTTTATGTCAAGCTCGTCGTTGTGCACAATTGGCGCAAGGATTTAAAAAATCGCGGTATTCATCCGCGATATCGCCGAGCGGGTCAAGTCTTATCTGATGATGTACTATCCTAATGGTACTCCAGTAGTATGTGTACCAGGTTAGGACATAATTTTAATCCTATTTTTCCTATGTTAGTTCTATTACGAGTTCGGGGACTGTGTTAACCAAGTGGATATACCGCCTGCCTATAGGTCAGTCCCTATAAACAAACACAACCTAATGTAAAATAGGCGAACAAAATTTGTTACCTCCATATTGGTACACACACTTCTGGAGCGCCATCCTAATAATTCCAAATTGCCTATCATCTCGAACAATAAACCGCGCCGGACAAAAACTCATACTAGTCTCTCAAAATGTAGATGAGTTGGTTGTTGGGCTAGAAACAGACTTACCCCAACCATAACCAATGGCTATATTCGTACAATATTATCTTTGGATAACGGAAGAAAGAATCTTTTAAATATCACACACAAAGTACAACATTCTGCGTTACAATATCCCAACTGAGCTATATACTTCAAATAGCTATTTTCACTCTTGCTTTGCTACAGCATCCTTGCATAATATGTAGGCTACACAGATAGAAGGATATGTAATTGGTTCAGCTGAAATACAATCAACAGCAAGAACTAATAATTATGTAAGTTGACCCTATACCTAGCTACGAAACTTCGAATTTCCCAGTAAATATTAAAACTCAACTATGTAAGACGGGCCTCTTAGAGATGGGAAAACGAATATTAAAATACTCCAGGTTTACGTATAGATACATTAAGCAGGTAAATTTACAATGTCCATTATCTGACACGAATTCCTTTCAAAACTTGGCATTAACACTTATTGCATGCTAGGCTTGCACGTAATTTCCGGATTTACGGAATTACGGAATTATTTCGAGTTACGGAAGCGAAGTTACGAATTACGTAAAGTCGTAATTATTGGTCGAGCGCTTTCGCGATTGAAACGAGCTCTCTTCAGAGCAGTCAATTCCGTCGATTGTAAAAAATTAAAGTTTAAGTAAAAGAAGTTAAGAGTTCTGGTATTCGCAGCCGTTTTTCTCTCTCTTGTTATGCAGATGGGGAAGGCATAACGCGTCATTTACTAACCTATTATCAACTTATCTAGGATGGCCAATGTACATATTAACCATAGATAAGGAATAGAATTGTGTTGAGACCGATGGACATCAACACACCTGGTTTCAACTTCTTCGCGTGAAATGACTAAAGAATGTAAGAGATCAACTTATAAAACATGGTCTATGATAATTAATGTCGCGCTCATCAAACAGCAATATAAAGACGGAAGAGAAATTGCGTAATGAACCAACGCAACTTAGTCTTTTCGGCATCGGTAAAGCGATTGAGACGGCAGAGAAACAACAATACGACGGGATTTCCCGTGTTTATTCTGCGCGAGATCCATTTTCTATTACAAAATCTTGATGTTCTGTTATCGTTATCGTTTATCGTTATATATCTGTCCGGAATATGTTTTTCACAATGCCTCGCAATATGTCGGCCAAATATGATTACCTGTCTTTACCAAATGCGGCAACTTATTTTGATCTATCGTCGACTCTAATACCACCGGCACTCGACCAAACTTGTGTCAATCTTGGCAAATAGGACTTGAGTTAGAAAAATAAATTAATATTTTCATGAGTGCAAAATAAATGCCACAAAATGCATTGTTTTGCGATATAACTTTGTATTTTCGGAGAAGGCATGTCATATAAGTAGGGTATTTTAAACAATGCGCAAATAATTAATATTTGATTTAAATTTATCGCAAATAATGTTATAACTTTTAGGCCGCGAAATGATTTAATGTAAAATGAAGCATGGAATTCGGAATATCGTCAATAAGTCGGCATCAATAATTATTATAAAATGCTAACTAAGTAGTAAAGTCGGATATTGTAAAAAACGGTGAAATAACAAGTCTTCGTCGCGAGGCAAGCGAAAGTATAATCAAACGAGAGAATACGCTTGTAGTTGATTAATGAATTAGCAACCCGGAATTTTTATTTAATACGAAAGTCGTATTAATACGTTAATACGATTTTAAAAAAGTGAACTATCGTTTCTTAAATATATTACCAGTGTTGGTAATGATAAAATTAATCGCATAAAATTTGTTTATAAAGTGGATAAAAAAATCAAACCTAATACAAAAGATAAAAATCAGAATAAAATTATTTTGAATTCACTCCTTGATATTTGTCTTTAACATCTGTCGCCTGCGTGTAGTACTGCCGGGAATATTAAAACCAAACTTCGATGTCCCATTCGGAATAGAAGTGGATTAAATTGGTTGTTATGATAGGTTTAAATGTGTGAAAAAAATATCGCAATTACGGGGTCATTACGTAATCGATTTGGCCGTAATTACGGAATTGATTTTTGTCAATTACGTGCAAGCCTATTGCATGCATTGGTGCATATATCTGTAGTAACATGCTTTGAGCACTTTCGCTTTGAGGTAAACTATATATAATGAATATGATAAAGCTCCATTACAAATACTATATTTTTACGCAAACTGTATCTATAGTCAACAAGAATGGGTTACGAATGAAATATAAACAACGCAGGCAAAATAGATTTATCTTTGCTTTGCGTACGTTAACTGAATCTAAAAATGTAAACGTAATTTCTCAGAAATCTTCATATTTGAAAAACGAGATGACTAGGATTGTTCGTGCTGCATAATCAAATGAACTCATTGCACGGTTATGGTACGAGTCTTAATTCTATGTAATCAAGCAATGGATATTGGATAAGTATAAGAAACAAAAATGTACAACACAGTATAGATAGGACACCCGAGTTTCTATTGTGCTGTTTGTGGAATCGTCAAATAGTCATCGGCGGAGCGGGATATTCCTCGGAAGGATGTCATTGTCCACTGTTCGTCTGCTTGCGGGGATAAGATTAAAATTGTGAGGTCGGCAATCTTTGCACAACGCTTATATTATAAACCAAGCCCTGTCTTGGAAACGGCGGTAAAGAAACTTTCAAATACAGAAATGCATTTGTTAGTGTGCAGCAAAAATCTTGAAATAAAAAAAATATCCAACAATCAACTTTATCTTTGCATCATACGAATACGCATCCACTTGCATAGAACAAGGAAAGGTGGTTCGTCTCGCGCGACACCAAATGATAGTTACCGAAACCAAGTTATGAAAATTATTAGAGTTTTTACAAGCGGAAAGACCAAGATATCGCCACAATGCAAAAAAACAATACATAACAAATGGAGAGAGATCAAAACATCACGTAAATGCAAAAATAAAACAACACATAAGAAGCTAAAAGTTCTCTGGGTAAATTATTAGATCTGTGGATATACGAGATCGAATGCGTCCTTGAAGCTAGTCCGTTTTGTGGGCAACAACAATCAATATCGACAACCAACCGCCAACACTGCAGCATCGTATACAACAGGAAAAGAATTTAGGTCAACCGGACTTCGATTGTTGATGACTATGACGTTACAATGTTGCGTTTTAACTTCTTGAAGCCCGCGATTTCGCTATCCTTGTTTTGTAGATTAAAATGCCCAAATACTGATAACTCCGCCTAAAATGATGTTTTAACAAACATGAAGTTTCATAATATAAATATTATTTCACATATTATTTACTAGAAAAAGTGGCACGATTATCGGGTTAGTATACCTGCCTCGCTAACTATTAAAATCAATTAAATGAACACGCAAACGCAGAATAATGAAACTTGCAGCTTCGCCAGCATTACCGCACTGTGATTATTTCAGAAATATCGCTTCATTCAAAGCCTTTACCTACCGTAATGTAAGTACTATCTTATGAACGTTATACCCATCTACTTATACGGCACTCATCGTTTTATTTGTAGTGAAATAGGATGGCGATTACAATACTAAACTCATTTTAAGTCTATTATGACCAGGTTAAGTTTTACATTTCGAGGAATAATACTGCAACCAACGCTAAAATAAGTAAGCTGACCTGAAAATTGTGCATTGTGTATAAACAACTAAAACAAATGTATATTTTTGTTGTAATTGTTAGGGTCACATAAACGCTAGCACAACGGGTCACGGAAGTCTATTTAAAGCCGTATTGTGGGATGGACGTGTCCCAAAAATATCAAACAATATGCCAACTTTTACGTACTTCTATATTTAGAATATATATATAAACGCCCGGAAAACCGCAGTTAGACGAGGATAATTATGAATAACTAACTATAAATATATGAAAGATATAAACTTGTAGATATAACGCTGACTCTGGAGAACAAACACAACTTGTCAAAATCGCTATCGGCAAGTAAACGTGCTTGTTTTATAACTTTGTTCTCAAAGCTTCTAGCAGATATCGCAAAAGCAAATAAACTCGATAAAAAAGACGGCATCAGAATCAAATCCTAATTCGCCAATTATACGATAGTAAATTGACTGAAAAACATAACTATTCATACGATTTTTACGATAAATCAACGAATTCATTGTCATTTGCATATTGAATTAGAACGACAAAAAATTAAATCGACTCACCAAGTAACAGTCTGAAACCTTTAATGTTGCAAGAGACGTGTGGAATATTCACGAAATCATAGTTAGGCGTAGCAGAATAACACAAAATTACAATTTTTATTCTATTCTATGCTGTTAATAGGAAAAAATATAAATTTAACTAACAATTGCTGATAAATGCCATTAAAATTTAACTCAAAAATTTATCAATTTAAAATTCAGAGACTTGACAGCTCTTCGACCAGGAGGAGAACGCTTGACTGTTGCCAGGGATCGAATATGGCCGTCCAACGTCCTAACGCCAATTAGGAATGAATAGAATAAGTGAGGGCTGGTATTCAGCGACGTACATCTATATCAGTACATTACCATATTGGTCTAGATCAGGGGTTGCAACATTTTTTGTCGGTGGGCCATATAACACACTTCAGACATCTAATTGGGCCACACAAAAATTTAGTTTTTTCCATCTACACAGCGAGTTACAGTGATAAATGCAGCGGGCCAAATGAGAGCAAAACATTATATATTTTTACCCATGTGAGTGCATTTTTAAACATTTTATGTTGATGGGGAAAATTCTGACGAGGACCACACTCAATGGCTTGGCGGGGAAGGTTGTGGCCCGCGGGCCGTCTAATGCATACCCCTGGTCCAGGTGTTAGATTAGCAACTGTACTGCTAAAATTATAAACAAATTTGGTGCCGAACACAAAAAAAATCAAAGATGTATATTCTGGTCGTTTCAGTTCTCTTCACTTTTGTAAACAAAATTATTTACACTCAGTTTTCGGTACAAAAACAATAAGATATAGTAAGATAAACTTAACTGAACTGCTAAGCTTTCAATGCTGACCAATAAATCACGCTGACCTATACTATACACCAGGTTGACACTGCCTTTCAGCTTCAATGGCACTGACCTCACGTGTCGTTAATTTAGTATGAAAAACAATGAAAGGAGAGTATCGATACGTTAACACGTTCTTTCTTTCGCTAACCGACTCATACCGTGAATTCTTTGAGCATGACTTTACTCGACAACGCGTTGGTAGATCAAGGTAGAATTTTGGAATTACTTTAAAAATATGCTGATTATGCTAAATTCTCAAAATCGACAAATTCAAAACTCTTATTGAAAAATGAATCGAACATTGTAATTTAAATCTGATTTGTTTACTCTAGGAAAGGTCACAGGTCACATGAACTCCCGAATAAAATGAATGCCTCCTCTGTCGTGCTAGATAGCTCGCATAATACGAGTAATCAAGCGATCATATCAAAAAGTCCAAGAAATTCAAATTCAAAACCGCCAGTTAAGTTTACTTTATACTGCAATCAACTTCCTAGTTAGAAATGGGCGACAGGCAAAATTTGTTGAACCGAATTTTTTTTAATTTATTTTGCAAATATTGAGTTCATTATTAATTGAAACTTGAAGAGTATTCATTAAAATGTATCGGTAACATTCAAAGAACCGCCAATGCGCCCTCATCTCCAATTCTACGATATTTTTTTTCACATAAATCAGTACTTTCCATAACCAATTACGCCTTGGAAACATTACAGTCAACATTCCGAACCGAGTTGTAATTCTGCAGTATTCCATCGATACCAGAACCTAACAAATAAAAATTGAGTACACCATTGGTGGCGGAATTCCGTACAAAAATCGACGCTCTTTTTTCGCATACTTTACACCAAGTTGTGTAAAGAGACTGAAACCTATGGGCAGGGGGATATTCACTTGGCTAACACAGCAGTCCCCGAACTCGTAATAGAACTAGCATAAGGAAAATCGAAATGTAATTATGGCCTAACCCTAACCTGGTACACATACTACGGGAGTCGTCAAAAATCGACAAATCAATCTAAATGCCTACTCGAGCATTTATCACAATGCTCCTCTCACTAAAGTCAAAACATCTAACGTGTAGCATAGCGTTTATATAATTACCTCTTTGTGTCGCAAAACCGAAAATCTGCACTCCGGTGACATCGATACAATAACAAATACAATATGTAACCTTAGATAACGTATCACGATTAAAAAAGTATGAAAATATGTGGTAATGCATCCGCGGAGGCGTTGTCTCCACTACACACTTCCTGTGTCATGAATTAATGCACGCTCACAAATGATGAATACTATTTGTATGACTGATATAAATGCAATTATGACTTCACAATCTTATTGATAATTTCCAATTAATAATATATATCTCATGAAAGAGTGTTCATTATCGTCATGCCGAAGTCCCGCGCCCTACCTTTAACAATAACGGTAAGGTGTTATTTCAAATAAATATGTTTAATACCTTAATTATCCTAAAGCATGCTGCCGAGAGGTGGACGTAGCTTTGAGCGAGTTCAACTGTACTTTTAAGAAATAAAAAACAGCAGTTGCTCTGGTTTTTGTCAGCAATATTTTCACCGATGTCATTTCACAAAAAATATTAATCGATATTCCCATTATGTTTAATAAAGGATCTACTAAATTACAATATTAATCCGTCGAAACGCTTGCGATAGCATATCCTCTAAAATTTTCGAATACCAATTTTTTTCAAAAATTCCACTACAAGCTTACGGTCAGTCATCTCACTCAGATGCTGTCATTCATTGCTACAACATCACAGGTCACACATTCGTGTGTGTGCGCGCCCTGACCATGTTGACCCACTCGAGATGGAAAACAACTCGCCGTTCTAAACTGGAGCAATGGCCTTACCTTTGCAGAGTCGGTAAAAAAACAACCAAATGAAATATGCGCGCGAGAATGTACCACGGGATAATCAAACACTGCGGCCAATGAGCGGTTGATATTGTCGAGTGAATGGCAAATAAAACGGCAGGGCAATTAAACATAATGTGTATACAACGAATACAGCGATATCGAACATGAATATTATATCGGATAACGTACAATAGGTTTTTATAGCCACGTGGACGTGGGTGTGTGCTCTACCTGAGAACTGACCGTAACAGCACATTGGGTTCCTGACATTCATAAACACTCAGGGGTAAAACAAACGAAAATAAAAATTACTATAACCGAATACCTGATAATATACCTTTTTATGTTGACGCTCAATTTTGATTTAAATAAAGACCTAAATTCTTAGAAATGCACCAATTGAGGTAGGATGCTAATTTCATTTTACCGAATATCACTAGTAGGGTTGCCACTTCTGGATACATTTTTTTTCGAATCGAATCTCGAATCAAAACTTTTCGAATCGAATCTTTCCGAATCTGATTCCATTAAGCTTTTTTTTTTATTACATGCGTATGTTTGCCCAAAGTCACAAAAAAGCTCAAATCTAGAAGAAAAAAATTTGAAAATGGAATAGGCTATATAGCAAGGATGATAAGGGTTTTTCAGTGAATAAGCCACACTTATTTTCATCATGATAAAAAAGATGTAGGTCATAGATATCACTAATAAATGCATTGATGAAAAACTTGCTGTTGCAACTTATCTGTGAGTCTTACAATACTGAGTTATTGTGTTATACTTGTATCAGGGCTGAGGCAATTTGATGGAATTCATATGAGAAAATAAGCAGGGAACAGTTGTACTGTTATGTCGTAAACACAGTAACAGCACTGCTTTTCCTTGTCCCACACCAGTATATGTGACCGTGGTATTTCCCTTCTTGTTATATTGAATTAAGGCCGGCCTTATTACCGATTCTTTATCTTCAAAATCTTAGTACAATATTTTATATTTATGCTAGCAGCATAGAGTAATACGACAAAAACATTCTAATTGCATCTGAATTACTATAAATGGGAAATGCTTACAAGAATATGATTGAAGACGATAAAATTAACCACGATTAAATTAAATTCGATAAAAACAATCGTTCATCCGACTACGATTGCGAACAAAAATTTCCATAAATATTAGAGAAAGTATTATTTGTGGCTAACAGCGTTATTGGCTAACTCGGGCTTCATTATTAATGTGGACTACGTTTAATTTCGTAATTCAGAAAGTCCAAATGTGCATAATGGACGCCGCGCTGACGAGCGATAATTGGTTGACGCTTTATCTCGATCGGACATGGTCGCTGGGGCTAAATTAAGACGACATTCGCACAGTATGCTCGGTCTGGTATGAAATCTGCCACGTGTTGATGTAAAACAGTGCACAAGTTGCCATTCCTCAAGTATTATTTACTCCCACCTGTCCGTTATGACATTTGCTCGAAATAATCCGAAATGTTTTATTCGCTTGTATCGCGCTAACAAAATTAAAAGTAAATACTACTTTTTTTTGTAACAGCTGAAAAAAGACGTGTATGTACTATTACATTATGTCCCCCTGATTTCGTTTACCGCCACTCGAGTGGAAGCCTGACAAACGCAAACAAAATAAATATATATTTTAGGATGAGAAACATGATTGTCAATTAACATTGCCGGCCGATGAACTCATTCAGTAATAGTCTCTTCAAATGTACGCAAAATATTGCTCTCAGAACAAAGTTTAAATTAAATTTCAATCAAAATTAAACATTATCTAGACGTCGGTGGCCGATTCTTTATCCAATCATGCCAGGGCGTACAATAACTTAGTCGCAGCGCAGGTGTGCTGTTGAAAATTTTCATCAAAATTGTCACGAATTTTCAGGTATACGATCCATTTAAATTAATGGCGCATAATGGAAACTTCGGCTATTTAGTGGAAAACTGAACTCGCAGTTTGCTGGTAATTACGCCACACATCATCTCGAGTGATGCGTAAAAGAGTGTGTTGTGTCGAACTTGAAACAAATGACGGCAGACAAGTAAAAAAGTCAATCACGAAAAATTCATTTTCATTTATTTACGTCCCGTAATTTGTTGCTATTTGGAGTGCCGCATAAACGCATTCGGCAGTTTTAACGCCACCGAAAACAACGATTAACAAATGTTCAATGTTTTTCTTTCGGTCCCGTAATTTGGTGTTATTTGGAGTGCTGCATAAACGCATTCGGTAGTTTTAACACCGCCGAAAACAACGATTAACACACGTTCAATGTTTTTTTTTCGGTCCCGTAATTTGGCGGTATTTGGAGTGCCGCATAAACACACTCTGGCAGATTTAAAGCCGCCCAAAACGACGATTTAACAAACGTTCAATGTTTTTTTTTTTCGCTAAATCGCTCTCTTTTTCCGAATCGCGTAAATCTGATTCGAATCGATCCGGAAAAGATGCGATTCGAATCGATCCGATTCGTAAATCCAAAAGTGGCATCCCTAATCACTAGGTTATTTTAATTTGATTTGTGTGAAAAAAATTACATGGAACACTATACAAATTCACGTCTTTCGCCAATAATAATTGATTTTTAATCTACAAATACAACACACAAATACAAAATGTTATGTGGGAATAGAATACTACACAATTCCGTACCATAACCTTTTCATAAATAGGAAAAACATAATCTTTTCCAACGAAATAGCAGTGGTTGTGATCTATTGTTAGATCATAGTAAGACATTTTCGCTATCGTTTCGTCACCATCACTTTTCTCTAATAATACCGGAACATGATCTTTAGCTAACTAGTTAACACGAATATACACAAATTGACACCATATTGCTTTTATGAGACAACTATGTTATGACTGTTAGCGGTCAGAACTTCAAAGACCTGAGTAATGGACATGACATCATGCTGAACTACGTGACTGACCACATCCAGGAATGGCGGACAAGAAGACGTGAGAGAACTCCAATTTAAATTAATAGTGTTACTATTTATTTAATTTAATGTAAATGAGACCATTAGTCGTACTCGTATCCATTGTAAGTTGACTACGATGTGAAACAATAAAGCGTCTCGATACAATCAAAGAGGAAAAGGAAATAAGAAATCAGTAAAGGTAATCATGAAATTACTGGTAATTGAAAATGGGTACTCCCGTAGTGTGTGTACCATTAAAATTAAATCCGAATTCGCTAAATACGACGGTAACATTAACGCCAACTTGCGGATTTAAAATGGCAAGCACAATCTTACAACTAAGTAGATTATGTTACAAACACGCGCGAAATATTTGACCTGTAGTTTGTACATTGAGATAATAAAACAACGGAAGCAACCGAGCCTGACACACGAGGCGAAAATGGCAGCGAAATATGTCGGTCAGTGAAAACGGCGCCATTTTGAATTAGATCGCTCGTCGTGAGCTTCGCGGAATTTTTTTACGGCGCTACAGTATGTAGTATGTGTACCAATATGAAGGTAACTAATTTTGTACGCCTACATTACATCAAGGTGTGTAAAGGGACTGAAGCCTATGGTCAGGTGGTATATTCACTTGGCTCACACAGACAGTCCCTGAACTCGTAATAGAACTAAAATAGGGAAAATCGGAATAAAAATATGACCTAACCTGGTACACATACTACGGGAGTACCAAATAGAATAACTCTTATATAGAACGTTAGAACTTCTACAGTATCCATTCTACAGTATCCACGCTACATATGAAATAAAATACATGGATCGAAACATCGTGTGTGGAAGATTTCCGCGTTGTCTGTTTTCACCAATTGTTACTAACGAATAATAAAACGCTTATACATTTAAATGATTATAAAAATAAATTCACGTATTCTTAACCCATAATAACTATTAAATGATATACGACAGTAACGACTGCATTGATTACGGAGCAACAAATAGTCCAGCAAAAGTGGAAACTGATGAATAACATAATGCATATGGAATATTCGAATAAATGTTCATTCGATAAAAAAATAAGATCTCAATATATAATGAGTTTACACCTTTTAGTATATTATAAGTTTACACCCGACGAAGTGAAAAAATAACGATTGCTACTGATGAATAATATAATGCATATAGAACATTCGAATTTTGAAAATTGAGACCTTAATCTATAAAAAGTTTCAAATTAAACACCAAAGTACAGTTCTTTACTAACTTACTACTTTAAACTAATTACAATACGGCAAACTCGGTTTAATATGAGGACAAATATAACGCCAGTCAATAGGATCCCAATATTCAAATAGGATGCGAACGAAGCTTGTATTCTTGAAATAAGTTAATTTCAAATATTAATGGTGTAAGTCTATTTGTTCACAATATACCTGTGATCTCTTTGCCTGAAACTAACCATAACCCCGAAACAATAAAAATATATTATCGGATTCTACAATAGCATGAAAAAATTACCAAGTCTCGAATTAATCTAACAACATTTAACATAAAAACGCTAATTGTTGACGAAAAAAATAGTTCGTTTGAAACATTATTTTTCAGACCTTTTTCAATCTGTGAGCGTTGTAAATGAACATTTTGTTTAATAACTGAACGTTCATAAATTACCGGTACTCAACAAAGAACTCATTAACTTCAAAAATATACTTCCTACTCTAACCTGACATCGTGGAGTCTGTTTAGGGATGGACTAGTTTTAAAAAAAACAAGGGTAAAAAATTTATCAGTAGAGGTGGGCGAGACTAACCAATCCTTTCTCAATGTCTTTGCGATAGTGAATCCGTATGCGTATATTGCGTAAAAAAAATATCGTCAATTTCAAATCTTGATTAAATTTAAACTAAGGACGATTCAAATAATCGCTGGGTCAGTAGCAATAAAAAATAATATCACTGTCAAATACTAATAACGGTAATTCACCGATTGTTTACCAGAAAACTAACGTTGTTTCGAACAAGTAATACACACCTGAGAATAAAATGAAACTTCATAACAATATAAACTTCATAAAATGAGAGACAACAGTCGTGATCGCAAAATATCTTGACGAAAAAGTGGAAACCATTATTCTAGACATGCACTCTCTGGAAAAACTGGGTCGCGTTGAACCCTTTCGAACTCCCGACGTCGAGAGATCCACTAGAGCGAAAGGAAAATTCAACTTCAAATCCCGAGTGACGAAAAAACGGGAATCGTTTGAAGCGATACACATATATCAATATAGGGCATGATTGTTGTTTTTCGATGTATAATGGGTATTCCTCATCGGCGCCGTTAGTATTAGTAATGTTGAAGAGTTCATTAATAACGTATGTGAAGATTTTCGAAATTTGTGAGCATGTTTACTAGTCATACAACTTCAAATATGACTATATCTCTTTTCGATTATGATTAATATTCGCATCTTAAACATGAAGGATGTGGTTTCCGAGCAACTTATGTTTGCTCAGGTGAGTCAAAGATGTGGAGTAGTGAGTCAACTGCCAAGGTTTTCCGAAAAATAAAAATTATGTCTGGAGATTAAAAATATGAGATGCAATTTTATCTTCGCCAAATAACATCTTGAAAGATTGAGATTCAATTTTATTTTATCCCATGACCCATTTTTCTGAAAATCACACTTAACAAAATAAAACAGACAAGGTTCCAAGATTCCGACCGAAACAACATGCGCCAAGTGCGAAAACAGGCTGAGATGGCGAGGTCCAGATATAAATGAATGTCTGTGGTCAATTGCGCAGCGTATATACGACGAGTATGAGATGATCACACTTGGGAAACGTACATGTTCGTCGATTACGAGAAACGAAAATTTGACATCTTTTCAGCGCAAAAGTAATTTATTTATGTTTACACTGGACATTGTCGCATTCGCATATGTTCTACTAAAAACGAACCCCGCCGACCTTTGCAAAATTGGTAACATTGTTAGACGACGTCTCGGTGTGGGTTAACCCTGTATAAACCGGTGAAAGTCAATCAATGGACGCTTCAATTCGTTAGGAAGAAGGCACAGACAACAAAGGGTTAAACTAAGACCTGCTTTCACTTAACATTTGATTTAAACGTAATACAGTAAGTGTATTACCGAGATTTAAGTCAAATCTCTCTGAGATCCGGCGCTCGAGAGAATCACGCAACACGCTCTAGTTCACCGATCGCTTTCCCGCTGTCTGAGGAGAGTATGACGCCATTCTCAGATGTTGGAAAAAAACTTTGTTGTAAAAAGAAGCACAAACACTGTTATTTTTCAATCATGAGCCATTGATGACGATTGCACTGTCTGTCTTTTTTTTTCAGTGTTTTCCTGCCATTTTGTCTGATAAATAGGTGACTTTAACAAATAACCTTCACTTTTCGGGTGTCGCTGCTTGATAAACAACTTTGGTTGCCGCGACTTTCCCTCCCTAGTAAAACTTTAATTTTATTTTTTTTCATATTTGCTGTGTTCTATTGTTTTTTTAATATTCACTGGTTGAAAAAAAAAACTTGACTGCAACTATGGAATATCTTTTTAAAATACTCCTGATGTAACTAGCTCAGCCATACTATGGGAAGGGTTGACTGACACCGAATAGTCTACTTTTCTGAGAATTTATTTACAAAAATAATATACTAAAATAAATTCCAACAGGTAAATTGCCAGAAAAATTGAAGCAACTAAATTTTGAAATGAAAAATATTCTCTACAAATTTAATTTCATTACATTTTCTGTGCAGAAGTTGAATAACTATGAGATGCAGTTTGCCTCCTAGAATAACGAATTCTCAATAAGAAAATGGACATTGCACAAAGTTTCATTATTTTCAAAACTGGAAGGTCGCACTCAATTTTCAAATTTCTCTAGTTTTATTCTGCAAATTTTTGTCTGGCCATAATCAGACTTCCTTTGATATACAGTTTACAACAATGAATTTTTGAATCACTATGATGGAACGCGCCCCACAAGGGGGTCGCAGAGAATTTTTTGAGGGCACGTGAAACTAATTAAAAATAAAAATATCTGCTAGATTTGATTTTGCCCGTTTATACTGGATATTTACATTTCTTTATTGTTTAGAAATTGCAATTCCATCCACAAATTTTCCATGTGTTTTTTGAATAAAACATACTTTCGCACTCTGTTATTTGTAGATTATTATTAGCTAGTTATTTTTGAGGTGGAGCGCGAAACTTGACAAATTCTAAAAAGGATTGCAGCCCAAACGTTTGAGAAACCACTGTGCTACAGTATCCCCTAGGCAGTCAGTGCACAAGGAACCTTAATGTAAAGCAAACATGTAACTTAGTTCATTCAACCATGTTTGGATATTATTACAACAAATTAAACTTTCAACAACAAGTGTAAAATAAATGGTAACCCTTATAATGGAAACACAATTTCAACTTTTCTAGGTAACTTTTTCCTCTTTTCATGTGATATACTTCATATTATCATTGCTCTGAAATTTTAAACTTTTATTTATATTTATAATTTGACTATTCCCATTAATAGCTGATTTATGATCTTATTTTATTCCTCAATTTGAATTTAGGTGAATTATCTTATTCGGTCTAGCTTCTAATCCTAGTATTTTAGGAAAGCATGCATGGGTGATAACTTTCGATGATCAAAACACTGTGTTGCCGCCACATAATCAATACATAAAAGTTGAAATTTCAATCATGTTTTATTGCCTAATTTGTGTGCTCTCTCGAGCTAAATGTAAACAGCAAACCCTTTTGATCCTGTATTTGAACTTGCCATTCTTGAGGCTTTTTTTATGATTGCTGAGCAAACATGTAAATGTAATGTTCAAAATTAAACACTTTCATCAATAATAAATAACTCTATATCAGTGATATAGTTATATCAAAATTTGAAGCCACACCCGAAAAGTAAATCTGTCAATATATGATTAGTGTTAATATTTACTGCCCATTAAGCATCAATGCAAAAGCAATTAGGCAGAAACTGCAATCTCTATCTTTGTCAACTATTCAAACCCCTTTCTAAAACTTATCAAAAACAATCTATAATCAAATTGCAATTATGAAAAAGAGTTACGGAATGCATAATCCAAAATACATAACATTTACTCAATCATCCATTCAACCAGAAAATACAAAACAAGTGGAGAAAGTGTGTTTAAACATCAGTCACCATCTCAGTTTCTTAATTGAAAAAAAAACTTCAAACATATCACTAATTCTGGACAACCGCAGTGCAGCAAAGAATACCATACTTCATTATACCAATGGTACCATCTTGTTTTCGAAAAACATGATAGATCAACTCTAAACAGCTTTGATGCACCCTCAGTCTGACCAAATAATACTGTATCACCCTAATGTGAAAACAAAATAGTGTAACTGGAGGTTTTGTTACTGCTTGACTGTAAAATTATTCAAAACAGTAATTCATCACCTTTACTGCCTTTAGGTAGAAGAGGAGCCAGAATTTCTCCATCGATATAATATATTTTGATATTTTGAAAAATTTTTAAATATCAAAATGCAGAAATATAGAATTACAGTGACAATACTCAAGCATATTATAATTCATTGACAAATATCAAGAACCTTTAACAAATAAACTGCGAAACAATTTAGACATGACATGGATAATTTTATCAGAACTAAACTTGCAAGGCTCTGCAGACCTTACTGTATGATAAATCAGAACTTGGCCTTGAAAAAATATCAAATCAAAAACACTTTTTGACTTTTTAAAACAAATAGAAATATGAATTAATGGACAGATTTCAAAGACTGACTCTGATCAGGATTATACTAATAATCAGCTTTTCGGTTATCTTACACCAACATTACATACAGACATAGGCCTATGTAGAAATTGTACCAGTCAGCCAGTCCGTCTGTAGGTGCTTTTTCATGTTACCCTGATTTTCAGAATAACTTATGCTACTGTGTTAACTGTTTTCATTTAATGTGTTGCTACAGGCCGTGTATAGCTCCCAGTACTGCAGTAACAAAAACAAAATTGTTCCCAAATGTATTCAAAATGGCCATTTTACTGTTTTATAGGTTTCATATGGAATTTTTCTTTGCCATTGACCAGTTGATAACAGTTTCCAGGTTTCAGGCAACGCCCCAATTTATTTTCACTCACATGTTTAACATCTACATAATATAGTGAGGGAAATCCTGCATCGGGTTGGTATTTCCACTTATTTGAATAGAATAAATAGGACTGATTTGACTATAAACTAATAGGGAAAAAGGTTACCGCTTGCTTATACATGTGACTCATCATTGTATTGTGCAACAGAAACAGGTGAGTGAACATGTACTACTTCTTCTTGGCAAAACCTTCAATCTTATTCTGTACGTTTTGAACTTTATCTAAGGTTTTGTTTGTTCTCCTGATTTCACAGTTTTTATTTATTTATTTATACCAATCATTTTTTTTGTTATGCTGATTATGGAGTCGAAACAAACTTATACTTATACTAACACAATAAACACATGCAGACCGTCAATCAAAACATAGGCTACTTACTTCAAGTCTCGTTTGAGGATATCTTGCCGCAAATCACGCTGATTTTGGGCAGAGTTAAATATTTTCCTGTTCGCAGACTTTTTTTGCCAAATTTAAATCCATCGACCACGAATGAGCCCTCGAAGAAATCTCAACACAAACAAAAATTTTCCAGGTATTCTCTTGTAAACAACTCCTTGAACATAACTCTATATCGCACTCTGGCGGACGCTATATTATAGTTGGAAATGTCAGAAAAAGTCCGCTTCCACCGCCAACACACAAAAAAAATCGCAATCACATTTCGGAGCTACGTTTGGAATTTGGGGATCGGATATTTAATCCTTCCGTGCGGAAGATTCGGCCTGCTTCAACAAGCGAGCTCTTGACATCTTTGAAATTTTTTTCAATGTATGTTTTCTTGAAAAGCGATTCTGCGGCAATTGTAGTGAGACACAAACTCATAAATTTCTCTTTATTCATTGGTAGCTACGTTTTTTAGCTTATGCTTGCTACAAACGGACTGGCCATGACAGATGAAATTGCGAGCTTTTCCAACTTCGACAGCGAAGTAAGTCTATTGAGAGCTTATTTAAGATATCGTTAGGTATCAGCGGTATGTTAGTCGTTGGGTATCAGTGGCCGTCTAAACTTATTCGGATCGAGGAACGCGAAGCGTTGTTTGAAAAAAATGGTCCCATTACACCACCAATGTTGGGATGCCTACGCCCTTGTTCAAGCGTTCGTGGAATATCGGGATAATCGTCGAACCCGATCTTGTAATTTAGAGCAGGGGTGTGTAACCTTTAATACAGGAGGAATAAATACAAATAACAGGGCGAAACCGTATGCCGCACTTATATTTGACATAGGCTATCAAGTAGTTGCACGCACAAACCTTTGAGAATTTGTCTTATGACGTGGCTTTCCGCTTCACTCAAGCTCGCTGTTAGGGCATTGTAACGCCATTGGTATAGACACAAAAAAATTGAATCAGGTTTAGGTTTGGAAAAATTCGCACGTTCGGCATAGTTTTCTGAAATTAGGGAGCCTGTTGCTCGGGCAACAGAGAGTTGGATGCGAAAAAAATCCTGTTCTTACAACTTCGAATCCCATCGCTGGTTATATATATATATATATATATATACCATTGATCGTATGCAGTGGATATGAGCGTCTTGGACTCAACACATAATATTACACAAACTGTATTCAAAAGAGCAAATAAAAGGACAGTAAAAAGAATAATTACCACTTTGGTGAGCGTAAAGAAAGAGATGCAAATTTTAGTTTTTTGACAATAAGAAAATAAAAGGGTATTCCCGAAGAATGTGAACCAAGATGGCGGCCTCCGGAACGTAGTATGTGTACCAGGTTAGAGTTAGGCCATAATTTTATTCCAATTTTCCTTATTTTAGTTCTATTACGAGTTCGGGGACTCGTAATTATGGCCTGACCCTAACCTTGTACACATACTACGTTCCGGTGTCCGCCATCTTGGTTCACATACTTCTGAAGTACCAGTAAAAGAGCAAAACGTTGTACCAGTATGTTTTCAATACAATCTGGTACGCAATTATATCGTCAAGAATTAATGTCTATGACCATTCAATACGCACTACTGCAAGTTGAATAATATTCACATGGTCTTAATACCATTAGTACAGCTAACATAGAATGATCTATAGCAGCATTCGTGTAAATCTTCATGAAATGGAATAGGTCTTTTTCTGCTTTTGAAATTTCTTTCGTTTTCTAAAAGGACTTGGAACCGAGACAACGTATCCGTTAGACTTTCGACTTCCATTGCGATTCTCACAACTTGTCTGATTTTCTACTTTCTCTTGCAAATCTGTGAACAAAAGAATTTTCGAATATAATTCCTAAGGATTTTCCCCAAAAAAATCGCTGTTACTACATATTAAATAGTCATAAAATCATCTTAATCATATGAGCTCTCACTCTGTTGCAAAGATAGGCTAGAGAACGATAATGGTCGCTCTAATCTCTTCTATCACTGTTTATTTCACCTTTAGTTTCGGGCTCGTTACCTACTTTTTTGTGTTAAAAATGTTAATATTGATCTTGATCATGTAAAACAGACAACAAATTGTGTTGAAATATGTCACGTGACTCAATTGACATTTTAGTGCCCACCCATAACTTTGCTCAGAAATATTGTCACGTTGATTTCTGAGTGAGCGTGACCTTGTATTGAGCCAATTTGCCTAAAACAATTGAGAATTCGGCGCAATCATTGGATCACAAACCACTAACCAATTATGAGCTTCGTTGAAGGACAACGATGGCCTTACAATGTTAAATAGTTGTAAAACAGTGTACAACGTTGCCTGTGGATTAAAACGTAGGCATAACGTAGTTGTGCTATCTGGTTACTGAGGACTGAAGGTAAATTTTGATATGAATAAGAATGAATGAAACTGAATTACCTTCAACAGTCTTCGTCTCGTTGCAATTCGTTAAGTGGTTGGAGTTTCGAATACTTGTCGAATATTTGCTGGAAATCAAAAATATATAAAATAAATAAGGTGAATCGCACATTTTGACGTATTCGTCGTAGGTACTTCATGATAAGTTTGAAATTTGAAGCTCCCAAACTTTTAACTTTTTATAATACAAATCATTATGCGAGCCTACCTCTTATCTTGCGTCCCGTTTATAACGATTCTTATAGAATTGTCCTTCGTTCTTTCAAATGTTACGTTAGGATGGAAAGAACTCCGCTGAAGTAGTGGATCGGTATCTGCAGTTCCATTTTCAGAATCCTGTTGGAAAATGATTCGATTTACAAAAACTCTAACGATTTTATAAGCTACATTGCAGGCTTAACTCTATCTATCTACGATTTTTGATTACGTAAGCATTTATAATCTCATGCATATATCTATTTATGACGCAGGAATTTTTTACACCATCTTTATTGCCACATTCTGTTTAAAGAGCTGACTTTTTCAGCTGATATTTGATAAGCAGAATAATAAAAAATATATACATTTGATTTCCGCCAGTGAAGTCAAATATGCTGATAAAGTTTAGTTTTGCTGCCCATTCACCCTATACAAGGAGATCAAACTTGATCGAGTGTGCCCAATAAGCTTCAGCTTAAGGTGTCCTACTAGTCTTTTACTGTACATCAGTGGTTCCCAAACTTTTTTCAAGCGATCCAAATTTTGTTAAAATTAATTTTGTAATATCTCAACACGAGGATAAGATCAAATGGGCTACTGAAATGGCATGTAGTGCTTAGTTGACTGCAAAATCAAATTACTAATAACAAAAAAAAAACATTTATTTTCACATAACATTTTTTTCCCTAATATTTATTACATTTTTTTAACATTAATATTTGTATATCATCCGCGACTGTTTAAAATCCTGGCATAGTTTTAACGTTATGATATTTCTCACATATACAATTACTGTTGAGCAACACTTCAACACTAAATACAGAATAAACAATAACATTTACTAGAAAATAAAATCAACTTTTCGTTCGAGAAACAAGCGACCGAAAAGAATTTTTAGCCAACCCAGTTTTTGGTAGCGACCAGGTTGAGAAACACTATTCTACAACAAAATAAACACAATCCACAAGTGTTAATTTTTGGGGAAAGAAAATACCTTTATTGTGTAGGCAGCCTTGGATGTTGCGCGTTTATCTTTCCTTGCATTGATGCAGATTTCACAAATTGCGACTAAACTGGCAATCACCATACCGCCACCAAGAATGCAAAATAGACCAGAAAATCGATGAAGACTGATTGATCTGAATAGCACAACAAAGTTATATATTGAGAATTGATATCAATGCTAATGTTTGATATTACTCTACTCGCCGAGAAAACGGCGTTACAGGGTGTCCATAAGATCCCTTTACAATTTCAATCTTTTTATGAAATCAGTTCTCAAAATCTCCTAACCAGGTTTGTTGTTTTTTATTTAGTAATTGTTTTCAGTATGAATTGTTCAAGTATTTTTACTTTGTTTAATACATCTTTGAGTGCCCAAAATAATAAAGGGTAACGATAAATTCCCGTTGCAATATAAAAAAAATAAGGCTTTATGGACACCCTATAGATATGGATATATACCCTAGATATTGGGAATTAAATTTAAATTGTAATGTTCGATATTACTCACTCAGTTGGTGAGAGGGGGTTCGGTCGAGTGAAACATCCTGAACCCTTCCACCAGCGTGACTTTAAAGTATTGATCACACCTTCGTCTTGTAGTTCAAGAATTCTGAATGCAATATACACGCAATTATGCACAGAACAGTAGTATATATTACAGGCTTATTATAGCCGATGGGGACGGGAAGAGCAGGGATTTCAGGATTTCAATCGGAGAAAAGATTGAGCAATCACAATGTTTAAAATCTTTCAGGGTCTGGCTATGTGCTCTAGGATTCGGTTTTTGTCTTCGACTGGACAGTTAGCTCGCTTACAACTCAATACAATAAAATAATATATTATGTTCCAGCGGCGAAGCCTATACTCCTATTCCAACGTAATGAAATATTATCATATTATGTAGGTCTGATACACGTAACACTATCGATGTCCCAGCAAAAAGAAAATGTTATTATATTGTGAGTCTTGATAACAAATTTTTCAGCTTTCAATTTACTTACGCAAGTGATAGCGGATCTTTTATAGGATCACCCTTCTGCACTCCTATTCCATAACCTTTCTCAAATATGAATTCTTGAATGGATGAAAACGAACACGAGGGATCAGAGTTGATAACGTATTCGATCACAGCTATGTCCCACAAAAATGCGTAACTTCCTTGAAACAATAAAAAATATACATTAGATAACTAATTAAAATTAAATCTTTGCGCATCAGTTAGGTCAGAGTGTTGCGAGGTTGGAGAGCCGCAAAAACTTTTGAGGATGTCTCGCGGGCCGCAGTCTAAGAAAACCCAAAAGTGATCCAAACATCGCGAGTTCACTCACCTTTTAATATATATATTTAAGAATGAGTGATTAGCGTTCTAGTCAGTTTTTAATGAAGATATATAAAGCCTTTAATTATTTTAAAATTGCTTCCCGAGAAATACCGTGGTATTTTCGGTATCTTTTCTCGGGTTTGATTTTGTAATGTCGCTTAAAATTATATTCTTTCGTGACAGATATTACTTGAAAACACACCAGACACTGGGGTTAAACGTTGTTGTGGTAGATTAAATAAGTGTGATTGGTTAGGCAATTAAGACTTCACTAATTAAACTGAAAATTTTTTTGCGCAATCCGGAGTATAATTCTGGACCTGGTGTTATTTGGCCTAACTCGGCAAATACATCAGGAGTCATTAAATAAAGTAATTTAAGTTTACTCAGGAACATTAATCGGTAAGTAACACGTGCTCCTTAACACCAAAAGTTCAAAAAACCCTAGTAACACATACACTTTCATGTGACGGTATTTTACAATCAGAAAATGACAACGCATATTTGAGGGGAATTCTTGCGCGTTCTTTGTAAGGCACATAGATGTGCTACTAAAATAGATGTGCTGTACAACAAATGTTGCTTTTTAAATTCAATATTACAAACCTTTACTTTCCTTCACGCGACGAATTCCATCTTCAACAGCAAAAACTGAGTTAGTTTCATTGACTACATCCCGTACCCTTCGCCATATCGGATTGTCGTCTATACCTGATAATTCAGAATGAAGAGCAGAAATGGAACAATTAGTGCGCATTGTCTAAATTTTTTCAATAAATATACTTTAAATTAGAGGTCGAGAAGCTGTGGGCAACGGCCCAATCGTGGACCACGGAGCATTTTCTAGGGGAACTTCAATAAATTTCAATTATGGCAGTGATACACAAAAAGGTGCTATCGATCCAACATTACATATAAATTTTTGGCAAAATGGTTTTTGTTCATATATCAAACGATTATAAAGTACGTTCATTTCAACTGAAATGTACCTTAATAAGTTTATAACGTGGTTGAATTTAAAATTTTCAACAAAATTGTTGGGACTTGAAACCTTTTCCATTTCATTATTTGGGCCTAATTTAAAAAACTTTGCCGACTACCACTTTAAAATTCACGTACTTCTTGAAACTAAAGAATCGTATATGGAAGAGTCTCGCACTGTTCCGAAATTCATGTCTGTCTGACTGACCAGTTCTAGAAACGATCGTACGTCTGATCCCATCCTAAAAACAAGAGAGCAACATACGAACAAAAAAATAAAAAGTCATAAAAAAGTATTCTCGTGAAATAAAAAAGCAAAAAAAAAAAAAAATGAAAGCCGGGTAATAGCCTTCTACAGCGGCTTCTGTATTCTTGAAGTATTGGAAATTTGTAATCGATTTCTCTAATTACTAATAGTTTCGAGAGAAAAGCTATTCTTTCGAAACAACAACAAGTTAGCAAAACGATCCATTTGAGCACCATTCTGTCCAACAGGACGTTTCGTTATTACACAAATTTTCGACATAAAGCAGTGAAAAATGATTGGTTACACCTTCGAAGCAAAACAATTATGTAAGATATATGCTGACAAACCTTACCTTGTTAATGTAAGGTTAGACGTCAGAGTAGCGAGATAAGATGAAAAAATTATTAAAACGAAAAACCACCAAATTCCTGTCACAATTTGAGATGAAACTGACATATAGTTCATTCCTGGACCTAATAGAATAAAGACAGGATTGTAAATATTGATCCACATTGACACGTCAAAATATAAGGCAAACTGTCACGTTTACACGTTGGATGTAAAGTTTTGAATGGGGACTTGATATCATCATTTGAATAAAAAAAATCTGCTTAATTATTGTATTGTGATAATTTTATACTTCTGCTACATAGTACTTTCACTGAGCTGTTTTACGATTGCATTTACTTAAAATACACAGTGAATCTCGTCGCGGCCGGCACATACTTATATATTTTTTGCCCGTAAAAAATTAGTTAGCAGTCCATCAAATACGAGGAAGATTCTAGTTCAGGGGTGTGCAACATTTTTGTCGTTAGGCAATATAACCAACTTCAGACATCCAGCTGGGCCCCACAAAATTAGTTTTTTCATCTACACAACAAATTAAAAAATTAGCGACAACCAGAGCGCCGCGGGAAAGGCAAGGAAATAGAATGCGGCCATCTTTCTATACATTCTATTTTCTATACATTTCGTGTAGTTAATAATACAGTATTTATTTACCTTGCTGGAGTAGTGTGCTGTACACAGACCAGAAAGTATCTCGTAAAGACACTTGATGAAGACTTCCTTTTCGGTGCTGGCGCGGTTCTGACGATACTCGATTTAAAACAAAAAGCAGAACAGACACACTAAACCAAGCACCTAGAATGCAGTACCATACCAGGCTGTGGAAAGGTCGGAGAAAAGTAAACAGGGATATTTCATTTGTGTCCTGTAAAAATAATTGAAGAAATATTTACACGAATGCGCAATATGAGTAAATAGGTCACCTTCATAAAATAGGATGCCATAATGATGGACTTTGCGATTGCTGTAATGTTTCAGAGACAGTAGAAGAATTTTCTAATGGATTTCTTCGAATATATAAATGAAAGACACATATTTAAGATGAAATGCCGCAATTATGACATTGATTTTCAACTCAGAGCTATCTAAAGCAACCCTAGCATTTTCCCCTCTCTTCTTGATTCTATGAAGTCCTCCAAGAGATTACTATAATTATAGGCATATAAAAAGTTTGGTTTAATTGTCTGGCGCAAAAGACTTGAATCGTTAAAAGCGTCATATATATACTTTCATACTACACACACACACACATGGCGAGTATGAATGCTTATAAAACTGAGTTCGACTGAATTGTGTATATTTTCGAAGATTTAGAAATCAAAATTTATTGAGCAAGAGCAATAAACTTTAGTCTTGAAGGAAGTTAATGTTGTATTTGAAGATTACCCGTTAAAATATTAGACCCGAGAAGATAATTTGTATATTTATCTGTCGAATTTTCAAATGTGAACGCAATCGCAGCCTAAGTTAGAAACCGTATGGAATTATATTGCTCAAAATTCACGTAGAATACTCGTGAAAACGCCCCTTCGCGTGACTTATCTGGTATAGTGAATTGCATTAAGTGACTTTGTAAAACATATTTATATATAGATATAGTAAGATACTATGCAAATACCTCCCGTTTCGTCATTAAAACACCCAAGCCAAAGTCCATATAACGAGCCGTAAAATCGATGTACTGCTCCATGCGAGGTGTCATCGTCATAGCCGAAATAGCAAGATCAGCTTTCTAAAATTAAAAATGAAGGCTGAATAAATGTTTTATGCCAGGACCAATAGCCAAAACGCCGAAATCAATATGAATTTGGAAAGCACAAATGGCTGATTCCGGTCGCCAATGGCATCAGCTTAGCCGATTCGGTTTCAAATTCGTTGAGTTGCATTGGATCAATTCCTAAAACCCCGCATAAACTAATTAGACTAATCAATGACCCGGCGTTAAACTACTGTATGATTAAAAGCCTGTTTAAGGAAAAGGTATATACATTTTTGCGTACCCTGCTGATATAAGTCATGTCAAGAATATTTTTTTGAAACAAGAAAAAATATCACTCGAGCACAAATTACTAGAAAATGATAATTAGACAGTTTTACTGGACAAGGGTAGTCGCGGGGAGCCAAAGCTGTTTATCGATCAGCGACACCCAGGGTTCAATATCTAATTCAAAAGTTTCGAATTCTAGAGTTTTGAAACTACTGATAGTGACTATGAGTATTGTATGAATTATCTAATTAACACCACCGTCGATTAACTTCTGCTAACTCACGCTTAAACCTACGCTTATACTGTACCTTTGAAACTAATTCACCAACTAATCCATTCCACGAATTGTTTACAATTGAGCCGTACTTTCTATCAGGAACTTCGTACATTTTATATTTGAATCCGATTTTGTTTGCGAGGGCATCCAACACACTGACGGAAAATCCATAAAACTCAACAGATTTTTGACCGCGTTTTGCCATAACAAACGGTGGGTCCTGTAAAAATGAAATATCGTCCTGAAATTCAACGGGTTTAGAAATGCAAATGGCCGAATTCGGTGTGATAACACTGGGTGAAATGAAAAGCGAAATAAATACCGGAAAGTCATGCGCTGTTACAAAGCGCCTAGCACTTTTCATCCCAGATTGAATTGTGTTAGCCATCTATAACAATATTCTTGGAGTTAGAAAAATATACGACTACAGACGCTACAGTATTTTTGTTTTGTCAGATTGTTTTAGAAATCATATATACGGTATATGCTTTGTTCCCTGAACAAAACAAAATGATATTCCTGAAATATGATCTAAATTTAACACAGCCTTTTTTATTTAGTTTAGCCAAAAATTATATATTTATCGAAACAATGCACAGTGCGATAAACTTGTAAATTCCTCAACATTTCCAGTGTGCCATAGTGGGAGATCTCATCGGCGAAAATATGGGAAAACACGCGAAAGCATAATACAAAATCTAACCTCGATTGTAGCCACACGAAGCGTCCTCCCAGAAAGAATTTGATAAGGGTCATATTGCAGTGTTGCGGTAATGTTTATACTTTGTAATGACGGTTGAAATTCCGATTCGTCTTCCCAAACTTTAGCATTCTCAGCTATTGCATCGATCAAACTTTTGATTTCAAACTATTCAGTGAACAAAGGGTTAAAATATTACTATTGTTAGTTGAAGTAAACTGACGTTGACGGGATGGAAAATTATATATAACTATATCATATATATATATATATATATATCATAAACAGTGGCACGAACCCTTTTTCGGAATATTGTGATATTCACCGAAACATTTTTTTTTGTCGTCAGACGACGGGACAAATGCGTAACGTGCACCTCAGCTTGCGACTCGCGCTATATTTGGCTTTACGAAAGTTAGGTATTAGATTTATTCAAAGCGGGTCATGTTAACGTAGTGGGGTAAATCCATTTTCTGAAATCGGGTAACATGTTGTTAGCGAGTTCGATACAAATAAGAACCCGTTCCAAATATTTTGAATCACATCACTTCTTACAAATAATCGGACAAATCTGTAACCCACTTTGGTATATGGCCCTACTGCTCCTAATAAAAAAAAACGTACTCTTGTGTTACGCCGAGATGATTATAAATAAATGGGATGCAAAATTATCGCGCCAGGAAAGACTAAGTTGGCGAGGAAAAGAATTTTAAGTCGGGTGATTTGTATTTTCTGAAATTAGATATCCAACCAAATGCTAGCGCATGTGACTGGCCTACAAACCTGCCCTCTTGAAGATAATCCACGTAGTTCCAATTCACTTTCTTTATCTTGAAATATTTCATTCTTTGATATTTTTGACGAACGTAACACGTCTGTGTTCAGGTACGTCACGTCGCCATCTTCACTGGAGTCATAACTACGGTTGCCAGATATCACAGTGCGATTATCGAGTTTATTGATCACTTGAAAAAAGAAAGAAGTGTTTAATTATTTTTTTACAGTGATTTGAATGCTCGGTTATATAGACCTGTACAAACCAATACTGCCTCATGAATGTGAAAATGCAAAACTCAGAAACTTCTTATTTCTATTTATGTAATAATAATAAACTTGAATGTATTAAAATATTCGATTCATGTCAGGCAATTCTCGTTTCAATAATAATGTTATGACAGTTTGATTCACACTATTTCAACAAACCTCATTATCGCCGTTCCACTAGAGCTAGAAATACTTTTACACTATTTAATACCATTGAAAACACTATTAATTCCTATTAACATAACATTATGAATGCAGAAAGTACTTCGAGGTATTTGCACAATTAGGAATTTACTATACATAAATAGGACCTCCAGAAGTATGCGCACCAAGATGGCGCACAACCTGGACATAGTATGTGTGTACCGGGTAGGATTCAGGTTGTGCGACATCTTGGTGCGCATACTTCTGGAGCACCCATAAATATATAATAAATTTAATTACAGTCAAAAATTCGAATCATGGCAGGCCACCCTCGTCTCAATAAAATATCTATCGTTACTGACTAAAAGTTGGATTATTTCGACGACGAGCCTCGTCATCACATCGTCACAAAATCTGGAAATTCATTTGAAATATAGTATAATTGGCTTTGAGAACACTCTCACAAACCTCCAAGCTCTTTACGAATAGCATCCACGAATTCATTCGCTTGCATTTCAGGGTAAAACTGTCCTTCTGAGCAAGTCATGTTGGCGTCTGTCATGAGAACTGGTGGTACAATGTTGAGAATAACTTTCGATACAGCACTCAATGTATATTTGAACTGATCTTTCAAATACTGAATACAAAAAACGTTGCAAAAAATTAGTGTGTAGTTTATATTATAGGTCATGTAATTACTTTTTCCGGATGGGTAGGAATATTCTCAAACCATAAGCTGGACTTAGTCACCTCTTCGTACTTGAAATACAAAACACCACCGGGTTCAGCATTGGAAATACAGAAACATTGCTAAATATGCTTTTGGCAAAATAAAAAGCCTCGCAGGTTTTGAGGAATATCTAAGGATCTTTATTACCCTATATGCGCCCAATCGATAGTAAAAGGCGCTCTAAATCACACGGATCTGAATCATGGCTTGCTATTATTGGGTGATATCGCACAGGGGGAATCAGTATGCATATATATATGTATGTTGTTATGGTACTAAGTGCCCAAACATGATTACCAATTCCAAAGAATTTGAAACTAGTGTACTTATGCCAGTGAAAAATTAGATTTATAGGCTTTATTATCACAAAATTGATATATTGAAAGAAAGTTAATTGAGTGAAAATGACAAGCTCAAAATTATACCGAAGCCAGTTGTCGATATGTAACCCTAGATATTCGATGAACCGATCAGTTTTTCCTTGATCAATTCCAAAGAAATTTAGGTACTCCTGTATAGTGTGTGTACCAGATTAGGGTTCTCCCATAATTTTATTCCGATTTTCCCTATTTCAGTTCTATTACGAGTTCGGGGACTGTCTGTGTTATCCAAGTGAATATACTCCCTGTCCATAGGCTTCCGTCCCTTTACACAACTTGATCTACAGCTGTCGGAAAAAAATTAGTTAGTTACCTCCATATTGGTACACAAACTTCTAGAGCGCCGAATTTGAAACTTATTCTCGCCAGGGAAACATGAAATTATTATCAAACGAGCGAGTTAATTGAGAGCAAATGACGAATCTAAGATCACTTTCACATACTATAGAGTCGATATAACACGCGACAAGCTCTAAAAAAGTTTTTTCAGATCTGCAGGTATTAAACATTACCTTCAGGTTTTCATTGTAAGTCAATGATTGTCGAGATGATTGTTTTTCTCTTTTAGTTATAATCGTGAATTCTCTGCTGTACAAGACCCCATTCAAGAAATTCTTTTTCCAGCCCTAAATAAAGGAAATTCAGGCAATAAGACTATTTGTGGAAGCTTACATGCCTGTACACGCCCTTTCAAAAATATCTATATAATATAATTGGAATATAAATAATTTAAATGTGTAAACCGACTTACTGTTGAACGAGGAATTGTGTGAGAATTTCATTTTAACAAATTTTGAAACGCACAATAAAAAATAAATCACCATAAAATTAGTAGTATGAAAATATAATTACTTACTAGCCTCACAAAAATAATTCATGTATTTTATTAAAATTATTCATACAGTCGTCATATGATGTTTCTTCGAAGCAATGTAGAAATTCGCCCTCAAATTGGGCAAACATCGAACCAATTAGTTTACTGAATATTTGGTACTCCCGTATAGCGTGTGTATCAGTTAAGGGTTAGGCCATAATTTTATTCCGATTTTCCTTATTTTAGTTCTATTACGAGTTCGGGGACTGTCTGTGTTAGTCAAGTGAATAAACCCCCTGCCCATAGGCTTCAGTCTTTTTACACAACTTAATATAAAGTAAGCGAACAAAATTAGTTACCTCCATATTGGTACACACACTCCTGGGGAGCCGAATATTCATTCATTATCAATGAAAGCCAATAGATTTGAATTCTAAGAAATATAATAAATTAGGTTTATACTTACAACGTCTACAATGTAGAAATGGACACGTTTGTTGTGAAAGAAAGGAAGCTGTTTAGTAAAAAAAAATGAAAAAGTCAAAGAAGCAGGTCAGGGAAATATAAGAAATATTAAAATGTCATATTGAAATTTCCAAGAATGATTACAATTTAGTCTAGATTTTATAACTAAAAACTTTACAACTTCAATTTAAAAAAATTCCAAGCATTAATTTTTTTCTGATGTGAACATACTTAGTGCGTTAGAAAATTCTAATAATTGAAGTGACTCAAATTTTTATCGAAAAAATTGTTAACGTCAGTCACTAGGTAGTGTCTTTTTTTGGCCTGTTTCTATATCGACGTGAATCTAACTCGATAAGGGTCGTAGAATACATTAAACTTCAATTTTTCTCTTCGATAATAAGATTTTAAACTGAACTGATGAACCCTCCATAAAATCGAAATCAAACATTTAACCACACGTTGGTTTTAGAAAAGCATTAAGAAACCTTAATGGCTGATGACGTTATAGAATAATTCGATATGCAAATTTTGTTAACGTTTTTGAGTTTTTAAAATGGACTCAGCCCCCAGGCCGATTTGACAAATCGTTGCTAAACTTGAATTGAGTAAAATAATTTATACATGGTTCCAATATAAAGAATAGGTTTCAGAGGTTGAATGAGATTATTGCAATCCATTATTTTCGCAAGCTGTGTGTAGTATTACAGTATATGGTGTTTTCAACAATTTTGTTTTTTTGCGCCAGACAAATTTAAAACCAACTTTTGACATGCATATATATAGTATTCTCCTATACCAGACTTTACAAAATCATGTAGTAACTGGGAGATGCCTAAAATAGCTTTGAAATAAAAATAAAAAAAAATAAATGAATGACTATGATCATAATGTATTTGGAGAGGCAAAATATTCCCAAATCATGGGTTCTGCTTAGTCTTTTACGTGTTTTAACGTAGATTTATTTTATATTGAAGTTAATGAATATGTATGAATTGCAGCCTTATCTTTCATTCTGCATATATATTTGACATTCTTACCAGGTCGATGATAATTCTTTTTGTGGTTCGTTCACTACAGAATATGGCAAATACCACTTTGTTGTTGCAGTTTTGAGAGTCAGGACACTAAAAATATAAATATCCAACTGTAAAAATAAAGCATTGGGTGTAAGGAATTGAATAGTAAAAGTGCGCGTTCAAGTCTTTTTAATGAAACGTTAAATTGTCTGTATTAGTGAATGTATTTTTAATGTCAAACATTCGGAGGTTCTCTCAGTCTTAGGTAAACCTGTTAAATTACATATAAACTTACGTTCACTTGCCGTAGAATATCATTTATTAAATTCTTTGATAACTTTACAAAAAATTGACCATTCAGTGGATTCATGGGAAGTTTCTGTACAATCACACTTTTCATTCTGCTTCCGAGATGTTCCAGGACATTTTGTAAACTGGAGAAATCTGTTAGAATAACAACATAAATTGTATTTGGTTGTTGTATACTCAAATTTAACTAATCACATTAATATACATGATCACAACTTTAGTCTTTCTGGCCCAGCACAACACCTATCATGAAATTGTCAATTTTCCGGCGAAAAGGTCGCTTTTCTAGACCCAAATTTTTGGACTGATTTTGAGGGGGTTGTCTTATTAGACGAGTATGATAATTTTCATTTTTTTTGGTGTCGCCTTATTATGTATTGAGTAATGTTCTTTTATGGTGGACGCAATCGCGAATTGAACAAAAATAGATTAAAATTTAAAGAAAGTTTGAATTCCCGTAGTTATTATGGATTGAATATTACGCTACAAGAAAACGTCATTATAGGCTATTTTAACCAATGCGCAAACGTGGCGACCGCTCGAAAGGCATTGCATGGTAATTTGAGTTTCCGATGTTGATGCGATTTTACTATCCCGACTTATTGGCAGGTTACATGCGAAAACCCATTTTTTCAGGCTTAAAAACGGGCCTCGTCTTATTTACCGGGTAGACTTATGGGAAATACGGTAGATTGCAAATCCGAGATTATACGAACTAATAATTTAACATCGTTAACGACATGAAAATAAATCTCAATCTCCACAATTACAATGCTTATATCATATGCACAGTTAACTTTAATATTATTGCGACGAAATAAAATGCTACAAATCTCTTGCTATATTGTACTCACCAAAACTGTAGTCATACAGGCATATCAACCGACTCCATTGAAAACTCGCAAAAAATTTACCAACTACCAATTGATCTTCTGTTTCCCAAAATATTTTTTGTTCTGTATAAGAATCTGTACTAGAGTCCGAATTCGTGATGAAACTGAACGATAATAGAAACCAATAATATTGCTGTGAAGTTTGTTGGAAGTACTGCTTTCAAAATATTGCGCTTATTAAAAATATCAATTAATGCAGCTTAAATTAACCAAAAATGAATATTGTATTCACCAATAGAGCAGTGGCTTTCTAACTTTTAAGCCGCGCCCCCGTTTTAGAATTTGTCAAGTCTCGCGTCCCACCTTAAAAATAACTAGCTTACAATAAGCTACAAATAACAGATAGTAAGACGGAAGTATTTTTTATTCGAAAAACACGTTGAAAATACGTGGATGGAACATTTTTGTTTGAATAAAACTTAAAAGAAGTAAATTAAACTAGTTTTCTACCCCGGTATCCGTCTCTTCTTTCTTGGCATCGCAAAGGGTTGTATCGGTGCTTCAATAAAATATGGGTTGCCAATGTTATCGGAATACTTCATTTGGTTCTGGTTCCTGCAATAACATGCATTCAATTAAAATAGCTATGGATGTTGTAATACTTAGGCACAAAAATTAATGTTAGTTATAGGTAAGTTTATTTTTCCAGTCTGCAAAATAAACAACGTTAAACCAGTGAAGTATACTTATCAGCGTTGAAACAAATTTACTCGTCCTCACGATGGCGAGAACATCTGTGAATCTTAAAAACTAGGCAAGTATTTTAAGGTTAAATCTGTGTGCGGAAAACCTGAGTTTTTCAAAATGGATTCAAACAGTATTTCGATATAATGGTCATACGTTCATTTTCTTACTTGTTTCTACATTGACGTCCCGGTACTGTTGCAATCCATAGAACTGGCAGCCGTAATGCGCTTGCCAGAAAAGAAACGCCAGATCCATCGACATTGCAATTCGTCAGATATAACACAAAGGCTGGTGATGACGTCAACATTCCACAAACTAAACAAATTTTAAGTTGAAGGAAATGATAGAAATAAGAAATAAATAAGAGCAGTGGTGGGACGTTTTGAAACAGGTTCCCTCTCTCAAACTACTCGCAATTCTCCCTACACATTGGAATGATGGTTCTCAAACGGTAGGGAGCGCCCCACGATGGTAGCGTAGACAATTTTTGAGGGAGCGTTAAGACAACTTAACGCATTAATACTGAGTTTCAAGCTCGACGACGAGACAGCAAGATTATGCGTTTCACTACTTATTTTAAAGTTATAAAGCAAATTGTGTAAAGTGGATTGAGCCTTGCCGAGCAGGATAGTCCTGGTGACTGAAAGGTCGTGTAGGATATTGAAGTGCAGGAAACTTTGAAAACGTAACCAGCCTGCTCTCAGAATTATGCAAACGTTCTAACTTTGAAAGAAATATAAAGCAGCACTACTCTAGCGACACAAATTAATGGCTCAAGAGCTCTCGTCATATCAAATATTTGGGAATTTTTATAAATATCATATCAAAAATAAATTATATCATGCACAATACTCTTTCTTCATATTTTGGAAATTCCCAGGAGTCCGAAAAAAAAACTTTTTGTTTTAAATAATCCTGGTATACGTCGATAATGCGTAGTCTGTGCATATTTTTAACCGCAGAAATGGGAAATTTCGAGTTTATAATTCCAATTAATAATTGTTCTTGTATATGTATATGAATATCACTCCATGGGAATATGGACAGGAAATATCGACTGTCATCTCTCGACGCAACGCAACGGAATGACGCACATACAACAGGGCTTTGTCTCAAGAATTATGTAAAAGAAAACGGTACAAGATAAGGCAATCAAGAATAAGCGAGCGAACCCTTTTAACCTGCACGACCTAACCGGAGTTTTTCACTAATCCGGAGCAGATGAGGAGAGAAGGCTAAACGTAGATAAAACTGGCGTAAAAAGTATTCAAATATACAGAGGCGGTGGTCTTATTAGCTATTGCGGGTCCCTACTCGAATTGAATTGCGTGATGCCTACTCTGACTATAGGGTTAAAAATAAGGACTCAAAATTAAGATAAGTCTTCCAATTTTATTTAAGTACAAAATCACGATTGAGGTGATTTTTTTGTGGCGAGCGGGTGGCGAATTCATACAGTAGCCTATATATATCGTCAAAATTATTACAAGGCTATAATTTAGATTGGGCTAATTAAATAATCTACTGCTAAAACTGGCGCGGGATCTAATGCGGCCGGAAAAAGTGCGGAGGTCTGTAGTCTGCCCTGCTGATATGCGTATGCGAAAAATATAGATTTGAAACAGAATTGTACGAGTTAGCGTTCGATGTCATGTGCATAAAATTCGAATCGCAATTGCGCAATCATTACAAAATCTAAAAAATAAACAGCGTATAGTATAATAGGGTGACGGCAATATCAAAACCCAAGTAGTATATGGTACGTATTCTAATAAGAACATAACTTTTGTGCAAAGCGTCATAGATTACTATAGAACTATAGGTGTTAAATACCTTTTCTTCAATTTCGTTTGAGTAATTAATAAATTTATGGGTTTTATTTTTGGGTCAGCACGTAAAAATAGACAGATCATAAGCGATATATATATATATACCTGCATATAGCTATTAAAATGAAGACAAGTGGAAAGCGCCATGAAAGTTTTTTGAATTTTTAAAACTACGTCGCAACAATAAACGACAAAATTCGTTTTCATTTTGCGTTTTCGTTGCAGCATTCCTACTCTTTCACTGAAGCATAAAAAATCAATAAAAAGTATGAGCGGATCCAATTAGATGGCAATTTGACAGAAGCGGTTTAAGTCGGGTATCGAGCTTTTAGCCATTAAGATTTTTTGTGTCTGAATCCCAGTCCTTGTTATCAGATCCTGCGAATGATAAATGCCTCTAAAAACATGTTGATCTTTGGGAAACATTCTTTTTCAATCGTGATTCGACCGCGCTAATTAGGAATTCAGTCGTAATCTCCAATGCTTACAATCATTTTCGTTTTAAAACCCGCTGAGGAGAAAGTTACCTTTCTATTATTGGCATGCTGCTAAAGTTTCCCAGAAGATAAAATTGTAAACATTTTAAAATAGAAAAAAAAACAGTGACAAAAAATCGAAACTACCCTAAATTTGAACGAAATTTTCTGTGCTTGGTCTAATTTTAGAAAAAAAGGCGCTCGTTTTTATGCCGCGCCTAAAAAGTAATTGTTTGTGACAAATAAATAGTTTAGTTTACAATTAGATTAAACTCGAATTATTTTTCGTTTCAATAATTTATAAGAATCTGGCATTTACTTTATGAATGAAATTCTAAAATTGACCAATTTTTTCTGCATACTGTAAACGGGTACGGTAAACGAATTATGTGTACCAGGTTAGGGTTAGGCCATGATTTTACACAAAACCAAGGGAGCAATGCCGAAATATTTGGACACAAAGTCTTTAACAGTAGGTCTTTAACAATTATGTGTACCAGGTTAGGGTTAGGCCATGATTTTACACAAAACCAAGGGAGCAATGCCGAAATATTTGGACACAAAGTCTTTAACAGTAGGCTACCTACCTGTAGTCTGACCACCGGATTGCTGAAGTGCGATCGCGGAACCGCTACAGGCTACACACTGAGAAATTGTGATAACGAACGTTACCACACAACACTCCAAAGAGTAAAAACAATTTTATAGAACCCACGGAAGTTATTTAAATGAATAAAATAGATTTCTAGCGACAACAACAATATTTAACCACTAAAAATTTCAAAGAAATCGGTCCAATAATTATGGGGAAGAGCCATTTTTCACAATAACAACAAGAAAAATGCCACGAGTACTAACAACAACACAAATTTGATTCATTGGGCACACATGGTCATCAACGATTAGCCATACGTGAATTACAAAAATTCTTGAATAAAATTAAAACGACAATACCTTTCATCAATACATCGGACGGTTCAGTCGGATCTATGACGCTGAAGCCACCATCCACGACTCGCAAAACTGACGGGAAGTTGGTGACATTATCGTTTGGAAAAATACTTTGATTTTCTTGCCAGACTTCGCTCAACGCAACTTTCACAAATTCTGGAGACACACGGTTGTCTGATAAAATGCCTAAAAATCAAAGAAAACCAAAAAATATTCAGGGTTTGTATTATGAGTTTTAACTTTAACTAGAGAAATACATTATTTATGAAAGCGGAATATCCGTCAATGTGGCAAAATAATTATGTTTCAAAATTTAACATGGTTCTTCAATAAAAAATCATTGAAACAACACATGCTAATATGATTGTGAGATGAGCTATCAACGTGTGGTGTAGTCGTGTGAACATTTTAAGTCAATTATCTTGGATTCAACTCCATTTTGTTACGATAACATCAACCACCGCACTCATGATATATCAATTAAACTGGCTCGTTAAGTCCAGGGTTTTCCAGACTTTCTGCTCATCGGTATTCTTTTGGACAATTCAACATTCGCTCATGTAACACCAAAATTGTACTGCGTCCTGTGATTGGACAAAATAAGTCACGTGATCTGCGAAATTAGACTTGTAGTTGTAGTTACAGCTTCTACTTTGATGACAATGTGACGAGGAGTTCTTTTAACTAAGGTTTTAAATTATCAACAGCAGGAGAAGAAAAATATTTTGGGGCAAATTAGAAGTTAAGGAATGAATACTCTTATACTACATCTAATGTACCCCTTCAAAAGTCGAAATGTACCCTCGCGGGTACATGCGCCCCAGTTTGGGAACTTCTGTTTTAAATCGAACCGATACGCGTATGCTATTAATAATCGCGCTTCCATACATCATATTTTGGGGTCCTTGCGCTCAGCATTTTTAGAAGTTCAAAATCAGGTTTCATTCATGTTTTCTTAATAGATATATAATGTTCAATTCCCAATTGGGATAAACTATAGTTCGCATTTTGTGGGCAAAGCTTTAATGGAAAAGACTTTTTTATGTCGTGGTAATTGAGGTGTTCGTGTATCATGTCATTCATAAAAACTCCCCTGGGAAGGTGGTGCCAGATTTTTAAATGTTATGTATGACAAGGCAACTTACCAAACGATGCATATCGATCATCCTCTTGTCCGTTACCGATTCTGATCAAAACATTCAGGCAGCAAAATAACACAGCATAAAAGAGTGAACGCGACATCGAGTAGGCTTCCAAAAATACCTATCAATTCTATGAATAAAATGCAGTTGTTTAGTCAACAATTCAGTTCAATTCGTTTATTACTTCAGGCGATTAAGGCCCATATCAAAATAAATGAATAAATACAAATATAACTGGGCACAGTAAAAATGAATCTTGCTAGCACGCTACAATGGAAGAGTGTTTCCAAAAAATAAACAAAAAACAGCAAAATTGTTGATTAAATATATATCGGTCATGTGGGAATTAAAAAAAAAACTATCCTCAAACATAAATAGAAAATAAAATCAATCACAATGTTCCAAACATTCTAGTAAACTTGGAAGCGAATTGTTCATTATTTTTGTCCTTTCTAAAAATAATATATTATATACAAACTAAAGTCCTAAATTAGTGTTTGTCACTTTGCGGCCAATTTTCTCCCGATACGAACAAGCAACAACTGGTGGGCGATGGCTTAAATGATCGGCCAACGTGAGCAAAAATTGGGATGAACGTCGACTTCTTTTTTGGCTGTAAACTCGCTTGAAATGGGGAAACATATAAGAGCGATTAGGTTTTTGCGTCTTCTTGGCGATGTTACCGGGGACAAAGAACCCAATCTGATAAACGCATTCACAGAGACTAATCAAACACACAGAAGAGAAATTAAAAACTTTGAGGCCATAAACTTTCATTTTATCAGTCCCACATGGTTATGGTTTGGCGCTAAGAGAAATTTTACTTGATACAGGACTGATTTACAAGCTGATTTATAAGAAAACTGTTAGTTTGCACTAGAATGAGCTAGTCGAAATATAGTTCTGGTTATTGTGCATTTTGTCATTGAAATTAATTGACCGAATAAAAGATTAAAATTTGAGTTGAGCGACATAGTCGAGAAACAAAAAATTGTTCGCAGAAAGGAAGGAACCCCTCAAACTAACGTAGACATCCATGTAGTATCACATTATGTTGTAAGTGAATGCATAAATGAATTGATCTCCTCATAAAAACGAGGTTTTCTTACCAATCGTTATTCAGGATGAACTACACGAATTTCATGGTATGATTGAAAGCATGTCCCATAAACTAATAAAGGACCTCCTGTATGGGAAACTACGCTTTTGAACTTACTACGTTACGTACGTACTGCAACTCGTACATCGCAGAGAAACTTACTAAAAAATTCACGTATATGTGCATCCTATGTCTACTGTCACATTTCGCTCAAACAAATTTGCCTTTGTTATATGCGCAATGCTTTTAAAACCTACCATTGTGCTTTGCACTTTCATGCTCACAGGTTGCGTAACCATACAGATACCATACGTAGGCCTATTCTCATACTATTATATCTTGTGGATACATTTATCAGTTTCTTGGCTGACATTTGCTTTTAGAACAATATGAACCTTAGATGTATAGATGACAACTCCCTAATTCGGCTCGCATGTGCTACCAGCCATTACCTCAATATAACTAATTACCAGACCCTACTATCCGTGCGACTAATCGGCTTAAATCCACAGCTCTCAGTGACATGGGCTTCAATTCAAATGACGGCGTAGCGGAAGATCTTCCACATTTCGATGTTCTGGTATATTATAATGTCAGGCTGCGATGTATACATGACTGTTCCACGATTACATCACAAAATTTTCGACGGACATATCGCAACAAAGGTTATCCATCTGCTTGATATAACAAGAAAACAGGCAAACGTCAAACTTCGATCAGAATGAGATTGGCTAATTGCGCGGAAACGTTGTGAGCTATCGGCAATATCGATTTGAGTGTCAGAGAGAGGTTGTATTGCCCAAACGTTGATGCGAAATAGTAAAAATATACACTCGAAAAATATCTCGTTTTATGAGACGAGATGAGGCCTTGCGCAGCCAACGAAGTGATGGAAGCTTCGGTAATAGTTTTTATTTTCTTGCTTTCCCGATACAATTCTGAAGCTTGAAGTTGAATAGTTACGAAAAAGCACCAGCGATAATTTCCGAATGTGAACCCTTTGAATTATAAAATGCTTAGAATGATATTTAATAGTAGCCAGGGATGGCCGAATATTTCACTATTCCGAACTAAGAAAGTGTTTTGAATATAGAATACATTCTAAATTTGTGGCAATTTCATGTGAAAAATTACATTAACCGCAATATGCTGATCACATCTATGATGACACAAACATAAAGATCATTGGTTTTGTCTGTTAACAATTGATATATTGTATGTTTTGATCTGCTTGTCAGACGGTTTGAAATTCTGAATCATTCCTGAATTCAAAAATTTACTATATCGAATATGAAAAATTTTGAATGTACTCGAATCGGAAATTCCTGAATATAACGTGGTCGCGTTATCCATAAACTTGTTCTCGTGTCTAGCTATTAATCTTTATAACGCTTCGACCAAAAACTATTTTCAGACAGACAGATAAGGCATTTAAAATATGGAAACCTTCAAACACAAACCCTAATTTAATCAACCCGTTCAAAGACTCACTTCAGCATGGAGCTCGCTATTTATACTTATGTGCTAAATAGCTGAAATCCACGGACAATGACGGGAATTATTCAAACGAAATGCAACAACGTCTGCCCGACTCGTGAAGTTTTCCTCTTTTAATTCTTGTTCTTTTTCGTGTACAAGAAACTTGGAATCGTTTAAGTGTGTTGAATTTTCAGTAATTGTACCAATTTACACAAAATATCGGAGAAAGTACCAGGAACAAAAATCGATTTCGTAATTAAATTTTCGTGAGCCAAGATTTCAATCTCGATAAAATGACGTCATGAAAAGTATGTAAAAACAATATTTGGCAAGGATTGTTGAAATTATAACAAATATATAAGATTCTGGCCAAAAGCCAGAACTTCATTTACAAGTAGTAATCAGTATGGTTTATTTTTATTTATACCTAAAATACACTTTGTAAGAACTATCCGTAAATTGGCCTTTCAGGGTGCAAGAGGTAAACCAATGCTTGTTAACGAGCAGCGACATCTGTGATTGAGTCTGACAGTAACTAATAAAGAAGAAAGACAACGTTATATCTTAAAAAAAAATTAAAACGAAAAAAAAAACTTAACCCGTTACAAACAAAAATACGACTCCAAGGTACTTGCCATACGACATTGCAGAGACAGAGCTGCTTTACATAAAACATGGATCGGCGGTGTGACGTATCGTACTAAGCGTTAGGAATACGATCGCCATCGCACCTCTGATTACCCTGTGTGGGTTAGCAGGTTCCAATCTCATGCGGGGATAGTTATGTGCAACAGGATTGCTAGCCTCCTGTAGGGTGGTTCACGTAACCGCTGGTCAGTTTTGTCTTCCTCCACCATTAAGTCCATGCATCTGAGAACAAATAACTGGCTAACCAATCCTATACCCGACATGAACTGGTACCCGGATGAGAGGCCGTGGTTCGCCATATGGTTAAGCCGTCTTATCGGCTTTCCTCTTCCCGGGGATAAATATGTAAATCGTATCCTATCCTGATTTACAATTCTAGGCACTTGGTGCTTCTTCATTTGTAGAATTCATTCATTTCAGAATCCTGTTACTTTTTTTGGTTTGTAGGTTCATTTTTATATCCCATCACGCCTTTTTCATCTATTTCTATAATATATGGGCGAGGGTAGATGGAGACAGAGGCTTCATAAGGGCAAATGAGTATGAGAGTGTGAACGGCTGAAATTATTTTGAGTAAGAATTTAGGAAATAAATCGCGTTCATATTGACCAACCATGCGTTGATCGCTGGTCGATCATGAGACAGACGAAATAACAAGGCATATATATATTTCATGCTTAATACATGTCCTACTCGAGATAAATACAGATACTGATTTGGTTTTAAAAACACTTTTTCTACCGTATGAAGAGTGAAATATTTAATTTTCATTAAAACACTCCAGATCCAGACTGTGACAGAGCAAGAGGCAGCAGCCTCCCAAATGTGGCAACGGTATGATACAAAACGAAGAGTGAGTGGGATAATTGTAACCATTTATTTATCTCCCTAATACTGAAACAAATCCAATATTAATTTTGAAACATTCCTCAATATACTGTTTCTATATACTTTATCTGATGACACAAGCGGAAATGCCCGAATGCTTATAATATATTGCTGACTTCGTTTCACAGGTCAAAGTTACCGAAACAGAAGAAGTCGCATGTTGGCAGATTTTGGCTCAAAAGACTTCACTGATGACTCCCCCGATGAACTTGGAAATATATATGATTATTTTGATACCCTTGTCAGGGAGAAATGTACGTTGTGGTTTTACCAATTTAAAAAAGTTAGATAAACACCAACAAGTTAGTTATAATTAAATAATAATAATATATAAATTATACGGAATTTCAGAAAGTTTCAACTAATACTTCTATTATGAAGGTCTCTTTGAAAATATAACGAACACATTCCAACTGACACGCAATTGAATGTCTTCGTCTTTGGAAGTTTCCATGCCAAGTAATTGTTTCAAGTTATCAAGGTATTGACGAAGGATATCGGGATCATCGGCCTTCTTTTCTCTGAGATATGTTTGATATCCGGACCATGTCGAAAGAAAATTTTTGAGGTCATTCATATTCCAATGGCGGGTTATAAATATGCTATCGTCTCTGGATTTCTCGTTGCTTGGTATCATGTCGAATATTTCTACGTAACGGTTGTTCACATGGTCAATCCGTTCATGGAACTTGCACTGATAGTGGAGCTTTAGCAATAACTCAGTAGCTTTCTCCTTTATTGTCGTTTCATCAAAACCAACAGGCATTTGTTCTGGAATAAGTTGAAGTAGACCGTATCCATAAAATACCATGCTACCGTCGGGTTTCAAAACTCGTCGACTTTCAGCCCAAAATTTCGGAAAATCGATCCAATGAATTGCTTGACCAGAACATATCAAATCGACTGAGTTCTCTTCCACGGGTAAACATTCACCTGTTGCAACTACGTACGTAATATTGCTCTTTTCATTTTTCTTTGCTACCGCTATTTGGCTTTCACTTGTGTCAATGGCAGTTATCCTTCCCACATAGTCTTTATATATTTCTGTTGATTGGCCATTCCCACAGCCAACATCTACCATGTGTTCTAACTGACCATTAGACTTATTTTTCTTCGCATAATCAATCACCATCCGTGTCACCTCGTATGGATAAGTAATGCGATACTTTGCATACAGTTCTGCATGTTTCAAACCTTCAAAACCCTTCAGCATTGTGATCGTAGATTATTTATCAACCTGATTTTCACCTTAATAAACTGTGTATGCTGAGCAAACTCGTTGAATAACGAACATTGCAGCGAATGGGTCGATAGTTAAATAAGTGACAAGTCAAACAAATGAGTACATAGAATATAGCAGTGCCACGCTATTCCTATTGAGCTTCAGTAACAATTCTTGCCATCCTTGAGCTACGTTGTAATACATGCTATTTTATAGCATTTACTTCTCTTTTTCTTCCACGTATAAATAATATAGAAATCTTTTGTTTTTACAAATAACATGTGAAAGTAATTTTCCATCGATTTTGAACCCTGCATTTTTAGCTACGGTAGAGTGAACAACGAAGATCAAAGTTTCACTGCGAGCGAGAGTATTTATTTTTAAAATAGTTTGTCCTACTAACTCTGTGATTCATTACGCGTCATTGCAGAAGGTCATATTGCGCCATATTTCAGAAACATATATTCTTCTGGGTTACATAAGATTGACTTTGATGGAACCCGATAAAAGAATTTGGGGCGCTCTAGAAGTATGTGTACCAAATACCAATGTGGAGGTAACTAATTTTGTTCGCCTACTTTACATCAAGTTGTGTAAACTGTAAAGGGACTAAAACCTATGGGCAGGGGTATATCCACTTGGCTAACACAGACAGTCTCCGACTCGTAATAGTACTGAAATATGGAATATCGGAATAAAATTATCGCCCAACTAAAACCTGGTACACATACTACAAAAGTACCGAATTTGGAGGCGGAAGCATATTTACCGGACTTGATAATAATATATGGAACGTTGTGAAACTCTCGGGTCGCTTGCGCACCACCGGCACATTATTTTGGGCTAACTTTGTATGAACTCAACAATTGTACATTTAGTGATGTTAGCAAAAAAAATAATGACCTCGATGAACCAGGTTTGGAAATACACTCATCGGGTCATTGATAATAAATTAATTATAATTAACAGACCGATAAAAATTTCCCAGTCATAGCTAAACTATTAAATCACGAAAACTAAAATATCAGTGAATGAATGCAATTGATGTTTATACTATGAACCCAGTAGTCCATATAAACCAGAGATTCCCAATTTTTTTTTTAGTTATTTATTCTTACCTTCCTACGAGTAGAAAGTACTTTTTTTTTATTTAATCTTTAAATGAATTCCTAACCCTTTATATCAAATGACTTTGGAATTTTATTGGACTGCATTCCTTTCACCGAAAAAGTTAAAAATGTCTTGTGGTGTCACGTCCTGTAGTGTCACATACAATATGCACATTATTGGCATGGATTTACACTGTTACATTAGGTGAATTGAGCAACACGTGAAAAGGTCCTTCAGCTACTGCATCAAAAAATATTATGGGCTCCTGCTGTACCATCGCAAAAATTTACAGCACAACATAATGTACTGTTAATGCATGGTGGATTTACCGTCCTGTAGTGTCACACTATATTTTTTATATCCACCAAGTATATCTTGGGTGTAACTTTTGTGCAATTTTTTCCATATTCAATAAAGCAATTGGACAATGAAACAAAACATGTAGCTGAAAATGAAAAAATATATTGCATCTAACAACATGAAAAATTTCTGGAATTGTCCTGTAGTGTCACTTGGAATAGCCCTTTATAATACGTGCCCAAATAAATGAGTATTATAATAATATCGATAATACTACAGCAAATACAAATCAAAATTTCTCACCAAGGACAACAAAACTTCTACTTGGTATGAACTATTCTCGGGTTGACAAACGCGGTAAAACAAGTTGCCATATTGAACCTTTTTTTTTTTTTTTATCAAACAAATGATTTCAAGGCTATGTGAACTCATGCAACGTGAACAGAAAAAAGCTTACTATTGACTACTTTACATTACATACGTATGCTACACTGACATGACACACTTCACACATAAATCTAATACTCAAGAAACGCCAAATTTGCCGCTTGTCGGTAGCTGCGATGCATGTTACCCATTTGCTGCGGTATTCTATTTTCTAAAACATAAAACAATAACGAGTTCGATAATATCACGACATTCTAAGAACGGCTTCGCGCGAACCGCCTGAAACACCGCAGGTGATTACTTCTTTAGCGTTTGATATCGTATACTTCATATTGCATATATAACAGTGATCGAAACACGGCCCAGGTAGACCAGTACCATCTCAAAATTAGGAGTCAGTCTATTATCTTTACATCCGCTTTAATGTCTGCGAACATCAAAAATCTTGTAACTCATTCACCTGGTACATTCATACTGTATTTCTCTTATTAGTGGGTATTAAATTGAGTGCCGAACTGTAAAGACTTTCAAATAATAGTGACTCCTCACATATGACCTTGCTTCGAGCGGGAACGAGTCCTATAAAAAAGAAGTTCAAATGCTTGCCAGCTGCCGGATCATGCTTCGTCCCAGAAATCATGCGTCACACCCCAACCAGTCCCGTGCAATGTTAGTCATTTGTAAAAAAAAGTCAAAGTCATGTTCGAAGAGAAGTTAAATCAAAAGACTCTGAGATAATGCCACAAGCGAAAAACGTTTCGGAGTCGACAGTGTCGATTCTGGTCTTAATTTCAATTCGGTTCTGCCACCAAACTATATCTGAATAGCAAATTCATATCGAGCAGAACTAACACTAGGGATTATGTCGGGCTGACTGCATTTTCTTGCCTTGTCCTTTCGCACAAGTAGATGCGTATGCATTAATATAAAAATTATGACGTGTAATTGTTTAATTTACTTCGCAAATACTACTCACTGAACTGTGGGATATTCAGTGCTATTTCAACCTGACTTCTTGGGATGTCCACATTTTTATTTCTCTCTATTGAAAACAATCTCCATTGATAAACATTATTTATGTGTATGCTATTTTTTTTATCATAGTTTGAATATGCGTGTTTGGCGGAACGTCACAAAAATATGCATTTGTGAAATACAGAAAGATACATTTGTGTTAGTGTTAAGCAAGGTTCTTCAATCAAATATAGCAGATGCCAGCGTGAATAAAATTTCCCCCTGAAACTGAATGTTATAACGTTCGATGCAGTTTATAAAATTGTGGTTACCTGCAAATAAAAAACGGAAACCATCTGAGCAAGGTGAATTGTACTGTGTTGCATGTTTTCTAGCCAGTTTCGCGATTCATCATGGTAGGATGTAAAGCTTGTTTCATTCGTCCATATTAGCGATCGATACTATACAAAACAGGACGTAACATCTCCGCTCCCGCCGGATACATTTACGACATGGCGTGATATTCTAGTCAATGGAAATACCCATATTACGATTAGAGGCTTTTTATGATATTTAGTCGGCATTTATTCAGATAAGAGCATGATGGGGCGATGCATGGGACATAAGGTGCATAGTAACCATTTTAAGCGGGACATAGTGGGCATCATCGTTTTAGTGTAGACATGATTATTTTCGTGGGGTAGCGCTTTTTAGTAGGGGTGACACATCCATTTTACTAGATACATCGCCATATTTTGGGGAAAACCTTTGAAGATTTTCGACTGCATTCACTAAAGTTTTGTTTGACAATGATTCGTAACATTGGGCATTATTGTGGCGTTTTTTATCAGAAATTATCATGCCAATCTTCATCGAAAACATGGTCATCATTGGCTAATAACTTAATAGAAAAATCCGCCAATACCTCTGAACTAATTATTCGTGACACAATTTTTGCAAAATGTGAACTGATCTTTGATACTTTTTGCAGGTCTTATGATACCGCATGATGCATTTAATTATGGTTTACTCTCACAAGTCAATAACTAAATGCGTCATCACGAATTTGACACGCGCGCTGTCGGTTTGAATACGTGTATCGCAAGTCTGGCTATAACGAGTTACTGATATTTCTATTTAACCAAAACGTTTGCTTAGTATGCTAAATGTTATGCTTATAAATGAAATACTTAACTTTCAAACTGGCTTTTCCAAGTTCTAACTTCAAATCCATGTAATTTGAACGCATCTGTTATGATGTCAAGCTACGTGTGGAATATCGAAAGTGACATTATGTTGTTGCCACACAATATTTTTAAAAATTTCCGAATTTGGTTGATTTTAGAATGCAGTTGAAAGGTTATTAACATCAGTTGTTTTGAATTTATATAATAACTGTCAAATTAGTTTTCAATTATATCAATTTTACACATTTCAAGAGTTCCACGATCAAGGATTAATGATAAATTTCCGCAGGTTAAAAAATGAATTTCCCGGATTCGAATCGATTTATAAAAACGTGATTTAATCTTCGACTGGATTATCCCAATTTAAGTTTGAACCGGCCTCAAAACAACACAGCAAAGTCGAACCGCGTAGTGATAACCTGAGTGATTCGAAATTAGCTTACAGAACACTGGGAACAAATTGTACTTAACACTATTTTGTCGTAGATAAAATGATTCCACAGTTAAGATTTATAAAGGCGCGTCTTTGGAAATTTGTTTGTCTCAAAAAAAAAAAAATTCGAATTAAAATTGGTTAATACATACTACTGATAAAGTTAAGTTGATTTACCGATTTTTTTTAACGTTTTATAGACGAAAATTTCCAAGATTTGCACCGACGTTTGAGACTTCTGCAAATTTCAATCAATATAAGCAGTACGGTGCGGTATACAGATAATTACCGTGTAAAGTTGAGCAATAATTTGCAACCTTTCATAGAAATTAATATTTAATTAGTTTGCTTTTCGGAAAAGATGTTTATATTAGGATAGAACTATAAATGACGAGAACGGAAGGAGGTGTAATTTTGGCAAAGATTCAAATGTGCGTGAAATTGCCATCACTTCATTCTTTAGTTGTTTTCAGGTTATGTACTTGAGTCGGTTTCAAATGAAGTATGTGAGATGCTGCCTCATGCAGAGAAAATATTTTCTGTGGTCGCAACAAAATGAATCAAGGGAGCATCTGAATTGTATTTTTGGCGCTCCAGAAGTGTGTGTACCAATATGGAGGTAACTAATTTTGTTCGCTGCTTTACATCAAGTTATGTAAAGGGACGGAACCTAAGAGCAGGGGGAATATTCACTTGGCTAACACTGACAATCCCGAACTCGTAATAGAATTAAAATAAGAAAAATATGAATAAAATTATGTCCTAACCTGGTACACACACTACGGGAGTGCCGTATTTTTGAATAAAATATATGAAGTTTTTGATATGTGTGGTCAATCTGTAAACATTCTCAATCCTAACAAATTACGCATACGTTAATCAATTCGTTGTAATTAATGCGACCTGTTGTTTGTGGATTTGAAATGTATTTAATTATTGTGCACTAAAGTTTCAATTCTTCCACAAAAATTCAAGATAACCTTTATTGAATTTTTGAAAGTAAATAGGTATATCAGATATTTGAACTTTAAACAGGAATTACTGAATTTTTGTGAACAATTTTGAAATACTATCGTAAAACTTGTGTGAGTTTATCGTATATTTCACGATGACCGAATCAAGCGATATCAGCGTCGCATGGATTTTCAGACAATTTTAGGACCATCAAGCAGTGACCATATGTAATCGATGTTTAAATTACTAATAAATTACAGTTATGACTTACCTAAAAATGGCTTGAAATCTATTTCTTCAAAGTATAGTGAATGGGCTACAAAAAGTCAGCTGAACCGAAGAATATTAGGTAGGCGTATCCTCATGATGAGTATGAGTAAGACAAAAATTATATTTCCCGATTGGTATTTTAGAATGTGACTACGCCAAATTAGTCCATAATTGGCGAAATCGTACTGGTGACAGGTTAGTGTTTATTTATAATATTCTACATCAGAGATGAATATGAGAGTAATTCGAAGCGCGAGTTATTTAGCTTAAGCTGGGTCGTATGAGGGCTACTATGTGAAGCATTGATATATATGCTAATAGTTATTTTGTGTGATATTCTAGATTCAAGGTAATTTCAATGATATTTAGTTTGATCATGTTGTAGAATATTCATTTTGGACGTTCGCGCGAGAGGCAGATGGCGTGATTTTTTATTTTTTTAAATGTCTTGTTGTCAAGAATGGAAAACAATTTAACGATTAATAAATTTGGTGATTGGAAAAATATCTTACTGTGAATGAGCTGGTGTCCTGGCTATTTGTTCAGAACTAATACTCAAAAACATATATCTTTCGTTGATCCGATCATTCGAGCTTCGTCCTACGTTAGGTAGCCCCCTCTACGATCTTTGGGACAGCACATATACCGAATGTTATTTACAATTCTGCTGACATAAGCGCGCTTGCGATATGGGTGATCTGATATAAAAATTAGCCACGATTGCAATATTCAATCCATATATATTTTATCTCGTATTCTAAACAGATTTTTCCATAGATAATGAATATTTCCACATTTACACCCGTTGATGATGGTGCAGATCAAAGCACTGATCAGACAATTTACATTGTTTGTCAAGTTATCAATAGTTGTCTAATGGTTGCCACATTATGGATTTTACTTTGCCTGGTTATGTACGGAGTGAGGACTAAGAAATGGGCGAAGAAAAGCAAAAGGTCTGACATGAACGGTGGCATGGTTTATACCGCATCTGTAATCGCCGTAGCAGCGACTATTCCAAGATATATTGCGGACCAGATTATATTCAGTGCGGTCTATATTGATGGTGCGTTACGGTGGTGTGAATTCTTTATGGACACAGGAAACGCCACTTATTTTATGGCGTTATATCCAATATATTTATTTTTGTGGTTTCGACAGAAAGCGCTCTACGGTCACCCAGCAATGAAAAGATTAGCAGGAAAATGTGTGTCTGTCTTCGGCTGGGTGACGTTGGTTGGCTTGTCTCTAGCTGCAATTGGGGTGGGATTGATGTTCGTCGTTCCTTCCGACTATACTGGCAGTCCAAATGGATGTGTTGTTGATTTATTAAAATCTAACTCGTCTTACAGCACTGATGTTCCATATCGATTAAGCTACTATGTTTTAGTAGTCTTGTTAATCGTTGCCCAACTGGCTCTACTCAGTCTTTTTATTTACCCCATGGTTCGTAGCAACGCAATACAAAACAGCAGACGATTGTCGCAATCTTCAACAAAACCGCACGTAATTGATAATCTAGACGACATCGATGGTTTGCCCGGGAGAAAGATCAGCAGATTTCGTTCCTACATGTCAACAATCCGAGATGCGAGCAGGAAAATTTCAACTTCGTCTTTGGGGAAAAAACCAAACACAGTTCAAAAGACTATACGAAGATCAGTAGCTTGCGCTTCCATTTCTATGGTTTCTGATGTCCTTGCCATGGCTGCCGTATCATTCGTGATACCTCAAACAGTCCCCCGTTCGCTGACAAACACCGTGTACGATATAAGCACACTTGTTAGTGTTCTTAGTATTTTAGCAACCTTCAGTAACTATCGGGATATACTAACTGTTTGCTTTCGAAAGTCGCCTTCTGGCGGATCGGAAAAGTTGTCACAAAGTGGCGGCGACGATAGTAGAGCATACAGTGACAGATCTTATAATCAAACCTCGTCAGTATAAAACTTCGATGGTATTCAAGAATGTTGGGCCCTTCAATGAACGGATAAAGGCAGATCCAACAAAATGGCTATTCAGGATGGCGCTGTAACGAGATGGCCAGGTCTATGCATTCGACCAAAAGTTCCGTACGACTCCGGTTTTATAAAAAAAAAATTGAGGCAGGGAAAATTTTTCAAAACGTTAACTTTGCAAACCATTTTCCGATTGGATCGAAAATATCGCCTTCAAACCTGGACTTCCACGTCATACTCGAGAGCAGTTCAAATAATTTCGACCTCTCTGCACAGAGGTTTAAAATACGGCTCCGAATCTCAAGCACTTGCAAAAGTTCCCAACTCCGGTTCCACGGTCACGATTTACAGACACTTTACCTAAACGTGAATCTGTACTGATACAGGTCCCAGTACTTCCCCACAATGTTGATCTGTGTAATGATTATTTAATAAAAGATTAGGACGCAATTACGGTATTATTTGGACAGTATTTCAATCTAATTTTATGTCGAATGTACATTTTACGTTTTACTGATACTAACTTATATGCATTTATTTTGGGCATGTTTTATCAAATGCTTTTTTTCTTTAGTTTTATTTGTTTTTTTTTAATAAAATTCTGTCAGAAAATATCAATATCGTCCAGGACGAAGGTCAATATTATTGTAGTTAGTATACCGATCCTGGAGAGGGGGAAAGCCGAAAAGAAGGCTTAATCATATGGTCTCTCGTCCGGTTACCAGTCTAAGTCGGGTATGGGATTAGTTACCCAGTTATTTGTTGCAGATGTATGGACATCGGCATGAACAATTTTTTCGCCCAATTTTAAGCTGTGAATTACGCGCTGGTACTTTCATGTTATTGTGACAAGCATAACTATCTGTTAAAGCAAAATGCAAACGCACAAGCGGCACAAGAGTTACTTTTCACGGCATTGAATTGCAGCAACTGGCGACGACGCAGCATTCGGTAAAAGTCTATTGCGTGACAGTCTCGCGTTTTTTTGCATTGATCAAATATTACTCTCACAACACGTTTCTATAAGGGATATTTAGCAAATAAAACATTTCAGCTTTTTTGTGAAAACAGGAAATATAAACAGACTAGTAACACGAGTATACTACTAATATAGACAGAGAAGACTATAACATTATGGTTTAGATTTAGATTTTATAATATCGAGATAGGATTGGAAATCGTTTGGAAAATTGAAATAAACACGGTTGTTTTACATTTGTTTTTGTTTAGTTGGGAGATTTCATGAAAAAGTATATTAACTGATTAATTAATGCAAACATGCGATCACGTATAGCTACGGTTCTTCTGTGGATAGTTGCAATAATATTCACATGAATACAGTTTGTAAGCAGATTGTCCTTTACCGAAAGGCCGTTACAATATAGGAACAATTTAGAATATTGTTAGAGAGTTATGTGTAGTGATAGGATTCGAAATTTCAAGAACGGGTTCTTTCTTGTATCGATACCGCTAACAACAAGTTCCATCATTCCAGAAAATATATATATGTCACTACAAAATCTACATTAACATGGCACTCTTTACATCAGATTTACTTTAATCGTCAGATGCGGTGCTCGTTGCACATTTGTTGCGGTCATATAACAGCCAAAACGAAAACGAGATAGCGATCAGAGATCGCTAACTTATCGATCTTACGGCGTGTATCCTTCGCTCTGACTCAATAGCGACACCGCGTGTCCCATCACTAATTAATTAATAACTCTCTAATTATACGACATAATTCTTCTGGTCCGAGATATGTTGAATGCACATGCAAAATTTAGAGCAGATTCCTCGCTTTCGTGAGATATCGCATGTGTCTAACAGACAGACAAATACCTCGATAGGTAACAAGATCGGGCTCGTTGATTACCGTGACATTTCAAGGAAGGGTTATCGACACCCGCCCAACTCCACCAATGGTTATGTGTAATAATATTCGTAGGGATATAGAAACGATACCATCAGGCGCTACACCAAGTTGTTAGCAATCCCTGTACATACATACAATACTTGATGTGCCAAACCAAATAGGCGACGCCAATTGTCTAACAACAATGCTTTAGACTTAGAGGACGTGGCTAAGGCAATGGGTTTTTCCTCGAATGCAGAGCAAAAGTATGACCTTGACTTTTTTGGCGCTCCCGTAGTGTGTGCACCAAGATGGCGGACACCGGAACGTAGTATGTGTGCCAGGCTATGGTTAGGCCATAATTTTATTCCAATTTTAGTTCTATTATGAGTTCGGGGACTAGCCAAATGACTTCCGTAGTATTTGTAACTGAAATTATGGCCTAACCATACCATGTTCCGGTGTCCGCCATCTCGGTTCACATACTACGAGAGTAACCTTTTTATTGAAGAACAAGTGCCTAATTGGCGTTGCGGGGTGGTCTGGCAAAAACACTCATGGAACACGGGAAGCGGTTTGACTATAGTTACATCACAAAACCCTCGAAAGGTGGAATTTATACAGCATTATTACCGCTCTACTGTCGTTGTAAAGCTTTTTTGCTGTACAGCATACTGCTTGGAAAAATGCTTAACCGCTTTATGATGTCTAAGATATATCCATATAATATACGCAAGCATTCTGAACAGTCGTGTGTTTTCTAAACTAACACTTTTCAACTAACTAACATTCGTTGAATAATAAAATTACCATTGAGTTATTTCATTATTTAGGATACACAATTAAATACTGACAAACGGCACGCAAATATTTTACAAAAATGTACATGATGAGGTAAACAAATATAAAGCAAAGCTAAATATATATATATACGTATATTGAAAAATAGGCGAACAGAAAAAGCATCTGTTATTATCTGTTTTTGCTTGACGGGCATCTCGTTTTATTTATTCATGGTTCGAATATGTGAAAAGTAATATTCATAACAAATTATAAGTAGGCCAATATACTTTCAAGAAAGCATTCGGCTAAAACAGCGATTAAAAGTTATATATTTGATTTGAGTTATATTAACTAGCAATCCAGATTCAGATTATCATTTCGTCATGCAAGAATCAAAAGAAAAACATAGTAAACTAAAAAACGATAACATTGATTCACAGCAATTGACTCGGAGTCTCGAAAGATTCATTTAGTCATCCAGTCAGCGACACTTTGTTGCTGTTTTACAGCAGCAATATAGCAATAGGATAAAAATTTATCTTTAAAATACATAAATCATGGAAAAATAACAAATGTTTTAAAATAAACTAGTCTACAACATTGAGGTGTATATACACCTCAATGGTCTACAAGAACAGCCATTTTCCCGGGAGTTAACGGCAACGCCGGATTGTATCATTGTGACAGAAACACGATTTGATATTCAATTTCGCTTCTTGCTGTTTCAAAATTTATTACTTCGCGGAATAATATTGTGTGATTAGGCATTGGAGTGTCTGTGGTCGTCAGTGGTATTTAATCCAAGAATGGTGTAATGAAAAGTTATTTATGCGGTATAAAAATCGAATGCCAGGACTACATTTTGAGCCCGTCTTTCTGTCCACAATAGCTTGTATGGCTTTGAGAAATGTGAAAGTATTTCTTGTGGTAAATTATGTGTAATAGCATATTAGATCTGTGCAAGGTAATGTTTTGCTAGCACTGGAGTGGAAGACGGAGTCGTATTTTAAAACTATGTTATGTGCATAGGCGTGGTTAAAATTATGAGCTCTTTCATTCGAGAGTCGAAGTTTCATACTCCAAAAAGTAGGCCGTAAAAAAGGTATTTGCTTCACAAATTTGTTCATCCCGGAGTCCAAATTTTTTATTCACTCTAAATCAAATGAAATTTACTTGGGATACACAGAGTTCTAGTTAGCTTATCATAGACAGCCATCTTGAATAGTCATTGCGGTGAATTCAGCCACTGAACTCTGTTATCGCTTCCACCACTTTCCGATCCACTGGAAGACAATTGTTGACAAAGCACAGTTAAAATATCACGATAGTTACTGAAGGTTGCCAAAGTACAGAGGACATTAACAAGTATACTTATATCATATACGGTGTTCGTCAGTGAACGGGGGATTGTGTGAGGTATCACGAATGATACGACAGCCATGGCGAGGATGTCAGAAACTATAGATATCAAAGCGCATACCACTGATCTTCGTATAGTCTTTTGAACTGTATCCGGCTTCTTTTGCAAAGATAAAAATTTTCTGCTTGCAAATCGAATTGCTGAAATGTAAGTAAGAAATCTACTGATCTTTCTTCCAGGCAAAACATCGCTGTCGTCTTGATTATCAATTACGTACGGATTTGTTGAACATGGACCTTTCCCCGACCTTTGACCTTTATTGTTTTGATTTTGGTCGCTCAGACAAACATTGCAAATATTTAGGCTTGTGTAGGGCGATAGAGTGGTGCTTTGCTCGTTTCAAAGGCCTTCGAATGGCATTTCACTGGTGGTGGCGGTATTTTCGTGCTACTAAAGTTATAACATATTGTCAAGCGATCTATTATTAACGTTATTCCGCCTTCACATTGCCGTTATCGTACCTAACTTAGTTCCAAAAGCCTATTTAACATACAAAAATGGAATTCACTCCGAGGTGGCTTTTCTATGACTTGGTTCTCCTTTTCATTGAAAGGTTATATTTAAACTTATATGGTTGAAAAATGTCAGAGGACTGAGAGACCTGCGTGATTACCGGTACCGCATCCCATGGTTCATAGACTAATAGGTACCGGTAGCGTCCAAGTTAGGACTGAATTGGTGGGTTTAATATAGAAACAAATGAAATGCAGGGGAAGTTTAAAAAGTCTTTTGAATACATTCTTGGAAACATTGCACAAACTAAAGCAATCTGTAATTATGAACTGATAAATATTGTTTCAGATTTAAATGATGGTTCAGTCGTCAATCTTGGTTCAACGCTAGATTTCAAAGCCAAGTGCTATAGATAAGTTCAGGAGTCTCTGCCACCACATCATCTTCAAATAGTGGTGTCGCTGGATAGTCACCAGGTCTTTGATGCAATTTGTACATGCTAGGCACTTAAGTTTATGTCGTATCATAGAAACACAGATTTATTAGCTCAGTAAGATGGTTGCAAATATACTATTGAAAGATTAGATTCAACAGGTTTATTGAGGTATTATAATTGATTACATACCACATAAAATTACAGGACCAATAATGTTATAGTGATAAACATGGTTTAAAAATTGTTACATATTCATCAGAACTACTGATGCTTGTTGCCATAACGTTGGACTAACCAAGACTATCCAACAGATGAAATTGATGGGAATAAAAGATTTTCTGCTGAGCCAAGCGTGTACAGACCTTCCCCAGCATTGGTAACAACCTATATAGAGGGAACAAAATAAATCCAACAGTTTTGTCGTCTGTAGTTGCTGCTAAGCACACAAAGTTGGATCGAGCCAGAGTTCCAATCATACAGGTTCAACCAAAAACAGTCTGATATCTGATAGGTTTTACAATATAGTTTATTTATTCAGTGTAGAAATAGAATATAACAGATTATAAAAAATATATGATGAAGGAACAAGCAAATTATTCCAAGAAAATTACTACAAATTATACAGTTTTCCAGATATTGTGTTGTATAGGATAAAAATACACACCAGATATATGCTTATATAGGCACAACAAACAAAAACCATGAAAGCAATGGAACGTCATTAAATTCATTTCACAATTCCATTCACAGACATAATGTATCACAATGATTTTACTACTGAGTTATTTTATTGAGCTGCCTGGTTTCATCTCCTGATAATATGGAAGAATTGCGCTCACTGAGCACTACCTCATTGTTATATAGACAGATGGGCAAATACCCACCACTTGGTTCGGTTCTAAAGTTATGAGGTGATTATGAACAAGTTGTAATTTATATGACAGTGATGAATGCAAAACAACCTAGCAAAATAATGATATTTATCACACACCACAGTTACTACCAAGTGCAGGGCCAACTTCTGGTATCAGGAGCAGCTTGGTGTGACTTTGCAGTTCGCACAAAAAATGATATTGCAATCACCAGGGTCACACCGGACACGACATGGCATACATGCGAAGCATCCTCCATAAAATAACATCATTTCATTACCAATGGATTGTAAAAGATTCTGCATCAAGTCACAAGTCTTCAATATTAATTTTCTTTTGTTCATCATCTTTACAGTTAGCAAATATGACACCAATGCTGGAAGAAGTATGTGTTTTCTCACTTTGAATTATGTTAAAAGTGTTGCCCGATTCTGAATCTTGTTAATTCTTCCGTGCCCTTTTATTATTATTATTTCTTTTTCTGGTAGGTAGCCGCGTACTTTTTGAAATCTTTTTGAAGTTATGCTCGACTTCCAGTTTTCTCTGCATTTTGTTTGCATGTTGACTTTTTGTGTTGTTTTATGCCAGAGAACCAAAATAAAATGATGATACTTGCTTACATTTTTCTGCTGTCTGACAAAGCGCTGTCATTTTCTTTAGTGGCACTTGAGGTAGTTTCAACTAAAGAGTCTGGGGGCAGATTTGGTTGGATCCCTGACAATCCTTTCTCACTTTCGTCAGATTCGCACGTCTCTGTATCAAATGAAGTATCTGGTGACAGATCCTGTTAAATTATGGTTATAAGTAATCCTTACCTCACAATTTCATGGTTCCTTTTTGTTGGGCGACAAGAATGTGATATAGGGGTCAGGGTATTAATCAGTTGGTCCATCGCCTCCATGAAAATGCATGATGGAACGCATTGCTTGTATGAAAATTTATTTCGTATAAGAATTAACATATTGAATATATCGTAGGTATCGAAAACAACATTAATGTTGGCCTACCGTGGTACACACGTATGTATTTCTGGTGATTTTTCCTAGATTGAATTGACTGTGAGGCCTGTTGCATTCCTTCATCCACCTCATTGCTTTTTAGCGGTAAATATGTGGCTTCATCTATCGAAGGTGAATTCTTCCGTGCGGACATACGGTAGGCTACCGGTACCCTTGATTGCATCAGCATAACTGTCTACTATATTTTGGTTCGAAATAGCAGTTGGTTGACCTGTACCGGTACAGGCGCGGCGGTGTGGCTCAACGGGCTAAACGTTAGGAATACGCTCGTCACCACACCTCTAACTACTCTGCGTGGGTTCGCAGGTTCGAATCCCATGCAGGGTTGGTTATGTGCGAGAGGATTGCTGGACTCCTCGCCGTCGTTGGGTGGTTCACGTAACCGCTGGTCGGTTAAGTGGGATGACAAATTGTCACCTACTAGCATTTTGTCGCCGTCAAGTTTGTCGCAATATGGGAGAAAAACCTCTTTGAACCAGCGGATGAAGGTTCTGGTGTCAAACCATCCGCTGGGTGTTGCGTCGTATATCGCATCTTCAGGCCCATCAGTGGTCCAATACTCGTAGATGTTTAAAGCAGAATAGACAATCATAGGGGGCAAAAGGCTTCCAGCGGCCGATCCACAAAACATGATGGATATCGAGCTTTTCGAAAAATCTCGAATCATCTCCACTCTATTTGTACCGGTTGGAACGATTGAACGTTTTCTGCCCGGATCGTCTCGGAGATTCGTTTCGTCGTAATTGAAAATGTTTGTTGCAGGTAAGCGAGTCGCAATTTCTTTAATCTCGTCGAAGTATTTTACTATTTCCTCTGACCCCACGGCTGCACGAGTTCTTTTAATGTTTGAGGCAACTCGTTTGGATAACCGCTGCCTTTTGCAAAAATTATCCACCCACATCGGGCCGGGTTTGTTGTTGGGGAACGTAGGAGAACATATTCCCTTTGAATCCAAATAATTTTTGACAATGTTGCACATGTCCTCCGGTCCAATGGGATATCCCCAACGTGCAATGATTTCAAGGCTCTTAGCAAATCTCTTTTCCTCCTCATTTGATAAACCAGTCGGGCGACCAATACTTTTAGTGTGAGTCTTCTTCATTTTGTCGAATAATGTCGACCTTTTCACGTCATGGCGTTTAGCTGCTTTCGCATACGACATCCCTGCCTCAACATCAGCCATAGCCTTTTGCAAGTCCTCGCTATTGCAGGAGTTGTAAGTTCCCTTTGGCATCGTATTGATAGATCAGATATAATATGTTTACAAGTAGATAGACAAAGTCAAATGACAATAAACGGACAAAAACGGCAAAAAGAAACTTCAACACCTTTTTTTCATTTTGCGCCTTACCTGTGTGTGGTCCAACCTCCTGCTGTGTGCACCTGCGCAGAGTTCCACGCTCAAGATCTTATTATCATCGGCCAATCGTAAACAGACATATCTAATCATCATGATTCTATAGAAACTTCTAGAAGTTCCACGCTCACCTGTTTAACGTTCCATGCTCAAGGTCTTATTATCATCGGCCAATCGTAAACAGACATATCTAATCATCATGATCCTATAGAAACTTCTAGAAGTTCCACGCTCACCTGTTTAACGTTCCATGCTCAAGATCTTATTATCCTCGGTCGATCGTAAAGAGACATATCTAATCATTATGGTCGTATAGAAACTGGATTTATCAGCCTAACGTGTTACCAATTGCTATCTATCGGTGTCGGAGAAAGTATGCAAAAACAGAAATCGACAAATTTCATATGCATCAAGCGTATGTATACGCATTATTTTTAAATAAAGAACATATGACTGAGACGATAGTGATGTTTTTGTAGGATTTAGGGACAAGGCTCATGGATGTCCTCAAATTTTAAATTTCACAATACTGGGCGCCGCGAGGTCTGCGTTCAAATGTCGCGGCGAGTTACGCACGAGCTACGCAAAGTGACGTCGGCTATGAAAAGAGAGAAAGCGATTTGCGTCGTTGACGTCACGTTGTACGTAATCATCAAAACGTCGAAATTTTGATGCAATTTTTAAATCAAAATAATCGATTTCACTCGAATCTCGTACGACACCTCGTGATCACTGTATTTTTTTGTATACATTGTGTACGCTCTCTAGCGCTTGGCGGTAATTTGGCGAAAGTCGCGTCGGTAGAAGTCATGGTTTGAGCCGCTCAAAAAAAAGGTGTCATTTTTTTGGTAAAATATGATTTTTTGAGTAAAAAAAAAACAAAATCGAGAGACTGGAGGGTAGGACAGATTCATATATGTAAGGCCTTACTATAGAAACCGACAGAAGCGCAATATGACGAAATTCAGTTGAGATATGAACGATTGAAAATTTCATCCGAAGTTAGAAGGCATCCGAAGTTAGCCGGTTTTACGGTACGGCTTCCTCCACCACCAAGTCCATGCTTCCGAAAACAAACAATACAGTAAAACTAATCCCATACCCGACTTGGAATGGTAACCGGACGAGAGGCCGTGGTTCGCCATATGGATAAGCCGTCTTATCGGCTTTTCTCTCCCCCGGGATAAATATGTAAATCCTATCCCATCCTATCCAGTACCGTAACTGTAAGGTGCCTGCAACGGGTACAGCCTTTTAGTATAGATATATAGATTTCGTGAACGTGATTTGCAACAAGTAACATACAGTATTACCGCTTTCTAATTCTCGCAGCCCCGTGAAGAAAACAAAAAGCGAAAAAAAGGACAAAGATCTGCCTAAACCACCAGCAACCTGTGCGGAACGCGTCCAAAGTTGTCTGAGCGACTTTTCAGCGGAGAATGTTTGTTTACATCTGCTCGCTTGTGATTGGTTAAAATACGGATGTTTTGATGTCGGGGAAAGGTCCATTGCGACGATCGTCTGCTGCTTTGTATTGCGTTGCTACGAACCATGGGGTAAATAAAAAGACTGAGCAAAGACAGTTGGGCAACGATTAGCAAGACCACTAGAACATAGTCGCTCAATCCATATGAAATATCACTGTTGTAAGATGCGTTAGATTGCAATAAATTAATCACACATCCATTTGGGCCGGCAGTATAGCTCGAAGGAACGACAAAGATCAATCCAACTCCAATCGCAGCCAGAGACATGCCAACAAACGTCACCCAGCCAAAAGCAATTACACATTTACCTGCCAATCTTTTCATTTCTGGGTGACCATAAAGCGCTTTCTGTCGAAACCACAGAAATAAATATATCGGATACAGCGCAATGAAATATGTGACGTTTCCTATGTCCATCATGACTTCACACCATCGCAACGCACCATTGATATAGACCGCACTAAATATAATCTGACAAGCAATATATCTTGGAATGGTCGCTGCTACGGCGATTACAGATGCGGTATAAACCATGCCACCGTTCATGTCGGATATTTTGCTTTTCTTCACCCATTTCTTGGTCTTGAGCCCGTAAATGACCAGGCAAAGTAAAATCCAAAATGTGGCAACAATTAGACATCCATTGATGACTTGACAAACGATGTAAATTGTATGATCAGTTCGTTGACCTGCGCCGATATCAACGGGTGTAAATGTTGAAGTATTCATTATCTAGCTGTTAGAGCAGGGGTCGGGAACCTTTCTGGTCAAGAGAGCCATAAAATATAAATATTTTCAATTGCATTTCCGTGCGAGCCATATAACATTTCTTCACTTAATCAGGCCTGAAATGTTTACTCAAAAGTCAACACATACAATGTCAGTATACACTTAATGTGATTATCTGATGCTGCATGTAGTCGCTGCGGGCCTTGAACGGTTGCTCACATGCAGCCCAAGTTGAAATCTACGATACTCATCGCCCTTTTTCGTTTAGGTATCTCCGTAGTGTTTTTAAAACTCTATCGCTTTGTGATGTCACAATATATGTTCCAGAATCCCCTTGTTTGTCACAATGCCTGTCTGGTAATTATCTTACATAACATAGACATGTGCTGGACGCGCCTTCTCAAACGTATTGGGAATTTCCTGCCAAATTTGGCTATAAAAGAGTTTGAAATCTCGTAACAATAGTAAGCTTAGTCTTGGGATATTAGATTTTTTTGGGAGCCATATGCCGTCACCAAAAGAGCCATATATGGCTCGCGAGCCATGGGTTCCCGACCCCTGTGTTAGAGAATATGAGATTTAAAAAATAAGAGTTCAATCGTGCGTAATTTATGTGAATGATCAGCGCGCATTTAGAAGCGATTTTAAACAAACCTTCGCTGCCCCCTAAATACTAAACTGTGCTGCTGAGGGTTTCAGAGACAATACTGTACAGCAATGGGTCTGGGAAAACGGCTCTTGACACCAGAATGTCCGGCGTTTTCCAACTGGGGAGGGCTTCTTTCGCGGGAGGAATTTTTCTTTCTTGAGGATGGATTTTGCTTTGTATTTGCTGTAGCCTCATTAATATCACTTAGTATGGTGCTCCTGGAGTATGTGCACCAAGATGTTGTATAACCTGAAGTCTGAACCCTAATCTGGTACACATACTATGTTCAGGTTGTGCGCCATTTTGGTACACATACTTCAAGAGGTCCTTTAGTTTTTCATTATTGTTATACCACTTATTTATCAACACATCATAAATTTTACAAAAGTTGGATTGCGACTTGCACATAAACAAACGATCCATTCAAGTTTGAATGAATAAAATACTTCTATGAATAGTGACTAGGAACGAATAGTTCCAAAATATACAAATGGAGGAATTTAACGACAAGGGCTGCCCCCTATAACACGATCAAACAAAACTTCACGAAAGTCAGGTTTATCGAAAAAATCTTTCTAAAATATTTCATAAAACGATCATCATATACCGATGATTTATGGCGGCCAATTTCAGTCTGTACTATACTACCTTCCAAAATTAAAGACTGGGTCTTATTTCAATTTTTTTCCGAAAAATAACACTAGGGCTTATTCTCGGAGGATGTTTTTATATTTTCATCCATCGAAAACAAACTTACAAAGTAGCGAATTGCGAGATTTCGAAATATACAAAAATTTAAAACTATATCCATTTACCTACAACTAACACGTTTTAATTCGAGATAATTGCAAAACATAGACTATCAATCATTTAAAACGCGTAGAAAACTTTCTTGCTATCGACTAGACCCCAAAAAATTCCCGTTTTTTGACTAGGTCTTATTCTAAGGAAAGGGCTCATATTAAAATCATTTTTAAAATTCAGGCTAGGTATTAATTTCGGGGATTACTGCACTCAAATGTATCATGATAGCCGAGATTTCTAACTGAATTTTGCTGGGCTACGAACGCTCGAGGTATTGTAGAATCTATACTACAGTCAAAAAGCGTCCACCACTGAAGGTGAAAGCGGTTTCACGAAACCTTCATCATTCACATTAAGCCTTTTTTGTTTCAATTAAACGATGCCTCACAACATAAAAATGCAAATCAAACACAAGGAAGCTGAGCGGACAATGCGTTGTATAATTTCTGCTATTAAATTATAAATGACGGCGCAGTCGTTAAATGATAAAATACAAGAACACAAATTTAGACTGAATTTGACAGATACAAAATTTGCATGCTGGCTCCTCCGTTTATTTAGATTAGACACATTGCAGTAGTGTTGATGTATACTTTTGGTCAATACATTTTTGTCTTAGAGAACACGTCCGGGCTGATACTGGCGTTTGATCAGACGCGCGTGAATAACGCATATGAAATAACCTTGACTTGGATGACACCAAGCATCAAGGTTAATAAAATTGGGGTGAGATTATTATGGACTCATATTTTCGTCATCGATGTATCCTTGGTATACTATTTTTTTCGAGATTTCAGAAAAAGAAATGCATTCCAGCAGTAAAAAACGTTCCCGTATTATCGAAGTGCTTATAAGCTAAAGATGCATTTAACAACAATATGACGTTGCCTTTTCATCAAGATTCTTGGTCACACAGCTAGTTCTTCCACAACTAACAACGCATGTACAAACCTCATATCAATTTTTACATATTTCGTTATTTAGTCGTTTTGCTACAGCTACACCATAGCGGAGTTCAAAATAAATGAGCTTATGTGAAACGGGATTCAGAATAATTCATATACTTCTGGTTCAGATGTTAATAATGTGTCCGAATATGGAGATATCCCCAATTCAAAACAATGTTTTCTAACCTATAATTGTTTGTAAGACTCCACTAAATATTTACATGGCTTTTGTTTCTTGTTAAATTTTTATATTCGAATTCCTATTAAAATTTTATTCAAAACTAGAGCAATTGAAAAATTAATATTAAACATGGCATATAATTCTGCTTAAATTTTACAAAACAAAATTTGAAACATGTATGTATTCACTATAACTTTGGGCGCTCCAGAAGCATGTGTACCAATATGGAGTTAACTAATTTTGTTCGGCTACTTTACATCAAGTCTATGGACAGGGGGTATATTCACTTGGCTCACACAGACAGTCCCCGAACTGGTAATAGAACTAAAATAAGGAAAAATCTGAATAAAATTATGGCGTAACCCTAACCTGGTACACATACTATGGGAGTACTAACCTTGCTGCAAGAGGTAAAAATTAGGTACATTTTAAAAATAATTAACGAAAGGATAACAAAATCAGATGGTGAACAATATGCATTCTATATACACATTAAGCGGATTGGCACATGTATATGAATATACGATTTGATAGGATTTCTCTTTATTCCAATGTGATAATAATTTATATGAGTCCGGAGTTTTGTATTGCGTGTGGATAATATAATAATATCAGTCGATGAAATATAAATTGACATTTCCAAATTGTCCCGCATAGCATCAACGGGCTAGGTTTTAAAACGTAAGTTTTAAAAAATGAATTTTGTGCTATTGGTCAATGGTCATTCGATGTAGAATTTTTTGAGATTGAAACGATTGCTTATTAGGATTATCCAATTGTCTAGTTTGGTTATATTCCAAGTCACAGTTATTGCACATGTATAGAAAAATTAAGCTAAAAAACAACTTATAAAACTCTTGCTGAATCATGCTGCAAATATTAACAAAATCATATAAAAAAATTAAAATCGGTCAATACTGTTCCATAAAAGTAACATCCAACCATGGGTCTTTTGTCTGAAAAGTGTCAAATCAAAGTTGCTAGTACTACTCTATATTCAGTTATTTTAATAAGACATTTTCACTTCCTCAACCGAAACAAAGTTAGACTACAGACACACATAATCTTCTCAGTATGGCAATACCAATGCAATTTAATAAACTCAGTGTCAGAGTGAGATGATGGTCAATCATGGAATTTAAATCCGAGAAGTTGAATCTGCAATGGCAACATTATTAGGACCAATGCTCTGACCATTATGTCATGACACTCTCTCAGAGCCGGATTTTTTTCTGCTGAGTTTAATTTATATTATTCTGATCGAGTTGTATATATATCTATGACAAGGGTATTTATTTCCCAAATTAATTTTTGTCAACTTGGAGTTGGGACACAATTTTTGAACCCCAAATTGAATTTTTGTACCTTTTGGGATATCTTTTTCATTTTAGTACTGATTAAAAACAAAATGATTAAATCAATTAAAAATTTTAATCAAAATTACTTAGAATCAACTCTACTTTTTACCCATTCCACTACAGTATTAAAATGAGTAATCCTATCGTCCATGAGCTCATGTTCAAGATTATGATAGAGCCCAGGATATATTTTCAATGTTTTATCCTTACTTTTTGCTTTTTCATAAACAAGTTTCGATCCTTCTATGCTTGTTATTTTGTCTTCGTCCCCATGAGTTAAGAGGACAGGAAGATCTATATCTTCAATTATGGACCTTAGACGATCAGTCATTTCAATAAAACTGTGAGCGGTCTTCATAATGATTCCATGCTTTACTTGCAATGGGTCATCCTCACAAGCTTGCACTTCATCTTTGTCTCTGCTTAAATATTCAGCTGACAATCCAGGAAGCCTTAGCTTTGGAAAGATTCGAATAATATTTCGCAAAAGGAATAATTTGAATGGTGTCACTCCTTCAGGATGAGCTACACCACATGATGAAGAGATAACTCCATTAATGATGTCTGGTCTTTCATGCGCTGTCATCAGAGCAACATTTGCACCCATTGAATGACCATATATGAATACAGGTAAACTGGGATGCTTCTCTTTCATGATACTAATATGTTGAATTGTATCTCTAGTAAGTATATTAAAATCAGTGATGTACCATCCATCGCCTTCACTTTCACCGTGTCCAATATGGTCGTGTGCGAAAACATAGCACCCAATTTTATTCAGATGTTCCGCAAGTTCACCATGTCGTTTACAATGTGCACCATATCCATGCAATACACATACAAGAGAGGTGGGGGTGTCTTCAGGTTCCCAATATTTACAAAACAAATGAATTCCATCTGAGTTGACAAAATGAGGTTCATCAACGATTGATTTACCACTGGACACAGTTTTTCTGCTCAATGAAGCCATAATACTGTAAAGCTGACTTAAAGATGTTTATATATAATGTATCTTACTTTATATATTGTATATACTTGATTAACATAAAGAATAAATAAGGGGTTCGTGATTACTGGAATGATGCATTCTCACATTGTCAGATTGTTCAGGACAAGACATAGCTGGGCCATTAATAGTGTGATCTAAATGAAATTGAGATCTACAAAAACTAGCCTGTGATCTACAATAAACATTTTATCATATGTGTGCAATTATAATCAGGTTAAACATTCCCAAACCAAACCATATTTGCAGCATGGTTCAATATTACCAAGGTAATCAAGAGTTCAAAAGGGTAGAGATTACACTTTTCTGCTTTCAATGCATTCATGGTAAAGTAGACTATCAAAATCAAGAGTTTCCTTTGAATTTTCACATGTGAAACCAATAGGAAATAGAGTAAAAAGAGTACAGTAATACTAATACGGTACCGGTACCCTGCTTTTATAGTGCAGCTGGAGATATGTCTGTGTTTACTGTGTATAGATCACAAGCTAAGCTAGAAGCTGATCTAACAGCAGATGTATTTTTGCACCAAAGTGTGCTTAGTTTTGCCAAAGAGGTTTGAGATAGGCTATTCTATTTATCAAATGCGTATATAAAGATTTTCTCGGAGGAGAAAGTCGGCTAACAATTCAATATTACAATTCAGTAATTCTGATTTCCAGGCCGGGACCCTGATAAATGCGAACACAAACTTACGACTTCATTTACCGTAATGTAGCCTAGTTGTAGCATCATATGTCCAGTTCATATGCCATCTTACAGTTAGACTGATCAACTTTTTATTTTTCTTAGACTAATCAACATCAGAACGTTGGGAAACGACGGTCAAAAAATAAAATAACAGCTCGCTCCTGCGCCAACAAGCGGTCGTTCATCATATGACATTGTTTTCATTCCGATAGAGGCGCTAGTCAGTAAAACCGCAGAGCGATGTAATCTGGCAACATCAACTTAATCTTCTGCTTTTTGGAAACACTGCGACCACTGTGAAGCTAGCAGCACTTTCAGCCAGAATATTTTTACACATTGAATATAGGTTCTACGCGCAAATAGTGTTCACTTATAGTTACATATAAAATTGAAAAAGTTGATCAAAATATATTTTTAGCACGGAAATACATGAAAAATTTTCAAACTGACTGAATACAATGAATTTGACAAAAAATATAGTGTTTAAGAAAAGACCAACTGAACGAAAATTGAATTTTCAAGTATTCCGCAAATACGAAGTTTCGAAAAATTATCGTATTTAAAACGTCGATTTCTCGAAAACCGCCAATAAAGGCAGCACCACGACACATTCGGAGAAAAGCAGATTCCTTATAGATTTGATTTTGATATGTCAGAACAGTAGCAGCACGTTTTGACTTGGCCATATATAATACCAAAAATAGCGTATAATTTTCAATTTTATTAACTATGTAGATAGAACATATTTAAAAACGGTTTGGTATTTCAACTGAATTTACTGGATAATTTATTAAATACTTTTTTCTCTTGGTCATACATCAAAACTGTACGTTCATTAAACTTGTAATAAGTGGGCAAATCTTAAAATACCAAAAAATTATTTTACGCCCTCTTGTGGATTTTTTCCGGAAATTTTGAAAAAATATCGTTTTTGAAAAGGCGATTTCTCAAAAACCGCCAATAAAGGCAGCACTACGACACATTCGGAGTAAAGCAGATACCTTATAGATTTGATTTCATTATGTCAGAACAGTAGCAGCACGTTTTGACTTGGCCATATATAATAACAAACATAGCGTGTATTCAAACTTTTATAAACAATGCAGACGTAACATATTTAAAAACGGTTTGGTATTTCAACTAAATTTCCTAGATAATTTATCAAACATCTTTTTCTCTTGGACATACATATATACTGTACGTCCATTGAACTTGGAATGAGTTGCGGAAAGTATGAAATAACGGAAAATCAGGTTTCGCCTTCTTGTTGATTATATTCAAAATTGCAAAAAATTATCGTTATTGAAATAGCGATTTCTCGAAAACCGCCAATAAAGGCAGCATTACGACACATTTGGAGAAAAGCAGATACCTTATAGATTCGATTTTATTATGTCAGAACAGTAGCAGCACGTTTTGACTTGGCCATATATAATACCAAACATAGCGTATAATTTTCAATTTTATCAACTATGTAGATGTAACATATTTAAAAACGGTTTGGTATTTCAACTAAATTTACTGGATAATTCATCAAATACTTTTCTTTCTTGGACATATATCACAATTGTACGTTCATTAAACTTGGAATAATAAATCTAAAAATAACAAAAAATGATTTTACGCCCTCTTGTGGATTTTTTTCGGAATTTCAAAAAAATATCGTTTTTGAAAGGGCGATTTCTCAAAAACCGCCAATAAAGGCAGCACTACGACACATTCGGAGAAAAGCAGATACCTTATAGATATGATTTCATTATGTCAGAACAGTAGCAGCATGTTTTGACTTGGCCATATATAATACCAAACATAGCGTGTATTCAAAAAGTTATAAACAATGCAGACGTAACATATTCAAAAAACGTTTGGTATTTCAACTAAATTTACTAGATAAATTATCAAACATCTTCTTTTCTTGGACATACATATATACTGTACGTTCATTAAACTTGGAATAAGTTGCGGAAAGTATAAAATACCAAAAAGCATTTTACGTTCTTTTGTGGATTATTTTCAAAATTTCAAAAAATTATCGTTATTGAAATAGCGATTTCTCGAAAACCGCCAATAAAGGCAGCATTACAACACATTTGGAGAAAAGCAGATACCTTATAGATTCGATTTTAATATGTCAGAACAGTAGCAGCACGTTTTGACTTGGCCATATATAATTCCAAACATAGCGTATATTTTCAATTTTATTAACTATGTAGATGTGACATATTTAAAAACGGTTTGGTATTTCAACTAAATTTACTGGAAAATTCATCAAATACTTTCCTCTCTTGGGTATACAACAAAACTGTACGTTCAATAAACTTGGAATTAGTGTGCAAATCTTAAGGAGCCAAAAAATGATTTGACGCCCTCTAGTGGATCCTTTTCGGAATTTCGAAAAATTATCGTTTTTGAAAGGGCGATTTCTCAAAAATCTCCAATAAAGGCAGCACTACGACACATTCGGAGAAAAGCAGATACCTTATAGATTTGATTCCATTATGTCAGAACAGTAGCAGCACGTTTTGACTTGGCCATATATAATACCAAACATAGCGTGTATTCAAAAAGTTATAAACAATGCAGACGTAACATATTCAAAAAACGTTTGGTATTTCAACTAAATTTACTAGATAAAGTATCAAACATCTTCTTTTCTTGGACATACATATTTACTGTACGTTCATTAAATTTGGAATAAGTTGCGGAAAGTATAAAATAACAAAAAGCATTTTACGTTCTTTTGCGCATTATTTTCAAAATTTCAAAAAATTATCGTTATTGAAATAGCGATTTCTCGAAAACCGCCAATAAAGGCAGCACTACGACACATTTGGAGAGAAACAGATACCTTATAGATTCGATTTTATTATGTCAGAACAGTAGCAGCACGTTTTGACTTGGCCATATATAATTCCAAACATAGCGTATAATTTTCAATTTTATCAACTATGTAGATGTAACATATTTAAAAACGGTTTGGTATTTCAACTAAATTTACTGGATAATTCGTCAAATACTTTTCTCTCTTGGCCATACATCACAACTGTACGTTCATTAAACTTGGAATAAGTGGCAAATCTAAAAATAACAAAAAATGATTATACGCCCTCTTGTGGATTTTTTTCGGAATTTCAAAAAAATATCGTTTTTGAAAGGGCGATTGCTCAAAAACCGCCAATAAAGGCAGCACTACGACACATTCGGAGAAACGCAGATACCTTATATATTCGATTTTATTATGTTAGAACAGTAGCAGCACGTTATGACTTGGCCATATATAATACCAATTATAGCGCATATTCTCAATTATTTGAATAGCGTAGATGTTCACATATTTTGAAAATGTTTTGTATTGTAAATAAATTCACCTAATAACGTAATATTCCGTTTTCTTACTTTTTCAAACACAGATACTGTGTATTAAGTAAACTTGGAATAATTTGCAACTTGTATAAAACGTTAAGAAAGGTCTTACTTCCTATACGTCATTTTTTTAATTTCCCAAACATGCTGTTTTTGGAGTGACGATTTCTTGCAAACCGCCAATAAAGGCAGCATTACGACACTTCAGGAGAATAGCAGATACATTGAAGATTCAATGTGATTGAACCAGAACAGTAGCAGCACGTTTTGATTTGGCCATATATAATACCAATGTTATGAAAGATAACAGGATACCGATTCTAGGCTTTATTAAACATAAGAACACCACTACCACAACTTAACACTGTAAACAATAGAATAACACGCAAACAGTAAAGTGTGCAGTACGACAGAACCAGAGCAATCAAGAGTACATTGTTTATCTAATAATTACACTGTAAAGAATTACTAACACCACAACCAAACATAGCGTTTATTCGAAATTTTAAAAAACAATGCAGACATAACATATTTAAAAAGAGTTTTGTATTTCAACTAAATTTACTAGATAATTTATCAAACTTTTTTTATCTTACTAACACATCAATACTGTACGTACATTATACTTGGAATAAGTTGCGGAAATTATAAAATACAAAAACATCATTTCAAGCCCTCTTGTGAATTATTTTCAAAATTTCAAAAAATTGTCGTTTTTGGAGTGGCGATTTCTCGAAAACTGCCAATAAAGGCAGCACCACGATACATTCGGAGCAAATCAGATAATTATAGATTCGACTTCACTATACCAGAACAGTAACAGCACAATTTGACTTGGTCATGTATAATACCAAACATAACGTGTTTTCAAAATTTTATATTATAATGGACGTAACGAACTTAAAAAGCTTGTATTTCAACTTAAATTACTGGATAATGGATCAGATATATTTCTCACTTTGTTCAGTATTGATGTGTGACTGGTAGGAAATTATATTTGAACAAGTATTCAGTAAATTTGTTTAAAATACGACAGCTTAATTAATTTTTAACATCAGCATTATTCAAAAGTTGAAGAATACACGCTATGTTTGGTATTATATATGGCCAAATCAAAACGTGCTGCTACTGTTGTGACAAAATGAAATCAAATCTATAGGGTATCCGCTTTTCTCCAAATGCGTCGTAGGGCTGCCTTTATTGGCGGTTTTCCAGAAATCGCCCTTTAAAAAACGATAATTTTACGAAATTTTGAAAATAATCCACAAAATGGCTTAGAATGATTTTTTGGTATTTCATATTTTCCGCAACTTATTCAAAGTTTAATGAACGTACAGTATTGGTGTATGTTTATTAGAAAAAGATGTTTGATGTATTATCTAGTAAATTTAGTTGAAATACAAATCACTTTTCAAATATGTTACGTCTGCATTGTTTATGAAATTTTGAATTCACGCTATGTTTGGTAATATATTGGCCGAGTTAAAACGTGCTGCTATTGTTCTGACATAATGAAATCGAATTTATAAGGTATCTGCTTTTCTCTGAATGTGTCGTAGTGCTGCCTTTATTGGCGGTTTTTGAGAAATCGCTATTTCAAAAAGATATTTTTTTGAAAATTCGAAAAAAATCCACAAGAGGGCGTCAAATCATTTTTTGTTATTTTAAGATTTGCCTACTTATTCCAAGTTTAATGAACGTACAGTTTTGATGTATCACCAAGAGAGAAAAGTATTTGATGAATTATCCAGTAAATTTAGTTGAAATACAAAACCCCTTCTAATTATGTTACGTCTGCATTGTTTATAACATTTTGAATACACGCAACGTTTGGTATTATATATGGCCAAGTCAAAACGTGCTGCTACTGTTCTGACATATTAAAATCGAATCTATAAGGAATCTGCATTTCTCCGAATGTGTCGTAATGCTGCCTTTATTGGCGGTTTTCGAGAAATCGCTATTTCAAATACGATAATTTTTTGAAATTTTGAAGATAATCCACAAGAGGACGTAACTTGGTTTTTGGTATTTTATACTTTCCGCAACTTAATCTAAGTTTAATGATCGTACAGTATATATGTATGTCCAGGAGAAAAAAATGTTTGATAAATTATCTAGTAAATTTAGTTGAAATACAAATCACTTTTTAAATATGTTACGTCTGCATTATTTATAAAATTTTGAATACACGCTATGTTTGGTATTATATATGGCCAAGTCAAAACGTGCTGCTACTGTTCTGACATAATGAAATTTAATCTATCAGGTATCTGCTTTTCTCCGAATGTGTCGTAGTGCTGCCTTTATTGGCGGTTTTCGATAAATCGCTATTTCAAATACGATTATTTTTTGAAATTTTGAAAATAATCCACAAGAGTACGTAACTTGGTTTTTGGTATTTTATACTTTCCGCAACTTAATCCAAGTTTAATGATCGTACAGTATATATGTATGTCCACGAGAAAAAAATGTTTGATAAATTATCTAGTAAATTTAGTTGAAATACCAAACCGTTTTTAAATATGTTACGTCTGCATTGTTTATAAAAGTTTGAATACACGCTATGTTTGGAATTATATATGGCCAAGTCAAAACATGCTGCTACTGTTCTGACATAATAAAATCAAATCTATAAGGTATCTGCTTTTCTCCGAATGTGTCGTTAGGCTGCCTTTATTGGCGGTTTTTGAGAAATCGCCCTTTCAAAAACGATATTTTTCTGAAATTCCGAAAAAAATCCACAAGAGGGCGTAAAATCATTTTTTGTTATTTTTAGATTTGCCACTTATTCCAAGTTTAATGAACGTACAGTTGTGATATATGGCCAAGAGAGAAAAGTATTTGACGAATTATCCAGTAAATTTAGTTGAAATACCAAACCGTTTTTAAATATGTTACATCTACATAGTTGATAAAATTGAAAATTATACGCTATGTTTGGAATTATATATGGCCAAGTCAAAACGTGCTGCTACTGTTCTGACATAATAAAATCGAATCTATAAGGTATTTGTTTCTCTCCAAATGTGTCGTAGTGCTGCCTTTATTGGCGGTTTTCGAGAAATCGCTATTTCAATAACGATAATTTTTTGAAATTTTGAAAATAATCCACAAAAGGACGTAAAATGCTTTTTGGAATTTTATACTTTCCGCAACTTATTCCAAATTTAATGAACGTACAGTATATATGTATGTCCAAGAAAAGAAGATGTTTGATAATTTATCTAGTAAATTTAGTTGAAATACCAAACGTTTTTTGAATATGTTACGTCTGCATTGTTTATAACTTTTTGAATACACGCTATGTTTGGTATTATATATGGCCAAGTCAAAACGTGCTGCTACTGTTCTGACATAATAAAATCGAATCTATAAAGTATCTGTTTCTCTCCAAATGTGTCGTAGTGCTGCCTTTATTGGCGGTTTTCGAGAAATCGCTATTTCAATAACGATAATTTTTTGAAATTTTGAAAATAATCCACAAAAGGACGTAAAATGCTTTTTGGTATTTTATACTTTCCGCAACTTATTCCAAATTTAATGAACGTACAGTATATATGTATGTCCAAGAAAAGAAGATGTTTGATAATTTATCTAGTAAATTTAGTTGAAATACCAAACGTTTTTTGAATATGTTACGTCTGCATTGTTTATACCTTTTTGAATACACGCTATGTTTGGTATTATATATGGCCAAGTCAAAACGTGCTGCTACTGTTCTGACATAATGGAATCAAATCTATAAGGTATCTGCTTTTCTCCGAATGTGTCGTAGTGCTGCCTTTATTGGAGGTTTTTGAGAAATCGCCCTTTCAAAAACGATAATTTTTCGAAATTCCGAAAAGGATCCACTAGAGGGCGTCAAATCATTTTTTGGCTTTTTAAGATTTGCACACTAATTCCAAGTTTATTGAACGTACAGTTTTGTTGTATACCCAAGAGAGGAAAGTATTTGATGAATTTTCCAGTAAATTTAGTTGAAATACCAAACCGTTCTCAAATATGTCACATCTACATAGTTAATAAAATTGAAAATATACGCTATGTTTGGAATTATATATGGCCAAGTCAAAACGTGCTGCTACTGTTCTGACATAATAAAATCGAATCTATAAGGTATCTGCTTTTCTCCAAATGTGTTGTAATGCTGCCTTTATTGGCGGTTTTCGAGAAATCGCTATTTCAATAACGATAATTTTTTGAAATTTTGAAAATAATCCACAAAAGGACATAAAATGCTTTTTGGTATTTTATACTTTCCGCAACTTATTCCAAGTTTAATGAACGTATAGTATATATGTATGTCCAAGAAAAAAATATGTTTGATAATTTATCTAGTAAATTTAGTTGAAATACCAAACGTTTTTTGAATATGTTACGTCTGCGTTGTTCATAACATTTTGAATACACACAATGTTTGGTATCATATATGACCAAGTCAAAACGTGCTGCTACTGTTCTGACATAATGGAATCAAATCTATAAGGTATCTGCTTTTCTCCGAATGTGTCGTAGTGCTGCCTTTATTGGAGGTTTTTGAGAAATCGCCCTTTCAAAAACGATAATTTTTCGAAATTCCGAAAAGGATCCACTAGAGGGCGTCAAATCATTTTTTGGCTTTTTAAGATTTGCACACTAATTCCAAGTTTATTGAACGTACAGTTTTGTTGTATACCCAAGAGAGGAAAGTATTTGATGAATTTTCCAGTAAATTCAGTTGAAATACCAAACCGTTTTTAAATATGTCACATCTACATAGTTAATAAAATTGAAAATATACGCTATGTTTGGAATTATATATGGCCAAGTCAAAACGTGCTGCTACTGTTCTGACATATTAAAATCAAATCTATAAGGTATCTGCTTTTCTCCAAATGTGTTGTAATGCTGCCTTTATTGGCGGTTTTCGAGAAATCGCTATTTCAATAACGATAATTTTTTGAAATTTTGAAAATAATCCACAAAAGGACGTAAAATGCTTTTTGGTATTTTATACTTTCCGCAACTTATTCCAAGTTTAATGAACGTACAGTATATATGTATGTCCAAGAAAAGAAGATGTTTGATAATTTATCTAGTAAATTTAGTTGAAATACCAAACGTTTTTTGAATATGTTACGTCTGCATTGTTTATTACTTTTTGAATACACGCTATGTTTGGTATTATATATGGCCAAGTCAAAACATGCTGCTACTGTTCTGACATAATGAAATCATATCTATAAGGTATCTGCTTTTCTCCGAATGTGTCGTAGTGCTGCCTTTATTGGCGGTTTTTGAGAAATCGCGCTTTCAAAAACGATATTTTTTTGAAATTCCGAAAAAAATCCACAAGAGGGCGTAAAATCATTTTTTGTTATTTTTAGATTTATTATTCCAAGTTTAATGAACGTACAGTTGTGATATATGTCCAAGAAAGAAAAGTATTTGATGAATTATCCAGTAAATTTAGTTGAAATACCAAACCGTTTTTAAATATGTTACATCTACATAGTTGATAAAATTGAAAATTATACGCTATGTTTGGTATTATATATGGCCAAGTCAAAACGTGCTGCTACTGTTCTGACATAATAAAATCGAATGTATAAGGTATCTGCTTTTCTCCAAATGTGTCGTAATGCTGCCTTTATTGGCGGTTTTCGAGAAATCGCTATTTCAATAACGATAATTTTTTGAAATTTTGAATATAATCAACAAGAAGGCGAAACCTGATTTTCCGTTATTTCATACTTTCCGCAACTCATTCCAAGTTCAATGGACGTACAGTATATATGTATGTCCAAGAGAAAAAAATGTTTGATAAATTATCTAAGAAATTTAGTTGAAATACCAAACCGTTTTTAAATATGTTACGTCTGCATTGTTTATAAAAGTTTGAATACACGCTATGTTTGTTATTATATATGGCCAAGTCAAAACGTGCTGCTACTGTTCTGACATAATGAAATCAAATCTATAAGGTATCTGCTTTACTCCGAATGTGTCGTAGTGCTGCCTTTATTGGCGGTTTTTGAGAAATCGCCCTTTCAAAAACGTTATTTTTTTAAAAACTTCGGAAAAAATCCACAAGAGGGCGTCAAATCATTTTTTGGTATTTTAGGATTCGCCGTCTTATTCCAAGTTTAATGAACATACAGTTTTGATGTATGACCAAGAGAGAAAAGTGTTTGATGAAATATCCAGTAAATTAGGTTGAAATACCTAACCGTTTTTAAATATGTTACATCTACATAGTTGATAAAATTGAAAATTATACGCTATGTTTGGTATTATATATGGCCAAGTGAAAACGTGCTGCTACTGTTCTGACATAATAAAATCGAATCTATAAGGTATCTGCTTTTCTCCAAATGTGTCGTAATGCTGCCTTTATTGGCGGTTTTCGAGAAATCGCTATTTCAATAACGATAATTTTTTGAAATTTTGAAAATAATCCACAAAAGGACATAAAATGCTTTTTGGTATTTTATACTTTCCGCAACTTATTCCAAGTTTAATGAACGTATAGTATATATGTATGTCCAAGAAAAAAAGATGTTTGATAATTTATCTAGTAAATTTAGTTGAAATACCAAACGTTTTTTGAATATGTTACGTCTGCATTGTTCATAACATTTTGAATACACACTATGTTTGGTATCATATATGACCAAGTCAAAACGTGCTGCTACTGTTCTGACATAATGGAATCAAATCTATAAGGTATCTGCTTTTCTCCGAATGTGTCGTAGTGCTGCCTTTATTGGAGGTTTTTGAGAAATCGCCCTTTCAAAAACGATAATTTTTCGAAATTCCGAAAAGGATCCACTAGAGGGCGTCAAATCATTTTTTGGCTTTTTAAGATTTGCACACTAATTCCAAGTTTATTGAACGTACAGTTTTGTTGTATACCCAAGAGAGGAAAGTATTTGATGAATTTTCCAGTAAATTCAGTTGAAATACCAAACCGTTTTTAAATATGTCACATCTACATAGTTAATAAAATTGAAAATATACGCTATGTTTGGAATTATATATGGCCAAGTCAAAACGTGCTGCTACTGTTCTGACATATTAAAATCGAATCTATAAGGTATCTGCTTTTCTCCAAATGTGTTGTAATGCTGCCTTTATTGGCGGTTTTCGAGAAATCGCTATTTCAATAACGATAATTTTTTGAAATTTTGAAAATAATCCACAAAAGGACGTAAAATGCTTTTTGGTATTTTATACTTTCCGCAACTTATTCCAAGTTTAATGAACGTACAGTATATATGTATGTCCAAGAAAAGAAGATGTTTGATAATTTATCTAGTAAATTTAGTTGAAATACCAAACGTTTTTTGAATATGTTACGTCTGCATTGTTTATTACTTTTTGAATACACGCTATGTTTGGTATTATATATGGCCAAGTCAAAACATGCTGCTACTGTTCTGACATAATGAAATCATATCTATAAGGTATCTGCTTTTCTCCGAATGTGTCGTAGTGCTGCCTTTATTGGCGGTTTTTGAGAAATCGCGCTTTCAAAAACGATATTTTTTTGAAATTCCGAAAAAAATCCACAAGAGGGCGTAAAATCATTTTTTGTTATTTTTAGATTTATTATTCCAAGTTTAATGAACGTACAGTTGTGATATATGTCCAAGAAAGAAAAGTATTTGATGAATTATCCAGTAAATTTAGTTGAAATACCAAACCGTTTTTAAATATGTTACATCTACATAGTTGATAAAATTGAAAATTATACGCTATGTTTGGTATTATATATGGCCAAGTCAAAACGTGCTGCTACTGTTCTGACATAATAAAATCGAATGTATAAGGTATCTGCTTTTCTCCAAATGTGTCGTAATGCTGCCTTTATTGGCGGTTTTCGAGAAATCGCTATTTCAATAACGATAATTTTTTGAAATTTTGAATATAATCAACAAGAAGGCGAAACCTGATTTTCCGTTATTTCATACTTTCCGCAACTCATTCCAAGTTCAATGGACGTACAGTATATATGTATGTCCAAGAGAAAAAAATGTTTGATAAATTATCTAAGAAATTTAGTTGAAATACCTAACCGTTTTTAAATATGTTACATCTACATAGTTGATAAAATTGAAAATTATATGCTATGTTTGGTATCATGTATTGCCAAGTTAAAACGTGCTGCTACTGTTCTGACATATTAAAATCGAATCTATAGGGTTTCTGCTTTTCTTCAAATGTGTCGTAGTGCTGCCTTTATTTGCGGTTTTTGAGAAATCGCCCTTTCAAAAACGATAATTTTGTGAAATTTATCAAAGAATCCACAAGAGGGCGTAAATTTTTTTTCGGTATTTCAGACTTTCCTCAACTTATTCTAAGTTTAATGAAGTGCATTATTGTTGTGTGACAAAGAGAAAAATATCTTCTTTGATGAACTATTCAGTAAATTTAGTTGAAATACAAAATCAGTTTCAAATTTGTTGTATATACATTGCTTTAAAAATTGAAGAATATACGCCATGTTTAGTATTATATATGGTCAAGTCAAAACGTGCTGAGACTGTTCTGACATATTGAAATCGAATTTTCGAGGTTTCTACTTTTCACCAATGATGTGGCAATGCTGCCTTTATTGGAGGTTTTCATGAAACGACCATGTTACACGACGGAAATTCAGTCATTTTCAAACATCTCTCAAAGAATTATAAAAAAAATTTTTGCACTGTAACAGTCGCTTTAGCTTGCTTACTATATATTAACAATACGAGGAGTGTAGTTAATGATTGTTTTGCTTTGATTGCTATTGTGAAACTAATCAAAATATACACTTTCTTTTAAAAAACATTGGGAACATTTAATTTTACGCGTGGGTATTTTCTGCGATTCTGTCAGTCACAATTGCGTGTTTTGCTTCTAGCTTCACAGAGGTAACCGACAAGAAAAACGTATTTTATATGAATATGGAGTTTTCGAATATGCAACTTGTGTTTATGATCGTTTATCTGACCCAGGTTTTTGAAGGTAAGACGGGTAATTATTATTGAATAATCCACATCCTGGAGCCATAGAAAAAATTTGTTTTACTGCCTGATCCAATTTCAGAATCTTGACTGTTTTGGCCTCAATCGAAATTGTCTCATTATATTTGCTGGTGGATAGTCAGGATTAACATATTCCATTATTCTGACTGAAAACGTTTCACAGCCTAGATTCTCATTTAGCCATTGATGAAATAGGCTAGTGCCTACGACTGTACCGTACTTGGCAGACCAGATTAATAAAACCAGAAAACGGATATATTTTTCTTTAGTCATGATACAGTGATAAGGATATAAAGTATGTGCATACTGTACTTAGTGATATGTATAATTCATCAAGCGAAAACCTGAGGTTTTGAAAATTTTCCAACAAGCCAGTTTTTAACACAACTCCCTGTGTGGGAGAGACATAAGTTTGAGATATATGGATCTCCCAATGTTTTTAGGTAACCGTTAGGAACCCCCAATTTGAAATACCTGTTCCGTGCATGAGGGGTGCCCTATATCCATAAACTTTATCAAAAACATAGCGCTTTGACAACTTTTGAAAGCTGGGAATGTTCAGACAATTGGTAACCAAATAATGTTTGCCTGAATTTATGTTGACCTTCACAACAATTCCATTCATTAATACTCCTATTCTCAGTTGGATGCGGCCATGCCGAATACATTCTATTGTGTGTTAGTTCTTTGCACTTTTAATTTTTATCATAAGTTAGAAATATTGAACCTGAGCGATGAACTATTATCATATCTTCAGATCTTTGTTACCAAGTAATTGCTGAATTCATTGGTTTCTAGTCATTATTTCCCTATAGATCTTTCACTTGAAGAATTAATAAAACTTTTTTTCAACTATAGTTATGTATTTCAGTATCTGCGACCGCACTACAGTTTTGTGAATCAGACTTATCGTGTCAACAAGAACTGAACTATTGTTGCAAGAATCCATATCCTCATTGTTGTGAATATGACAGATTTGTTCATGATTCAAATATTAATGATGACAACAATGAAGCCTTTTTAAAATCAGGGTAAGACTATTCACAGAATTAGATTGACCTTCCATTTGAGCTATTTGTTGTGACCAGGGCTAGGAATCTGGATTGGAATGACACTGGCTCGATATTCGAACGGTGGCCCCAGCACTTCATTTTTTTTCACTAGGAGCCTGGATCTATATACTACCATGAAGTATCAGACCAAAGTTTTATGGCAAACTGGGCTTTTAATCATACAAATTTAACTTTTGAATTGAGGTCAAAAATTAAAATAATTATATGCTGAAATGGATAGATTATAAAACTATGTGAATAATATTTGAGACAGTTATTATGAAAGATTGGCCACCCAGCAATAGATGATTTAAATAAAGAATTGGCAACTTAATTGTGCATCCTCATGTACTATTCCAATTAGAGATGGTAAGAACTTGCTAGCTAATCAGAAATTAGTTTATTTCCTGCACTTATACAAGTATTCACTTTCTTGAAGAGCAGATTACCCAATTATTTACTTTCATGTTCTTTTAACAGAAATTATACTACATAAATTTGATTCTCCAATTGAACTTTATTGTTACAGATTGAAATCCGCTCTTGTTCTTTTAATCATGTCTTCTGCAATATTTCTTTTATGTTTTTGTGTGATGAGATGCTGCAGAAGGGCCACACCATCACACATGCGCAGAGGTAAAACTATTTGTCTACTTATCATTTAGATCAGGGATGGGCTAATTTTCTTCTGTAACAAATACCTATTGCATTATATCAGTGAAATGAGCAGGCAGGCGATTGGTATCGACGCCAGTTATTTGTAAATGAACTGTTGTTTATTCATATTGAGTTGAGTACCGACCCAGTAACCAAGTCTATTATCTGTAAGTGGCCCACTTAGGAAAGTAATTGCTCACCCCTGATTTAGATCAAATTTTGCTCACACTGATCACTATTAGCTAACTTGAACATCTTCCTGGTGAAAGGTAGTTTTGATAGAATTTCAAGTCTTATCTGGAGATATGGATATTTATATCACGTTCTAGAGTTTAAATATGCAAATGCCCATTGTTGGTTGGTGATACACAGAGAAGTTTGTGCCCACCCACTGTGGATGAAGGGTAGTAGTTGGCTCGGTGGTGCGGCGCATCATGCTAAGCGTTAGGAATACGCTCTTCACCGCGCCTCTGATTCACGTAACCGTAAAGTCCATACTTCCGAAAACATAACTGGCTAACTAATCCCATACCCGCGTAACCGGACGAGAGGCCGCGGTTCACCATATGATTAAGCCCACTTTCCTTTCACCCAGGACAAAAATTCAAATCCTATTCTATTTGCGAATAATATTATTCCAAGCACTTAGAAAAGTTGTAATGTCAAGATAGTTTTGGGGTCTGGACACATTATTTATAGTTATCATTTTCCATTAGGTACACTTGCTGATTTCAATACAGAGCATGGTTTGGTGCCTATAACAAGGCAATTAAGCTCTCGAACTCTCAGAATAATAGGCATCTCTGTTTCTCATCCACCTGAAGAAACTCGTGATGATCCACCCAGCTATAACGAGATTGCTCAGTCCGCAGTGCCAGGAGAAGAAACCGAAAAACCACCAGAATATTCTTCAATTTTTAAAGATAGTGATACATGAAATCAGGTTGCTCCTTCTAAACTTGTGCTTTAAACTTTTAGATGATCTACGTAGAGAAATCGTTGTGATTGAAACTAATCCTTTTATATCATATATTGTTTAAATCTTTGCACTTATCTTTGAATAGTTCAGAACTGCTGGGCAGTGATCGACGATGGTATTTGAATAGATGGGACTTGCTGTAACATATTTTCAATTGTTTTAGTATGAAAAGTATGTGGATGATATCATCCAGTGCTTATCATAATAGTTTGATATACAAGGAAATTAAGTGGCTGCAGCTCCCGACACCAAATTATCTTAAATATGTCCTTTTAAGGTTATGATAATACTAAGTTTACAGTTTCAAGAGAATTTTTAACAATTATAACATAGTCTCACTTCGATAATGTTGCACTCGGGCAGCAGCACTTTTGTGTGTAACATACACTGTGAAATTTCACTATTAAGCATGTTCATATGTACTGAATGCCATGTGCAGAGCCCAAATGTGTTGCAAAATTGCTATTATTTGAACAAAACTTTCCATGTAGTCTGGGAATCCCCTTCAGATTTGCACGGTTGGTATTGCGCATCCCTGGACCTAGAAAACTAATCGGATAAAGTACTGGGAGCCAGATAATTTCCAAAATATGTTTGATATTAGAGACTTGTGACACAGGTGAAAAGGCAGCCCAAATAGATGTCAGACTCTTGACCAGCTCACGGATGTGAATAGAGATGCTAATTCACACCCAGAGAGTGGTAAATGGCGTCATATGCAAGGCCTGCCGCAGGTAAATGTGTAGAACCCATAAGTATTGTAAAATTGCTATCATTTGAACGAAAATGGTCCAACTAGTCTGGGAATCTTCTGCAGGGTTGGTATTAAGCAGTGGTTCTCAAACTTTTTGAAAAATTATGCATAACGGTCCCCTTGCAATTTTTCTGATGACTCTCGGTCCACCGAAGAAATGAAAGCAAATAGCAACGCAGTATATCAAGCATTCATCTATTGAATGACATGAGCCTGCTTGGCTTCTACCTTGGGTTATGTTTTGGATAGCTCAACCCTCAAATCACGTCTCAACATTTTGTTTTAATAGTGAGTAACGTAGAAAGAGCTGCCATCCCATTCATAAGTTGTTGTAAATGGAAGGAGCGTTTTTGAAAAATTTACACGATCAGATGCACACGCCTTCCATAAACAATACGCTCTGATTTGCGGTACTTGCCACGTTCACCAAAGTATTCGGTAGAGCGTGTTGTGATTTGGAGAAACACTGTAACTGCATGACATCAAAATTTTACTTCAAAACAAAGTGCTTCTATGTTAGGGTTAAAGCCGTCTCGCAGTCCCCCTAAAATCGCTTAGCGGACCCCAGTTTGAGAACCAGAGGTATTAAGCATCCTGAAACCTAAAGAACTAACCAGGTGTTATTATCATAGTACTCGGAGCCAAAGACTTTTACACTTGTGACAGGAATGAAAAGCAGCTCAAATACGGTGGATGTCGGACTCCTGACCAGGTCAGGTATTTGAATGAAGTTGCTAATTCATATCCATATCAGGCTTGTATTATGCAGAACGTTGTAAACAGCTACATATGCCATGCGCAGAGAATGATCAGTTAGGTATTATTCACTGCATTTAGCTAATCCTGCCCATGTCATTTTTTAATCCCAGCACATCAAAAAATGGGTGGTGGGGGTGACCGTACATTTGAACACGTATCCGCGAGTTCAATTTATACGAGGGTGTTAAAATCCATGGGTTAGTATAGGTTTAAATATCCGTAAAAAAAATTTTCATAGGTGCAATAGTATGCAGGTGCAAATGTCGTGAGTTCAAATGTAATGGAACTGGTAGTGGAAACAGCCAGTTTAATGGAGAACAAAAAATTTTGACCCGTGACATTCTTTTTCCTATATTTCGGAATTGCAGATATGCTGTTTCTCACTATCTGGTAGACAAAAGTGACCAATGAATTTGGATAAAACAGATCGGACGAACCTGTTCAAAAACTATTAGTACGGTCCGATTGTCATAACATATGGAACCTAAAGCCGGGAAGCAATTAGGCATCTCCAACATCGAGTTCTAATAAGGTTCCAAAATCAGGGTGCTATATTTTAAAGACTTCATGAAGATTCAAATTTTTAGTTTTTTCTAATTCAGAGGCAAGTCTTTCTTCAGAAAATTAGAACGCCAAACAAATGAATGTTAGCATGCTGACAGAGTTAGCATTACAGAGCGATTTACCGATGAATTCCCCATCAGCCGCTTCACAATTGCAATTTGAAAGAAATAAGATTCCTAAACTGCTGGTTCATTTCTTAAGGAAGCTATGAAGGTTGGTGACTTGGTCAAGGATATGACTATTCCAATTTGCATTGAATATCGATACACTTGGATTAGTACGGTCAATGGCAGACTTTTGTTCAATTGAATAGTGTTCCATTGAAATGTTGTTAAAATTGATTGTTGAATGAAACCACCAATCTTTAAGCTTAAAAACAAGAGATAAATTTATAGTATCGTGGTGGCCGTTAAGAAGGGATGAAGCTTCTGGAAGATTGTACAACTTGAACCTGGAAATTTATTGCTCAAATGTTCCATTATTAAGATATTTCTTAAAATTGACCAACCCCATAGATGCCTGAGAAAGTTTCTAGAGTCGATGAACTCCCAAGAAATTGTACGTCTGAGGAATACTTATTTTCTATAGAATTAGACCAGTGATTCCATGACGCAAGAATGTCCAAAATCACATTGAAATTAATTACCATAAATGAAATTGTTTTATATTAATTAAATAAGTTATATTTCCATAATGGGTAATTCATATTGGACCAAATATTTGTTCAAGGGGTGTATAAATTTCATTTTTTTTTTAGATTTACTTGCCAAATTTATTTTAAACATTGAAATTTGAAAATGTTCAGGACACCCCTCGATGCTACTTTAAAACATAGGCTTCAATTACAACAGCCAAATTGCGTTTAGCTTCCAACCTGGGTTGTATTAGGGTTGAGATTTCACAGCAGGACCGCCAAACGATAGCTCACCGAATTCCCTCGCCTTACTGAATCTATGATTTGAGAAATAACTGGTGAATGCAAGTTGAGAACGCTGAACCCTGATTTGTAATGACCAGAACCAAATTGATGTTGCTTTTTTGCACTCTGCCACTAAAAGATTGAATTCCATCAAAGCTGTTTCCTGAAGCCATTTTGGTATAGATTGATCAAGGACCTGTGGGCCACACTTGCTTAAATTGAATTGTTGTGCTGTGAATTGAGAAGTTAATTATATCCAATGAAATAATTTCATATTTAGTAAACAATGGGCAATTCATATTAGATCAAAATTCAAGATCTATAAATTTTATTTATTTGCCAAATATATTTCAGATTCAGACTATATTGATTGTTTAGAATTTAAAAATGTTTAGGACACATCCAAAATATCCAATCAATTATTAAATTTTAGCCACCCCTGAATGCTACTAACAGCTCAGGCGACAAGTAAATTATGCCAGGTTTTGCTGCCAATCAGGGTCGTTTTGAGGCTGAGATTTTACAGGACTGCCAAACGATAGCTCACCAAATTCCCTCGCCTTACTGAAATTATAATTTGAGAAATAACTGGTAATCGCAAGTTGAGAATGCTGAACCCTGATTTGTAATGACCAGAACCAAATTGATGTTGCTTGTTTGCTTTCTGCCACTAAAAGATTGAATTCCTTCAAAGCTGTTTGTTGATTGGTATAAATTGATCATGGACCTGTGGGCCACCCAGCCACACTTGCTTAAATTGAATTGTTGCGCTGTCACCACCCTATGAAGCCTTGCATTGTGGAATCGTAATTGATTGAATGCATTCCACTGGAATGAACAACCGACCGATCCATAACTGATTGGCATTGAGACTCGATTGAATATTGATTCGGTCAATGGACTGATTGATCCTTAAGGTTTGAAAAATAATACAAATAAAATTAGAATCATGAAACAACATTCACTTATAAGTATAAAAAACCTAGATTGAAAATTACACTCGCACAACCAATCAGAATCATAATTACAGTATTGTATTTCGAGTTACATAAATGGCTTCCATTTCACAAACAAATTTATGCCATTCGAATACATTAAAAAACACCCAAAAAGCTATTCTAATTGCATTTTTTTTGTGTGCAATTAGAATCATAGGCAGGGGCGAGCAGTTTGAAACCATGAGCTTGTGACATTTAAAAAAATTTACAACAAAGGTTCTGTTCATATTTACAGCATCTAGCTAACTATAAGACATTATTAAAAGCTTGTGGTGGACTGATTCGAGATGATCAGACTACGTAAAAATTCATGAACTGTTTACATAAGGCAAACAAAGTTATTTGAAAATTAAACGCATAGGAGTCTCACTTGATCAGAATCCAAGTGTTTGGTCTGAGCCGTACAATGATCATAAGCATGATGCAATGATTTCAACTATGACTTCTGGAGCGAGATCTTGAGCGTGGCGGATCAGAATGGCTTCGTGAACGACGACGTTCGTCTCTAGGCGATGGTGAACGACTCCTGCTCCGGCTTCTTTCTCTGTCATCCTCTTCAGCCTTGTCCTCTCCATCTTCATTGCGTTTGCCATCTTCATCTCCCCTCTCTGATTCTGGTCTTTCTCTGGATTTAGATTTTCTTTCATCAGATCTGGAACGAGAACGCTCAGTTGATTTCTTCTTCTTTGCTGGAGAGGCCGATCGACTGCGAGATCGTGAATGGCCATTTCGGTCTTCACGACTGCGGGACCTTTTTCTTCCCCGACTTCCGCTCCTGGAACGCTTGGACCTCGATCCAGATCGGCTGTGACTCCTTGATCTGCTGTGCGACCTTCTGCTGTTTCTGCGACTTCTACTTCGGCTTCTAGAACGAGATCTAGAACTATGTTTTCGAGCTCGACTCATGTCCCTAACAATCTTGATTCGACGTCCATTAATTTCGGTATCATCAAGCTTTTCAATAGCACTATCCATGTCGCTACGTGACGCAAACTCAACAACACCTTCATTTTTGTGAAACCTGTGAGCATCAGCGAAGGTAACTTCTCCAGCTTGACGCATGTAGTCCTTCAAGTCTTGCCAGCTTACACGTGATGATAAATTCTCAACTATGACTCTATATTCTGTGTGAGATGGTGGACCAAAATTTCCACCTCCACTATCCCTGTCACGACCACCTCTGCGTCCGCCACCGTGATCCCGACCATATCCACCATAATCTCTTCCCCTGCTCTGTGGGGCAGGGGGTGGATAGTATCCACTGATAAAGTTTCCACCCGCGCCTCTAGGTGTACCTTTGGCAATTTCAATTACAACTCTTTCGCCACACAGTTCCTTTCCGCTGAGGTCATGAACTGCGTCATCGGCGTCTCTGTAATCATCAAATTCCACGAAACAAAATCCATTTTTCATCATTATATCTCTGATACGGCCATATCCCCGAAAAAATCGTTCCACATCACTTTCCCTTGCCCTATGGCTTAGCCTACCAACATATATGCGACACGCCATCTTACAAATTCAGAATACAACTAAAAACAACCAGACAAGCGCGGAAAGCAAACCTAAACGGGACGCGAACATCGAAAATGGCGGAAGCTGGGTCTCAAAGCAGACTTCGTCACGTGTTCATTATAATATTGCCGCCAGCGAATGAGCAATCGCTGGAGGCGAAAGGGTTAATTCGCATCGGAGCAGTAACGATAAGTATATTTTAATTTCTCCCGAAAAACATACTCAATCCAATGAAAACACAAAAGTTTGCGGAAAACCTATAATAAAGTTTAAAACATGCCGAAATACAAGTGCTGGTCCACCCATCTTACACACACAAAATGTATAAATGAAAAACACGTATCATTCGGGCGTTTAACTTGTGTAACATATTTTCAGGCATAGTGAGTTCCAATACATAACTATATTTATATAAACTAAGTGGATATGATGTGGCTGTATTTATCGTTTGGGATTCTTTTACAATTTCCCTTCAGCCGCATCTAAAGCAAACCAATAACTTGATTGATGTGAACAACTGCGAATGTGTTAGGACGTTAGGTGAAAATAGTGTCAGCAAAACTAATAAATAAATTCTGAATGTCTTGGCATGGGAGTCTTTATTATGATTGAAACCCGACGTGGGTGCTGTTTTATTCTAATTTTCTTTGCACGGACCTCTTTATTGTGAATGAAAACCGACATGGGTGCTGTTTTATTTCAATTGTCTTCGCATAGACATCTTTATTGTGAATAACATCCAACGTGAGTGCTGTGTTGTAGGTGCGACATAGTTTCATTTTTTGGATGCCTGATCATTTATTCTTTCTCTTGTCCTCGGGAAATTGGAATGACAGCTAGCAACATAGTCCACATTATTCGAATCCTATTCTTTGGTTGCCCATCATTTCAAGTGCAAACTGTTCCTAACTTTTATATTCAATTTGTTTCAAGTCCACCAACTGGCACAGCCTAGGCCAGGGATAGGGAAACTACGACCCACTGAGGCAATTAAAATTTTGATTTATTTTTAAACCTAATAGAACCAAATATTCCGATTATTATTATAGAGGAGGCGACTGAAAATAAGATTCTTATTCGTGCGAGGGAAAGTGTTCTCTATTACCGTTAACAGTCTGAAACTGAGCTCATGTATCCATAATTTGTATATATGGGCAGATGTTATTCTAGAGAGTTCGCGCGAACCCGTTTAGAATGTCATGATGATCAGCGAACCCATTCCTTTTTTGACGTTAGACGATCGCAGAAAACGGGCAAATTCCACCGTAGCTGACTACTAGCGTCATATTTGGTATTCATAATTTTCGCATGATTTGTTATGTTTATGAAGCTCACTAGTGACATGCATAAATTTTCTGAAATGGAAAAACATATTGTTGGCGGGCTCGATACAAAAGACAACCTGTTATCAAAATTTTAACTCCCATCACTGCAACATGGTTTGTGCACAAAAGTTTCATGTTAGACCAACAACAAAAAACGTTTAACGCGATAATAAATCATGCTGCAATTGACAAAAAGAAATTGTCATCAAGTTGAAATCGAAACTTGGCAGAAATTAATAAAGCAGTCACCATATGAAAAATTCGTTTAGACTTTCCGGAATAGCCTCGTCCAAGTTTTCCCAAGTATTATTGGGAAATATTCTTCTAATCGGAAATAACTCTTCGTCTTGCACGAGCATCACTTTTTGTATTTTCAGTGGTTTCTGTAGACTTTGTCCAAGTGATGTGTTTTTAATCACAGAAATGACTTCGATGGAGGTATTCATGAATGTATCTGGCTGTAACCATTCCCGGACGTTTGAAGATTCTGAAATTTTGGTAACATGTAATTGGAAAATTGGTCTCCTCGGTAGGTTTTTTATACCAGTAGTTCCCAACCGCCGGTCCGCAGAAATTTTTATTTTGTTGTTTTTCTGCGTCTCAATCGCTTTACCGAAGACGAAGTTTTAAGTTGGTTTATTACGAAAATTACCTTCCGTCGTCATATTGCTGTTTGATAAGTGCGGCATTAATGGCCCGGCGACGTATTAGCGCCGAGTAATCGCTTTTTCGCTAAAACACTTTCGCTAAAACACTTTTCGCTTTTTCGATTCCGATTCATAGCGAAAGCGCTTCGTCAAATTCCGCAAGATTCAGAAACCTGAAAATCAGCATCCGTGCTTTTTTCCGTTCTGTGTGCTTTTCTTGATTAATAAGACAAAGTTACGTTAGTTCATTACGCAATTTCTCTTCCGCCGTCATATTGCTGTTTGATAGGTGCGGTGTATATGGCCCAGGCGACGTCTTCGCGCCGAGTAATCACACTTTTCGCTTTTTCGATTCCGATCCATAGCGAAAGCGCCTCGCCGAATCTCGCAAGATTCAGAAACCTGAAAATCAGCATGCGTGCTTTTTCCGTTCTGCATGCTTTTCTTGATTAATATTACCATCCAAATAAAAGGTTATGATTATTTTATTGTTTAGACCAGAAAACTGTCACGAACAGTATAATATTCCAGAGCTTCGCCTTGACACCCAGCGAGATATGACTTGTTGCGACCCTGCAGGTGGTCACGAGACGCGCAATTAACGCATAGTCCGCTGAGATCTTTTCCAGGTGATGCACAGCAGGATTTTGAGCCTGGTACCAAGTTAGCAACGACCCCATCATTGTAAATAAATTATTTGGGTCTGAAGTGTCGATCAACCGCAGTGGGATTGATATGATGAACCCGTTGAAACCTCTACCTTACAGTCCAGATTTATAAAAGAATCATTGTCACAGTTCATTCTTAAGCTCATTTCATAGCGAATACCCATCGCTAAGCAATCAAACTGTTGTCCGAACTTTCAACCGTTACTTCCAGCTTTAATTGAAACGAAATAAAATAAATCGACCGTGAGCCGCTGCTGAGCTACGTGCTGCAAAACCCTTTTTAGATGCCTCGTTTGTAATCCTGTATTGGAAACGAAACAGTAGCAAAATTCTCCCCGAAGTTGGAGTTAACTGTGTTTGTACATGATTAGGCATGTACATGTTTTTTTTAATATTTTATATGTGAGATGTGTACCTTATTCAGGCATAAGGGGTACCCGGTACTGCACTTTATTACGCAAATATATGTTATTATTCTCTGTTCCACTCATTTCAATTTTTGCCGGTCCGCGAGTACATTTCATTTAATTTTACCGGTCCGCCAGGGTAGGAAGGTTGGGAACCACTGTTTTATATAGACTCGTATTCGCGCCTTCCTCCAACGGGTGTCTAAGGAGATACTATTTTCGGAAGGACTCGACATTGCCTACCCAATTTATTACACTCTGAGTGTGATGGTGAGCATGGGAATATGAACTTGTATTCGAAATAAAGATAAAATGCTTCAAATCTCATCGAATTTGTTGAAGCCGGTGACCGTACATTTGAACCCATGTGTATGTCCGCGGGTTCAATCTATATGCGGGTGCTAAAACTCATGGGTTAGGGTTAGTATGGGTTCAAATAACCGTAAAACAAAAAAAATTTTCATAGGTGCAATTGTCATGGGTTCAAATGTACGTGGGTTCAAATTTAATGGAACCGTTGCAGCTAAAAGTGCTAAAATTCAATGGTAAACCGCCATTATAATTTAACGTTAAAAAATCAAGTACCGATTCCAATTAGTTCTGTTTAAGGTAAAAATAGGTCATGGTTTCCAATATGATCAGAAGGTTTGATCAGTTCCGCCGCAATATTGCTCACAGAAAAAAAATTATGAAACTATATCCAAAATATAAATCACGGCTATCATTACGCTCAAGCACGATACATTTTAAGTAAAGTAAATTAAAAATAAATCATCAAATTGCATAAAAATCGCAACTGCTCAGGCAACAAAGGCAGAAACATTTACCTTGATTAAAAACTTGACTGCTTTTGAATGGCAGAGCTGCTTGAGGGCTTTTGTTTGTTGGTATAGGAGACACGATTCGGCTTATTGTGTTCGTGCGTTTTGCCTCCAAAGGTGGAAATGTACAATCCCCACCAGCAGATTGACAAATATCGATTAAATTTTTTCCGTTGTATGAAACCTATGTGACAAAGATCACGTTAATACTAAAATTTAGATAAATAAAACAGGTTTAAAATTTCACCTTAAATTTGGTAACGCACACTCGCTCGCTCTGAAGCAAAAGCGGTCATTTGAATGAAACTGAACAAAGTTACGGACACAACCACTATAGAGTTGTATGAGACCTACGTGGCAAATATCGCGTCAATATTAAAATTTATATTAATAGAACAGGTTTAAAATATTTTATTCCGTTTGGTCATTTATACTCGCTCGCTCAAAAGCGGAAAAGGTGTTTTTTGAACGAAGTTACTGAGGTGCTGAGAGTATCTGAAAAAATAAAGAAATATAGCGGTGGTTTTACCAATTTATACGATTTTTGTCGACTTGGTGCTTGCTTTTGTCCAGTGATAGCTTTCAACCAGTTCATTGGACTGGGAAATACTTCACCGCCAGCACCTTGAAGACTACCGTTCTGCAGCAGAGAAGCCTTGTATACTCTGACCTGGGATAACAAAAAAAATGAATAAAAATTTATGTAAAAGTGTACGGACCAACGAATTTAGAAAAAACATACTGCTCTTGGTGCAAGCTCGAGAAACCGAGACGATGAAAATCAACTAAATGAGTTTTGAAAAGCAGTTCAGTATACTTTTATCAAAAAAAAAAAAACAGACAATAATATATATTTGCATCTATTATCATACCTGTCCCTTATATTGCAGAACATCACGTCCGGGTCGAATGATTTCCTTTCTCATCATTTCCGGTACATCCATCAATTCAGCGCTGCTGGTAGGCAACTCAGAATGAAATGCGGGAATGGTGGTTTCTTGCTGAAATGCTTTCTGCGATACCGTTATTGGAACAGTGACAATAGCTTTTGGAGTGCGGCTCAGTAAAGACATTAAATCGGGCTTTTCCAAAGCTTCGCTGTTATGGTTGTGCTGTGCCGCACTGTAAGGCGGCTTTGTAGACAGTTGGCTCGCTTTCTGAATCGGCATGGTAACCTGGGTTCAAAAAATGAAATTTGTACCTGAAACTTCTAAACAAAAAGTTAGCTGAACAAAAAAAAAAGTTAGCCGAGTTTTCGCTCCTCATATAATCGAAATAGTGAATTATGCAACCTTTAGTTTGCTTATATGCATTAATAAATATGAATCTTATATATTATAAGAGTGAATAAATATGCGTATTCTTTGTATTCGGCTATTGCGTTTATATGGCGTGATTTCCTGGTTTAAGAGACAAAAATATTTACCCTTGTTTGAGGCTGAAGAGCAATTTGAGTTCTGGACATGGAGGGCGTCTTATCTGCGCTTGATATCCATGATTCCAAAGAGGGAGAGTCAACTTCCTAATGGAAAAAGGATTACAGAACAGGTATATACAAGGGTGGTCGCTGTAACAGAAACTTTGTCAAACATTTTTCCAAGTCGGATTTTAATAATCACTCTCTTTTCAAAGTCTGAAAGCTGTTTCCTTCCTTCTTTCATGATGTGCGTGTTAAAATAGAAATCAAAAAGAACCCAAAACAACCTAAAGGGGATAAAAACGTATTGAAAAAGTAATGAGTAAGCACGCATATTATTCGTGATCTCATCTGACCTTCGGATTTTCTGCTTTTCTAGCGAACACACCTTGTATTTATAATAAGCGGCTAATTAATATACTTATAACAAAAACGTTACCATATTATCATCGGTATGTACTTGTTTGGGTACACGAGTTTGAATTACGGAGATTTTATTTGTAGACAGTGAAGGGTTAATCAATACTGGGTTCTTCCCGCTTTTACGTTGTAGAAATGACGATGTTACAATGTTACTTGTCCGAAGAGAATCTATTAAAACAAATACACACACTATGACATACGTTTGTACCATACCGTGTGTGAATCCGAGGAATCCTATTGTGGATAAAATTTTCCTGCCGAAATTGGTTCAAGGAGCCCCGTTGACGAACTCGTTTCCGATGGTAATTATGCATAATGCGATTTTATTTTGCGATTTACAGTATGTAAGAAAGAGTTAACATAACATTATTTATCCGTTGCGTGTTTTCGTTTAGATTTGTAAATCAGCATTACGCGCTACGCGTCGTCCAGAACGTCCGCACAAGATAAGGGTCGCATAGACGAACTTTGAAAATAAACGCAGTTTTCAATCTTAGTATTCAGATGTCGAAAACTTGGGCTGTGGATTGGGTCTCCATGTCGATTTCGTCCATAAATCGTAATTTAGAAAAGGCCGCCCGGTGTTACGTCGAGCAGTGGCTGTGCCGAACCGTCTGACGCATGAACTTTACAGATAACGCAGGGATGCAGCCAGGATTTTGAAAAGGGGGGTATCAAAATAAAAAGTTTCCATACAACGCTTCTGAAAGAGTGGCGGCGATTATGTCACTCGTTAAAAGAGCCAACTTTTTCAGTAGATGGGATTTTCTGTTGCGTTAAGTATTCAATGATCGACACGAGCATTTAAAATATCTTGCGGAATTAATTTAATTGGGTTCAACGTAATTTGCGGTTGGGTCCACTTACGCCAAAATAAAAACATCACTATATATACTCTAATACGTTGTGGTCCAAACTGCGGCCCGCCGACACATTCCGTGCGGCCCGCAGAACAAATTTTAGCGTACACTACTAAACCATTGGCAGATATTTGTATTTATTAGCAGAAAAATTTTGATTCATTTTTCAACTATTCCAACTAGGAATAGTCTTTTTCCTGATCCCGATGTCGGGATTGATTTTTGTTATTAAAATCACGGAATTTCATTGTTGAATCTATAAACGTCAAGACGGTGGCTATATGGGAATGACGTCCTGTGATCGGTAAAAGGAGAATGAATTGTTTTGTGCAGACAGGACCAAGCCGATGAGATGAGCTCGCGTCAAGTAATTCCTCATTTGAAGAGACGTTTTGTGCCTTTATTTTAGTCAAAACACTCCTCTATTTTCAAGAGTTGGCCATGTGACAGCAGTGACGAACCGCAGAGCTGATTTAGCGCCGCGCGATCCATTATTTCATTATCTGGGTCCGAGGTCCCAACTTAGACGGACTTGGTTGTTTTTTGACGGTGGCACTAGGCCTGATCACGATACAAGTAATAAATTCATTACACAATGAGTGTAGAAAAAAGGTGCCGAAGTACACTGAGAGTAAACGTATTTCCTCACTCCACAACAACGTTATACCACCGTGTCTGATGTGTTTTCAAGTAATATCCGTCATAAGAATATATATAATTTTAATTAATATTATAATTACAAAAACAAACACGAAAAGTTATTGAAAATAACCACGATATTTCTCGAGAAACAATTTTAAAATAACTAAAGGCTATATATAGTTTCCTTGAAAAACTGATTAAAACGATAAACTCTCATTCCCAAAGATATTTGAGGTGAGTAAATTTGCGATGTTTTGATCACTTTGGGATTTTCTCCGAATGCGGACCGCGAGACCTCCTCAAAAGTTTTTGCGGCCCTTCGACCTCAAAACCTTGGACCACCCTGTCCTAATATACTACTGCAATCTGCGGTCAAAAATGCGCGGTAAACTGCCCGATTATGATTAGTTCTCATTCGTATTTTTGCGATCTTGCGAATTCGTCAAATTTACGCTTTTCTTGCAAAATAATCCTTCACTTAGCATTATTTTTAAAATATCGCCGTTGGAAAAATCTATTTCATTGATTTATTTTAGTAAAATGAAAAATTTGATAAACATACTTTAGGCTGGTTAGCCCTATATATCATCATAATCCGAGAATAGTCAAGTGCGGCCCCGACGGCAATTTAAAAATGAATAAGACGATACATCGCACGCAAAATATTTTCCACAATAGCTTCCAACGTTTTATATCTAACATAATGTATGTTGTAAGTACGCGAAATTTTTCGATTAGCAATGTTAAATATTGCGGTTCCAATCTGTCGCGGCGCTCCTAAAATAAAATGTGTGTTTTTTTTCGTTTTATTTTTAGTATTTTATACCACTGTTTTTCATCCTTAGTATTCACTCCCTTATTTAGTCGAAAATTTGAGTTGTGAATTCATTGCTAAACTAATTATCTTTAACTTCTTTTTGCCGATGATCGCACTATAACGACTTGTTCACACTGGGTGCACAGTTCCGGATGAGAAAAAAACAAATCATTGACTTTCTCGTGGCACAAATCCTATACATATGTGCAGAGAGATACTTGTGAGATAAGCAGGACGTGCGGAAATATATTTTACCGACATAATACATGGCTAATATGATAATGTTACGTTGACTAAAACAATCGAGGTGCTAATATTAATTCAAAAAAGTTGTAATTTTAGGGGTTTTGAAACTACTGATATGATTGAGATAAAGTAATGGTACATCATTGTTTAGGCTCTGTTAATTTATTTAAACGATTTTCTAAATGCTTTCCAGTGTAACCCTGGACTGGTTCAGTACTTGGATATGGACATCCCTGCTGCGGATTCACGCTTTTACTTATCTTCAACGTCTCGTCTCCGATGATCGCGTAATAACGCGCTTTCATCACGGGACGCACAATTTGGCGAAGAAAAAAAATAATAATCGATCTCCTCGGGTTCAAGACAGATGCGTCGACAGATATTTGTGAGATAGATACGAATTTGCGTAAGCATATTGAAATAATCACAGCTTAAAGAATATCGTCAACACGACGAAAGCAATTAGCGATTTTCCGTATACCGTAACTAAATTAGCAATGTGAAAATCGCGCGCATTAGGAGGAGCGACCTTTCCGGTCTCCACCTGTCTCACTGCGCCACTAATTGCGACTCTAATATCATAGTGTAAAATAAGTAAAGAACCAAGCAAAATATTATTAAATTACATCGTCTATTTTCATACCATTTTCATTAAATGCATTCATTTCTTCTTTTTTTACTTCGTTCTGTATGTACAATGTGTATTTCTAATATGGTGATAAAATAAACTACTGGTTACCTCCACTGAATGCTTCGTCAATATTTTGAGTTGCCTCAGTATCTACACCCTGACTTTCTTCAAAAATATCTGTCATATCAACATCAAATCCTGCATGCGGTATGGCCTCGATCGAATTCGTTTCCAGTATAGGTGGCTTTTTTATTTCTTCATCAACTGTTTCTTGTTGTTCTGGTTTGCTCTGCACGGCTTCCTTGAATGGGATATGAAATTTTACCGTCTTTTTCTGAGCTGCAACAGATAAACGATATTTCAAAAACATTTAAAACAATATGCCATATCAATTTTAAAACCCAAATGTTAAACTTAAAATGGTCAAAATAGAGCTATTTTAGAAGACAGTGTGTAAAAAAATTATGAATTCGTTTTCTCGAATAATTGAAACAAAATTTCAAATCAATTTTAAAACTCAGCTATTGTTTCCTTCACATGCCAGATCTGAAGTTGAGATTTTCAGTATAGACGGTGGCAAGCATTTCTGTTGCGCGAGACCTCTGAAAAATACACCCTCTGTTATTCAATACAAAAATTCGCAAATAAGCACAAAAATTTATTCAAGTTGCTGTGAAAAATACAAACCTGCTATCTTTTGGTAGCATAGAACTATCCATGAGTGATTGACTACTCTCTATTTCTTGTGTGTGGTTCATCTTCTGTCGCTAAAATATGAATGAAAGAAATCGCAAACAAAAAATTTACTGTGAAGAAGACATTTTTAATAACAATCTTATGTTATGCTAATATAACATCGTAACCAGCACAGTAACATTATTGACAGAATGGCAAATAATTGTACGTCAACTTTATAATAAATGAAATACCTTCATAAATTCGGTAATACTTTTCGACAAGCTCTTTTTTAGGTGGACAACTGCAACAAGTTTCCGGTGACATTTTGTGAGACTATGCAAGCGTTCATTGTCGATTTCTTTCCCACTGCTAAGTGACAATGTATTTCTTTATTATTTGCGATAATAAAATTTAAAAAAAACATAGCGAGAATTACTTACTTTTTTATCGTCACCAAATCTTCTTTCTCTGATTTATTGGCAATAACAATTTCGACAATTTTTCGTTGTAATTTCGAATCTTTTTTCACAAGTTTAGCTTCTACAATTTGAAAAAAAGAGGCACATATACTAATTTTAAGCGGAGTTTTTGTTGTATATTATGTATTTGGTACTCCCGAAGTATGTGAACCAAGATGGCGGGCACCGGAACGTAGGGTTAGGCCATAGTTTTATTCTGATTTTCCTTATTTTAGTTCTATTATGGGTTCGGGGACTAGCCCAGTAGTTTTTGTACCTGAAATTATGGCCTAACCCTAACCTGGTACACATACTACGTTCCGGTGTCCGCCATCTCGGTTCACATACTTCGGGGGTACCATGTATTTGGTATTAAATGCATTTCGTGCTTATATATATATAGTGGTGGCATTTAAAATGTTAAGAACAGTTTGTCTGTTGATGTACTAACAACAGGTTTCCTCATTTTCAGGAAACTTTGCCGATCCAAAAACAAAAACAACTTCGCTGATCACAACGACATTTCAAGAACATGTTCGCACGGGACTACTGTATAGATACAGGCTGTGGTGGGATTCAGCCGGTTTGCACCGGTTCTATAGAACCGTCTCAAGGAATTTTATGAGATCAGCGAACCGGTTAGCATTACTGAAAAAACATGGCTTTTTGTAACAGAACCGGCTGAAAAATATGTGATGAAGAACCGGCTGACAATAGATTGAATTCCACCACTGGTGTCCATAAAGTTACAATTTCAATTTTGTTAACATTTAACTGATTAAATGTTTTCACTTGTTTTTACATCTGTGAGGGCTGAAACAATATATGGTATCGATAAAATAAATTCCCTTTGCAATTTTAAAATTCTTTAGGACTTTATGAACACCCTATATATATCAAATATATAAAACATGTGAGCAAAACAATTAAATCCGATCAAATAATCTGAGGAGACTCAAAAATGATTCAACATTGATATAAATATTTACGACAAGGTCTATCCGACGCCGATCCATTTACGAGCGCTCCAGAAGAAAGTATGGAGGTAACTAATAAGGTTCGCCTACGTTACACCAAGTTGTGTGGCTTGGCTAACACAGACAATACCCTAATTCGTAATCGAAATGAAATAAGGAAAATCTGAATAAAATTATGGCCTAACCCTGTAACCTGGTACACACACTACGGGAGTACCAATTTACGCAACCGAATTTGGGTTGAAAGATTTCGTGCCTGACCGCCAATTGCCAAGTCTTACTCCAAAGGTCCTTTTAACTATGTAGTCAGAGCTAGACTCGACGTAAATACCAGAAACTAAATGCGGAGAAATCCATAACACATAAGCATACAACCTGTAATTGATCCTTTTTCAGTCTTTCCTGATAATTTCTTTATCTTTTTCTCGATATTTTCCAGTTTCTCAATTGCGCCGTCGTAACGTGATTTCCAATCAAGCTTTGTAACCGGTGGACCGCCTTTTCTAAAAAAAGAGGTTATCAACCGCGGTGTGGGGGTGATTGTGTCACAAAAAAACTTATAAATATCGTACGAAGGTTTCTGTTGCTGTGAGTCTTCGTGTATACGATCTTTCTCATTTATCTCTTGGTTTCTTTCATTTATTTCATCTTGTTCCGTTTTCTCATCGCCTTAACATTTGACAGACCAGAATGATTTGATGGGATACAGAATAAAATTAAATTTGAAGAAATCACGACGACATAAAATTTCAAATACCCGCTTCGTCCATTGTTGTCGATTGTGTGTCCATGACTACGCCATCAAATTCATCACAATTTGAACAATTCGGCAAAATTGGTATTACTTCCTAAATGCATAACATGTATGACTAGGATTAAAATAGAATAGGATTCCCATAATCATCCCGAGGGAGAGGAAAGTTAAGAGGCGGCTTAATAATATCGCGAACCACGGCCTCTCGACCGGTTACCAGTCCATGTCGGGTATTGGATTTGTTATACAGGTATTTGTTTTCAGATGCATGGACTTGATGGTGGAGGAAGCCGTAACCGACCTGCGGTTACGTGAACCACCCTACGGCGTCATGGAGTCCAGCAATCCTCTCGCACATAACTATCCCCGCATGAGATTCGAACCTGCGAACCCACGCAGGGTAATCAAAGGGGCGCTCCGGAAGTATTCGTACCAAGATAACGCACAACCTGAACAACTCTTACCCTGTACACATACTATGTTCAGGTTGTGCGCCATCCTAGTACGAATACCTAGGGAGCACCATCAATGGTGAGCAGCGAGCGTATTCCTATGCTTAGCACGATGTGCCCACCGCTGAGCCGACTATGACGAAAGAATAATTTGTAAATTTGCTGAGAAAAAAATAGTGTAACTTTTTAGCTCGTTTAACACCTAGCATTTTTACCGATTCCCCATCATTTGTTCCTGACGACAAATGAGTTTCCTGACTGTCGGTAACGCCTTCATCTCTCTCCATTGCACTTGTACTTTGTGGAGTATTTCTTTTTGTGAACCTTTGTAAAAAACGCAAAACGTAACAGTAAAAATGGGCAATTTTGGATTAAATGCGATAGATAAGACATTCTAACTTTGGTTCATGAGCAAAGGCCGTTACTGTTTTATCTCTAAATCGTGGACCACAAAAATAAATGACACTTACAAGCAGGGGCGGATTAAGCCTCTTTGGTGCCCTAAGCACTGAAGACTTTGGTGCCCCCTCATGTGTAGTTTAATTATAAAAACAATTAACCACAAAAGTGTATTATCCATTAAATATAATCACAACCAACAGTAAATAAAACAACTTTTACGAACATTTTTAGGTTTTTTAACTGTTATATATATCCGACATATATATATCGGCAAACACGCAATATCGGGCCGATATATCGGTTGAGCTCTAATCCTGAGGGAGTGTGACAATAAAGATTCATGCCTCTAGTCTCAACGTAAATCGAAATACCAAAGCATACAATTCACAACTGTAGTTTGAAATTTTACCGATACCTAGTAGTCTACCTCGGGGTGGTTCGAGGTTGCTAGGTTGAAGGACCGCAAAAACTTTTGAGGAGGTCTCGCTGGCCGCAAGTCGGAGAAAAACCAAAAGTGATCGAAAAATCGCGAGTTTACTTACTTTAAATTTAATAAACAACGAGAGTTTACCGTTCTAATGAGACTATTATTATGTTGCATGGATGGCGTTCTTTTGAAGAAGATATATAAAGCCTTCAGTTATTTTAAAGTTAATTCCCGAGAATTACCGCTGTAGTTTGCGCATCTCGCGTTTAATGTCGCTTCAAATTATATTCTTTCGTGACAGATATTACTTGAAATCAAACCAGACACGGGGTGATGGGCAAGGAAATACGTTTCCGCCGTGTTTTCCTTATGTCACCTTTCTTGCGACACTCATTTTATTACGAATTGTTATATTAGGTAATTTAAAAACTTGCAGCGTGAGCAAGCTTAGTGCCATCGTCTAATATCAACCAAGTCCATTCCGAAGTGTTTTTACTAAAATAAAGGCATAAAGCGTTAGAAAAAGGGTTCGAATCTCGGGATCCCAACCCCAGTTGGAATAGCTAAAAAAACTCAAAAACGTTCCTCCATTAGATACAAATATACGCTAAAATTGTTCTGTGAGCCACACGGAATGTATCAGCATGACAGGGTGCTGATCAGGGACCTTATCAAAAAAATCTCGACTTCGCTGACCACTAAATCGTTGAAATGCGATCGTGGAACCGCCACATAGTGTAAATAGTTCATTGGTCCAATTGTTGAAAAGGAAAGAATTTTTTTCAAAACAAAAATGCAGCAACAAGGAGAATACTAGGAAGAAAAAACAACAACAATTTAAGAAAACGACTCATAGGCCCATTTCGTGTCTAATAAATAAGTTTCAGTGTTTATTTTTAATAAAGAATGATGATACTTGAAGACGAAAAATAAGCGAACATTTTGAAGTTTGGGTCGCCTGGTGAACTTGTAATATTTTAATAAACACCGATAAACTATATATAATTCTGCTCTAAAATTTCTGCGGCGCCCCTCTTTGCTTGGTGCCCTAAGCATGTGCTTATATTGTTTAATGGTTAATCCGGCGCTGCTTACAAGGCGAAATATATTAAAATTGCACCGGCAATTGCAGTAAAAGCACGTTGTCTAAGTCGCTCTGCTGGTGCAGCGGGTATCATGTTCCCGATATTTTTTACATTTTATGTACAACATCCCACTGCTTCAAAACATGTAGTTTTAAATTCAATCAGATAGTCTAGTACCGGTAGCGTAACCAGCAAAAGGAGGTCAACTTACATGTCTGCTAAATTTCCAAGAAGATTTGGTGACATTGCGGCTACGGTTGTGGATCCCGAATCGGGTATTTCATTTCCCGATTGACTCGCTGCCGACACATCAACAAATTCTTCCATATTATTTACTCCAAAAATTATCTATTTGACTTGGATTAATTGAGAACCAGCCGTCGTGACTTCTGTTGTCTGTCTTCGCCGTCCTACCTCATCGGTGTGGCCAGTTCAGAATTCACTAAGCAAGTGATTTTTGAGTAAATATTTATTTTCGTAAAATTGAAAAAATTATATAATAATTTATGCATACACGTGATGAGCAACAAATTTTGGGAACGTAAAATCTGGTGAAAAATTAATAGCAAATGTGACGACTCACGTGACATTGATGTGGGTCATCGTTATGACTACGACATCAAAAATAAGTAAATCAAGCGGTTATATGAAAAATCCCCTATCGTACGTAAACCTAAAAATCAGTATTCGTTACCAGTAATCTATTATGTTTACCCATTATTAGCATGGAAAGTACGAGCGGACAGTGGAATACTTGAATATACTATGTAACAAAGAATGCCGGATGCGAATTCTTCAATGGCAGTAGTTCCTGTTGATGAGATTAGACCACTGTTGATTAAACGACGAAGTTGTGAATTGGTCAAGACACCTGCACCATGCGTTAACAAAGCCCTTTTTCATCTTGGAAGATTGAAGGTAAATATATTTTATGAGCAATGATGAGCTGTTTAGATTACTGACTCCAGGAATTATTCCAGTAGCAGTACTTATTCTAGTATAATGTGTAATGAAATGTGGCATCAGTATCTAGCCTAAGTCTGTAAGTGATTCTGAAAGAAAAAAATGTGTATTTAAATATAGTAATACAGTCAGATCACACATTTATCGTCTGGTTTAAAGACAGATCATTGATCTCTCAAAAAACTCGTTTATTTGGACAAAATCTTTTCTAATACATAAAATAGATTTATAGAGTTTTTACCCCCTAAGGAATGTGCCCCGGGCATTTTGACTCAAATCAAAATTGAAAGAAAATAAATTGTAAATCACACATACGATAATTTCTCCTCCAAGTGTGGTTGGCCACTAACTATATGATTTCTTTAATTCTTCATACATCACCTATTATATTTATATCATTTCAGGAACTTTTGAGAGTGGCACTTGAAAATCCAACACAGATTGAACATGGGAGATTAACTGAATTAGAAGCTCAAAAACTTTTTGGTAAATAAGGTTTTTTATTTTAATTCACCTAGTATTCGAAAGCATTCCATTTGGTTACATGCATTTTATACGTTTAACAAGTTTGCTGGAGCCCTTTTTTTTTTAACTTTCCTAAAATCATTTCAACACATATATTGCTCTGTATAAGTAGCCACAGATACTAATGGGTAGGCCTACTTGGGAAGGACCCGATTCATTCGGGTTCTGCTTTGCTTATTTATTACAAGCTGGGTGAGGTGAATCCTAGATCTTTAACCTACGACTCCAACATGGTAGTTAGCCCATCACTCTATCTCAGGGGTTCTCAGCCTGGGGTTCGCGGGAAGATTTTCAGGGGTACTTGAATGGAAGTTGAGTTTTCATGTGTTGCTATTTTTTAATATCCTTTACTACCAGAGGAAAATGCGTGCCGATTGAAGGTTTTCTGTGATATTCCGTTGTGTGATGCAACAATGTGAAATCCACGACTTTGCAGCCAGACTGTGAAATCTCAAAAGATAATGCGCTGCAAGCATTGCAGAAAGTAATATGCTAATTAAAACTTGAGAGATATTTTAAGAATTCATTAGTTAGGTGGAGGACAAGAGCAATAACATCAACACGAAGATTTAATTTAGTTACAGCAGTTGGTCAAAAAAATGGTGGCTGCAGCAAATTGTTAGGTAATAAATTACAACTTTGTTTGGTGTCTGATATCTGTGGGTTTGGGTTGATAGTTTCGTGACTCGGGGGTACCTAACAGAAAAAAAATTGAGAACCCCTGATCTAACTAGCAGGCCATCATGCCCAGTTCTTGGTGCTCCCGAAGTATGCGAACCAAGATGGCGGACATCGGAACGTAACATGGGTAACAGGTTAGGGTTAGGCGATAATTTTTTTCCAATTTTCCTTATTTTAGTCCTATTATCAGTTCGAAGACTAGCCAAGAGCCTCCCGTAGTATTTATACCTAAAATTATGGCCTAACCCTAACCTAGTACACATTATACATTCCGATGTCCGCCATCTTGGTTCGCATACTTCGGGAGCCTCCAGTTCTTGATATGCTGGCTAGGTCGTTTCATGTGATCCAAAGTTATACTGGTATATGGGCGGAAGGTACTTTTACTCTTTAAGGTACTAAGGTACTCTTTTATTTCTCTTTTTCACAATTGATATTAGGCTTTTTATATTCTCTTGAAATTATCAGCCGTAATTTGTTTTGCATTGAAAGGCAGATGTGTTCCATTCTATGCTGCATATTCGATGAACTCATTTTAATTTTTATCCAGTTAGACAATATTTACTTCCAGATTTATTAATATATTTTTACTATTAGACAACCATCCCAAAGGCTGGAAACATTTGAGGTTTGATGTTCCACGTCGAAAAGAAAGCAACACTTCATCATCATATTCATTCGAAAGTAGTGAGGATTTTGTGAAAGATGAACCTCTGCTCACAATCACTGGAATTGGAGGACAAATCAAAGATGATGGTATAACTTTAGAATTACCCTGTTTTAATATTAGCGAAGATCGTGTTCTCTTCGACTTAACTCAAATATTTTGAAAGAGAACAATGGAAATCTGAAATAGACCAATTTTTGCTAATATATATAGCCTACCATCAAAAGATACAAGGATGGCAACATTCTAGTTTCTGAATATTTTCATTTCAAAAAGGTTCTTTTTAATTTTATTTTTATAATTTTTTTATGGTGGGTAAGCCATAATCTGATTGAATATTTTATACCAATCAAATGAATTTCTATATCGATATTTTCCATGAACACGAGGTGCTTATTGTCAATTGTTTTCTATTGTAAATTACTAATATTATAATGAGGATCCTGCTTTCCTTCTATTTCATATTAGAGAATTGAAACTGAAGCTGAATAGTTAGTTCAGACAATGCCTATACAATCTATACAGCTTTTACAATCTTTTTTTTTTCTGTTAGTGCTCAACAAGGTATATTCCTTTTTTGTAAGAGACGTTGATATTGGTTGGTTTTTATATTAATTAACATTTATATTTCATTTAATGCTGCTTAGCTACACAAGACCAAAAAATTGTCCTATTTTGTTTTCAGAGAGAGGTGATGCTGATCGAATTGTTCATGTTAGTCAATTAGAAGAGAAAAATCAGCTTCCTCCTCAAGAAGTATTTAGTCAGGTGATTTAACTTATGTATGCACAAATTAATAATTAGTTAAATTTTATCATATAACGTATATGATTACAGTACCTATGGTGCACCATGCTAGATTTACATTACCTCTGAATGACTTTTATTTTTAATCCATATTCTAAGCAATATACATTTCTGGTACTATATACTTCGCCTATTACTGCAGTATTAATGGGTATTTTGCCCACCGTGGCTAAAGTAGGCTCCATTTTACTTATCACCAATACTAATCCAATCCTAACCATAATTTAAAAAAGATTGAAAATAGCTAAATATTGGAGTTCAGAAAAGTTTGTTCTAACCACAGGAGGAGTCTAGTCTCTCCATTGCATCTATTTCTTGTAATTGAAGTTTGTGCTGTTTTTTTTTCTGTTCATTTTGGACCTAACAACAATGGGGAAAAACTGGGGTTTTGAACAGAAAGTACTTCAAACTTTTGGCACCTCAATTACATTGATAACTGATATTACTTCTATCTCTCATGTTTGATAAACTTCATTTTAATTTTTGGCAACTTTACAGAATTTCTGTCCTTGTGTGTTTGTCTTGGGTATTGTAATTCTTTTGTATCATCGCAGATTGTCAAAATAAAATTTTATATTTGATTCAATATTCACTACAATAAATAAATATTCAACAGGTTAGACAATTGATTGTAAGACTTGAAGAAGATCGTCGGTTGACAGAACTTGCACTTGGAGTCGAAGATGGAAAAGTTAATTCTCTCAGTGAAAAAATTGACAGAATGTGTCAGAAGAGATTGTTGCAACTTCCACTTGCAGTACAAAAAGGTAGCTTACCAGTTTCACTGCAATTTTATGAAACTAATCATTGTTAATGTGGAGTTTTATTGATTTATATTGACAGTCTTGCGTTTGAATTCATTACTGCATAGCTAGGGTGATTGTTTACTAATGAAAGGTTTTTTCATTATGGGATATGAATGGTTATTCCATTTCTAACCCCATATATATGTGAGGCAGAATTCTCTGGTTTAGCCATCATGATGCCTGAATATGATGTAGATCACATTTATAGGCTGAAATAATAATGATGGTAACATTTGCAAAAATATTTCAGCAATTGATGAATTCTGCCAAAGAAGCACTTCTTGCACAACTGTCTGTATAAGGGACCATATTATATGGTGCTCCCGAAGTATGTGCACCAAGATGGCACACAACCTGAACATAGTATGTGTACCAGTTTAGTGTTGTCAGGTTGTGCATCATCCGCCGGATTTTTTTCTCTGAAATGAATAGATATAACACTGCAGGCAAATCACTTTGAGTTGTTCTAAATTGCAATACAGTGTAACTCCAGTTTTTCACACTCTTTGATGTTTGTAAATAAAATTGAAAACATTAAATAAGTGTTATTCATTCAACAGAACACGATGCATGTGCGGCCGATATCAGTGAATTGCAGTGGCATGTTGGATACATGGAACGTCAGTTAGAAAGATGTCGACAGAGAGTGCAAGTAGCCGAAGTTCTCAACAATCGATTAAAAGATGACATTGCTTTTGTCAAGAAGCATTGGTATGTATAAATCATGATTTTGGCTCAGTTTTGAACCCATGAAATAATTGAAGAACAAGTTTTCAAATGAACATTGCGCTTGATTAGCAATATATATCTTGTGTAATCAAACATGATGCCAAATGGCAGCCCAATATGCCTTGGAGATTGGGTGCATACAACCATCTCTACACCAAACTGTATGAGATGAGTCTAAAACTGTTGTCACCATTGACATTTATTAATGTTTCAAATGCAGTGACTTGAATTTTTAAAGAAATTTTTTTGTCATGTATATTTATGGGTTCCATTACATTTGAACTTGTGTACATTTGAACCCACGTACATTTGAACCCACGACAATTGCACCTGCATACTATTGCACCTATGGAAATTTTTTTGTTTCACGGATATTTGAACCCATACTAACCCTAACCCATGGGTTTTAGCACCTGCATATAGATTGAACCCGCGGATAAACGCATGGGTTCAAATGTACATGGGTTCAAATGTACGTGGGTTCAAATGTACGGTCACCATATTTATGATATAGATTTGTAGTGAATTTTGAAAACATTAAATTCACGGGTATTTACCTTAATAAAATTTACTGATTGCTGGCCTAAATTTTTGTTTGAAGCAAAGGGCATTTTCAGTAAAATTGAGAGTGCAAGTGAAAAAAGTTTGGTGCTCCCGAAGTATGCGAACCAAGATGGCGGACATCGGAACGTAACATGGGTAACAGATTAGGGTTAGGCGATAATTTTTTTCCAATTTTCCTTATTTTAGTCCTATTATCAGTTCGAAGACTAGCCAAGAGCCTCCCTTGGTATGTATACCTAAAATTATGGCCTAACCCTAACCTAGTACACATATTACTTTCCGATGTCCGCCATCTTGGTTCGCATACTTCGGGAGCCCCAAAAGTTTATTCCTCTGAGTTGGGAATAGTTGCTTATCATTTCTGAAGCATAGGCATGAATAATGAAGAAGTCTGTGATAACTACTGACGTGCGCAGTTTGGCAATGATTATCCATTCATTCATTTCTATAGGAATTTAAACCTACAAATACATGAAGCCAGGGGTGCAGCCAGGAATTTTGAATGGGGGGGGGGGATCCTGAAATTCTCTTTTGCCAAGTTAGACCCAACAGCTAATGGATCTGGCAAGAGTCTTGAGGGTCTGACAGGCGTTTCGACCCACGATAAAATTGTTTTGCATGTTACAGAAAAATGCCTATTTTACGCATTTTAAAAGGGGGGGGATTTTGACCCCCAACCCCCTGATTACACCCCTACATGTAACCATGTCTTTCTATAATTATATCTTATGAACTTTTTTTTAACATTCAATCTATCTAATCTTCAGCTAAATGAAATCTTGCACCTTGCATATTATTGTTTACTCTTCATTATTAATATAAAAAAATATAAAACAAAACATATTGGTTTTCACTCAAATTAATATGATAAAATAATAATCTATCATGTGACTGAAAACAATTTCGTAAACTGATTATAAATATATTTTAATAATTGTTTTTAATAACTCACAACATACTTATCATCAATCCATATTATTTTTCGGACATTATAATGATAATTACTGTCGCTTGACAACAATTAATTACTTTTGTTGAGAATATTTAAATCCTTTTATTATTGTCCCTTTAAATTTCTTTTCTTTGTCCAAGATTCTTATGTTAAAAACATAATCGAATTAAAATATCATTTTCCGATATGGTTTGGTATCTATAACACTTTCCAATATATTTATTACAAATTGTGGTTCGCCTAGCACATATTGCATTTGTGTTGTGGGCAGCATGGTACGTCATTTAACTTCAATTAGTTAGAAATATGAATGTACTAATACTTAAAAAATAGGTGAAGCTGGAATTACAGCATTATTTGTAGTTTGATGGTACTATATGTTCTGAGGTTTTGAGTAGAAAACACTGGAACATGCTAAAATAAATAATTCAATGAACTACGGTGTGCTTGCAGTTACCTGTATGTTGTTATGAAGGGTGGTGATGGTAAAAAGTAAGGGAGTTAGATTAGAAATTGTGGTAACTATACTCGTACAGTCATTTAAAAATAATGTAAAAAATGCCAGGAGTTTGATCGTATTTTAGGCAGTTTTCTATAATCTTAAAACATCGATTTTTTTTTCCAGCCCTCTCGTTGAAGAAAAACTTATTTTGGAGAAGGATGCTATGCAAAAGATTAAGACAATGCAAAAACAAACAGACAACGTAAGACAGTTTTGTTAAAGTTTTTAATTTTTAATTACAAGTTTCTAAAGTTTCTTGCTTCAAATCTGAAATCTTTCCATTTTTGCACAAGTTCTTTCATTTTATTGGTATGATAAGATTTTTATGAGGAGAGGAAAGTCAGTAAGATGACTTAATCATATGGCGGACCTCTGCCTTTCATTTAGTTACCAATCCATGTCTGGTATGGGATTAGTTAGCCAGTTAGTTGTTTCAGATGCATGGACCTAATGGTGGAGACAGCTTTAGCTAACCAGGGGTTACATCAACCACCCTATGATGGCAAGCAGTTCAACTACCATCTTGAGCAGGGGTGGGCAACTTCTCTAGTCGACGGGCCAGGTGTGGGAAAATGTAGTCCTCGGTGGGCCGGATTTTTACAAAAAATACTTCGGTATCCAATCTTTGTTAAATGCTCGACACTCTCTGTCAACTTCATGTTTCTTGGGATATTTCATAGTTAATAAAACTCAATATAAAATCTAATTTCTAAAATCTATTTATATTTGGAATCTAAATATAACTGATAACAGTAGTGGGGAATGTTTACAACGCTCTCTGCTTTGATCTTATATTGTTTGTTTAACAAGTGTGCTAACGCAATTGTTTGTTCACTAAGGCAATTGTTTATTTCACGAGCCCACACTGACAGTGCGGTGAGAATAGAGCAATCGGGAATGATGCGTCGGACCACATTACAGAGTGTGTGGTTGGATACAGCCAGCTGGTCGGACAAAATTTTAATGTAAAACCTTCATTTATTTATCCAGGAATTATCAGATGCAAGAATAGAACTAGACAAAGCTGAAGCTAAATATCAAGAAGCTTCTGAGAAAGCTGAAAATGAAAGATTAACTACTCAGAAAAAATTAGAAGGAATTAGAGGACAACTGAGATTGCTAAAGTAAGTTGTGTGATACTGACCATGAATTGGGAATGTTTATGATATTATATGAACTAATTGTGTGCGATAGTGCAGTAGCCCCCAAAGTTGATTGATGGGGCCAAAATTAGAAGCGCAAGGACATTCGTGACTCGTATGTAATCCTAATACCGGTACGGATAATTAAGATATCAATATAATTGAATTTTTACGAATTTACACATGCTTAGACTGTGATATTGACGTAACAATAGGCATTATTTAGAACCCAAAAAAGTAGAAACACAAAGTTTTAAACTATTTCACGGGTTCGACGGGTCATATTAAAAATCGTTAGGCGGGCCGAATTGGCCCATGTGCCATGGTATGGGAAGCACTGATATAGCGGGTAAAGTCTTAGACTTAACTGTGTTGACATTCGCACATTACACATTTCGGATTCAAACTGCACGCCCCCCGCACAATGTGTAGGATATGACTAAATGGAAAGGTTCCGGTCCCTTCAAATAATAGTATCTCCTTAAGTATCATCAGATATCAGTGGGTGCTTGTATAGGGTCTTGTTTGGAGCCAAATGTGAAAATAAGCATCATTTATAAAAAACTTGGATCATACTTTAAATATCATGGCAAAATATATAAACTCATGAATAAAAAAATAAATGGGAAAAACTCATAGAGATTTAGAACATAATATTTAATTTTTTTTCAAATACGACTTTATGTAATCTCATGTTTTAGAAAAGACCTTCAGCATTCTGAAGCATTACATGCAGCTTATTTAAAGAAAGCAGAACAAAGTCGACAAAAACTAGCTGATCAGGAGGAAGAACTCATTAATCTACAAAAAAGAGCAGGTTGGTAGTTATATTGATTTGAAATCTTCTTCAAATAATGTTAGTGCAGTTTTATCCTAGCAAATTATATGAGGAACCACTATTCACTTTCTCATTTCCAAAAAACTAATAAGAGGTAGCTGTTAGGAAAAAGTTCTTGTGTACACCATGCTGTGGGAAATATTTAAATTCTTTAAATTTAATTTTGTTGTACTGTCACAATATGCCACGTAAAAACTAAGTGTGTGTTTATAAATATATTGCTTTCTATAGAAATTTCTCACCATTCAAAGCATTTTTTCATTTTTTCTATCCAGTTTATGCAATGTGTCGTAATGGTTATATTTTCTTTTGAAAAATGTTTGCATAGAAATCATTGTCATGCTGTTATTATTAACTTCAATGTTGAACCTCGGCCTCTCATCTGGTTGCCAAATATTAAAAATTAGTAACTGAATGAGAGACCATTATTCACCTTTGACCCGTCTTATTGCTTCCCCTCACCCACAAGATGGAAATAGAGAATTGTGAGTCTTCATCTGTGATTTCTCACATTGGTTGTTTCAGAGGAAGCAAAAGATGAAGAACAGGCAGAAATTTATAAAATTGAAGATTTGCGACAACAAATAAAAGAAGTTGAATTTGAAACTGGTGAAGTTAACAAACAAAAAGCTGGAGTGGAGAATGAAATTGAAAATTTGGTGAGAATTTATCTTTTGTTAGTTTTCTGGTTTTATCGGCGCTGAAACCGACGGGCAGGGGGTAAATTCACTTGGCTAACACAGACATAGAACTGAAATAGGGAAAATCGGAATAAAATTATGGCCTAACCTTAACCTGGTACACATGCTACGGGAGTACTGTTTTATCTAGGATTTTTTCCATTTCTCCATCATATTTCTCTGAGAATGATTGCTATTCGAATATATTATAATAGGCAAATGAGTGGCTGGAAAGTTTATTAGTGCAACTTCACAAAAATGAGCAAATTAAAATCACAAGAACTTATTCAAACAAATAATCGCCGATGATCACTGGTATGCCTGAGCTACAAAGAGCAAAAGCATCAATATTATTCTGTAGAAATAATGATTTCGATATTTTAACATGCATAAAACGTCTATCTTTTTTTTAGTATGATAACTAGCCCTTGCTTCTTATCTCATCCAAGTTGTAATTAAGTTGGCAAAGATGTTCTGAATGGAAGATTCATTTTTTTTCACTCCTTAATTCCAAACGGGGCTATGTATATGTAACAATTCTTCTTCCATATTAGCTACATTCTCCATGTATCTTGTTATGCATAACATGCATAAACATGTCTAATCTTGGTTATTATAGTAAATGGTCTATATTCACCATCTATTTCAAGGTGTGAAGTCGGTCAGTCAGTAGTTTGTCTTTTCACATGCCGAAAGTACACATTGTACAAACACAATTAAAAAAATTAAAAAAAAATTAAGCGTGAAAGGAGATGCAATAAACCAGTGATGGTTATTGAGCAGCGTCACCTATGAGGAGAACATAGAATACTAATAAAAATAGTCTGCTTTTTCTTACAATTTCTCCATATCTGGTGTCTTCTTATGTATAACATTTTTCAAGAGTGCATATTCAAAGCAACACCCATTTGTACGCGTATGTATATTTATATACGATTCTCTTCACAGAATGATACGATGAAAGAAAAGATTGGAGCATTGGAAACAAAATATCACAACAGTTTACGAACTTTACGTAAACTACAAGAAGATAATCGAGATATGAAACTCGATATCGAAGATATGAATGAGGAAATTAAAACTTGGTAAGTTCTGACTGAGGTTTGCGATTCTGTTTCTCACAATAAAGCGTCTTCCTAATCATTTGACGGAAGATTCTAAATTGAGTCACAGAGCTAATGAACAGTTATGTTTTTCAATGAATTGGTAAAGTTTTATTAAGTAAAAGAATCGGTACTACCGTAGTGTGTTCCAGGTTAAAATTAGGCTATAATTTTATTCCGATTCTCCTTATTTTTTGTTCTATTACAAGTACGAGGACTGTTTGTGTTAGCAAAGTGAATACACCCCCTGTCCATAGGTTCCAGCTCTTTTATACAACTTGATGTAAAGTGGGCGGACAAAATTAGTTACCTACATATTGGTACACATACTTCTGGAGCACCAAAAAATCTTATTTAATTCTTTGTTTAATGTTTTTAGTGATAAAAGTATCTCAAAATGTGAAAGAGAAGTCGAAAGATATAAAAAAGAGAGAGAAAGATGTGATTCACAATTAAAAGAAGCAAGTACAGAAGTATCAAGAGTCACTGTGATTAATAACGAACTCAAAAGTAGGTTTTTACTTATCGATTTTAATTGGTAAGTATGTTGATAGGTATTTGTCTGTCTGTGTGTTTGTCTGTCTGTCTGTTAAATGCACGCGATATCTCACGAAAGCGCGATTGAATCTGCTGCAGATTTTGCATGTGCATTCATCATATCTCGTACCAAAAGCCTATTGATTTTGGGCGAATTATGTCGTATAATTAGCGAGTTATCAATTAATTAGTGATGGGACACAAGGTGTCATTATGGAGTAAGAGCGCTGTTTTGAGGGATCCCTTAACTTTCGATCGATAAGTCTTCAGTCTCTGACCGATATTCTCGTTTCTTTTTTGATCGAATTTTTAAAATTCTTCTCATATATTATGTTAATTCAGTCAATAAAGTTTTCAGATTTAATTGACATAGAGTTATCGCTAAGATAAAATTAAAAATCAGTTCCAGGCAGTGATGGAGAGTCCTCAATTCTCTTCCGATTGAGTCATAAGTTTTGAAAGTAAATAAAAGAGTTTTCTAGATAAATGACTTGACTCAAACTTCGACTAGGACAACTGCCAGAGGGACCTGAACCTGAAACAAATTTTAGGCAATTTGAGATGGCAAAAATGAATACTATGAAAATGAATTTCACACATCACTATATGTAGTCCTAATGAATAAAAATAAAATACTAAATTGAAGTAGCAATAAATTTAAATAGGGCATTTTAAATTGATGCCACAAAAAAGGTTGTCAGAATAAGATCATGGCTGTAGGTTGTCTTGACGTGGGCTTCAGAAATTTGCTGGGACTCTAATTCAATGCCCAGTTACATGGGTTGACATGCGTTATAGGGACTTTCACCGATATTAGTTTCAGGCTTCAGTAAAAATGACTGCTTTATTGGGTGTCGCAGCTCGATAACCAGTTTTGGTTCCCTGCGACTTCCCTTCCACAGTAATGTAAATATCTTTTTTTCTTTATATTTTTGCATGTTTTGGAAAAAATAAACTTGACTTGACTATTGTAGCTGTATTTTTGTATGCTTATACCACTTACGTTATTTAGTAATCATTATTTATATATTTTTTTTACTAATTCACCACTTCATATTTTCAGTTCAACTTCAAAAAGAAGAAACCAAGTCTCAAGCAATGGAAGATGCATTGAAGGTTAGAATAAGAATTCATTTTTTTTACAAAATGTAAAAATCTCTTGACCTTTTGACAGTTTTTTATATCTGGACATAAAGCATGATTAAAAAGTACAATAAGGCCTATTCTGAATATAGATCTTATTCTTGTAAAACTTGACTAATTTTTTTTAATATTTTTAGACGCAAGCTGAAAGTCTTCGTAAACGAGTTATTGAGGAAATGAGACAAAGAACAGTTCTTGAAACAAAGAAACAGAATAACAGCCAAGCATTGTTGAAAGGAAAAGCCGGTTTGTTAACATTTGTTTTTACACAATTTATAACTCTACTTGAAAGTGCTTCATTATATTAATTAAATAGCGATGTTCACATAACTGCTGGTTGGTTACGGCTGCCTCTACCATCAAGTCTATGTGTATGTAACAAATAACTTGTCAACTAATTCCATACCCAACGTTGACTGGTAACCAAACTGGAGGTTGTTGTCATAGGATGCCATAGGATCGATTCCATTTTCCCTGAGATAAATAGGAAACTCCTATTCTGGTACATAAATATTACCAGTGCTGGTAATCTGTCTTGTGGGAACCTGAGCTATGAAATTCGAACAGATATTTTTGAAGTTGAAATGACATATATATATAGAATGCCATTGCTTTAATGTGTATTTGAGGACTTTTTTAAAGAGGCGAATATTAGGTAAGTTTTGTCCTATTTGAGCATTTGCACCAGTGAGAAAGTTTTACATTTTTCCCTTCCTTACAAAATTCACTTTGAAAACTAATTGAGCTATGGGAAATATGGACTGTTCAGTCTAAAGTACTTTTTGCATTATTTGCAAACAATTTTTTTTTGGATTTTAGTACCTTTCACTGAAAGACAAATTTTATCTCGTATGATATTTGTATGTGTATGCTATCATTAGCTATTTGGCACTAAATAACCCTTTTGTGAGTTTAATTTAATAAAGGTTATGCTTGTTTTTAAGAAAATAAAAAGAAGAGAGCTAAAGTTGCGAAAACTCTCCAAGATACGGAATCCTCGGTTGCTAAGATACAAGAAGATGTCGATAAATTGAAGAAACAACATGACAGCACAACTCAGGTTAAGAGTATATTTCCACACAGAGCAATGAGCTTTATTTGTGAAATATATCAGAAACATATTGGTAAATGTGAAAAATGGTGGATCATATTTTATACAACACAGTTTCACAAATCAAATTATTGCCCAATTTAAAAAATTAATTCTATTGAAATTGTATCAAACTTTATTATGTTTCATTTGTAGGAAGTCAATGAATTGGAAGCCAAACTTGCTCAAGTTAGATCAGAACATGAAAAAGAAGAAAATATATTAACAAAGGAGAGAGATGTTCTTGCCCCACAGGAAAAAGATTTATTAGTAAGAAATATTATTAGTCATAGCCTGTACTAAACTGAATTGTACATAAACTTAAAATATATACCGGTATGTAAACGGAAAATTAACTGTTACTGAAGAATTATATTTCATTTTTCAATCAGTTTCACAAACTGTCTATTTCTACTAGATTGTCATTGTTGAGTTTACAGCGTATAAGGGAAACGGCATTGCGTTTGTATTTGCAGTGAAATTTAACAAAATGTTCACACTTTATTTCCAGACTTAAATAGAATTATTTTTTCTCAGGCGACTCAATTGTCTTTACAAAGCAAAATCAAAGAAATGGAATTTGAAGAAGAACAGATGAGACAGAAGTTGAAAGATATGAAAGTTTCTAAGAATGCAATGAAGAAACGAATTGCAACTACAGAAGAGAATATTGCCAATATTACGTGAGTTTATGATAAGTATTCATGTGTCTATCAGTTTGTAGATGGTGAGTGGGAGCACTTTAGATTGGTGAGTTTAGTGGTGTTCTCGGGGAGAGGAAAATTGATAAGGCGTCTGACTCGTGTGTGGAACCATGTGTCATTTGGGAACCATGTGTCATATGGGAATAGTCAACCAGTTATTCATTTTAGCTTATTAATTTGCTGATGGAGGAAACCACAACTGACTAGTAGCTTTGAAAACCACCCTGTTACAGCCAGAAGGGAGTATAGCAATGGTCTCACAGATTAGTGCCAAAACACTTACCGGTATTTATTTTATTGAATGTTAGTATCCAAAGCCAGATCCAAATGCTTTCAACTGCTAGGCATATTATGTCCTTGTAGGACTTTCCTTGGAGTGAAGGTTCAAAATATCTGAACCATAAAATTTATTTTGTTTTTGAATAATGCTGGTACTGGTAGTTATTCATGTAGTAGTTATTATAAGGCATTTTAGTTTTTCTAATGAACAATTTATATCACATGTGTTGGTTCAAAAAATCTGAATAGTTTTTATTTTAAAAATTATGCATGTTATTTGTGATTTTTTCTGTTTAGAGATGATTTGGAAGAAGTTAGTCTACGTCTTGAATCGAGTAAAAAAAAAAATTCTGAATTACAAAAACAATTGGATGAGGCATCAGGTATTTATCACAATATTTTTTTCCTTAGGGAAGGATGACACTGGGAATCCTGTGGGTGCAATGGCCCAGCTATTTATTCTGTACTCCCGTAGTGTGTGTACCAGATTACGGTTAGGCCACATTTTATTTCGATTTTCCTTATTTTAGTTCTATTATGAGTTCGGGGACTGTCTGTGTTAGCCAAGTGAATATACCCCCTGCCTATAGGTTTCAGTCCCTTTACACAACTTGATGTAAAGTAGGCGAACAAAATTAGTTACCTCAATATTGGTACACATACTTCTGGAGCACCAATTTTTCTATGCTGACATTGCGGGTGGTAATAGATCTTGGATTTGTGTTACAGGTCCACCCTTTCTGTGCTCACATTATCTTATCTGGCTATGATTGAGACATGTATTACTTATGGTAGATTCTTTTTGTTCGAATATTGACATGCTTTTACTGTTTGACCTGGCTTCTCTTATAAAAAGCAATTTTATTTTCCCAGGTCGATTAGCTGAAAGAAAGAAGGATCATCATGAAATGATGGACAGTAGATTGCAAATTAAAGTCAAATTAGAAACCAACATTCATGATGAGTTGGACAGAAATAAAGAACTTGCACAAGACTACAGGTTTGATTTTATTGCCTTTAAGTTTTGCAGGCACTTGCAAAAATATTTTCAGATGGCTTCTCAGTATATATATGGCACTAAAATGCGCTGAATACAAGCATGAAGAATGGTTATAGCTATATTGAAAATTTGTGATAAGAAATCGTATTCAATTGTGAAAGATAATTAAAAACAATTGAAATTTTGACAGAGTTTACTACATCTGAAACCAAAGTTCTATATTTTTCATGACAACACTCCTTCTTTCACTTTATCCAGAGATTTGCAAAGTGAATACATTGACTTAAAAAACAGGTTGATGTCACTTTATGACAACAAAGTGAAATTAGAAGCCAGCATCAAAGATCATAAACAGGTGAACTATTTATCTATGGAATGAGTCATTGATCATGATTGATGATTTTTCCTATCATCGAAGAGTTTATTCAATAAAATTTCATGTTGTTTATATATTTTGTGCTCATAAGGTTTGGATGGATTCAGAAATACAAATATATGCATTATTTTGATTCAAAAATTTTCTTATTGTCTTTTCCTTAAAGTCGTTCCAAGACCGAAAACATAGCAACTAATCTAAGGTGAAATGCACTCAGAAATAAAGTCGTTAGCGGACACCTCGAAATATTCACGGTGTCCGTATTTGTCATAAACATCATTTGATACCAAATATGAATCCACAAATCAACTTATTGTCAGTTTTCTGCCTTTGTTATTTTTTTCAGAACTAGTCACCTTATGGCTGTATTATTCTCACCCAATCTACATAAAAATTATTCTGTTATGATTGTTGTTTTTCAACGCTTTACTTCCAATCGACAAATAATAAGTCTTAAACCTCTTTTGTCTATTATTAACAGCAATTTGGCTATGATATACTAGATTAACATCAAAAACCAAACCAAAAATTTCTTTTTCTAGTTACTCGCTTTGCAAGAAAAATTCAATGTTGCTTTGAAACAATATTATCACGATCGTGGTGAATTTAACAAAGCAGGACTACACAAGTTTCATTCAGAAGCAGAGGTAAACATACTTTATTTTTTGAAAGACTATTAATTTTGAATACTTGGTCATTGCTCCAGACTGTGGGCCATATGAAAACTATGGCGAATTATCACACAAACAAATAGACACAGTGAAAATGAGAGAGAGCTATGCTCAAATGTCTCATTGTCTTTAAACTTACAGTAAAATGTTTAAATAATTGTTTGAAATGTCATATGGAGGCATTCTGACCAAATATTGCAATGCTATCTGATAATTCACTCACACAGTTAACTCACTCACTTCAATTATGATTAATAACACTCTTGTATATAAATTAACCGCTAGATTTAAGCCCACAACTGTGGTGATGACATAAATGAAAATTGATAACATCGTAATTCCTAGATCTTAATGTAACTTTATTATTTCACTTCAGGACAATTCTAATGCCATGGTTAAGATCCAGACAGGATTGCAGAAGACGATAACAAATATTTCAAAGTTTCTTAAATCACAAATCGATGGAGGAGCAGCCAATGAAGTTCAAGAAGCTGCAATGAAACATCTACTGACTGATGATAGTCTCATAACAGCTTGAAAAGTTTCCCTCTTGAGTACTTTAGCCCATCAGACTAGAAAACTTCCTGGGAGATTAATTCAATTTCATGATGATATTTAGAGTAAAATTTCATTTACCAATTTTTAGTTTTTTAATATCAAAGTATCGCATGTCATAAATTTTTCAATATATTATTTTCCATCAAACTCCTATTCTTGTGACATTTTTTATAAGTAATATTTAATAGACTAAATGAGTGGCTAAGTTATAGTCATAGCATTTAGTACTCATGGTAAGTATAGAATAAAGTAGGATAGGACTTACATATTTATCGCTGGAGGGTCGATAAGACAACTTAATCATGTGGCGAATCCCAGCCGCAACCGACAAGCTGTTTCGAACTGAAGATCTATGGTTCAATCCGAACCAGGCTATTGATTTGGTGAATCCTTGCCATGGAGAGAGAGTTTATTTTTATTTGTCAAACCATGAAACACACAATACATGCATGAATAATTAAAAAATAAAAAAAACAGATTCTTTGGTATAAGACTGGGAGACAACGATACGACCTTTTGGGGTCATCAGAGTCTGTTGCCACCCATACAATTATATTATTAGTAATAAAATAAATCATCAGGTACGGTGTAAGGAAATACAATACCTCTCGTTTATTCATTATATACACTATTTACAATACTTTATTTTTGAAAATACAGTTAAGGTAGGTCATGTTAATCAGAAGCAGATAGCCTTGCTCCAGTGAACATGTACTAATTGAAAAAAGTCAAACCACATAAACCCACGTTTTCCAGTATTTTTTTTATAGTCAGTTAATTTGCAGCTCAATAAATTTTATTTAGCTATTTTTGAAAAAGCTCGTCAGCTTTCTAACAAATTTGGGTGCTCCAGAAGTATGTGTACCAACATGGAGGTGACTAATTTTGTTAGCCTACTTTCATCAAGTTGTGTAAAGGGACTGAAACCTATGGGCTGGGGGTATATTCACTTGGCTAAAACAGAAAAGACCCCGAACTCGTAATAGAACTAAAATAAGGAAAATCGGAATCAAATTATGCCCTAACCTGGTACACACACTACGGGAGTACCCAAGTTTGTACTACCTGATCAGTCGCATGCAGTCTTGCACCAATTGTAAAATATAATAGTGAATAATACTCATCTTCTCTCAACCATTTTGTATCAAAATTGCCACGTGTTTCTTATCAAAAATAAAACACACTTTGCAAGAAAAAAACCTTTTTATTTAATAAGTAATAGAACAGTACTGCAATGAAACGGTATAAAAACTAAAAATACTAATCAAGAAATAGTACGATGAAAATATAAAAGGCAAAAATGAAATTTCTATAAGAGAGTAAAATCATAAAAAATAATGCAAAGGCAATCTTGTGTGACGGTTATTTTAAATATTAATTTATCAGACTAATAGTCATAGCTCTGAGTACAGCAAAGAACACGGACATCACACACTGAGACTGCCCCACCACATGTTTCCTTTGATTTTGTTTATCTTAGGTTGAGATAAACTCATGTTTAGATCATCGCCCAGAGAGAAAAGTGAACATGGAAAGATGATTTTACGCTTTATATAATCTGAACACCAATAATAATTGTTCTTGTTTTTCCTTTTCAATTTTCCTCATTTTATCTTGATAAATAGACAAAGGTGAGCCAGAAGCTTAATCTAACTCAAAAAAGAGAGAAAACAGATAACAGATTTAGAGGTAGCGGGCAATAACATAGTGCCGAATACGGATATAGAAAAAAATTCAGGTTCGGGCTTGCTTCTGTGTATATCAGCTGAATAGAAGTAATATTTTGCAAGACCCACTTTATCTGATTTTGATGGAAAAATAGATTACTGCAATATGAAATTTTATTAATAACACTGAGTTACCTTTGCAATAACTATACCAACACTTGCTTATTATAATAATTCAATACAATTTACTCATGTTCAATAATTTGCTTAAAAGCAGTATAAAAAAAAAGATATCTGCATTTTGCAATCCTAAAAAGTAGAGGTATATTTTTATAATAAAACATTACATGTAAAAAATATTTCTTTAAAATACATAACAATTTGGTACTACCGAAGTATGTAACCAAGTTGGCGGAAACCGGAACGTAGTATGTGTACCAGGGTTAGGAATAGGACATAATTTTATTCTATTTTTCCTTATTCTAGTTCTATTACGAGTTTGGGGACTAGTCAAGTGACTCCAGTAGTATTTGTACCTGAATTAATGGCCTAACCTGGTACACATACTACGATTAGGTGTCCGCCGTCTCGGTTCACACACTTCGGGAGTACAAACAATTCCCATTGAACCATTCCAAACAGATATAACCGGCTCAACTCTCTTTACATCCCTTTATGTGCTTCATCTTCAAATCACACAAGTCTTTCGCCACTTAAATTTGACATATCGGAGTCAAAAGATGTTTTCTTCTGTTTTGTAGTTTGACTTCTTAGTCCTTTATTCCTCGATATACCATCCCCATTACTTAATTCTGGATGTGATTGTGAAAATTCAGTAATCAAGCAAGCTGAACTTGAGACCGGAGAAGAGGAAGGACTGTTTGTTAATGCTGATGTAGAGATTGAAATTGCAGGAATTGTGTTTTTACGAAACGGGCTGTTTGATCTTCTATGACTATTTCCTGAGGGTGGTTTTAAAGCAGCAACACTGGCTGATCTTTGTCTTAGTTGCTCCTGAATAAATTGAAAATATGTACAGGTATTACACTAAAAGAATAAATCTTCATTATCTCTGTGTGGAACAAGGTTCTGAACAAACGGCACTGTAAATAAAGGTTCTACAGCTGACATAGGCAAATTACCGCCTGGGGGCCAAATCTGGCCCGTTGGGTAATTCAATCTGGCCTGTCCGATGCTGCGACAACCAAGGTAAAACCCAATTTTGATGTTTCAGCTAAAAAATAGCTTAAGGAATTTGTTGACATTGCAATAAATAAATTTAGTTTTAGCACAAGACTTATTGTTTCCCACCTTTGCTTTGTAACGCTGTGAATATTGTTTATAAAATGTAACTTTTTACGTCACACTTACATGGCCCGCCAGTCTAGGTGGGCAAAATTTATGGCCCATGGTTCGAAAACCCTGCCCAACCCTGTTTACAGAATCTGGAACGATCAGATCATTTTGAGTCATCAAAGACAGCAAAAATTCTGCCAGACAAACCCTATCTGATGAGCTCATGTGATGTTTGTTGAGGGTGTTATCAAAGGATTTGCACAATTCTATATTTATTCAATTTAATATTTCTGTTCCTATACTTTGGTATGGAATAATCACTGCATACAGTCTATTTCAAATTGTGTTAAACTGTAATTAACTCGATGGAATCTGACATTTCCAATTGATTCAACAACTTTTTACCTCTTGAACAAAGGCAGCTTGACGTTCGGGTCCATAAACTAAGATTAGAGTCTTCTCTGAATCTTTGGATAATATCGCTGATGCTTGCAGTTCCTAGGATAAAATAATATATTAACAAACAATCGAGAAAATGAAAATTGAGGAAGTAATAAGAGTTTACTGATAAAGAACCAAAACAAGCAAAAAAATATCTTGCAGTATATACTTCTAAACGGAGGTAATTCAAAATTATGAAATGAATGAATTTGAAAAAAGTGTAGCGGTAATGTAGCTTTCATCCAATATTTAGGCCTTGTTTTAATTGTTTTTGACTATGTTGCAATTAACGGCTGTAAATATTTTGTGGAAAAATGAAAACAAGCCAGTTGTTGGTTTTACGTTGAGCAAGGTTCTATAATTTAACTTCATCATACCAATAATTGTTCTTGTAATATTTGTTTTTCATCTTCGATTTTCTTCATTTTATCTTGATATTCCGTTAATTTTTCATCCCTTGATTCAATCAATGTTTTTTCCTCTTTATTCATCACATCTACACCACTATCACTAGACATACTTGGAAATGCATTTCTGTAATAAAGTGAGCGATGTTGAACCAAACAATGAATGAGAATGCTACTACATTATCTTAAGAAAGATTTTCCTTGAAGTCACATGCGAGTACTAATGAGCAGATGTAACTAAATAAAACAACGAGACATTACTTCGTTTTATTAAAACAATACCCACATAATATAGTCCTATAGTCAGAAAATCAAGGCTATTATCTTGTGATAGAAGCGTAAATCCATAATAAATCACAATTTTACATAAAAAATTGTAAATTTAACAAACAAGAAAAATCACCTTATTCTTGCATTTGCTTTCCTGATAAGAGATTGTTTCTTAGTGAGTGCTTGGAGTCTGTCATATATTTCATCCATCTTCTGCATTGTTTCCATCGCTTTATCACGAGCTAACGCACGCTCGTTCAATTTAGTTTGCATTAAATTCCATCTCTATGTGAGAATAATATCAATATGTAATACACTATAATGTACAAAATTGACAACATCGCAGCAAGAGTATTAATGTAGAATGAATAAGTTTTCTTTTTTTCTCATATGACGCTTATCATACCTTTGCTCCAAACAAGGCCCGGCGCTCCAGAAGTATGTGTACCAATATTGAGGTAACAAATTTTGTTCGCTTATCAAGTTGTGTGAAGGGACTGAAACCTATGGGGCAAGCGGTATATTCACTTGGCTAACACAGACAGTCTCCGAACTCGTAAAAGAAACAAAAATAAGGAAAATTGGAACAGAATTATGGCCTAACCCTAACCTGGTGCACATACTACGGGAGGACCCAAGGCCCTGTGCAGCCACAGTTAACTAACGATATATAAGAAGCTAAGATTTTTTTTTTGAGGACTAGGATCTTTCGGGTTCAGCATTGCTCACCCTGTGTATCACCTCCTGAGTAGGGCAGGTGGTAGACATGGGATTCGAAGCTTTGATGCTAACACAGCTAATTCTAATGCTTTAACCACCCGGCCATCGTGCTCAAATTTTCATTGCAGTTATATCAAGAACTGATTACTGATTGATCACCTCTCTAACTTCTTGCAATCGTTTTCTTGTTCTTTTTACTTCTCGTTTCTTTTCAATTGCATTCAATTCACTTTCTCTTCTTCTGTGTCTTTCCAACCTTCGCTCGGCAATTTCAATTCTTTTTGCAGTCAGACCTGTAAATCAAATCAAATAAATGTTATATTGAGTGGCTTGAGTCAGAATTATTGCAGTCGGTGCATGCGGCTCCACTAACACAAAGAGAGATAGAAAGAAGCAGTTGTCATGAACATTATACTACAATTAATATACTTAATAATATGTTCTGATTTCTACATAATTCTATAAGATAGTAAATCTAAGGATATCGATATTTTCTCTTTTGAACAAACAATATCTTTCTTGGTGAACTCAAGTAAGGGATATAGTAGTCCTTATTTGAATACAAAATAAATAGGTTTTGCTAAAAAATTACTTGCAAAATATGGGAATATATATACAGGGTGTCCATAAAGTCCCTTCACAATTTCAATTTCGCTATAAAGTCAGCATAACCAGGTTTGTTGTTGATTTTTAATCAGTAATTGTTCAAGTATTTTCACGTTATTCAATACATCTGTGAGGGCCAAAAAAATATATGGTATTGATAAATTCCCTCTGCAAAAAGTTTCGAGACTTTATGGACATTCTATTTTATGCTGAAACTCCAAAAAAATTTTACTCACTCAACGCTTAAAGTATATTCAAGGTACATTGATACATCAGTAGGCAAAACAAAAGTGAGTGATACAATTATTTGAGTTTGTTTTTATCTATTGAATTACCTGTTTGTTGAATTTTTATTGTTAAATTCATGCACAACATCCAGGAATGCGAATGTTGTGAATCAGAACAACTCATCTCGGCCTCCCATGCAATGTTGAAATCTCCTTCTCTTTCCACAAGACGGAAACGATGTTTATGAGATGAGGCATCAGGTAGGGACTGAAAAACACAATTCATTATTACAAACTGCAATATGAATAAGTATGAACCAATATTTTCCAACTTTTTTGATCTGTAAATCCCGTTTTAGTTTCTACATCATCATATTGACTAATTTCACAGGTCAAACTTCAATATAAATATTGTGAAATTATCAATCTTCTTAATATAAATATGTTGATAACATAAAGTATACATTTTTTGGGGATCAGTTGACTCAAAACTAACTAACTACCCTTCTCTATGCCGTATATTATTGGATCCGTATGCGCATAATGCAATGATGTTGTAGCAAGGATAACGATGGCTATTTTAAGTAATTCAAGTGTGAACGGCAAGATTTTTAAATCACTCTAAGATCACTCTAAATATTCCACATTTAAAGTAAGAAAAAATATTGGATAAGACAAATTTCTCATATATTTGAATAGGCACTCTCGAAGTATGTGAACCAAGATGGCACACACCGGAACGTAGTTTGTGTACCAGGTTAGGGTTAGGCCATAATTTGATTCCAATTTTCCTTATTTTAGTTTATTACAAGTTCGGTGACTGACTCACTCAACAACCCAGTAACCTCAACCTGGTACACATACTACATTCCGGTGTCCGTCATCTTGGTTCACATACTTTGAATATCTGACGAAAAGTAAAAGACTATTCATTCAGATTCCACTAAATTACTAATAATCGATATAAAATTTAAACAAGAAAAATATCTCACTTCCACATGCATCTTGTTGTTCAAGGTAATTTGATATTTGAGAAGATCACAGATAGGATCAGAGTAGAATTCAATATTATGTTTTTTCAGAACTCCCCATCTTCTCTTCCAAACATCGGTACCAGGTTTCTTCATTGATATCCAACCCTGACAATAACGAACGTTTATTAGGTTAGGAATTAGGAGGGATATACAGTCTCAGTCAACCGAATCCTCTGTCCTATTTGACTGCCATATAGGCAGTGGGTATCAGAGACACTGTAGCTCTTGTGGCGCTTTGGCTGGAATGGGTTATTAATTGCGGTATATTCGATATTTTGAATCCTTGATTTCAAGAACAAATTTAAATGATTCCATTTGAAAGCTTATCTTTGATCAATTAAGTCTATGGTATAACCAAAAGGACGTCATTTAATTTCGGAGAACAGTAATAAATAGAAAACGGATAGTTAATATATTGGTCATTTCATTTCTAAAAATATTATTTTAAAATGTATCAAAAATTCAGGTTTCGTGTGAAACTTCACGCGAACATCCTAACACATGCACATGCATTTTTAAATTTAACCCTCAATTTCATATGAATAGGGCTAAGATCAAAGACAGACATATTTCACCTGTTCAATCAACAGATCAACTACAATAACTATGAAAATCTTCTATTGATTATCATAAGATCACTCGAAAGCTCTCTGAATACCAGTGTTTGCAAGTAACTTTGCTCAGAGGTGAGTCAGTCTAATTTACTTCTGAGTGAGTGTAACCAATTCTTTAAAAATACTAACCGTTCTAATAACTTCTTCAACTTCTGTCAAATAAACTTGTTTTACAGCTCTTCCAAAGGCTGGAGAAAGAATAGTCTCAGATCCCATTGTTTCAGCCACGATTGATAAAAATTGATGAAAAGTAACCAGCAGTGTTTCTGTTGCCACAATACAATCGTCTGGATCATTAGGTAATTCTTCTTCCACTATCCTGTGTAAAAAAATTTCAACAAATCAAGCATGAATATGGATGAAACTGTTGTGAAGAATTCTTACATGTTCTGAACATGCATGGCAGATAGTCAAAGTTGGGAATGAAACAGTAGACTTGACACAAATGTGTGAAATGAAAATAGGGCAAAGATGGCATTGTTTAGATCGCAAGGTTAAAGTTTGGAAGTGGATTAACTATAACTGGTGTGCTTTTAGCAAGATGGCACATATCACAATGGCTAATAAAAATTATGCTACAAAAATAGTTTTCAATAATTTGCAGAATTTGAAAATCAATAAGAGGTCTATATTGGAGAAATGATCAATCGTTCTTAATTTATATTGTGTGTCTCATAATTGCTGCAAATAAGTAATAAATCTATATTCACACTATTGCAGACAATTCTGCAACTGCAATAATATCAATTATGAAGGTTTAATATAAGAAAAGTATTTCCCATATAGAAAAAAAAGCAGAAAAAATGAGCAACTCAGGCAGACCTAGAAGAAAATAATAAAACACCAAAACAATGGTTCACTCTATCAACAACTAGGATATGTCGTCATCAGTATGATGAAATTATAAAGACGAAAAACTAGACAATGGTATAGATTCACTATGTCTACAAAGTGCAATGACTGCACAACAGAACAATCATGTAAATGGAAACATTTAATAAGGATCATCATATCTAGCCTTCATATCTAACTAAATTATAACATGCAATGATGCAATCACAAAATATATCCTAAAAACAATTGCAAAAAATTTTCATTTCAAATCATGTTAAAGGAAAATACTCTACAATGCACTCAAATAACAAGAGCAAGATACACATATACACATACGGTGAGTATAAGTCTAGAGCAGGGGTGCACAACTCGAATGATTATAAATGCCAAAGTTTTCAAAATAATCTTGTTGCGCCATGTTTGTAATCAGTAGTTGATTTTTTTTACCATATTGAAAATACACATTGTGCATACAGAACGAGGTAAAAATGAATTTTAGGGTAAAAGGGGACCGATGAACCAGTATTGGTTATCAAGCAGTGACACCGTTTCAATAATTGTTGGTATTGTAGAACAAACTTTCGAACACATAATAATTTCTGATAACTGGGAGCTAGAAATGTGTGAATAAACATGTTGATTTAAGTGTTTCGAAATACAAGGTGTTAAAAAAGTAATGCAAAATTAACAGAAGTTAAAATGAAATGCTACTTACAACATTTAACGAACGACAGTATTGAATTACAGTGAAATGCCATATAAACATTTCAGGACTGACACTTTTTAACAGTTACTTTTTTAAAGTAACGTAGTCATGACAAAAAATTTTACCTTAATTTTATGTAACTTTTTTAACACCCAGTATAAATGTGAGTTTTTAGGAGTCATTATAAATACAAGAATTACTTTTTGCCAAACCCCCTCATGGGGGCCATGTGTTGTGCCCTTTTGCTGTAGAGCACATTTGCTAACAAAAACTCTCAAAACAAAAAAGAATTTTGAAAAATTGGAAATCCCCAAAAAATCATTATTAATAAAAAAGATTGCAAATCGCATAATTATAAATAATGCAACACTAAATATCATCCAAGATATTGATCAATTGATTGCACAATATAACTAGATGAATGTGTGCACACAAGTTTTACCTCACATAAGAATTCCTTCTAATCGTTGAAGCCCTGATGAATGAGATGATGAAAATTTTAAACACACAAAAAAAGTTTGAAAATGCTTTTCCATGCTCTGTATAAGCAGCCATTGAAATTCACTTGTACGTAAAAAGGCGCTAACTTTGAAAGGCCTATATTTTTATGGTTTGGCACTGCGCAATTTATTTATAACTGGCGAGGTGTTGAGAATGGGATTCGAACCAGAGTGTAACCTAAGTCCAATGCTTTGACCACCAGGTTATCAGACAAATGGACTGACTATTTTAATTGACACAAATTTGAACAATGGCTTGTTTTTTAATACAGTTTTGCTGAAATCAAGGTCCAGATCACACAAGTAATATTTTAAAACCAATAATATTTTGGAAAATTTCCAAAGACTACTGACATGCTAAGGGCTATGTGTAGATCTTTACTTGTTAAAGAGATGTTAACAAGACTAAAAGTAGTTCAAGTCAACGTTGTCAAGAAAACAGTTTGGGTAGAATGGGTTTCCACGAAGAATCGTTGGTCGCACAAAATTTGAATGTCTCACATTGAGTCACATAGTAACAAAGAACGTAGTTCAAAAATGTTGGCAGTTTGATTAAGCACATTATTGGTTCTAAACCGTCATTGATAGCAATGCTATCTCAAGGGAATACATTAATATTTCATTATCAACGCAGAGGAAGTAAATTCCTATTCAGACCACATTAAAATCTTTTTCGATTCCTGTGGGTCAGAGGTCCCTTTGGTATAAGACAAGTAAAAACAAGATAAGACTGAACATCAATATGTATTATATTCTACCTCATTGAGCTACCATCGTAAGCTTTCAGGCCGTTGTTGTTGACTCCATTATGTTCGTGAGGGTTTGATGATAAAGATGAGCTTGATACAGACGATACATTGTCATCACTGTCTTCCCATAATATACCAATGCTTGAACATAATTTCCGCAAGATCAGTTCGATCTGAAAATAAGAGTGTTTTTTTATTCATTTATGGGTAAAGTAAATAGGTTTGGTGAACCAGCATTTTTGTTTGAACTGAGGAAAATGAAAATTTCTCATTATTCGTGAAATTTGTTATTTTACGATTGTACTTTAAGTTATAATAGTTGAGACAAATTTAGAAATTGAAATAGGCTGCTTAAAACTGAAATGAAAAATTTTAGATTATTAAATTATGTAACATCAGTTGAGTTATGTGAGACAAACTACCTTCCTTACTCTAAGTTTAGTGGTTTCTAGTGGGGACCTCAATAGAGCCTTATTTGAAGCAAAGATGCTAACCCAGAATAAAAATTGTCTTATGCAGAAGTACCTCATGCTTTTGTGAATTAGTGCAATCACAAATAGTGACCATAAATTCTGATGCTTTAAAGCAGGGGTTCTCAAACAATGGTACAGTTCCAAAGTTCATTACAAAATGGTGGCCCCATAACAGATTTGAACGGTATTGTGGTTACAAATTTTGTTGCACAGTAGGCCTATGTTAGTATGCTTTGACTGTGGATAGACTGTCTAGCCTAGCCAAAGATTTTATATTTTACTGACTGCACACATTAGATAGAAAGTAAGCAAGGTTGTTCAGGTCAATTTAACTTTTAAATTTGAGAGGAAAAATGAGGAATAACGCCAGCATTAGCACAATTGTTTTTCAAAACTATAGAATTCTGTCTTGATATTGACATAGTTCTTTCTTTTACATTACCTCTTCATTATCAGCACTTGGAGGATATGTATCAGGTTCTGCAATTTGATTAAAAACACACCATAACCAGTAGAATGAATGATGAAGTTCTGGAGGTATTTCATCGTTAGGAACTTCGCATGGAGGTGGCTAAAAATGCAAAGACTATTAACAAAATGATTATGCCATACTGACTAATCAGCATTTCTATAAATAAGGACTAAACAACAACAAATCTTTCATTATTTTTCAAACTTTTCTCAGAGGTTTCAATAGCAATGAATATTAGAATCTGATGCAAAATAAATACATGCAATAAAATGAGGCAGAAAATCCGCAGTACAATTAGAATATATTCCAATTTTAACAATATTGAACTCGCATGGGATCAGGATAGGATTTACATATTTACGGCTCAACCATCTGTTGAATGAACCACGGCCTCTCGTCTGGTTACCATTCCATGTCAGGTATGGGATTAGTTAGGTATTTGTTTTCGAGAGCATGGACTTAATTAATGGTGTAGGAAGCAGTAACCGACCAGCGGTCACGTGAACCACCCTACGGCGACGAGGAGTCCAGCAATCCTCTCGCACATAACCATCCTGCATGGGATTCTAACCTGCGAACAAACGCAAATTAATCAGAGTTGCGGTGGCGAGCGTATTTCCATTGCTTAGCACTTAGCTTTTTTTCAACTTACATTTAAATGCCAGGATTGACACTGTCTCCAACATGCTGATCTTAATTTCTCCCATTCTATTGCAAATGAGAGAGGATTTCTGGCAACACATTTCTAAAGAACAAAAAATGATAGCTGAATTTTTTTCTTGATTTCGATAAACAGTGGTAAGCTTTTTATGATAGTGTAATCCTGAGTTAAGAATCAGAATAAATTATAATTCTCCTCTTTTTTTCAATGTAGAAACACACCCACGAAAACGAATACACATTAGGATTAACCAAGTTGAAAGTGAAGTCGTTTGAAAGTGTGATTTTACTCATTTAAGCAAACAACCACTTAAAATAGAGCATAATCAGATTTACTTCAGTTAATTCAGGGTCCATGACATCACTAAAAGTACGAAAACCTCCGAAATATTTCAAAATATCAGCTTCTAATGAAGTTGATTGACAGTGGTATTCACAGTTTATTTAACTAAATTTATTTCCAATATACAACATACCTCGATAAAGACTTTAAATTGAACAAACGAAACATGAGTTGTGTTTATGAATTGTTCATGAACTGTCTTCTCAGTTAAATATCTTCCATTCAATACAGGACCCACCATTGACGAAAGACTCTGGAAAAGTAAGATAAATTTAAGGCAATAATATGAACAATCAATACGGCAGTGGTTCCCAACCTTTTATGGCCCGTGGCTCCCTTCCGGAGGATTTCAGCCCGCAAGGCCCCCTGTTTATCATTCAAGTGATATTTATATTGCTTATTATTTATATTTATAATTTTGATTGGTAGATTCCAAATCTCACTATGTTCAAACAATTCATGCCTAACAAAGTGAGAAATAACCTTATCAAATAATGTATCAAGGAAGAACAGGTTTTCTTATGAAAAAGTAAAATCAGTTTTGCGCCCAGCATTGTGACCCCCCTCCAATTGTCCTGTAACCCCCTTGGTGGTCCCCGGTTGGAAACCGCTGCAATACAGAATAAGAGAAAAGTGAAATTAGTACATGTTGCTGTGAGGTTCATGATGAAATGAGATGCTGATACAATATTACCAGCTGGAAAATTGTGGACGCAATGGCGAGAGCACTGGACTCCCCTCAGTCAACATCAGAGATTACAGGTTCAAATTTTATGGCCATGGTGTAATAAGTTGGGTAGACAATGTCAATAAGTTGGGTAGACAATGTCAACTCAGAAAGTTTCTAGTCCTTTTAAAATTGTAGCTGTTGGGAAGTCTGACGAGCAAGTTTTTTATAGATCACCAACTTGAGTGTCTTTGTATAAATCTAAGAACCCAACTGCAGATTCTTAACTACCATTGAATACTTGTTCATGGCCTTGTTTAGAGCAAACAGTAATAAAAGTAAGCAAGTTGTAAAAAAAAAGGATACTCCCGAAGTATGTGAACCAAGATGGTAGACATCGGAACGTAGTATGTGTACCAGGTTAGGGTTAGGCCATAATTTCAGGTATAAATACTACAGGAGTCACTTGGCTAGTCCCCGAACTCGTAATAGAACTAAAATAAGGAAAATTGGAATGAAATTATGGCCTAATCCTAATCTGGTACATATGTTACGTTTCGGTGTCCGCCATCTTACTTCGGGGGGGGGGGGGGGGGGGGCGCCAAAAATGTCATTCTTACCATTATCCTTCCAAGTAGCACTGCTCCAGTGGATTTTCTGTCAAGATTGCTGAAAGCTTGCCACACTGGGAATAGGTTGTTGTCATGGTAACACGGATGATGGAGAATAGTTTGCTTCTTAGGAGAATCTCTATTAATAGTGATTGTGATGTCACCATCATATTCTTCATAGCAGTTTGCCAGAACATCAGACGCTCGGAGTTGAGTAACTGAAGTTTGTAAAATTTTTTAAAATTTTCAATACTTGTACTGACAAAGCTAAGACAAGATTTAGTGCTATAGCCCAATATTATAGTAATGGAGGTTTTTTCATATCCTGGTAGGAGTAGTCAGCATGTCTTGAAATTACATACAAGTTCCAGCAATTAAAGAGTATTAGGGAAATGAGAAAATTAGATTTCATGCAAATACTATAAGCAAGCAGTTACAGCATACTTCACAGTGTAATTATCAACAGTGCAGCACCTAAAACGTGAAAATTAACACCATATTGATCTACAGACATTCACACTGCTATTTATGTACAAATATTAGTAAGTATACAAAGTAAAAAAGGTGATTACTTATATTTTCATTAGTAAAAATGTTGATGGGCAATGTAGAAAGCAATGATAGATAAGTTCATATTTCAATAACTAAGTCTCAATAGTAGATATGGGTACAGGTGAGATAACAATTCAAATTCAACAAAATGAATTTAGCTTTTTATGCTACAAACTTTCACCAAACTCACCCAATGTATCTTCAAACTCAAATTGAGGTTTAGGTAAAGGAATAACGTCAGACAAAGATGTTTTGCGACGAGCTTTGAGTGACAATGCCCTCGCAACCTTTTTAGTTCTTCGTTGCATGATTTGGTTGTCGACTGTTCGGTTATTAATTAGTATCAAAATGAAACCATGCTCCTATGCATCTTGTACATTACACTGTAACATTGTTATAAAGTTATGTCTTTATGGATAAAGTTATTATCCATGATAATACCCAAAGTAGAGTTTAGGATTAACATGTGTTGGTGAATAGTGCGCATGGTTAAGTCTTACTCTTACTCACTCTAACACTGTTGTCAATGGACAATAAAATGAGGGCTTTATTGACCCCGAACTGCCCCAACTTGAAAAAGTATGTTTTTGCTTTTTGTTGAACACATCCAACCTTTTTTAGAAATACTCTGGCTGATATCACTTTAAACTACGTTTAGATACCAGCTTAATAAACAATTAATTTTATTGTAATATTTTTTAAAATTTTCTACATTCGCCCTTTTGTCTCGAAGCCCTTAAAAATGCTGAACTCTCTCATTATCATTACAAACCGGTAAGTGTTTCCACAAACCACGGTTTTACCTTTTCTAGTAAAGTGAACACATGATGCATTTTACTTGTACAATATAACAAGTAAACGGATGTTGCATTACGTCAATATGTAATATTATTGCACTAACTGTATAACAACAATGAAAACCTTGCATGCACGTTATTTCCTGAACTACTAAATACTATAGCTTAACAACTTCACTCAGCTGGTCTATAAAACATTTTCCGAAAACCCCAACTAACCACCAAAACAATGGTTTCATTTCTATGCAATTCTAGCACTATCAAATTCATCATAATTGAATTGATAACAAAGATAAGTACTGCCATGTACTTCTCAATTACTAATATGAATGAGGCGCAGAAGACATTAATTCTGATACATATTTCACACCTCTGTCTCGCTTCAACTGTCTATGCTGTCATTGTTTAGTTGTCGAATGAACCTGTTTGAAAGCCTCATTTGCAAGTCTATAAATAAATTTCACACATTTGAGCATTATAATATCACAGTTGCAAAGAATTGAAAAGCAGACCAATGTGCAATGTGTGAGAAAATTAATATAAATATACAAACTGGTGTATAAAGAACCTCATAAGTTATGAATCCATGTGCTATCAGTGAGGCATGTTTCATAGACTGGATAGATTTGCAGCTTACAGGATTCAGAACAATATGAAATTCTAATTATTTGTCCTATTTGACTCACTCCTTTATACCGGATGGTTCCAAAATATTTTTCGTGAATGACTTTAATTTTGGATTTCTAAGTCGAATAATCATAAATATTGATTTTAAATTATAAAATTTTACCATTATAGGATTTTCACTAATTCTGACATATCAGTGGTTGTTCATAACTTTGCTCACAGAACATGTAATTTGCTTCTGAATTAATCACATGACCCCGCTTTGAGCAAATTTTCTTCTACATAAATTAAAATACTACGAAAATTTAGTACTAAAACACTACCAGTACTTTTATTTAGTAATTCATAAAAATCTCATTTTCTGGGTTAAACAATGAAAATTTTATTCAGGTTGTATATCCTTCTAAACCACTCCACTTGGAATTCTATTTGAATATGTTTGTACAGCAAATAAAAAAAATATATTCTGCAAGTTTGCTTAATGCAACTACCAATACAAAAAGGTGCTCCAGAAGTGTGTGTACCAATATGGAGGTAAAGAATTTTGTTTGCCTAGTTTACATCAAAATGTGTAAAGGGACTGAAACATATGGACAGGGGGTATATTCACTTGGCTAACACAAACAGTCCCCGAACTTGTAATAGAACTAAATAAGGAAAATCGGAATAAAATTATGCCCCAAACCTAACCTGGTACACACACTACTGGAATACCCACAAAAATATACACTAACTTCAAATCCCAACATGTAAAAAACAAAGAATGCTTGCCACTTCCTGAAAAATGTCCAATTAAAAACTCCTTAATTCAGTGCCATTCAATTTGGGATAAATAACTGTTTTCAAGTTTTACAAATATTTCTTTGCCACTTCCAACCTAAATCCCATAATTACATTGTTGTCCAATACAATTAAACATGGCTTAATTATATGTTAGAACTTCCTGCAAAATGTAAGTCTGTACAATTCAAGTGTATAGTAAAAAAAATTCTTAATAAATAACGCTAAATGAATTCAATCGTTATGTCGCCACTAATGATAATATGTTAAATATTTTGTGTCAGAAATCATCACTTACAAACATGTCTAGATTAAGAATATTTAAAATAGAACAATAATATAAAAATATCTTTGACAAATTATCCACAGAAACAACCTGGTAGCAATCACTTCTTATTCAATATTCAAAATTAGAGATTGATATAAAAACGCAACATCTGAAACATTCTTTATAATTCTGCCTCATATCCATCAGTCATAATTGCCAGGCATATACAATATGTTATACAATTGTTCATAGCATTACTACCCACATCAACCAAAGCCATCAATAATAAAAGAAGACCACTTCGCCTCAATGAGATATAAAAACCATTCATTTCATATGAAGCGGAAACACTGTCCTCATATGTTGCCTTGGCAGATGGCACGTCCTTGAAAAAACACTCAAAATAAAAACCTGAACCTGTGACTCTGCTCCCTATGTTTATTTATTTATATATTTTTTCAATTCAAAGACACATTCTTTCATAGTGTATCAATGTTTTTCTATGTAGGGCAGCGGTACGTATTTTACCAAAAAAACAACATCTTTATACTGATGGATAGATACCCTTCTATTATTAAAATGTCCTCCAAACTAAGGTCACTAGTAGCTCTAAAAATTGACTAAAACGATATTAAAAAAAAGAAACTGCATTTTATGCTATAAATATTTTAATTGGCATAAATGTTTTGCTATAATCTGCGTTTAATTTTCAAAAGTTTTGGGTTCGAAAGTTTCAAAAGTTTGCTTTGGGAGTTACCACAACTGGTCAAAGTGAATATATTTCCTTGTAAATAAATTCATTGAATTTACAATACTCAAAACAATACTCGCCTAATACAGTTTTTATCTTCACTAACAATAATATTTGATTTCATGGCACAGTGAATAAGATAACTACAATAGGAAATACAGATTACAATAATATTATTCTTCTAATATACACCAATGATAGTACTATTACTACAGTAGGCCTACTGAGCTCAATTAACACCTCCCACTCATAACTATTATATTGATATCAGCATAATTAGGTAATTCCATTGATATTTTACAATCAAGTACCATGTATGGAAGGTGGAGATAGTTATCTTGGTAAGATTATTCGATTTAATAAACCATGACTAGTTAGGAGTTACAAATATATATTTTCATTGCGTAAATATGAGATGCGTATTATAGGTACGCACTGTGAGTAGCTACTATCTACATCAAATACCCAAATTGTGACTGAGTTGATAAGAATGAAACAAAAGCACTAATCCTTCAAGTCAGGAATTGACAAGGTTCTTGAACCACGGGCCAAAAATTTTGCCCACTTAGACTGGCGGGCCATGTAAGTATGACATAGAAAGTTACATTTTGTGAACAATATTTACAGTGTTACCAAAGCAAAATTGAAAATCAATAAACCTCGTGCTAAAACTAAATTTAATCGCAATCTCAAAATTTGGTTTTACTTCGGTTGTGGCAACATCGGGTGAGCCAGATTGAATTACCAAATGGTTCGGATTTGGCCTGCAGGCCGTAGTTTGCCCATGTCAGCTTCAAGTACTGGTATAGTTTTTATGATAGATAATATACACCAGGGGTCGGGAACCTTTTTAGTCAAGCCATAAAAGGTACATATTTTCAATTGTATTTCCATGTGAGTCATATAGCATTTCTTCAATTAATCAGGCTGAAATTTTTACTCAAAAGTCAACACATACAATGTCAATATACATTTAATGTGCCTTGAACCGTTGCTCACATGCAGCACAAGTTGAAATCTACGATACCCATCCCCCTTCTTAGTTTAGGCATCACCGTGGTATTTTAAAAACTCTATCGCTTTGTGATGTCACAAAATATGTTCCAGAATCCCCAAGTTTATCACAATGCCTGTCTGGTAATTATCTTACACAACATAGACATGCGCTGGGTACGCGTTCTTAAACGTACTGGGAACTTTCTGCCAATTTGGCTATAAAAGAGTTTGAAAAATCGTAACAATAGTAAGCTTAGTCTTGGGATATTAGATATTTGTGGGAGCCATATGCCCTCACCAAAAGAGCCATATATGGCTCGTGAGCCATGGGTTCCCAACCCCTGATATACACCATAGAAGACAATTAAAAACAAACGAAGATTGTTAATTAAAACCATCCTACCATTACCTGCTGACAATACCGATCTCCTCATAACATCTGTTTTTTTTTATTAAACTAAGTAATCGATTGCCTTACCAAACCATTTTTTTCTATATTTAGCAATTACGATGTTCGTTCACCAGCAAAATGTTCAATTCAATTAGCACACAGGTCACTACTCTGCCTAAAATATTCCAAATTGATCAGAAGCAAGCACGACAGGAAACACATTGTCTCATTACTTCCTTAAGCATTTTACATCAGCACAGCATAGAGTGCATATGTGTAGTATGTATGCTTAGTAGCACACAACTAGAAATACTTGCATGAGAGCTTTAGTTATTAAATAGACTATGTATCAACTTTGAAGCACTATATTTATGATTGATAACTTATACTTAACACAAACTACTAAATTAAAGCTATATAAACTTCAAACTTCTATATTATATTCAACTGCACTTTATAATTTCATTCAGTGCTAAATTATACGGTATATACTAATATTAAATCATATAAAACTATATTTGTATGCTAAATGGCTAAAAGCACCGCTTTTGAAGTTATGAGATATTGATTTTATTTCAAATTTTAGTTCTTTTTAAGAGCAGACAATTTCAAAAAAAAATGCTACACTTTGATAAATGTTGAACTTCCTGCTAAATCAAACAGTCTAACAAAATAATGTGCACGATTTGCTGCATGAACTGACATGATGCCAATATTGTGAATTTAAAATGAAATAAACTGATCTAGTCCATTTCGTCATAAATAATTGATTAAAAATAAAAACTGAAGCCTTATCGAACATACCTAGAAAAACCGAGGCATGAAATTGGGGCATTTAATGACATCTGCTAAGCATAAAACATTCGTGGAATGTTTTAATTAACGATCCAGATAAATGAAGCGAAACATTAAATTTCAAGCGATACAATATTAAATTATACATTTTCAATACAGAAATATAACACTTTTAAAAGTACGGCATGATACTTCCTTAATACATAATGTAATAAATGGAAAAACGGCTGAACACTAAAAATATATTTTCAATAAATTAGATCATCCTTATACGCAGGTTGGTTGTAGTGACGGTGATAAAACTGATATAAAGTAAAACTACAATTAATGATTCAAAGTAGGAAACTCATCTGAATATGATTCACACAACGATATATGATGATTACTCATATTATAGTTCGACTACAATAAACTTTCACCTGTAATTTAGCATCATAATAATGCACCATCTACTGGTCTGAATCTACTAGTATTAAAATAGTAAATTGTCTCATTATTCCTTAACCAGATTTCTGATCAATCATTGTATTGGCTTACACATTGACCTAATTCAGGAATGTGACTTTAAATAACATTGATTGCCCATGGTTTGCATTTGAATTTTCTGAACAATTAAAGCACAAAATTACACCAACTATACCAAGGCTATGCACTACAATTTGCACCATATGGAGTGATTATCGATGCCATGAAAATCCCATTGACTAATCACATTTATTGGATGTGAGTGTTAATAAGGTTCTACACTCTACAAATAAAAGTGCAAACAATTCGAAGTTTCAATAGGTTTACAGCTATTACAGACTACAGTTGCTGTCATAGACATCAAGTGAGAAATGAAAAATGTAGGACATGGACTACAAAATTTACAAGTTAATGATGTTATGAGGTGTAGAATTGTTTATTTCAGTTCAAGATTGATACAAGCAGTGATAGATACAAGCAGGGATGTCGAAGATGGATACTAGTATATTGGAATACATTCAAGATGGTTATTTTCGTCATGTGATCAAGTAATTTCTTATTTTAAGGAATAATTTTGAACAGTTTCATTCCAAAATTCTCATTTTAAAAATGTAAACTTACTTAACTTGTGATAGAAACAAAATCAGAACAACGTTTGTTTGAACTTTTCTAATTACTAGATCCTTTTTTTTTATAAATTTAGTTTGTAATTTAGATTTGAGTAATTTATTTACGTAACAAGATCCAATTATATGTATATATTCAGAATTCAGAAATATTATTTCAGAATACTTCCTGCAGTTCTGAGAGGTAAATTACTCGGTTTTGGCCTTCCTTAGATACAAGCTAAAACAAGTGTTTAAAAGTATGGTTTGAATACCAATTAGTGAAACTAAATCACAAACCATGCAACAATTATTAAAACTGGTTCATTTAATAAATCTACCACACCGATATTCATTTCATGCTGTGCAAACTTTGTCACCTTGTTCATCAAAATCTCAACCGACTTTGTCTGGCTGATTGCCATAGCGAAGAACTTTTCCCTCCAGATTGGAGCGTTGGTATACTTGTAGTTGTCTTTTAATACCCAAGAGATTTATAGCCATCGTTTAAATTCTATATCCTGCTCTTCTTATAACTTTATATTCAAACATATGTCATCATATTTCAGTATTCATACTTCATAGCATATCAAAATGTCCAGACCTCATAAATAAATAAAGATCACAATGCTGAAAATGACAAAATACAATAAAATCAACCTCAAATTCACTTGAAAATCCAGTTGAAATAGTTCTAGAATTAAATATCATCACCCAACTAGTCACGGTACATACTTACATAAGCAATCAAAATAAATATAACTAAAAGAATAGGTCATTACTGGAAATTGAATTTTCGTTTAAAAATGGCAGTAAATTTGTATTTTATGTGTAGTTTTAATCATAGAATAAATAAATTTAAACATGTACTGTCTTGATTTCAGTAAAATGGTAAATGAAGCATAGAAGGGCATCTCCATTTTTTCATCTGACTGTGGATTGGCTGTCACTGGTTCGTGGAAATATAATATGAGATAACTTTCGTTGCATTTGGATACACCAGTAGTCTAATTAACCCAATAAAATCTGAAAATTGTAGTTATTCGGGACTTGCCCACAGAGCATCGTAATGCAGTAATGAGCAAATTCAAAACCATTAAATAAAAATGGAAAATTCCAGTAAAGCAATCAATTTTTCCATGTACTACTGTACCACTCTGCCACTGTTTGATTTGTGATCTACAGATGTAAGGAATGAAGCGGTTAAGTATGAACTTAATATACCGGTAAAAAAATGAATGAAAAAGTTAGAAATGTAGATCATTACCGATACCGCATTTGTCAAAGGAAAGGGGGAGTCTCAAATAAAATCATTTACCACCGAACGTGATGCGTTATAAAACACATCGTTGAAAAAAAGGTTTGGTAATGAATATTCACTTCTAATATTGAATATACGGTATTGATCAGCAACACATGATCGTGAATATCATCTTCATTACGTTAATATACCTGATCATCGTTCCTATTGCGTGTTACACAATATGAAAATGAATTACATATGTATTATCTGATGATCTATCTTTATGATGTAGAAAATCAATTTTTTTTTCATTTCATTCTATTTTTTTTATTGCAACAAAAGAGTAAAAGTAATTAGAAAATAACAGTCTGCCAAATGCAATATTTAAATAATAACACTAATTTTGGCAGTGGATTATCACGAAATGGCAAAGAATAATAGAAAATTTTATTTTTATTGGGGGGGGGGGGGGGTATTGTTTTAAATATATAGTTGCAAGATACAAATTCTAATATATTGAGTATAATTCAAACAAATAAATTTATCTATTTAAACTTGGGCATCTCAGTATTTTCATGCGATGACCATTTCGAATGTGCTAACACATTATCAGTAAGGCCTTGGTCATTTGTAATAATTTAAGAATAATTGAGAATCGATTTTCATAGTTTCATGGGACCCTTCTGGATAGCTTGATACTAAAATCCCTTCTCGTCCATCTAGCAATATGAACAAAAAGGAAAACAAGAGAGCTATGCTCAAATATATGGACACGTAGCGCCACCCAGTGGCAATAATTTTGATGACGTCATAGCGAAAAAAAAAGTAATAGCCTTCTGGAGAAAAATATTATCTTTAACCACTGAAAATATTAAAGCAATTGGTCCAGTATTCGAAGAGAAAAGCGATTTTTTAAAAATGGAGACGGAGACAAATAACAATGACAACAAAATTTTGAAACGATCGTTATGGCCACTAAACGTGTCCAATACCAAAATCAATCAATGTAGAAAATCAACAAAAAACCGAAAATCGCATACAAGTCATGCGTACCATTGTACACAGGTTGCGTAATTATTTATTTTTTCGCTGTGACTCGGCATTTCATAACAACTCGTCTGCGTTAAGTCACCGTTACCTGGCATTTTCGATGTATTCTCGCACTACGTTAACTGCTTTATCATTAGTTTCACGGAGATCGTTGCGTCTTACTAAAAGTCGTTTTACAAAGATTGTAACTGAAGGACGTAATTTAGTTCGGATATCATCGTACAGACCGATAACAATGGGATCTTTGATATCTGGAAATTCGCCAACCTCATGTAAGTTTTGCCGGATATCAGAAGTGTAGACAGTAAACTCATATTGAATTAAAAAAGGCAGCGAAGATGCCCATTGATGATTGAAAGTAATAGCCTCTGTTGAATCTGCCAATTCTGCAATTACTGAATTATCTAACTCACAATACGATACGATACTGCGATACGTCATAAAAAATAAACGATTTTTATTCTGAAGCCTGGTTCTTTGAAAATTAGACAGTTTTTAGAACGTAGCATCATTTTCAACGCCAAGCCTAGCATGCTCAAATGACAGAATGAACGTTTTCCTCATATGAACCCGGTTCACTTTTGTATGATTTTATATCCACATAAGTCTGTAAGTCAACTGCAGAACTTGAGAAATGTCTGAATGTAAGAATAAAATATTATGATACTGTAATAACACCTTAATGAAACAATGCTTACTATTTCTATGATCACCCATAATTCCTCATACGAGATAGAATTGTAGATATTGTTCTGTGCAGCAAATTTTTTGAGATTGGATAGGCTAATTCAGTAATTCAAACTTTATATAAGAATTTAGAATCAAAGTATAAAAATTTATGTAGACTATATTATTTTTCTGACTGATAAGCTAGCTCTTATTGTAAAACATGAATGCTCAAATGTTTATCGGGATAAATATCGCCATGTTTCTTTTTACAAAAGCTTCTGGTGTTGAAGTTAAATTCACAGAAGAAGAATTGAAAGAACGTCTAACACCTATGCAGTATCATGTTACACAAGAAAAGGGGACAGAAAGGTAAATTTTTCTCACATTTCAGCATTTGGTAAACTTTATCAAAAGGTAGCTATTTTTGCTGTTATTCATAACTCATGTTCTGTGCCAAGTTCTCTAAAGAGCAAGATGTCTGATTAATGAAATGACAATTAAGTTGAACATGTGTTTTCTGAAAATGGCTTTCAATGTTAGTAGTTTTATCAGTAAATTTTGTGGAATGTAATTTTCTGTTCTGGGATATATTCTTGTTTGAGTATATTTTCAAACAGGAAGTTTGAGTTTTGAATATTACACTATTCCAAGAAGCCTGTTGTCTATCAGCCATTAATAAGACTGGAGCTAATCGGTTCACCCCACCAAAGTTATTACACCCGTGGGTGGTGTGGGGCATCAGGTTTGAACCAGAGCTCTCTAACTGCAATACCAACATAGTCAATGTTCTACCTACTACATGTCTGCTCTGGAGAGTTACACCAAGAATACCTAATCATTCCAAAGTGATAAAAAAAATTTGTTGCCTTAGATTAGCACTGAATTACCAAGTTTATATCCAAGTATTGTTACATTTTCTTTAGAGCATTTACAGGAGAGTTGACTTACAACAAAGAAAGTGGAATTTACAGCTGCGTTGTTTGTGGACAATCTTTGTTTAAGTAAGTATATGCAAACCACGAAAAATGGTAATGTTGTCATTGTCTTATCTTTGACTTCTTGTTTTTACTGATAAATTAATGTTCATATATTCCAGGTCAGATCATAAGTTTGATTCTGGTTCGGGATGGCCATCGTTTCATGAAGTGATGAATTCCGATTCTGTTGACACACATACTGATCTAAGTCATGGTATGAAACGAGTTGAAGTCACTTGCAAAAAGGTAATTGTGAAAGTAATGAAATTTAAGCCTTCTTAATGAACTTAATTGTTTTTATTTGGATAATACCATATTTTCTACTGTGTAATTCTTCATTCGTGGTAGATCTTCAATTCTGTATAGGATTTCATATTCATCATAGGGGAGAGGAAATCCAATGGCATAATGTGGAGTACCTTGGCCTCTTGCCTGGTAACGTGTCCAACAATCATCTCACACATAGTTATCCCCTGCGAAATTCGAAGGGTAATTAGTGGTTCGAATGCTTAGCACGATGTACACATTGTTGAGCATACTTTTCCAAAGATCCTCTGTCAGTTTTACAAATGTCACATTCACATCTTCTTTATTTCTTAGTGTGGCAGTCATCTTGGGCATTTATTTGATGACGGACCCAAGCCATCAGGACAGAGGTTTTGTATCAATAGTGCTTCTTTGAAGTTTGATGGCAGTAAGAAGAAATCAGAACTATAAGATGAATACCGTATAATACTTCATCAACTATCCAATCCTACCCAGTATACATAAAAATATGCATCACTCAGGTACTCATCATTTTAACAGAAAACACAGAAAGCTGGAACATTTTTCACTTATTTGTTTGAATTATGTTGTTATAATTACCACATGCTGCCAATTTAGATTCACAAGAAGCCATATCAGGATTTTTGTGATATCGAATTAGACTGAATATGTTAGCCTATGAGCATACCCAAATTTTTTGTCAGCCGCTTCCATCAAAAAAGTCATATTTTCCAGCCGGTTCTGTTACAGGAAGTCATATTTTCTTAGCAAATAAACCAGTAATGCTAACCGGTTCGCTGATCTCATAAAATTTTGCAAGACGGTTTTATAGAACCGGCTGAATCCCGCCACTGACCCAACCTTACGGGAAAATTATCACTAGCTCCTCCTGAAACATGTTATTGATATCAGGGCTCTTCAAGCTGAGGGTAACCCAGGGTGGTGCACGAAAAGGCTGATAATTTTATTCAAAGAAAACATTCAGGGAAACTAATCTTCGAGGGTCACGAAAACATTTCGTGCCAAGTGGGTCACGATGAAAACAGTTTTAGGTTAGATGGTAAAGGATTAAAAAGGCTGTTTTTGGCTCTTCCCAATCATCGCATTGTCATAATATGCAACAAGTTGCTATATTTTGGCAGAAGATGTATATCTGTAGGCTATTGGTTGCTTTTTCTGCATGTATGTAGTTCATCTTGATTTTACTAATGTTGCCACAAGAATATATAGTTTATATTTACTTAATATAATGAATCGTGTAATAACAAGCTTTTGTCTTGGTAACTGAGTCTTGTAATTAGAGGCTGGGAGAGTTGTTAGAGTAGAAATTGCACCGTTGTCAAGAGTAGAAATAAATACTCGACAGATTATATGTAAATCTTTTACTGCACTGGTGGTTTGAACTTAAATACTGTTCAGTTTTCAAACAAAAGCACGAATGAATCGGCGTAAACATCAAACTGAGATAGAGCCTCAAGTCATTCAAAAGAAAGTTTGGAAATTCGGTTCCACTTTTCTTAGCTGATATTTTAAATACCATATTTTTTGAACCATGGGGAATGCTTCAAAAACATCAGCTAGTGTACAGACACTAATGACTGAAACAGCCAAGGCTGAGAGGAAGGGCTAATGGCGGGACAACAATCAAATCTATAGCATAATGTGTTTGAGAAAAAGGGGAGTGCTGAATAGTGCGACCTGCTTAAAACAGTCAAGAGTCATTTTATCTTCTAGTTCCTGCTAATTATGTCAGATTAGTTGTCGCACTTGGTTTCTTGGAATTGAATGCTCAAGTTCTTTCTGGACATCTACCGACCATAACATGAAGCCATTTTTCAAAAGGGTGAGTGACTAGAGTTGGAATGACTAACTAGAATACTGCCAGACACTCCAAGAAAATTTTTGAAAGGAATTTGTAAAGTTTCGAAAAAATCGACACTCCCATTACTCGCTTATTGCAGTACAAACAAAAATTGGCAAAATTTATCCATTTCACAGTTCACTCCCATTACCAGCTCATTGCAGTACAAACTAAAATTGACAAAATTTATCCATTTCACAGTTGTTTCAAAAATTTATTTAGACTGGCCTTATGACTTTAAAAACAGAAGCACGCTATGTATGCAAGACCCAGACTTGACTCATGAATTTACACCAAACAATGCTAGTGTGAATATCTGTCATATAATCCCACTCATCCTTACTTTGCCTTCACAAATATAACAAGACTATGGAACTCCATGATTTATTAGGTCAAGGCATCACTAGTGAAATGTTACACAAAATAACTGGCTAGTTGGGACATTTTGTCCTTTGGGGGTTTTCCACGACCTCTCCCCCTACCCCTCCCTCGGCCACGCCCTCTCCCACCATGTTGTTGTCTTACTGCAGTTCTTGCTTTCTTCACTTGAATGAGACCAGAAAAAATATGATCACAGAAAATGCACCCTGTTAAAAGCACATTTTGATTTTCAAACTGACAATATGAGACTTCACTAGGTTGTGTAAACCAGCTTTATGTCCTACTACAGCATCTAAGGACTGCATTTTGTTAAATGACTACTTGAAAATTAGGTGATAGTATAAACTGGTTTCATTTTGTCATTGCATTGAGTGAACACATGGCTCAGAAAAAAACGGGAATTCTAATCTTTCGGATATGAAATATCTGGGTCAAATTCAACTAAGCACACATATAAAAGTTGATGCATATTCAAGAGAAAAGTAAGGAAGTTGAGTCCTTTTATTTTATATTTTAGGGTTTTCAGAACTTGAAAAAATACTTTTGTGATTATACTGAGAGACTCAAAGTGCTCAAAATGATAGTTCTTAAAAATGAAACAATTTTAAATTATTTTTAAAATCAAGAATTCAAAATATCAATATAATTGATCAGAATATTACACTTATTTTGAAGCAATAGCATAACACAGCAATAACGTAAGTTACATTAAATGATACCTTAAAAAACACATACTTGACAACCTACCTGTGTGTTTCGTCTCTCCTACATCCAATGGTGATGTATCCTTATGAAAATCAACAGCAAGTTCATATGAGCCACAATCTCCACATTTGCTTTCAGTGACTGACACCTAGAACAAACGGAACATGTTGAAAAAAGAACATGCTTTGCCCTGGGTACTCTTATGACAGTGATTCTCAAACGGTGAGGCGCGCTCCACAAGAGGCCTAGACAATTTTTTGATATTTGATGGATTTGATCTTGCCCACCTCATTTTGGACATTTACATTTCATCATTGTCCAAAGATTGCAATTCCATCCACATATTTTCAACGCGTTTTTGAATAAAGCATACTTTCACTTCACTAATTGTTACTTGTAGTTTATTTTCAGATAGTTATTTTTAAGGTGGGGCACGGGACTTGACAAATCATAAGAAGGGGGCATTGCTTAAAAGTTTGAGAACCACTGCTCAATGATGAAGCAGTTTATTATCATTTGTGAAGAAATTTCATCTTTGCAATTACTGATGCGTTTCTATCATTCTATAAATATATTTCATACTATACATGGTTGAGCGATAGACAGGCCTTGTGGTTATGCTTAACTGTGTTGCCAACACAGGTAAAAAAAACTATCTCATGTCCACCAGCTAAACCAGGGTGCGATAAATCGAGTAGGCAATGCTGAACTGAAAATATAACAGTCCTTACAAAATAATGAGGTTCCTCACATAGCAATGGTTGCTTGTATCGAGCCTTGTTCAGAGTAAATTATGTATAAAAATGAAGAGTTGGAAATAAGGTTGTAGCCCACCATTTGAATTCTTTCCTATTCCCTAAGTGCTTACTTTGCGTGCATTTAACAGTAAGGTTAGTTGAAGCTGGTTGAGGTACGTGTCGTTTTTGAAGTGTGTGATGTCAGCGAGTCTGAAGTCGGCTGCCTAGTTTTGTAAGTCACAAAAACCAAAACATTGCAAGCGCATCACAGGGTCACATGACCCGAAAGATTTCTTACCTTGTGTGCATTTTTGAACAAAGAAACCACTGAAGCACATCTTGTATTATTGCAACATAATTTCCATTTAGGACCGGAAGTTGGATCGAAAACCAAGATTCCATTTTCACATTCTACGCATCCAGTAACTCCTAATGCCATGAGAGAATGTGAACATGCAGGATGAGTGCAGGCATTACATCCCGATGCTTTCTTCATGTCTCGGAACGGAGGATAGTTGTAACAATACGGGCATAATGAATAAGTCTTCCCTTGAGAACCTGTTAAAAAATGACATCTCATTTCAATCTCAGCATGTTAATTTTGAATGAAAATTACCATTTGAAATATGCAGGGTAATATGACAAAAATAGATGATGAATACTAAGAAGCATATTGTGGTTGAATCGATTTTGGGTAATTGTACAAGTCTCCATAGAGATTGTTTTGGAAATTGTGAAAATATTGCTTCAAAAAACGCCCACAAATATCAACTATTTTAAAATTGGAGAAGTCACTAGAAGCCTAGTACAGTACTTTCAATATTTCATTTCAAAATTCTCTGACTTGATATTTCCATCCAAATTTTCGAGTATATTGTGTCAGCATGTAGGATTACGTCTTATTTTGAAAAATAGAGTGTTCAGCTGAGGCCATACCAGTACCAACACGAACACAAAACAAGCTTTGAAACACATCAAGAATAAAAAATAAATTGTTACCGACCTGTTGAGCATAGCAGCAGTTCAAAATCATCCAAAGGACATCGAAGTTCTTTGTACAACTTCATAGTGGTTTTCGGAGGAAGATTGTAAGTATCATCGCATGTATTACAGTGCAATCTTGCTGGTGTAGCTGATATATATTTCATGAAACGTCGACATTTTCCACACCTGCAGAAAGTCAAAGAGAGAGACAAAAGTTATGAGATATTTCTTTGATTATTGCTAAAGTAACCAAAGTTTAGTTTAAAATAGTTTATTTTTGATGATATATGGTTCGAAACCCGCTTTTATAAAATGTAAAAAAAAAAGATTTTCCTTTCTCAAAACTCTTGAAAACGACTCGCTAGCTGTTATGGTCTAACTTAGCATTTAAAAATTTCAGAACCATCCGAAAATTACTGGTTACACATACAAGTACAAGTCAAGAGCGTAATGACTTAACGATTAAAGCTAGACTTAACTGTGTTGCCTAATTAGAAAGATTCCAAGCGCCGTAAAATTAGCTTCTCAAATATTGTCTAATATCAGTGGTTGCTAATGCAGGGCCTTGTCCAGACTGGAATGTGTGAAGAAGTTTCGTACAAAACCAAAAACGTCAGAGACTGATCATACCTTGACATAGGCTTTCCTGTTTCAGAAAGTGGAGAAAAAGAAACTTCAAATAATTGATCCATTCCCGATATTTGTTCAACAAAATAATGGAATTTTTGTTGAAATATATTGATAGCGTGTTGTAGGACTGCTTCATATTTTGCTTTCCCTGCATTTATAAAAGATAATCACCATGAAATAAAATGTTCAAGTCTTTGCGTCAAAAGGAGCAAAGTAACCACAAAATTGTCCATAATGGAGTTGTGTTAGAAAACCTTGATTTAAAAGCATCCATTAAAAATATACGAAATGCTATATAAAATCACATCGAAGTTGCCAAAATCTGATAGTTATCATTTCAATAACTAAGATAGATAGATGCTTATTCATCATCCAGTCATTAGTCAACAATCAAACAGACACAACAATGACTCTCAAAAGAAATTGACAGGAGGTCAGATGGACCATATGGTCAATAAATCAAAACGACTCTTCTAGAACATGTCAAGACGTTTGCGTAAATAGCATATGCATTGTCCACTATCCATTCTTGTTCCATGCTCAATCAATAATACTAAACTTTAACAGCATTAGAAAACGTGAAAATTTAATTTTCCAATCACATTACCAAATGCAAACAGAATCTTGATGATTCATGAAACAGTGGGCAAGAGTTTTAGCGAATGAAGCATACCACGGTACGTAATTGATTTAAGCTAATCTGATTTTGAGGAAAACAATTATTTGGTTTTGTTTGTGACGAGTCAATAAATAATTAAAATTTATTGATTTTTGTGATGTATCATTCAATAAAGCACTTATTGCAAAACCTAAAATAACGCTCGAATGAGCAGGAAAATCTATACTAGATTTTGTTCCACTCGGATAATATTCAGTGTTCACCTACAAGCTGCAGATTATATGCATTTAAAACTCAATTCCATTTATACAGGGTGACCCTCAAAAAACAGAAGTCATAATTTTCTGAATAACTTGCATGAAATTGAAGAGAATTAATTTAACATGTGAACTTCTGTTTGTGTATGATTGTGCACAAAAAAGTTGGCGTACCAAGTGTGTGTACCAATATGGAGGCATTGGAGGTAACTAATTTTGTTCGCGTACTATACATCAAGTTGTGTAGAGGGAATGAAGCCTATGGGCAGGGGGTATACTCACTTGGCTAACACAGACAGAACTCGTAATAGAACTAAAATAAGGAAAATTGAAACAAAATTACGCTGGTGCACACACTACAGGAGTAATAAAACTATAGTAGTCAAGGACGCTTTGTACAAAAGTTACTTTCTCTATAGCATATGCTCTAAATGTCGTGGATGATGATATTTTGGGGCACCTAGTACAAAGTTTTGTGTACAATATTCAAATTTTATGAAGATATATAGAGTACAAAACAAACCATGTCATACAGACAGCATTCGAATACAAATATTTCTTCACACAGATACTTTGAAGCATTATTACCTGCTGCAATTAGATTCAATTGTTCTTCAACTGCCGCTCTCATTGTTGGCAAGACCAAGTCAGGATCAATCTTACGATAACCATGGACAAGCACAATACCTGACCAATACAATGAGGAATTAAATTAAAACAATAGGATTTGAAGCCACAAAAAAAATAAAAATAAAATGGTTGCCAACTTTAAATGCTTCATATGGTCTCTATATCCATATGATATTTTTTAATGAAATTTGCTTTCAGAAGCAAAGGAGACTGATCTTTGAGCATACAAGAGAGATACAAGCGACCACAAAAGCTACTGAGACTATAAGGGTTTATAGCGTAGAAAACGGATTGACGGTTTTCAAATAGGATTTTGACGGTTTCGACTTCAAACCATGTTTTCTGAATGATTCTTAATCCAGAGATAAATATTTATAGTAATCGCTACAAAACCTATTGATTGAATCCGACTTGAGAGATAGCTTTAATACATTTGATAACTAACTATTCAGATACAAGCATCTGACTAAAAAATATGATATTTTTACATCATTAAAAACCATTGCATACTGAGATAAAAATTTGAGAATATTTTTGCGCTTACGGAAATTACCGTATATCTTATCTTATCTCACAACTTACCAAGTGTAGTTGGAATCAATCTTCTTCCACTTGATACAGAGACGTAATTTCTTTGACAAATATTATTGATATGAGTAGGAATACTGGCATCAGTACCAATACAATGCTTTTCCATTAAAGTTATGACTTCAGCTTCAGTCAGATAATCTGGGGGACCTGAATAAAAATGAAATCCTTGTAAAACATTCTAATCTAAAATCCCATCCTACCTTAAAAACTGGTCAGATTTTGTGCTTGTTCTGGATTGTTACATTGTATTTTAGACACAAGGAAATAAGATTTGACAAAGTGATCATATAAAACTGTTTTACCTTTATTAAACTTCCTTTCATATCCTCAATAATTCAGACTAAATATGGTCAAGATTCAATTAAAATCTGAGTACCTTCCAATTTTGAACAATTGACATAATTTGGATGAGATTTCACTGCTTTTTAAAATTTTTAAAATCAGCAGTTGGTGACATAAAATGACAATATGATTATATTTGACCTATATGTTGATTGGTAATGCTTTTCTGTTCCGCTTAATAAGTTCATTTGTAAAATTTAAAAACCTTAAATCAAGAATTCTGAGAGAACCGTATTAAATAAATTCTATACACTGGATATTGATTGGGTGGACATATTGGATCAAAATATAATAGGGCTATATATTTACACAGAATGGACGTTTCCCCGATCGTCAATCAGCAAAAAGTAAACAATGACGTAACAATTGCAATTTATGCGATTGCTCAGACACTTCTTTCGCTCAGACAGATATTCAAGCGTGGTTTGTCCTGTTTTCATGGTTTTGAGTGTTATTTGTCAGTTTTCAGTTTTGTTTCAAAAAAATAGATAAATCAAATGACCTAATAACTTATATTAAAAAAAAATTATGTCTTCCGAAGACTTTTAGTTTATTTGCAGCAACTAAAAACTGATACTGCAAACACTGCAATTACCTGGCCTAAAATTAGCTTTCAGTAGCTATCCTTTAGGTGGCACATGGTTTGATGTTGTGAATAAAAATGAAAGTTTTGAATATGTGAGTTTGAAACGCTAACACTCCAAAACACTTTCAAAATAAGTGTTTAATATTTTGCAATGGTGAAGTATGGGAAGAATTTTTCTAGGGCCAAGGGTCGGGGAAACGTCCATAACTTAGTGGATGAGGATTAGTACGGTATATACGAAATAATAAAAACTCGAACATCTGAAAAAAAAACCAACTAGCAAAAATATGTAGAAACAAGAGTTCTGAGACGGGCAAAATGTGAAAAGTCAAAATATAATTCATTATTCGAAGTTTGATTAAGCTACATCTTGTTTTGTTTGGAGAAGTTAGACTATGATCACAAATATGCTTGGAATTTCGTAGAAAGAGATTATGCTATTTTTATTTATCACAAATATAATACTAACAAAAATTGTGTCTTCTTTAGCTCACATCATGAGTTTTTTTATAAGATGAAATGGGGGTAAAATACTAACCTGTGAGCTTTTCCTGGAGTTCAGCCTTTTCTACTTTACATTCTTCCCCAGGTTCAAATTTAGGAACAGTTTGACTTCCATCTATTGATTGCCAAGGCATTATCTGAAAAAAGTGCGATCAATAAAAATCAATTGTTTATATTACAAATTATAAAAGTCAATCAGAATGAGTGAGCCACTGCTGACAATAATCTTTAGAATTCCATAATAGTTACTGGACACAAAGTGGATCTAGGAGCTATGCTGTGCTGAATTGTTGTTGTTGGACTTGTGAAAAAATTTCTTTCTTCCGCAATTATTGGACCAATGTTCAACATTTTATATTACATGGCAACATTTACTGTATATCCTCGCAAATACCCTGAACCCTAAAAACGGTCCTAACAAGGGGAATTTATAAAAATTCGCATGTAAGTCGATCCCACAAATCATAACATGTCGTACGCACCTATTACAGCAGATGGTTGCAGAAGAAAATAAATGAAAACGAAAACCGCTATGCATATCTGTACGTATAATCAGACCCCTTAGTTTGGCAACTTTTTTTTTTGAATTCGGTTTTAAACTCGGCCTATATGCGGGAATATACGATAGCTACAATTCTGTTGACGTTATGAATTGGCCTCATTTGACCTTCATGTTCATATATTCGAGATATTTATATAATAGTCTAGCGCAGCGGTTCCCAAACTATGGGTCGCGACCCACTGGTGGGTCGCAAGAGGAATCTCAGTGGGTCGTGAAAAGATGTAGAAAGCTTTGATCAATTATACTGGTTAATAGGATCGGTGGCAAAGCAAATTTCAAAATAAACTGCAACTTTTCAATTTTTCACGTCTAAAACTATCTGAAATTGAAATAAATGTCAAATCTATTATGGAAAATAGCAAGAAACAATCTCATCTTTCCCACTAGCTTCACTGAAAATTCAATTTCAAAAAATAAATTTGTTTCCTCCATCAATGTTTTATTAATTTATTAAAGTTAAATGGGTCGCCATAAGCTGTGGTAAAAAATAGTGGGTCGCAACTCAAGTTTGGGAACCACTGGTCTAGCGTAATTAAAAAAAGATTCAACTATGTTTTGAAAAGTATTCTGGCTGAATTAATATTAAAGTTATAAATTATAATATTATCAATATTTCAAGCATATTTTCTATATCAAACATTTCATTTCAACAGATAAAATAATTATCTGTATTTTAAATTATACCACGAAACTATATACAAAGATATAACTGAATCAAGAATATGTTTCAAATTCGTTGGGATTTTGAAAAAAAAATGATTTTTTTCACTGATAGCACACAGGTTTAATCACCCAAAGTAGTAAAAAAGGGGAGCGAAAGTGGTCGGTGACAAAAAGCGTAATTACAAGAACTGTCATCACATTACTGTTAGAGATTCTGTGACAATTTGGAATCATCAATTATTCAGTGCAGTAACATTCGTTGGTTTCCCAACTGTCATCTATTTCTTTCTAAAATTGACAGAACTTTGTGATCCCCCAAGGTGAATGATATTAGTACAAAGTAATGTTCTTCTAATTCTTATTTCGAATTATTATAAATATAACAATATACGATACACTTGTAGTAGTGCGTGTACCAGGTTAGGGTTAGGCCATAACTTTATTCTGATTTTCCTTAAGTCTATTAGGAGTTCGGGGACTGTCTGTGTTAGCCAAGTGAATATACCCCCTGCCCATAGGTTTCAGTCCCTGTACACAACTTTATGTAAAGTAGGCGAACAAAATTAGTTACCTACATATTGGTACACAATATATTTAATAGTATTCTTCAATAAGACCCAAATTTCACCTTCAATCTGATAATGAACAAATAGTGAGTAGATAAAATTACCTCTGTATAACCAGGTTTGAGTGGGCTGTTTCCAGTGCAATAGAATGTTTCTGATCCAACAGCAAAACAGACTTCGGTTCTTAAATAAACACAATCTGGACTTAACGTTGCCATGAAATGGCGAGTAATATAGTCATATAGCCTCCAACTATCATGATCTGGAATAACAAAAATAGGAAAAATTCGAGGTTTCTTAATATGAAGCTCTTTCTACGGTTCTTTGACCAACGATGCACACACACTTCTAGGGGATACAAGAACTGTTCCCGGTTTTGGGAAAATGCAAAATTGTTAAGTTTAGTTAAACAATACATGGCCATCCAACACGAGTACAAACAGTGAAAATAACGACAAAAAATAACTGGGCCTTCTGCTGTAACTGGGACATTGTATATTCTATTTGATACTGAAATTTAATTATTATTAGTTAGTGTAATACTGATTCAATTATAATATAGCGTTATTTTATTGTCAAAATATGACTGGTGTACATATATCTACTGATGTACATATAACATTTTTTCATCTTTTTTCATTTCTTGAAAAGGGTAGCCCGAAAAGGTAGCCACAGCTCTAATGTAATAAATTAATTATGAATAGAGTTTTAGTTAAATACTATTTGCCACTTAAAAATAGCAATAAATCAGAAGCAGTGTTCCCTCTGAACTGTGCGCGTGTGCGCGCGCACACAGCTTTCAGAGGCTGCGCACACGCATAGATTTACTGCGCACACCTATTTCGATGTAATGTAACAATGTTCTCGGTTGGCAGGTTGAGAAAGTTTGTTGTTGGCCCACCCATTACCCGGTCAGAACGCCAAAATTTCTTCACTGATTTTTGCACAAAAATTAGTCATTTCCAAAAAAGTGGGCACACACCAAAATTTCTGCGCACACATACTACAAAAAATTAGAGGGAACATTGATCAGAAGTAAAGAAAATTTCAACAAAACTGAATTGTCAATGTTATATGCAATTAAGGGGCCACTCTTGTTGAAATTTTCATTTTCAACTTTCTATGTGAGTGATATTCAAAACCTCATATGAATTTATGGATGGAAATGACCAAAAATTTCTAAAATATATCCTATATCTGGTGTTCATGCTATGCTGTGTGGCTCGCAAGAAGAAGTCAATACTATAATAACAACACAGTCACTGACGTAAATGCTTCCACGTCAAAAAGCTCAAATTTCACAAAAAAAATCGATTCCAATTTCGTGGATTCTAAATAAAACTTTCATATTTCTTTGAAATCAAATATCGTACTATAAGATCCACACCTAATTCACTTTCAGAAGCACTTCTCATGGGTGTAATAGGAGGATGATCACCAACATCTTTTCCTTTTCTTGGTTTAGAAAATCCTGTTTCAAGCAAACTACTCACATAATTTCCCCAATGCCTATGAGATTTATGAGTTTGCAAAACTGCTTTGAAATCAAAATTTTCAGGATATTGGGTAGTTTCTGTACGAGGATAGCTGATGTATCCTTGCGTGTAGAGTCGTTCAGCAATCTGAAAAAATAATCAATCTCATTGATATATTGTTTTAAGTTGATGTAAGCAGGCGGTTCCCAAGGGGTGGCCGCGAAGATCAACAGAATTTTGTTATACATAACTAAAATATGATCGAATATTTTACATATTGTGTTTAATATAAATGTTATATCGATGACTTATTTTAAATGCTGTGTATAGAAATCAATAAACCCAATTTCCTTTCTATGACTTTTACTTTCTGTTACATTGTGATTGCCTCTATGGTTACGTAACAAGAGAGATAGACACCACTTGTTGAAATTTCCTGACGAACCAGAATTATTGCAGTCCTCGCAAAAAATAGCTCTTACATATATTGTTGAGATATCCGTAGATGATTTTACAGGATCTTGTTTTAAAAGATGCGAATATGTGGCGTTTAAAAAAAATCTCTAAATTCACTTTTACAGTCAAAAATTATTCGGTTATTAACAATGATATTAATTGCAATTATTATAACAGGTCCGAAATTTGTTAACCATGAATACTGTTCTGGTTATGTTAATATATTTCTTCACCTACATTCATAGTAAGATGCAAAAGGAAAACAAAGACATTGATTGTCTATGAATAGAGATATTAATTTATAGCAAAATATAAATTCAGTGCTAAAAATAAACTCTTGCGTGATAAATAAGTCATTACAACAGAAAGCTGGTAGTTACAGATAACGTGGAACAATGGACCAAATATAGATGTTAAACATATAACAGTACTATAGCCATAATAAAACAAGCATTTAAATAAAAATGGAGCATTCTTGTACATGACCTTTTGAAGATGCTAGACTTATTGGACCATATTTCTGTATTTGGAGTGTCTTTAGAGTCAATTTTGAGTTCATAGAGACAATTTCAATTTTGTTATGAAGTCAGTTATATATCTTAATCAAGCTAGTTTTATTTTACTCAGTTTTTAGCTAAGTTTTTTCGATTTCATTAAATACGGTCTGTAGGGACCAACAAACTAGGCTTTTTATTAATAATATTATAAACCTATTGATCTCATCATGAAATTATCAACATCGATTCAAAATCGGGTATGGGCCATGCTCCATTTAGAATTGGTGAATAATATTATATACCAGACATTATAACAAGCATAAGCATGTTGTTTTTGTCTATCACTCTACAAAGACATAAACCAGGTTAATTAAGGTTATTTCCTTCTATAGCTCGTGAGTAAATAACTCATTTATATCAAGCAATTTTATCTCAAAATAAAAATACTAGAGATCCTGTAAGAATTTAGTTTGAAATAAATTCCATTCTAGTATTCTATGATGAAACTGATTTTAAAATGAAAACCGAACAACTAAAATAGGCAACTTTTTTTCTGCAAAATTTGCCGTTTTTCACTGTGAATTCAGATTCAAACTTAGCTTAACGAAGGACTTTGTTGATAATTTGTTTATTTGGAATCTCAAAATCAAAAAGTTGAATTCAGAATGAAACATCTTGGCAGCTTTTACTTCCCAGAATGATTGAACAAAAAGAAGTATAATAAAGTTGCTGACTAATAAAGTTGTGACTATTGGTATATAATTTTCATGACAGGCTACCTATTTTTCACACTAGTGTTTTAACCATGAACACTTTGGAAATGCTTCTAGCTTAAAGATATTGCTGTGGTGCCAAATGTAAAAAGATATTATTGCCTCACCCTAGATGCATCAAGTCAAAAGTTGAGATTAGATATGACATTATTGTGAAATAATTAGGAATTTGTAAAATATCTTTGGATCGATTAAAAATGTAATTATCTTGGTACTACCAAAGTATGTGTGCCAGGATAGGGTTAGGCCATAATTTTTTTTCGATTTTGCTCATTTTAGTCCTACTGTCTGTATTATTATCAAGCCAATATATGAATATCCCCCTTCCTATAGTCCCTTTACACAACTTGATGTAAAATAGGTGAACAAAATTGGTTACCTCCATATTGGTACACATAATTCTGGAGCACCAGAATTTCAACACAATGAAACAGCAAAATATTCGAAATAATTCTGGGTGAATGGGATTAATGATAGCAACCAATTCAGTAAATAAATAAATCATTCTGTATTGGCTATTGAGGCCTACCAGCATAATAAAATAAGAGAACAAAAAAATATCCATGCCTTTGTCCAGAATGGACAGGACAACTGTGACATGACCATTTGATCTACTTCAGTGGCTAATTTAATATTATACACCAGGTAAATTTAACGCAGCCATGACTGTTGCTTTTGACAGAAATTAATAAGCAAATATGAGCAAGCATTTTCAGAATATTATACTCATAATGCATGAAACAATATGATAATCCGTCAACGACCATTATAACGAGGATGTAGCCATCATTTGCAGGGCAGCAATGAAATCATAGGGGAAGTGAACTCATCTATATTGTTGCTATTGTTTAAAATAGTGAGAAAATTTTACTGGATGAGAATGAACACATGAAAGTACTTTTATTATTAAGGGCATTATTTTTTAAATCTCATTTCTTCTTATTTCATTATGCTTGTATACCTCAATGGCCAATACGAAACGATTTTATTTTGAGTGACCAATTGGTAGCTATCATGAATTACCGTACATTCACCCAGAATTATTTTGATTATTTTATTATGTTGAAATAGTTATATTTTCAATATGTTGAGCCATGTAAGGGTAATACTTACACTTTACAAATATTCTTTTCAATTAATTTTCACATTGAATAGGATAAAATATGAAGGCTAAAGCATGTGGTAAACCAAGTCCATAAAAGAGGGTTTTAGTAAACTAGATTGTTCTGAAGCAAAAGTTCCCAAACAAGGGTACATTTCGACTTTTCAAGGGGTATATGAGATTGGGTATAAAAATCATCTTTGGGCTCCAGAAGTGTGTGTACCAATATGGAGGTAACTAACTTTGTTTGCCTACTTTACATCAAGTTGTGTAAAGGGACTGAAACCTATGAGCAGGGGGTATATTCACTTAGACAATCCAGAAGTACCCATCTTTCTATAACTTCCAATCTGCCTTAGTTAGAATATTGTATCACATTTTCCATCCCAGTAATAGCATTATTAATAACTACAGTAATGAATGAGTCTACATTTGCAGCTCACAAGACTTATTTTGTCTAATCACAGCTAGCGTGGCAATTTTGGGGCATACAAGCGATCTATAGATTGTCAAAAGGGCATCTATTAATAAGATCGAGTTTGGGAAACCCTGTTATAAAGCATGAATTGCATTGGTGGGTTCTAATTTGACAAATTGCTCATTAATTAAACTACAGAAAGATGCTCCAAAGCCTAATTCATAGATTCACCACAAAATTCCTAACACACAAGTTCATGGTAATTGAGAAAAAAAATGTTAAAAACAGTAACTCCAGTTAAATTAAGATTTTCGTAATATCACTGATATCAAAATATGCTTAACTACTTTTTTGGGCAACCATATTTATAAGTCTATTCAGAACTCATGAAGATAAAGTTATTTCACCATTGCCTCATATTTTATTAAGCTAGGATGTACAAGCGGCATTGATGAATAATTTCTATTCCTGTTATACACTAAGGCAGGAAATAACTTGAGTATCAAAACTGTTTCAACCCTACAGCAATCCTTGATGAATTGCAATGTACCATTAGTAAGGCATGAAATCCATTTTTCACAGGGATAAAACTAATGTTCAACTTTACTCACACATTAATGGAATAGCATTGCTTGTACATAATCATACTAACATAAGAAAAGCCCTGTTATAATTTAAGTTATGAAGTCAGTTCTCAATATATATTAACCAGGTTTGTTTCATATGAATCAGTGTTCATTCAAGTTGTTTTAATAATAATTCATTCAATACATCTGTAGAACTGTAGGTACCAACAACTATTTTGGTATCAATAAATTCCCTCTGCAATTTGAAAATGACTTTATGAAAACCTTATATCCTTCAAATTGAAATTACCATCACCACAAATTAGCAGTGTTTTTATATATTAACAGCTTGTTGGCAAACTTTTTCCTAACTTTGAAATCAAAATGGTTGGAAAAGAATTTGCAATATATTGCTAAATATAATTTAGAATGAAATGCTTCAAACATAAACATGTATAAAGAATACCATAAGTGGCTTAAACAGGACTAATAGCCACTCCACATTATTCTCCATATCAATCCATAATAATAATTTTATAATAAGACCACTTGAACAGATAGAAATAGTCAAACCTATTTTTGAAATGCTGTATATAAGCTCACATATTGGCATATGATTCTAATACATTATATAGTACTAATTTTAATATAACATGATTACTGCAATAATGTTTTTGAAAAATTCAAAATATTTGATGGATAGCCTACTCAATTATTTCAATAAATGATTTGCATCAGCCTATTAGGTGCCAAAGGGTGCTCCAGAAGTATGTGTACCAACATGGAAGTAACTAATTTTGTTTGCCTATTTTACATCAAGTTGTGTAAAGGGACTGAAACCTATGGGCAGGGATTATATTCACTCGACTAACACAAAAAGTCCCAAACTCGTAATAGAACGAAAATAAGGAAATTTGGAATAAAATTATGGCCCAACCCTAACCTGGTACACATACTAGGGGAGTACCTGTTAAAGTAGGTAAATACACAAGTGAGTTAAAGCAAACAAAAAACAACCTGTATACCTGCATGGTTTGCTGAGGTCCAATATTTAGCGATGAACTTGCGACTCTAAGCATCTCTACTGTGTTTAATGCTTGAGGCTTTAATTTGGATTTTTCTTTTGTTTTTACACTTTGAACAATCGCAATATCATTTGATTTGATGATTCCCAAAAACATTTGAGCAACATCCTGATCAAATAATCGAACCCTGAAAAATTCGTAATATAGAATATGAAGAACTTCAAAAGTGAGGAAAATATCTATCGAAGGTCAGGGATGACGAATCTTTTTACTGAACAGGTACATATTATATTTCTATCATAAATAAAAAATATGTTGGTCATGGATTTATAATGTTAGACTAAGTTGAATTAAATCAGAACTTGCCTTCTTACAAATTTTCCATTAATAATTTTATCACTAAAATGTTAGCTTTTTTGGATCATATGAAGATCTTTTCACCAAACCTTGTGGAAGGATTTTCATATGATCTAGCCTAGTCTTTGTGAGTGAAAATTTGGAGGCTCCGCGAGCTATTCTTTTACTTAATAAGTAAATACATCCGAGTCATTAAATAAAGAACCGTAATTTTAGTTTACTCAGGAATATCAATCGGTAAATAACAACGTGTTGTTTTGTTTTTATTTTTATAAATTTGCTGTGGTGGTCTGTGAATAATAGTCAATCTCTTCACGGGCTCCGTAACATCAAAAGTTTGAGAACCCCTGCTCTAGGTAATTGGATGCTTATCGCTTTACGATTTAGGTATAATGAAGGTGGTCAAGCATCATAAGTGGCTAGATTATACTGCTATCAATATTTGAATCATAAAAAATCTGTTATTTGATTTGTGCTTTTAATATAAATAACTTTTTTCTGAAGTGTTGAAGTAGACTAAACATAGTCAAACTATTTTGATTATTCATAAACTGCTTATACTTGCAACTATTATACAGAGATTTGTGTATAATAAAAGTTTCATATTTTTCAGTATTTGAATTTTTCAGATCGAATACTGAGCAGATTTTCAGACTCGTGGTAGTGATTATCGTGATCTAACAGTCACTTCAGGCATTTTCTAATCAAATGTAGAAGAAACTGAAATTCGGAATTTTTTTAGTACACTATAACTTTTTGGAGTTAATGAAGTTCAATAATAATATAATACAGGGTGTCCATAAAGTCTTAAAATTTTTCAAAATTGCAGAAGGAATTTATCTATACCATTTACTTTGTTGTGAGTAAAAATACTTGAACAATTACTGATTGAAAAACAACAAACCTGGTTAATATATATTGAGAAATGACTTCATAACAAAATTGAAATTTTAAAGAGACTCTATGGACACCCTGTATAATTTAATTCCATTTTACAATGATAAACAAAAAAACAGCCATTCAATTTATAAGTTAAACAATGTGGTTTCGTCAGTTTATTTTCAACACCATTAAGATCACATAATAAATTCTGCCGTCATTGCCATAGACAGACGTCAATAATACAACACAGTACCAAGAATAGCAATATATAGAATAAAACAATCCGCAATGAATTGGACGGAATATTGGAAATCAATATTTTTTATTCCACAATATCATTTTGTCTTTAAAATAACCTTTATATTTAGAGCAAGGTTACTGGCAAGGGAAATGTCTAATTGGAAATGACAGTTGCCAAATGAATGAAAAATCAAAAGTCTATATTGTATAATTAAACATGGATTTCCAATGTCCATATAATTTAGCATTGATAAAGATGTTTACTGAAAATACAAGTAATGAAAAATGACAGTATAATAGCCGACTTTCTGAATTCTATTTAGCAATACGTCAGTTGGAACATGGTTTTGATTCAAAGTTATCTTTGACTTTTGAATTTTTGAATATACATTAAAATTACAATTAACTTCCAGAACAATAAATTCTAGAAACATTGCTTTGGAAACTTTTGTTTTGCAGGGTAAAGCGATTACCGCACCTCAGTTTCATACTGTTTTATATACCTTCCACAAGGCTCCTTAACAAGAACAACTTCTCGGTAAGGAAATATTATAGTTAGAAAAAACTAAAATCTTTTCCGAATCGTCATTGCCTACAAAATTTAATACACTCTGAGTGAGGTGGTGGGAATGGGATTTGAACCTGAGATACAAGCATGGGATGCCATCATAGTAACAAAAAAAGGTACTCCAATAATATGTGAACCAAGAGGGCGGACACCGGAACATAGTACGTGTACCAGGTTAGGTTAGGCCATAAATTCAGGTACAAATACTACTTGAGTCACTTGGCTAATCCCCGAACTCGTAATAGGATTATTATGGTAAAATAAGAAAATTGGAATAAAATTATGGCCTAACCCTAACCTGGTAAACATACTATGTTCAGGTGTCCGTCATATGGGTTCACATACTACGGGAGCGCCCAAAAAATACAGAAACTTGGTCAACATAATACAAAAAGCTAGCTTAAGGAATTGGGAAAAGATTAATAGTCTGTTCTCGCTAATTGCTACTAAATGAGAACCAGACAATCACAAAAATGATCATAGCTCTTAGTTCTCACATATCTTACCTTGCCCAATCTAATTTTACTGTGATTCCACTTGTGGGACATTTAACTTCCACATTCATCACCCAATATTTTTCTGGTTTGAACGATTGGATTTTATCGTGACGATCAACACAGAAACCAAGAGTAGGTGTTTGACATGGTCCATATGATATCAGAGAACTATCCAGGTTTCCATATTTACCCTGGAATCAAAAATGAGTTGATGAATAAGGAGTCGTTTGTGCGATACTGGAAAAATCTATGTTGTTATTGCGGGTTTAAAATCTCAGGTGCAGATCCAATGTTCATCACCTCACATAGGGTGCAATAAACTGGCCCAGACTGGGAACATTCCGGTCCTTCCTAACTATAGTATATGCTTGTCTACTGATGGCTGCTTGTATAAGTTGGAGTAACAAGCCTATGGAAACGTCATATAAGGATATTTTGATAAATTTTTGGGAAAAATCAGAAAGTCGATTGCTTAGTCAGTATGAATAAGGAGTTTCCCAAAATACTTGTCAAATTCAGTAGCCTATCTTAACTAAAAAAGATAAGATCAAAATCACATTAAAGTTAGACATGTGGCACATTCACAAGTCAATTGCAAAACAAGAAATTTTAACAGAAATCAACCAAGTCACAAACATGTTAATAATTACTATCAAAAACCTGGAAAAGAAAGTGAGCAAAAAAGTGTATTATCTTAATTACAAATTAACCTTCATATATGCATTAAATGTACAATTTGAGTAAAGTAGTGTCGAGTTATTGACAAACTAACCTGAAAATATCTGGTTTGAAAACGAGTGAAAGCACATCCAAGTCTCAAATCTAATTCCTGTCTCGAATCAACACAGAGTGACTCGTTATAATTAGGTTCCGCTAAATTTCTCATTGCCTCGTGAATGTCTTTATCAGTAATAGCGCTAAACCGGGCTCTGTAAACTCTTTTGCGTCCACTCTGAAAACGAAAATAATATTTATAAAAAGAGTGAAGTATTAGAGAATTCTTTATTAATAATTGGACATAATAAATCGACTGGTATACTAACAGAATTGTCCAGTACGAATTGAATACATTCAAAGTTACTACATTTTAGGAAAACCAAATAAGAATACCAGAATACCTTCATTCAATTTTTTAAAAATAATTTCTGTATTTCAAACCGGATTGATTATACACACTATGTGTTTTTTATAGAATTGAAATTCCATATTCATAAATATTATATTGGAAAGGTTTTAAGAATAGCATAACGGTAATTACGGTAGGTTTTGGCTTCCATGTACATGATAATCCATTGATGATATACTTCGAGACAGACAGACTCAACATTTTTTCAATTTTTATTCAAAAATCTTCAATTGTATTTTCGATAAATTAATTCAAAATGTAAATTATAATTTAACCTTGTATTTAAGCCAATTACCTTCAGACATTTTGGCAATGATTCAGATGTTTTCAATCAAATACAATGAAAACTTTATTTTTGTATTTGGCCTAAAACCATGACTAACTTCGAAATCGAAGATGTAATCATTGATATCATACTTCAATAAGTTTTGTAAGAAATTACTTGATGCAAATTTGAATTAGATCGTTATAAGAAATATGTTGAATAATTTTTATTAATCTGGTGTTTTTGAATATTTATATACATTCTGGGAAATTTATTCATTTTTTCAACTTTTTTTTTCATTATTTTCAAGAATCAAACACATGAACTCTTCAAAATGATATTTTTTGGAATAAAAATCTCAATCTATTTATCCGAACGCAAATTTAAAATATTTAGTATCAATTTGCAATCGATTTAATAACATGCGACTCATTTTGGACATCCAAGTACCAGAAAATTTATTTGGTCTCCCTGCTATACTTCAATTCCATTTAAATAAATTTATTTTTTATTGATACTCATCCTTATTTCATGGGTCAGACACATTAATGTTTCACAACCAATAATAATCAATAATAGCAATAAATCAATACAATTGCAATCTCTAGGAAACTTAGTAACTTAAAAATTGATTTTAAAAGTTGCCATCTGTGAAGATGGTTAATAGCACTTGATATCACTGATGCTATTTATTGATTGGTAAAGTAACTTCAGTACAAGGCACACTTGGGTCCAATTGACAATTTTTTATTTCTTTCGACTTGATTGATAAATACAGGCTCCTTCATCATTAGGAGCAAATCAATGTAAGTTCCCTAGGGCTGCCTATCTGCCGCAAAGTAGTTGCATTTCCGTTATTTGTTTTTAGAACCTCACCCAACCCCCAAGTTTGTCAGCCTCTCGCAAGAATATTTTCAGGTACATGTTACCAAACCATTGTTTTCTCAAGAGAATTTGCCTAAAATTAGCCCCAGTATAATTACTTTTTTCCCTATTTTTCTCTTTTCCATTAAAAAGATTCAACAAAAAATATATTCAAAGGTTTATTTCAAGGCATTATTTTTTGTATTTTCCCACCTAACTATAATTATTCAGCTTTACATTCTACCTATTCTAACATAAAGGGGTTCCATAAAGTCTATTAACCAAGTTTGATTTTGTTATGAAGTCAATTCTCAATATAACTTAACTAGGTTTGATGTTTTTAATCAGTAATTGTTCAAGTATTTTTACTCCATTAATACATCTGTGAGGGCCAAAACAATATGTGGAATGTGGTATCTATAAACTCCCTTTGCAATTTAAAAAAAATTAAGGCGGCATGGACACTATTTACATAAATCTTACCAAATAATATGAAGCATAAATGAATGAAAAAAATATATAAGCCTCACACTTTTATTCATGATTGGTTCCACAATGTCTAAAACTTCAAAGCAGATATTTTCTCCTTCCTTATCACAATCTAACCATAGCACAATCGCATCTACGCCTCGTGCTTCTTTTTCCAGAAACCTAAATTAGTTACGATATTTAAAATTAAAGATTTAATGGGACACTTTAGAAAGAATGAACTTGTGATTTTAGACATAAGATTTTTATTACCTATTAATAATTATAATATCTCTTAGATGATTCATATATACCAGGGGATAATTTTGAGGGTTGAGTCGAAGTTCCATTACATTGTTAAACGCCAGTTCAATGGCATGGAGGAAGGATTGGCAGTTCTCTGGCGTAACCACAACTGATAGCATAATTCCATGTGACAATTGTTTTTCTTAAGATGTTAATATGTTCCCCCCCTCCGATGCTGCATTTTTTCAAAGCAAAATAGACCTACTTTATATAATGCTCGACAGCAAAGATCACTGCAGAACAGAATTATATAATTCTAAATTATTCAAATAAGGACATACCATACTTACAAAATCCTATTTTAAAAGTACGATCAATAATTTAATCACTATCAGTAACAATAAGCATCACAAGTTATAAATAGATCGGAAGTGTGCAACATTTTTTGTCGGTGAGCCATAAGACCAAGACATCTAGTTTGGACACACAAATGAAAATAGTTTTTCCATGCACACAACAAATTGAAAAATTATCCCAATGCAAAATTTAACACGGTGACGAGAGTAAAAAAAATTATGTATTTTTACCCATTTCCAATAAGCATGAACTGTCGAATTGGGATTTTATGTTTTATGGAATGAAATTGGAGTGACAAGGGGCGCACTAAATGGCTTGGTGGGTCGGGTTGTGGATCGCGGCCCGCCTGTTGCACACCCTGTTATAGATCATACAGCTGGTTGGTCAGCCAAATAATGAGAATAACAGAGATTGGTTAAAAATTGAATAATATCATCATTCTTGTATGAAGCCTTGTCTAGAGCAAAATCTGTCGTGACTCGTCAAACATGAGACACTTCCATTATTAACCAGAATAGAATTCTCAAAGCAAACTATGGCGAGTCCGTTGCGATAAAATTTTCCCATTTATTATTTATAAACTATTTTAGTATATTAAAATTCCATTTTTGGCTAAAATGATTCATAAAATTATTCATACTTGATAATATTTAATTTGGGATTTGCTTCTTTTTTCATAGTTGGAGCAGAAAATAATTCCCCAGGATCAACTTTTTCCCAGTTATTATATTTTCCTTCAAAATCCAATGACATGACATGGCCACACACAGACGTGACTTTGAAGCTGACTCTTTCGCCATAAAATTTATCTGAAAAAATTTAATACAGTCAATGCCTTTACATTAATCCATAAACTACTTAGTTGAAATAACTGGCAGTTAGATATCCAAGATGATATAATAGTAGAATTGATTCAAATTTTATTATATTTGATATTTTAAATAACAGGTATGAGTTTTGTTCAGAGTAAAATTTTGATTATAAAAAATACTAAAACAGTTGTTTATTTCGAAATCAAGTATTTTTATTTAAATGATAATTCGACAAAGGGCCTTCCGGTAGGCACGTGTCTGTAAATAACCTTTATTAATGAACTATTCAAAGCTGAAAAGCTAAAAAGTTTTTCAACTATATGTGCAGTGAGAATTTTTTGCAAAAATGACCCAAAATAGGGCCTTCCGGAAGGCCCTTTTTTAGTCGAATTATCATTGAAACTCATTGAATATACATAGACTCATCCAGAAAATCGAATCTAATCTACAAAACGTCGATAAAAAAAAATTATTTTAGATTGTATTCAGAAGATAGAATTAAAAGATTTTAGCCATCACTCGTTGTGGGCATAGTAGATAATATGTATGAAACTCAACTAAGTCAATTAAAAAAAAACGGTAGGATTCATCAGACCAACTCAATTACTCATTGTGTCTAAAAGGCTAAAGGGCAAAGCATTGTTCAGAGCGATGAAGATATGGTTTATAAAAAGAAAACAATTGCCATAGTGTCAGTACATTCATTGGAAGAAAACTACATAAGTCTTATTTAAAGGATATATTATTTAATAAGAATACAAAATTAAATGCTACAGTACCTATTTTGACTCATTTACAGTTCATCAAGATTAAAACCATGTCACAATTTCAATTTGTTAGAAACTAGATGAGTAATAAAGCAAAATTACGTCATACCCTCATATTCACGTACAGGGCATCAATGTTTATTTCAAAATTCCAGTATTTTAAAATTCAAACTCATATAGGCCTATAAACTTCTAAAGAATATGGTCTCATTTGAAGTTGATTCAATATTCCCCATTTGAAATTAGTACTTTATAATGTTTTCAGAATTCTTTTTAAAAAATAGTAAAAGTCACCTAATTACTAACTGTGTCTAAAAGACTGTTGAGCAGAGAATTGGGCGGCGATGAGGATTATAAAAAAAAAAATTGACATCATGTTAAAAAAGGTATAAGGAAAATATATGAACCCAATTTAGAGAAGACATTATTTAACAAGAAAATAAAAATAAGTACTATAGTAATTATGTCGACTCGTTACCAGTTCATACAAGATTAAAACCATGTCATAATTTCAATTTGTTAGAAACTAAATGAGTAATAGATCAAAAAATATGTCATACCATCATATTCATGCACAGGGCAAGATCCACTGATGCTTTTCCTCGTATTACATGAACCATGAGATAAAATCTTCGCTATGGATTGAGCCAGAGACGGCTTTTCCGCAACCATTAACACTGTCCTCATACTTAATTCATGGGAAACTATGGATTAGAGATATGTAATCCTGGAGGTGGAAGTGACAAACTGTCTATACTTTTCTAGTCTTAAATATAAATTTATTCATTAGTACAGTAAATATTTCAAATGAATATAATACATACATATCAGATGAAAACGATTAAAACCATAGCAGTAAATTGAACAAAAGAATGAAAATAACGCAGTCGCTATATGGGGAAAACAATCTTAATAATAATAATAACATTGAAAACATAAACTTTGGTGTTTAAAAACAACAGATGGGGCGTGACATTGCAGAAGCAGACGAGTAACATATTATACTACAAGAAACAAACATTGGGCGGGCGTAAAGATCGAATAATAAATATTTATGAGTAGACAGCTGTTACAAGTCCCTATAGAAGTATGAACTTCAAGAGTATTGTAGTTATTAATGCTTTAACAAACAGATAACAAGACAAGACTGTGCTTGCAAAGGGTGTAACTTTATAGTATTAAATCAATACAATTGAGAAATCTTCACTGTAAAGTTTGGCAGATTTCAATAATCGACAAGATGGCCAAGTAGATATTTCATCGATTAATTCTCACTGCGGTATATTATCAGGTTTACTATATTTAGGATTCATTGTCATGACAATTGCTGAAATAATCATTTTATTACATAGGTAGAATATTACAAAATAAAATCATTGGATAAATTGAAAATAAAAAAAGACCTAAAAAAAAGTGTTCCAAAATTTGCTGTTTTGGTATAAAACATATTAACCAATTTTCTTTTTATTCAAAACATGCCACACATTCTTGGGAAAAAGAATTCTTGTTTAAGGTGTTTATATCAAGGAACGTGGACATAATGACATACCAGAAAAAAATTCAGGATTATTATAAAGTTTTCAACAATTCACATTCAATATCCATCTCAGAAAATATATAAGTTAAACAACACATTAGATACTTAGATCAAAAAATAATCGATACATACTGTACATATCATAAAAGAACACAAATATTAATAATAGGTCTTACGAAGTAAACAGCCTACACAAAATGATAAGAAATCGATGAACCTAATTGAATGGTGGTGTTGGATGAAGAGAGTGTCCTTGAGTTTACTAGAAACATAACTTGGTGTAATAAATAATTACGGAGAGCTTATAACCTTAGAGCGGTATGAAAACATTTATTGAACATTGGGTGGCCACCAATGTGAAGATAATTCTACTCTTAGCAATAAGACAAATTTGTAAAATAAGATAAATGATGATAGTGTCCTAAAATTTTCTCTATCCCAGCCAAATCATGGTATATCTAGATTTTATTTAATTTAATCTTTTCATGAATTCGCTGCATGGCATGTCACTAAAAAGCTTTCACTAAATTATCGAAAATTGTTAACCACTACCTCATAAATTTAAAAAATTCTATATAGTTTATACTCTTAATATAATTCACAAATTTACAAGTTTAAGATAGTCATTTCCAATGTTTTAAAAATCCAAAATGTACCAAAGATCTCCGTGCTTATTCAACTATGATTTTAATTCAAATCATTACAACTAATTTTATTCCAAATATCGGCATGAAAAAGTTGAGTAATCAAAATGTCGAAAATGAACAACCAATCACCAGTGTAAACGTGAAAGTCACCTTATTCTCAAAATGAAAGATGGTCTGAAGATGAAAAATGTCACAGAATGTCATTATCATTCCAATAGTTGCAGACTTACTTAACATAGCAACAAAAGTTTCAACATGAAAAATCAATTTTCAATCTTTGATAAAAATACTTTGACTGTTTTGACGATGAACCCGAATCGATTGGAAAAGTCAAAAAATGTCATTTCGTAAATAAATCATTTTACAAACAAATGAATAGTCTGTAGAGTGTCGAGTATAATGCATTGACCTTAATAAAATATTCATGAAGGAATTCCAATCAGAATCAAACATATGAATTAAAATATTATAATGCAACATTTGATTGAACTGGATATCAAGATGCAGTTGGGTTGTCAAGGCTTCGAAGAAAAATTCAATCAAACTCATATTGTATATAACAAATTAACGTTGGGAATTTTCATATTCAAAAATACTATAATTTTGAATATTAATGACGCCAATTAATGATATCTGACTTATAATATCAAAATATGTTTTATTGATTGGCAATATAGAAAACTATTTGAGATTATTTCTTGTCTTTTATCGTGAGAATTTTGTCTCTATGGAATAATAAGGGTTGGATTCATACTCAAGCATAATGTTGCGCTCTACTAATTTTAGATTTCAAACTACCACCCATAACATTTGTCATTCTCAAGAACATATAAGAAGAGGCTGAACCCATAAATGTACTATAGGTTATGATTTGGGATATTAGAAAATTTTCATCAACAACAATAACCAAACCAGGTCATCGTCAATGTAAGCATGCAATATTGCACAACCCCATAATACTCACATTAATGCACTGTTAAACGTGCATAATGGAAATCGTTTTTCAATATTACTGATTTCATGAAAAAAATCGCTACAGAACAACTATAATTAAAAAGAAATGAATAAAGATTATCAATTACTGTTCAAAGAGGTGTAACATTTTCTTAACTTTAGTCAGAATTTTACATTTGACAGACAAAAGCTAAAATAAATAAGCAGAATTTTGCTATGAATTACCGAACAGATAAAAAAATTTCAATCATCTTTGTTTAAAATCTTCCAAGTCAAACGTAGAATCTTTGCCTAATAATATCAGTTTGAAAAATATCAGAAACACTCAAGTGCTGCTTCAGAAATACAATGCTGATTAGTTTTATAATTATTCACAAGTAGATTTAGCAAGCTCCTCCATTTATATTTATTCTTCTGAGGAGCTGACTGGGGAGTCCCGGATCATATGATACTATTTAAACAATCTGAATTGACCTATCAATAATAATGAAGAATATATACTCAGTTGTTGAGTATTTTTGCAGCCCGTTGGTTAGCGGAATCAATTCTGCCCTTGTTTGCATCAGCTTTTGCGTTGATTCTATCAATTTGGTTGTTTTGTGATGAGATTTCATTGCCCATATCTAAAGCCATGTGCTTCAGATTACCGATAACTCCAGCAACTTGTGTCAAATTCTCTTCCATCTCATCTTCTCGTGCATCGTTTGTTACCCTCTTGACGTATCCACCACCAACTTGTGCCATCGTTCTCTCATCCTGAATCCTGGCCCCGGGTTGGTCGCTGACAACTTTATCTTGATTTTTACTGAATGCTTTTTTATATTCGTCACCTTTTTCAAAATTTTTAGCTCTATTCCATGGGCAAACACATAATCCACAACACTTTTCCAATCCTTCTAAATTTTTTTCCGCTTGTTTCATGTCTTGATTAATTTGATCCATTCCTTCATCGATCCTATCGAGTTGTTCTCCTTGTTCATCAAGCATAACTAAGGTTCTGATTCCAGCATCTTGTGTTTCTTCCATCAGACCAACCATACGACGAGTACTTTCCAGAGACTCATCAGTAATTTGGTTCGCCCTCATCTGCATGTTGGCGAGCTCGCCTCTCATGTCATCATCTGCGGCCATAGTTTATTTTGTTGATGACTACACAATTAAATATGTAAATTAGAATACAATCTGCTATTTGGTATGAAAGTTGAAGTTTTAAAAATACATTGAGAAATATTTTATAGGATAACAATGCAACAATGACACTCCATATATCCTAAATTAGATACACATGTTGTCTCACTCATCCCATATACAACTGTCGCGCTCTGATTGTGCATGAATTGCGCAAAATCAAATAACAAACGATTGAAACACCTGAATATATTCTGCTATTAGTGTATACCTGCTGATACAGAACCAGGAGAGAAAAAAAATAATTCTAAGTAGAAATGTTTGAAACGTATAGAATTTAAAAATAAATGGGGTGGCTAAAAGAAGTAAGTGGTACGTGCTCACTAACCTTCGCAAGTTTTTACGGAGCTTAATAAGTAACGTCTGACTAGGTAGGTATAGCATTAAATACATCTGTACATGAATGAATATCAGAGTTAATCATTCTTATTACTGGTATATGCAGTACAGCAGTGTGACACAATTCTCTGATCCCAATTCTCATCCTTTACTAGACAGTATGGGCCTCCGACACTGTGCTAAAAATGTGAACATTCGATTTCTCTGAAGAAAATAGTCCGATTTCAGGAAAAAAAACGCAATTTCGGTCATGTGACGGGCTGTCAGCAGACACATAGCGCGAATGCAGGAATTACTTCAATTATGACTGAAAAATGGATGACGCGTTGTCAGGGTTGTCCAAAACGAATCGAATATTCGAATATATTCGAATATCAAGGTATTCGAATACCTTTTCGGCTGATTTTCGAATAATTCCGAATAGTAGCCACTTTTTGCCGTAAACGTGGTGTTTCGTTTTTTTTTTACGGGAATCTTTAAACGACTTTTTAAATCGGCACTTTGATTGTTTATATTCTGTGCGACCGTACGTCGCATAGTGTTGCGACACATTTGCACGTTTACGTGGGTGGACATTGCCGACATTCGTGTACGAGGCTTTTAATTTACAAATTCATTTCCATTACGTCGAAAAATTGAGAAAGTATGTTTCTTTTATTTCTATGTGGCCTGCTTATTATTCGCATGAGTCTTCTCAAGCATGATTTGTGTAACCTTATATTTGGGTCTTAGGGTCTGCCAATCATGATATTTAATCGCAGGCTGGTTATCGTTACTTTAAAGAGGAACACAGCCACCAAGAAAAAGTGATTTGTGACCCTTTCGTTTTGCCGATTCAGCAAAACACCACAGGGACAGGAAAACACAGCTGTGAAATAACCCGTGGACGTACAGTGTAGTACTTATCACATTCCAAAATTATTTCAACATTCGGGTTAATAGGTTGTCCTAAATGATTGCCGCTTTACAACTTAAATTTACCGCTCAATTGTTAAAAATAGTTAATTCTGTGAGTATGATTCTACCAAACTAACATGATCTGGTTCTAAACATATAAAATTATTAGCGAATTTTTCTACCCGTCTTATTGGAGGCCTATATGGAAAAACCCCTTTTTTGAGTGCTAAAAATAGACATCGTCCTATTTGCCATGTGGACTTATTAGCCGGGAAATACGGTATTTATAGCCGTAATTGTTACGATATCCAATAAATTGTCACAAGTTGGAAAAACAAGTCGATTTATTAGAAAATAATTTCTGGCAAATAATTCTGATAACGATAGTTAAAAGTATCGATCCTTTCCAGGATGATTTTTTATAGCGCAAAATAATCCAATCCATGACTGGTACCAGCATTTAAAATGTCATGCCGTATTAATTTAATTCTGTTCAACGTAACTCATGGTTGTATCGACTATCTGTGGACATAAAACGTGTAGTAAACTGACCGATATTATTAAATATTGATTCCTATTTGTATATTGCTAAAATAATGAAAGTATTAATGCCAAATACAACGGGTATTTGTGGACATGAAATACGTGGTAAACTGCCCAATTATAATTAATTTCGGATTCGTGTTTACAAAATAATAAAACTAATAATTCTAAAATGCAACGGCGATCTGTGGCCTTCAAATGTGTGGTAAACTGCCCGATTTACCAACATTTGAGTTATGATAATAGAATTAAATTAACACGGTAAGGCATTTTAAGTAGTAGTATCGGTCATGGATTCGAATATTTTGCGCAGCACAAAATCATCCTAGTAAAAAGTCCATACTTTTAAATACAAACCAATGGCAACCATTATACAAATTAGTTCCCAAGAGCGGGATAAAATATAAATTCTTTTTCCGACTTGTGACAATTTTTCGTGAGTACGAAAATAAGAATCAAAACTAATTATATTCGGAACAATATCACGGCAATCTGTGGACATAAATTGTGTGGCAAACTCGCGATTAATATTAATTTTTGATTCCTATTTTCGTATTTACAAAATACAAGGCGATCTGTGGACTTACAATGTGTGGTAAACTACCCGATTATAAATAGTTTTTGATTCCTATTTTCATATTTATGAAATAATAAAAGTATTATTACTCAAACATACAACGGCGATCTGCGGACTTAAAATGTGTGGTAAAGTTCCCAAATATAATTAATTTTTGATTCGTATTTTTGTACTCACGAAAAAATTGTCACAAGTCGGAAAAATACCTCATACTTTATCCCGCTTTCCGACAAATAATTTGGGTAATGGTTGGTATTTAAAAGTATGGGCGTTTTACTAGGGTGATTTTGTGTTGCGCAAATATTCAAATCCATCATCGATACCACTATTGTCGTATTAATTTAATTCTGTTAACATGACTCATGGTATATAAAATATATACTGCAATAATCTGCAAATATGAAATGCCTGGTAATATAGCTAGGTTGTAACTTGTAGATAGCAGTTATTCCATTGCTCATTGTATGGAAATTCCTACATACATTTAGATAAGCTTCAATTAGTGGATTTTATTTTCGAAGTATTCGAAATTTCATATTCGAAAAAAATAATTTCGAATGTATTCGAAATAGTGAACTATTCGGTATTGGCCATCCCTGCGCGTTGTGACGCTTATGCCGCTGTGCCAGACTATCTTGTTTCATAGACAAACAAAGAGATTGTTTTATGGAAGCAAATTTCGAGCATCTCGGAATCGGAGATTATGCCCAAATGGGCTCCAGTGAAATAAATGCTGTAGGGTGGTGTAGCCAGTCTGCGAACGATTTCATTCAAACCGCTATAAAACAAAAACCATCATTTCTAACCCGTTAATTTTTTCATTAACTTTCTACGACCAGGGGTTAAAGCTATACAAATCCCCAAAGTACGACACTCTGAAGACGTATTTGCGACCAAACGACCAGTGTGCGATCACAGATTTCAAGCCTTGAACATCATTTCTGCTGCGTCGAGACTAGGGCATATGCAGCCATGCGTGAAAAAATGGGCTTCTAATTGCATTTTATGACCGTCATATATTTTAAGAACACGGTTATTTCGAACAAAATTCTTCAAATTATAAACAAGCTACGAGGGATAAGTGGACGATAACGCGTGAGAAATAACGTCGCGGTTCGTTAATTTTTTCGGCATTAATTTAATCGATGGAGTTGATGGTCGCAGATAGGTCATGGCCACAAAGTGGGTAAGCCACCCTAACTGTTTAAATAACGTTGAAAAGTAAAGTCTGAAAGTAGTGTGAAAATAAAATACTTCAACTGCTTAAATATACGAAAAGTGTCTCAAATCTTATTTTTTTAATGAAAAACTTGTATTGCGTGAAACACTAGGCTATACAGCTAGACTATATGACACCCTATTTCTGTATTTGGCATGAGACATACTCCTGTACTCCCTGCACGGTATGTACCTTTTTAGTTGGAAATTGAGGTTAGATTTTAATTACCGCCAACTTACTGTACCGTACCGGTACCTGTATAACAAGAATTTCAATCCGAGTAGACTATTACTGTATTACAGTATTACGGTACCGGTACAGTATTACCGGTACCAGGGTACCGTACTGTATTATATGATAAAACAACTACCGTGAACACAAAGGCAACTGAAATTCAAACTCATACTGCAGTCAGTACTGTTTTAACTGTTAGGATACGGTACCGTACTCTGGTACCTGAACGAGTATGGTACAGGTACCCTCTGACTACTGGACTGTACGGGTGGAGGCTAACTCGCCATGAGGGCTAACTCGCCATGGACCACTCGCCATGCGACAGCCATACCAAGCACGTCCCATTTACCCCTAGTCTTATAATCTTATAGAATAAGTTAAGGCGTCCTAAACGTTCACAGATTACTAAATTACATATATCCATGTTTAACTCAGTCCGGCAAGCCACAAATGCCGGGAAATGAATCAAAATCAACTGAACAATAATATCTCTATACAGTGTTGCCAGATATGATGGTAAACAAGCATGAAATTCACAGTCGCGAAAACAAGAAAATTAAAATCTAAGCTAAATATCACAATTGTTTTTTTTTATGAACAAGAGAGCTATGCTCAAATATATGGACACGTAGCGCCACGCAGTGGCATTAATTTTGATGACGTCATAGCGAAAAAAAAAGTAATAGCCTTCGGGAGAAAAATTTTATCTTTAACCACTGAAAATATCAAAGCAATTGGTCCAGTATTCGAAGAGAAAAGCGATTTTTTAAAAATGGAGACGAAGACAAATAACAATAACAACAACAACAAAATTTTAAAGCGATCGTTATGGCCACTAAACGTGTCCAATAAAAAGTAGTTGCAAATAAACCATACCTGATTTGCACAAATACATTATGTAAAATGAAATATAAACATGATAAAAGTATTCCACCAGCGAGATACATTGTAGAAATTCAGGGATATATCATAGGAAAAAAACTAGACCTGATAGAGAAAAAGTAACATCATTTCTGGAATCAGCGCCCTCAAATTTGTTAAAAACGGTTAAAACATCTTAGGCATCATGAAAAAAATCCTCGCCTCGATGATTTTTCCATTTTCTTTCACATTTCATCCTACTGTTTCCGTTGAGGCCTCGCTGGAAATATATCTCCACTCACTTCTATTTCTTTTACTAATAGGGCTGGGTTTATTTTCCATTTTTAACTTCTTGCAACTTGGCTGCTGTTTCTATTTTCGATAAATTTCTGCTTCAGTCAGTCCACATGGTTTTTCTATTTCATTCCATCTCTATTTTATATTCCCTTGACTTTCGTTTTCTATTCTCATTGAATCTTAATTTTGCTTTTGGCCTCTATTTATTTAATTTTGCTTTTTTCAATAATTCCTTATTCCTTAGGCCGGCCCCTCGCTGAATTTTTATTATTTAGTTTCTCGAATAGTATTTCTACTTAATACCAATTCTTCTATTTCTACCAATACTAAAATACTAATTCTATTTTACTAATAAATAGCAGTAGACTTTCTCGATTCCGCAATTTTCACTCTCGCTCGTTATTTATTTATTTTTTCATTTTACGTTTTTTTCCACTCTCGCTTTTTCTTTCGTTCGGCCTTCACTACTTTTCATTTTTGCAATTTTTTTTATTTTACATTCGTAATTTTCACTCCCGATCGGCCCTGATCACTGGGATCCTTTGGGGCTTTTTTCATTCGTAATTCTCACGCTCGTCTATTTATTTTTGCCTACTTATTTTCGATGCTGGGCCTCATTATTTCATTTTGCTTTTTTCATTAATTCCTTTTTCCTTAGGCCGGCCCCTCGCTGAATTTTTATTATTTAGTTTCTCGAATAGTATTTCTACACGAATTCTTCTATTTCTACCAATTTCTCAATTCCGCAATTTTCACTCTCACTCGTTTTTTATTTTTTTTTTCATTTTACGTTTTTTTCCACTCTCGCTTTTTCTTTCGTTCGGCCTTCACTACTTTTCATTTTCGCAATTTTTTTTTATATTTTTTTATTTTACATTCGTAATTTTCACTTCTGATCGGCCCCGATCACTGGGGATCCTTTGGGGCTTTCTTTCTTTTTTCATTCGTAATTCTCACGCTCGTCTATTTATTTTTGCCTATATATTTTCTCGATGCTGGGCCTCATGCTAATTAAATCTCCTTTTTGTGGTGGTGTGGTGTCACGCTCGTCTTATCTGACCGCTGATTTATTTTTTTGATGCTGGCCTTTTTTCTTTACTCCCTTGGCTGCTTGCTCTGCATTCACGCCAATCTTCTTTTTATCCTGCTTGGCTCTTCTTTATGGTCTGGTCTATTTTCACACTCACACGTTCTTGCTGATTTCACTCTCACTTGTCTCCTCGCTTCATTTTTACCCCGCCCTGATGGTCTATTTTCGCTCACTCCCATGCTGGGTTCTATCACCTTCCATTCTCTGCTCTCTTTCGCTTGCTGCTCTCACCTGCCCCTTCCCCCTTGACTGTCTGACCAAGCTGCTGGTCAACACCTACGGCTCAATCTACCATGTGGATTCGAACTACGGTCCTAATGTTTGACTATGTCTCTACGCTTCCTCTGAGCTACCGCTACTGGTGAGGATCGGTTGATTAGAAGCTTACTTAATTAACGACGTCACGCTTGGCAGCCAATGACGAAGCTAATTACTTTCGAAAAATTACATTGAACATGTTTCGTTGATTCGAAGCAGGTGTATTCATACTGTAATTGAAAGCGTTCATCTGGGACTATGAGGTGCGTTGCTTTATCAATTTAATGTGTTAAATATCCTTTTTAATTTTTTGTTCCATTTTAGTTTAGTTTTTAATGAAAATGCTAAGATAATTCAAATTAGTGAATGTGCAAACCAAATTTCTGACTGTCAAAGGAGAAATACTAATTTGATTCTTTCTGTCTCTTGTGCTAACTGGCCGTCGTATTTCTTGTTTACTTTTCTGAATTTATAAAACATCTCAGATCAAAATTGGAGCGACGTTATGCCCTGTTATAGATTGAAATGATATCATACACACTAAAAAAATGAAAAACACCTTAAATTTTGTCTGAAGAGCAGTGGGGTGCCTAGAGAGGGGCGGAAGAGGCAGCCGCCCCGGGCAGCACGTTGTAGAGGGCAGCAAAACCATGCTGTAGAGTAGGCGTTGTTATACATGTTTTTACCGATTCGTATTAAATCAAAAGCTGACATTATGAGTGACCGACTGTGATGATGTAGAGTCAACGATGGATGTTTTCCCGACCAGTGACTCTAGAAAAATTCTCCTTATCCTATTTTACAATTGCAACATTTTGGGAGCTCATTTTAGGGTGGTTTCGCGATTAAGCGCCTCATACTATTTTATATGCCTTGGCTCGGCGGGGTGGCGCATCGTGCTAAGCGTTAGGAATACGCTCGCCACCACATATCTGATTACCCTTCGTGGGATCGCAGGTTCGAATCCCACGCGGGGATGATCATGTGCGAGAGGATTGCTGGACTCCTCGCCGCCGTAGGGTGGTTCACGTAACCGCTGGTCGGTTACGGCTTCCTCCACCATCAAGTCAATGCTTCCGAAAACAAATAACTGGCTAACTAGTCCCAATCCCATACCTGACCTGGACTGGTAACCGGACGAGAGGCCGTGGTTCGCTATATGATTAAGCCGTCTTATCGGCTTTTCTCTCCCCCGGGATAAACATGTAAATCCTATCCTATCCTATGTTTCAAACAATCATTTTGATTCAAAACATTCAACCCTGTTATTTGAAAGTACTGGTAAATTATTTTAGCCTTGTCTACCGCAGCTATTGTTTTGCTAATTTATGATTAATGCAATTAAAAAAAATATATATATGAGAACACAGTATAATCATTGGGTTTCATTATCTTTGCACCATTTACATTTTCACCCAGGACAATTACATTTGCATACTTTTGTACCGACGGAGATTTGCATCCGCAGCTTTTAACACCCACATACAGCCTGTATGTCTGTATCCATGAACATTTGAACCCATAAATATTTAGACCCATGTACATTTGCACCAACGTACAATTGAACCCGTATACATTTACACTCATTGATACCAGTCTTTATTAAAGAGGTTATATTGCTATTTGTGCCAAAATAGGGACCTCCTAATGTTATACTTAGTAATGAAAACGAACTCACAGCAAATCCGAACGTACAAAGGGTGCAAATGTCTGGGGGTGCAAATATCCGCGCGTACAAATTTCCGTGGGTGCAAATGTTTGTGTGCGTAAACTGCAAATGTAGCCTACATGGGTGCAAACGTCCATGGGTGCAAATGATGTCCCATATTGTTTATTACTCACAATCGGCTTCTCAATTGCTAGTTACGAACGATCTTTTCCAGAGTTAGAAACAGATGGAAAATATTCGAGGTTTTCAATGTCAAATTAGCATCTGTCAAGTTTATCTTTGATTACCATCGAAAAGAAATTCCTGAAGAGCGAGGTGAAGAAAACTGTCGTTCAGACATTTGTTACCAGAAAATTAGCGATTGGGCATAGAAATAAGGGACTTGTTTTTTGTTAATGAATGAGTTTGAACCTATACATGTGAGTTTGTTGTCTAGTTTGAATACTTATTCAATAAATCAAAACGTTTTCTATCTTACTTGACTTTGAATTCATTTATTCTTATGTATAATGACATCTATAATATGTTTATTCCCCGAAATATTTTTGAAGTGAGGTATAAGGTGCAGCATTATCAAAAACTCGCCCCGGGCAGCAGAAAAGTTTGGCACGCCCCTGCAGAAGAGCCCCGCGACAAGTATAACGTGCTACCCAATGCACTAAAGATGAAATGTAGTAAACTGCGCGTGCTACGTATCTTTCTATTCATCCGATTCAGATGAAATATCAGCTAATCAATGTGAAGGCTATGGTCAATTAGTGTTCCATTCTATTATAAATGCATTCATTGCGGTTCGTATATGGAAATTTCTGTGGTGCCCCAATATCCTTGGTTCTATAGGCACGTTCTTATTTTGCCTAATGGACAATCCAGCACATCACAAGTAACAATGTGTTGTTTTGCTTGTTAATTTTCAAAATTTAATGTGGGCTTCGTTAATAATTATAAACCGCTTCAACCGTTCCGCAACACCAAAAGTTTGAGAACCCCTATCCTATATGACAATATTCCTCATACGAAAATATCAGCCCCGAAAAAAAAGCATTTATATTAATTATTAAAGGATTTGGCATAAAAAATACAAAAAAAACTGCTGATTTAAAATTAGCAAAAATAACATGATCTCTTTCAACGAAATAGTAAGTATATTTGTGAGCTTTCGTTAGATCATGGTCTAACTTCTTCAAACAATACAAGATATAACTGTAAATATAAAGATCACAAAAATTTAGTTTATTTTAAAATTAAGTTTTCTATAACTGATTTAGATGCTATGGTAATTTAATGGACGTCGTATCACTGTATACCAACATACCCCACGCAGAAGGAATTTCGGCCCTACAAAAGATGTTACAAATTAATAAGACAGACTCGGATGTGATTCACTGGACCATTAAGTCAGCCGAGTGCGTACTAACCAATAATAACTTCGAATTCAATGGCCGCAACTACATACAGATTCAAGGAACGGCCATGGGAACGAAGATGGCACCCAAATACGCTTGCTGTTTCATGGCAATACTAGAAAAGGAAATAATCGAAAAATCACCATTCAAACCCTCAACTTATTTGAGATTTATAGACGACTGCAAATTAATGTGGACCTCTGGAATAGAAAACCCAGAAAAATTTGTCAAATTCGCGAACTCATACCACCCATCAATCAAGTTCACATTTGAACATTCCCAAACCAAATTACCGTTCTTAGACACAATGGTCCACTTAATTGATAATAGACTAGAAACGGAACTCTACTCCAAACCAACAGACACCCACCAATATCTATTACCGTCATCCTGCCGCCCAAGACATGTACACCGGAATATACCCCATGGATTAGCAATAAGAATTAGAAGAATATGTTCAACTACCGAATATTTCAACAAACACAGTGACATCCTCAAGCAGCATCTAAAAAAGAGGAATTACCCCGAGCACCTGTTAAACAAAGCCATATAGCGAGCAAGAAATACGAATAGAACCACGATACTGAAACCAAAAAAGCCGACAAAACGAAAAGCAGACACACCTCTGGTCACGACGTACCACCAATCAGAAAAATATTTCAAAAGTACCAATACATCCTACACCGCGACGCCCGACTTTAGAAAATATTCCCCAACCCCCCCATTATAGGCTACAGAAAATGTCCAACACTAAGGGATTTATTAGTACGAGCAAAATTGAAAGTAGAGCACAAAGAAACCGACCAAAAAGGATTTGAAAAATGCAACAGAAAAGGATGCACGACCTGTCAACATTCATCCGAAATCTCAATATTCAGAAGTACATCGACCGGAAAACAGTTTCAAATTTTCAAACGAATCAACTGCAACACAAAAAATGTTATATACCTAATCATCTGCAAAAAATGCCAACAACAGTACATAGGAGAAACCGGAAGAAAATTAAAGTCTCGTACGTCAGACCACCTTAGGGATATTCGAAAAGGGACTCCAACAGCAGTTGCCAACCAGTTCAACAGGGAAGGGCACAATATACAGGATTTTAATATCCTGGGCATTGACTCACTAACCCACGACGAACTTTACAGGAAAAACAAAGAGCATTTCTGGATTAACAAAATGAAGACTCGGCAACCACATGGAATCAATATAAAAGATTAAAGCTCAAACGGAGAGGGACTTCAACGCAAATACAAAACCAAAAGACAAACAGTACTATCAAAAAAAACAGCAACAATACAAACAAACATGGTTCAAAAGCAAACAAAGGAAACCACACAAATAGACGAACTTCAACCCAACCACATCAGTTAGACCGACAGTTCGGAGTTGATATGGATTAAATTACCATAGCATCTAAATCAGTTATAGAAAACTTAATTTTAAAATAAATTAAATTTTTGTGATCTTTATATTTACAGTTATATCTTGTATTGTTTGAAGAAGTTAGACCATGATCTAACGAAAGCTCACAAATATACTTACTATTTCGTTGAAAGAGATCATGTTATTTTTACTTATCACTTTAATACTATCTCGTTCAAGCATCCTTGTGGTGAGTACCACATACGGATCCGAAGTAGAAAGTAAACAAGGAGAAAGGACCTGCAGTTCAATACACAATATCCAAGTTCCCTTAAAATTAGCAGTCAGCAAATTTAAAGTCGAATAGAAATGCTTACACGAAGATAAGCCTACGAATTGAGCATGGTAAAAATCCGATTTTCCTAATAATAGGAATAAAATGAGTAATGTCAAAATACAAACCTTGTCAACACTGCTTCCGCGCCAGCGGAGAAAATTTTTATTAGCGGAACTATACATATATACGAGATTCTGAGTTGTTGGGGATAAATGCATTTAAGTGTAACTGATTGTCGAAAACAATTTACATCATAAAACTCGGTATAAGCATATAATTTCCCAATTTGCAAAGCCCAGCAGCAATTCCTATCGATTAAAAGGAGAGAGCTTTTATTACTGAAAATTATTGTAATATATATGTCGCGCATCATACAATTTGAGTTGTTGGGAACAAAACTTTGCATTAATGTGCGATCCGCTACTGAAAATGTTCTATTTATTTAAAATCGACATAGACAAAAATTGTAAAGTTTCACTATTTTCAAACTATAACAACATATTTATCCGTTTAGGAGGGGCGAGATTTTATTTATTGATATACATTTTAACATATGCACTCTTCATCACACAATTTGAAATGTAGTGAACCAGATCTTGCATTTATGTGTTATCCGCTATTGAATAAGTCATATTTCGTCAAATTCCACGGCGCTCCAGTGTGTGTACCAATATGCAGACGAGAATATCGGTCGGAGACCAAAGACTTATCGATCGACCGCAAAAAAAAAACTAATTGATTAATTAATAACTCGCTAATTATAAGAAGAAAAGAATTATAAATTAATTATTTAGTAACTCGCTAATTATACGACATAATTAATCCAAAATCAATAGAAATCCGGTCCAAGATATGATAAATGCACATGCAAAATTTGGAGCAGATTCAACACCTATCAACATACTTACCGATCAAGATCGATAAGTAATACCTAATTTTGTTTGTCTATTTTACATCAAGTTGTGTAATGGGACGGAAGCCTATGGGCAGATGGTATATTCGCTTGGCTAACACAGACAGTCCCGAACTCGTAATTGAACTGAAATAAGAAAAATCGGAATAAAAGTATGGCCTAACCCTAACCTTGTACACAAACTACGGGGTTACAATTTTACATAGATGGCAAACATGAAATTTCACAATTTTCAAACTACAACAACATGTGTTTCCGATCAAGAGGGAATAAATTTTATTATTAAAAAATACAATAGTAAATATGTAGTACATCATACCATTAGGGTTGTTCGGAACACAAATTTGCATTATTATGGAATCCGTTACTGGAAAATCCCAACTTGGCAAAATCTTCAACCTATGCTACTTGGTTGATGCCAAATTCGGCCTCAAAATAGACCACTTGTAAATTCGAACATTTCAAAATTTCCCCCAAATCAAGAATCTATCATTCGTAACAATTCATCAATTAGATTCATTCTATCTCTTGTGCAAACTGACCGTGTTATCTGTGTTTCACAGTTTCTAAATTTATAAAACATCTCCAAAAAGTGTTGAAATTGGTGTGGCAATGCTCGATTAAAGATACTCCCGCAGGCATTAAATATTACACGCTGTAAATTGCGCGTACGATGCATCTCTCTACAGTTTTTCACGCCAATACCGAGCAAATCGATGTCAAGTGGGTCGTCTACAGAAATTTCTGTGGTTACCCCTGACTAATACGGACAGTTCAACTTGAGAAGGAAGACGTAATTTAACGATAATCCGAATTGATCTGTCATCTCGATATAGATACTGTCAAATTCGAAAATAGAAAACAAAAACATTTTTTTATGAAAAAATATTTATTTCTTTTCACACAAAAAAATAGACAACATTGCATATTTCAACAATCAAAACTAATTTGTATAAAAAAATAGTTTTCCTATAAAATTTGTCTGAATATTCTACCGAGCTTCCAAGTGGACCCAGGAGGTGTCGGTTGACCCACTCGTTAGGACTTGTAGATGGGGTCCTATCGCGCTCCAGAAAACTCTGAAACGCCCTATACCCATTCTTTAGAGCCAAACAAATAATGTGAACAGCATATTATAGATAATGGTTTAATTTTGAAAGCCAAACGAATGTTTCTATATTAGGCAATTTGGAATTTAGGACCGCAGCACTAGTGCTACCAACATGGAGAATCAAGAAGTTTAACAACCAACAAATAGTGGTTTGTCAAACACACCCTACAAATTTAGGAATATTGAAATTTGCATACGAAAAGAGACTACTCTGAGAGGTATAACACATCGGAAAGGGTGATTTAACATCAATTCACAATCAGAAATATGAACTTTGTACATATACTTGGAGAGGATTCGCCAGAACAAGAGTAATTGAATTAAAATCAAGACAAATTTTGGTCATGTAAGTACAAAACGCAACGTGGAGCAAATTTCTATAATGACATCCCTAGTCATCGTCCAAAGTGATTTATCATTCATCAAAAATATGATGAATAATGTAGCCAAATGGAAACAGCATAATATAGAAAATTGTTTTATTTTGAGTGCCAAACGACTTTTTCTATTTTAGGAAATTTGAAATTTAGGACCGCAGCATTAGGGCTACCAACATGGAGAGTCAAAATGTATAACAACCAACAAATAGTGGTTTGTCAAACACACCCTACAAATTTAGGAATTTTTGAATTTGTACAAAAAGAGACTAATCTGGGAGGTACGGCGAGGGGGTATTAACAACATTTTCACAATCAGTAATATAAATATAAACTCTGTGCATATATTTGGATAGGATTCGGCTGAAAAATAGTAATTAAATTATAATCAGGACGAATTTTGAGCAAAATTTCTATAATGACATCACTAGTCATCGTCCAAGGTGATTAATCATTCATCATGAATATGACGAATGAGATAGCCTAATGTAGACAGTATGTTATAAAAAATTGTATCATTTTTGAAGCAAAACGAATGTTTCTATATTAGGCAATTTGGAATTTAGGACCACAGCATTAGGGCTGCCAACATGGAGAGTCAAAAAGGTTTTCAACCAACAAATAGTGGTTTGTCAAACACACCCTAAAAACTTAGGTATATTTAAATTTGCATACGAAAAGAAACTACTGTGGGAGATATAACACATCGGAAAGGGTGATTTAAAATCAATTCACAATTAGAAATATAAACTTTATGCATATACTTGGAGAGGATTCGCCAGAACAAGAGTAATTGAATTAAAATCAAGACGAATTTTGGTCATGTAAGTACAAAACGCAACGTGGAGCAAAATTTCTATAATGACATTACTAGTCACCGTCCAAGGTGATTTATCATTCATCAAGAATATGAAGAATGAGATAGCCAAATGTAGACAGTATGTTATAAAAATTTGTATCATTTTGAAAGTCAAACGAATGTTTCTAGGAAATTTGGAATTTAGGACCGTAGAACTAATGCTACCAACATGGAGATTCAAAAAGGTTTTCAACCAACAAATAGTGGTTTGTCAAACACACCCTACAAATTTAGGTATATTTGAATTAGTACACAAACAGACTACTCTGGGAGATATAACACATTGGTGAGGGAGATTTGACTTCATTTTACAATCAGTAATAAAAACATAAACTCTGTGCATATATTTTGATAGGATTCGTCTGAAAAGTGGTAATTAAACTAGAATCAAGACGAATTTTGGTCATGTGAGTACAAAGCGCAATATGCAAAATTTCTATGATAACATTACTAGTCACCGTCCGAGGTGATTTATCATTCATCATGAATATGACGAATGAGATAGCCAGATGGAGACAGCATATTATACATATTGGTTTCATTTTGAAAGCCAAACGAATGTTTCTATATTAGTCAATTTGGAATTTAGGACCGTAGAACTAGTGCTACCAACATGGAGAGTCAAAAAGTTTAACAACCAACAAATAGTGGTTTATCAAACACACTCTAAAAATTTAGGTATATTGAAATTTGCATACAAAAAGAGACTACTCTGTGGTATAACACATCGGAACGGGTGATATTTAACATCAATTCACAAACAGAAATATAAACTTTGTGCATATACTTGGAGAGGATTCGTCAGAATAATAGTAATTGAAATAAAAGTAAGACGAATTTTGGTCATGTAAGTACAAAACGCAACGTGGAGCAAAATTTCTATAATACAACAATAGTCACTGTCCGAGGTGATTTATCATTCATCATGAATATGACGAATGAGGATTCCAAATGTAGGAAGCATATTATAGAAAATTGTATCATTTTGAATGCCAAACCAATGTTCCTATTTTAGTGAATTTGGAATTTAGGACCGCAGCATTAGGACAACCAACATGGAGAGTCAAAAAGATTAACAACCAACAAATAGTGGTTTGTCAAACACACCCTACAAAATTGGTATATTTGAATTTGTACACGCAAAAAGACTACCCTGGGAGATATAACACATTGGTAAGGGTGATTTAACATCAATTCACAATCAGAAATAAGAACTTTGTACATATACTTGGAAAGGATTCGCCAGAACAAGAGTAATCAAATTAAAATCAAGACGAATTTTGGTCATGTAAGTACAAAACGCAACGTGGAGCAAAATTTCTATAATGACATCCCTAGTCACCGTCCAAAGTGATTTATCAATCATCATGAATATGATGAATAATATAGCCAAATGGAAACATCATAATATAGAAAATTGTTTTATTTCGAGTGCCAGACGACTTTTTCTATTTTAGGAAATTTGAAATTTAGGACCGCAGCATTAGGGCTACCAACATGGAGAGTCAAAAAGTTTAACAACCAACAAATAGTGGTTTGTCAAACACACCCTACAAATTTAGGTATATTTGAATTTGTACACAAAGAGACTAATCTGGGAGGTACGGCGAGGGGTTATTAACAACATTTTCACAATCAGTAATAAAAATATAAACTCTGTGCATATATTTGGATAGGATTCGGCTGAAAAATAGTAATTAAATTATGATCAAGACGAATTTTGGTCATGTAAGTACAAAGAGCAACGTGTAGCAAAATTTCTATAATGACATCACTAGTCACCGTCCAAGGTGATTAATCATTCATCATGAATATGACGAATGAGATAGCCTAATGTAGACAGTATGTTATAAAAAAATTGTATCATTTTGAAAGCCAAACGAATGTTTCTATATTAAAAAATTTGGAATTTAGGACCACAGCATTAGGGCTGCCAACATGGGGACAAAAGGGTTTTCAACCAACAAATAGTGGTTTGTCAAACACACCCTAAAATTTAGATATATTTAAATTTGCATAAAAATGATACTACTGTGGGAGATATAACACATCGGAAAGGGTGATTTAAAATCAATTCACAATCAGAAATATAAACTTTATGCATATACTTGGAGAGGATTCGCCAGGATAATGGTAATTGAATTAAAATCAAGACGAATTTTGGTTATGTAAGTACAAAACGCAACTCGGAGCAAAATTTCTATAAAGACATTACTAGTCACCGTCCAAGGTGATTAATCATTCATCATGAATATGACGAATGAGATAGCCAAATGTAGACAGTATGTTATAAAAATTTGTATCATTTTGAAAGCCAAACGAATGTTTCTACATTAAGAAATTTGGAGTTTAGGACCACAGCATTAGGGCTGCCAACATGTAGACAAAAAGGTTTTCAACCAACAAATAGTGGTTTGTCAAACACACCCTACAAATTTGGTATATTTGAATTTGCACACGAAAAGACTACTCTGGGAGATATACAACATTGGTTAGAGAGATTCGATATAATTTCACAATCTGTAATAAAAATATAAAATTTGTGCATATATTTGAATAGGATTCGGCTGAAAAATATTCAAGACGAATTTTGGTCGTGGAAGTTGTACAAAGCGTAATGAGAAGCAAAATTTCTATAATGACATTACCAGTCACCGTCCAAGGTGATTAATCATTCATCATGAATATGACGAATGAGATAGCCAAATGGAGACAGCAAATTATAGATAATGGTTTCATTTTGAAAGTCAAACGAATGTTTCTATAATAGGCAATTTGGAATTTAGGACCGCGGCACTAGTGCTACCAACATGGAGAATCAAGAAGTTTAACAACCAACAAATAGTGGTTTGTCAAACACACCCTACAAATTTAGGTATATTGGAATTTGCATACGAAAAGAGACTACTCTGGGAGGTATAACACATCGGAAATGGTGATTTAACATCGATTCACAATCAGAAAAATAAACTTTGTACATATACTTGGAGAGAATTAGCCAGATTAAGAGTAATTGAATTAAAATCAAGACGAATTTTGGTCATGTTAGTACAAAACGCAACGTGGAGCAAAATTTCTATAATGATATTACTAGTCACCGTCCAAAGTGATTTATCATTCATCAAGTATATGATGAATATTATAGCCAAATGGAAACAGCATAATAAAGAAAATTATTTTATTTTGAGGGCCAAACGAATTTTTCTATTTTAGGAAATTTGAAATTCAGGACCGCAGCACTAGGGCTGCCCACATGGAGAGGCAAAATGTTTAACAACCAACAAATAGTGGTTTGTCAAACACACCCTACAAATTTAGGTATATTTGAATTTGTACACAAAGAGACTAATCTGGGAGGTACGGCGAGGGGGTATTAACAACATTTTCACAATCAGTAATATAAATATAAACTCTGTGCATATATTTGGATAGGATTAGGCTGAAAAATAGTAATTAAAATATAATCAAGACGCACTTTGGTCATGTAAGTACAAAGCGCAACGTGTAGCAAAATTTCTATAATGATATTATTAGTCACCGTCCAAGGTGATTTTTCATTCATCATGAATATGACGAATGAGATAGCCAAATGTAGAAAGCATATAGAAAATTGTATCATTTTGAATGCCAAACGAATGTTCCTATTTTAGGGAATTTGGAATTTAGGACCGCAGCATTAGGGCAACCAACATGGAGAGTCAAAAAGATCAACAACCAACAAATAGTGGTTTGTCAAACACAACCTACAAAATTGGTATATTAGAAATGTACACGCAAAAAGCCTACTCTGGGAGATATAACACATTGGTAAGGGAGATTTAACACATTGGTGAGGGAGATATAGTACATTGGTAAGGGAGATTTAACACATTGGTGAGGGAGATATAACACATTGGTAAGGGAGATTGAACACATTGGTAAGGGAGATTTGACTTCATTTTACAATCAGTAATAAAAATATAAACTCTGTGCATATATTTGGATAGGATTCGTCTGAAAAGTGGTAATTAAACTAGAATCAAGACGAATTTTGGTCATGTGAGTACAAAGCGCTATATGCTTAATTTCTATAATGACATTACTAGTCACCGTCCAAGGTGATTAATCATTCATCATGAATGAATACGACGAATGAGATTGTCAGATGGAGACAGCATATTATACATATTGGTTTCATTTTGAAAGCCGAACAAATGTTTCTATATTAGGCAATTTGGAATTTAGGACCGTTGAACTAGTGCTACCAACATGGAGAGTCAAAAAGTTTAACAACCAACAAATAGTGGTTTATCGAACACACCCTAAAAATTTAGGTATATTGAAATTTGAATACGAAAAGAGACTACTCTGTGGTATAACACATCGGAAAGGGTGATATTCAACATCAATTCACAAACAGAAATATAAACTTTGTACATATACTTGGAGAGGATGCGCCAGAACAAGAGTAATTTAATTAAAATCAAGACGAATTTTGGTCATGTGAGTATAAACGCAACGTGGAGCAAAATTTCTATAATACAACAATAGTTACTGTCCGAGGTGATTTATCATTCATCATGAATATGACGAATGAGGATTCCAAATGTAGAAAGCATATTATAGAAAATTGTATCATTTTGAATGCCAAACAAATGTTCCTATTTTAGTGAATTTGGAATTTAGGACCGCAGCATTAGGACAACCAACATGGAGAGTCAAAAAGATTAACAACCAACAAATAGTGGTTTATCAAACACACCCTACAAAATTGGTATATTTGAATTTGTACACGCAAAAAGACTTCTCTGGGAGATATAACACATTGGTAGGGGAGATTTGACATCATTTCACAATCAGTAATAAAAATATAAACTCTGTGCATATATTTGGATAGTATTCGTCTGAAAATTGTTAATTAAATTAGAATCAAGACGAATTTTGGTCATGTAAGTACAAAACGCAATGTGGAGCAAAATTTCTATAATGACATTACTAGTCACTATCCAAGGTCATTTTTCATTCATCATGAATATGACAAATGACATAGCCTAATGGAGGCAGCCTATTATAGAAAATGGTTTCATTTTGAAAGCCAAACGAATGTTAAGACTACCCTGGGAGATAAAACACATTGGTAAGGGTGATTTGACATCATTTCACAATCAGTAATAAAAATATAAACTCTGTGCATATATTTGGATAGGATTGGTCGAAAAAATAGCAATTAAATTAGAATCAAGACGAATTTTGTTCATGTAAGTACAAAACGCAATGTGGAGCAAAATTTCTATAATGACATTACTATTCACCGTCCAAGGTGATTAATCATTCATCATGAATAGGACGAATGAGATAGCCAGATGGAGACAGCATATTATACATAATGGTTTCATTTTGAAAGCCAAACGAATGTTTCTATATTAGGCAATTTTGAATATAGGACCGCAGCACTAGTGCTACCAACATGGAGAGTCAAAAAGATTAACAACCAACAAATAGTGGTTTGTCAAACACACCCTACAAATTTAGGTATATATATTTGAATTTGTACACAAAAAAGACTACTCTGGGATATATAACACATTGGTAAGAGAGATTTGACATGACTTCACAATCAGTAATAAAAAAAAAAACTCTGTGCATATATTTGGATGGGTTTCGTCGGAAAAATGGTAATTAAATAAGAATCACGACGAAATTTGGTCATGTAAGTACAAAGCGCAACGTGAAGCAAAATTTCTATAATGACATTACTGGTCACCGTCCAAGGTGATTAATCATTCATCATGGATATGACGAATGAGATAGCCAGATGGAGACAGGCTATTACAGAAAATGGTTTCATTTCGAAAGTCAAACGAATGTTTCTATATTAGGCAATTTGGTATTTGGGACCGCAGGCAATTTGGTATTTAGGACCGCAGCATTAGGGCTACTAACATGGAGAATCAAAAAGATTAACAATCAACAAATACTCGTTTGTTAAATACACCATACAAATTAAGATATATTTGATCAAACAAGAATAGAGAGAAATTTTGGCCATGTAAGTACAACGTGAAACAAGATTTCTATTTGACAAAACTAGTCACGTTCCGAGGAGATTTATTATTCACCATAAATATGGCAAATGGGATAGCCAAAGGTAGACAGCATATTATAGAAAAATGTTTCGTTTTTAGTGCCAAACAAATGTTTCCCATTTTAGTCATTTTTGAATATAGGACCGCAGCAGTAATGATACCAGCAAGGTGGGTCAAAAAGATTGGCAATCAACAAATGGTGGCATGCCAAACAGATCCTACAAATTTGGTATAATCGAATTTGTACATGAAAAAAGATTACTCTGGAAGATATAATACATAGGTAAGGGAAAATGTAACATCATTTCACGATCAGTAATAAGAAAAATAAAAACATCTGCATATATTTTGGTAAGATTCGTTGGAAAATTTGTTAACGAATAAAAAATGGGAATGGACTTCGGGATGGTCATAAGAAGCGCACATTTCTGACATACTAGTCACTGTTCAAGGGGATTTGTCATTCATCATGAATATAGCAAATGGGATAGCCAAGTTTAGACAGCATATTATTCATTTTGAGTGCCAAACGAATGTTCCGTTTCAGGCAATTTGGATTATAGGTCCGTAGCGGTAATGCTATCAGCAAACAAATAGTGGCTTTTCAAACATACCCTACAAATTTAGGTATGTTCGAATTTGCCGACGAAAAAGGTTAATGTAGGAGCTATAACACATCGGTGAGGAAAAATGCAGCATAATTTTATCATCCGTGATGCAATCCAAGATAAAACAAGAACTATGTGTATATATTCTGGTAAGATTCGTCAAAGAGTAGTTATCAAATAATCAAATTACAATTTCTTTAATGACATACTAGTCACTGTCCGAGGGGATTCATCATGAATATGGCAAATGGGATAGCCAAATGTGGACAGCTAATTACAGAAAAATATTTTTTTTTCAGTGCCCAACGAATGTTTCATTTTTAGGCAATTTTAAATACGGGACCGTAGCAGTAATGCTACCAGCATGGAGAGCTAAAAAGACTTTTATGGCTTGTCAAACACACCCTACAAATTTCGGTATATTCTAGTTTGTACACGAAAAAAGATTAATCAGGGAGATATAACACATCGGTACGGGAAAATGTAACATCATTTCACAATCAGTAATAAAAATAAAAAAACTATGTTCATAAAGAATATAAAAATAGTTATCAAATAAAATGGGAATGAACTTCATGGGATGGTCATGGAAAGCGCACTTTTGTTTTTTTTACTGACAATATATATAGATCTCGTATTTGGGTATTATGGGATATTTGGTAGCCGAATGAGTATTTGAAAATGATTACCGCCACTAAATAGAGACTTGTCAAACAATGAGGCTCGTAGGGTTTACTGTACTCAATTAGTAAAACGTTTTGTTTGTTATACAATTTCTGATTGCAGAAAGAAAGCACCGTTATTCAATTGTAATTTATTGTAAAAGTTGAAGAAATCGAAATAAATGAATTCAAATATAGCGGATTCTGCCAATGGTTTCATGTTATTCTGTCAAGGGTTTTATTTTAGTATAGGCCAAACAAATATCGCCTGATAATGATGTCGATGCTGTGTTCTCCCTCCCAGGGCCCAACCCCTTCCCAGAACCCCCTTCCCCCCTCCCAACCCCTGTGTATGTGATTGTATTTGTTTTTTGTTTTGTTTTTTGAAGGAGAGTCATCGACAGAAGATACAAACCATGCCGGCCTGGTTTGTCTCCTGAAGATGATTTCCAAAAAAACCGTCAGTGTTGATGAAGTATTAGAGTATATTTGTGTTTTGGTAGCATCGACAATAATACTAGGCTTTATTTGGTTTGTACTAGATACAGGTCAAATCACACATCAATTGTTCATCGACAGCATCCGTAATTTAGCAAACAAATGGTTCCAAAAAAGATTTTTTATGTTTAATATTTGTAATGCCAATTTGGCATTAATTAGGACAGTAACTGTATCATTAAGCTATTTGACAAATATGTTGAACGCCGTCTCCCTCATGCTAGATTATGATAATATAACGGAAGAGGATGTTTAATTTAAACTTGAATGAAGGGATGGGAGAAAATTAAAATACAATGAAATGTGGACAATACTTTTATGAACATAATTTGTTGATATGAAAACAAATAATAATCAGATATGCGTCTTATTCATTCATTCTCATTCATTAAAAATTACATAGAAAATTACATAATAAATTGTTACTAAGTCATGCCAGATTATTTTAATATTACCGAGATATATATTTTTATAAATGGAATGTAGGGATGCGAAAAATCAAATTACATATAAATTGTTACTAAGTCATGCCAGATTATCTTAATATTACAGAGATATATGTTCATGAATGGAATGAGGGAATGCAAAAAAAAAATCAAAATATATTATAAACATAACTACTACAAAATTTGGTAGATATAGATGAAAACAAATAACAATGATCATTTATGCGGTTTCATATAAAAATTACGAAACAATAAATTGTTAAATAGTCGTGATTTGTAGAAGCGTTTGAATACAATTCATGTTACATTCAGTCTTTTATATTAAAGCCTTGGGTCAAACACGTGAGGCTGCAATGCGTTTGTCTGTGAGCACATCTTAGTTATCTTCATAGTTGCATGCTCAGATCAGACTGGTGTGACCAAGTTTAAATATTGAGAAAACCTGTAAGTATAAAAAATTAGTCATGAAGCCGGTGGTATGTCATTATCTTTGAATTTCATATTCTAGAATAATATAGATGAACGATAAACAAATAATTTATGTCATTTGCGCGAAACCAGCGACGTTGGTGTCCACCCGAATTCAGCAAGATACTAATCTGCTTAGCAGCCTACATCAGGTCCAGTTTACAACATGTAGGGGCGTACTGGAGTTATTATCAGGACACAACGCATAATTTTATTTGTTACATTGTTTTATAATTGTTGCGTTATGACAATGCCACAATTTTCCGATCTAATTGAAAACTACCGTATATGGCCAATAGAGATAATTAAATAAATATTTAGCGATAAAAAACTATTTCAATGAATCCCATACATGACTTTGACTTTAAATTAAAATATGTTTATAGGCTACATGTTAAATCTTGATCATTTAAATATCAAAAATTGTTTGCATGAGCTAATAATAAAACTAATCCTAATTAAATCTAAATAAAAAAATTACTTGGTATATTTGTCCTTGGTCTTCCTTCTGTTCATCATTTCTTCATCTTCATAGTCCTATAACTGAAAAACTATAACATTAATAAAACTAAGCCTAATTAAATCTATATAAATAATTTACTTGGTATATTTGTTCATGGTTCTAACTTCTGTTCTTCATTTCTTCATCTTCATAGTCCTATAACTGAAAAACTATAACATTAATAAAACTAATCCTAATTGAGTCTATATAAAAAATTTACTTGGTATATTTGTCCTTGGTCTTCCTTCTGTTCATCATTTCTTCATCTTCATAGTCCTATAACTGAAAAACTATAACATTAATAAAACTAAGCCTAATTAAATCTATATAAATAATTTACTTGGTATATTTGTTCATGGTTCTAACTTCTGTTCTTCATTTCTTCATCTTCATAGTCCTATAACTGAAAAACTATAACATTAATAAAACTAAGCCTAATTAAATCTATATAAAAAATTTACTTGGTATATTTGTCCTTGATTCTTCCTTCTGTTCTTCATCTTTATAGTCCTATAACTGAAAAGCTATAACATTAATAAAACTAATCCTAATTGAATCTATATAAAAAATTTACTTGGTATATTTGTCCTTGGTTCTTCCGTCTGTTCTTCATCTTCAAAGTCCTAGAACTGAAAAACTATAACATTAATAAAACTAAGCCTAAATAAATCTATATAAAAAATTTACTTGGTATATTTGTTCATGGTTCTAACTTCTGTTCTTCATCTTCATAGTCCTATAACTGAAAAACTATAACATTAATAAAACTAATCCTAATTGAGTCTATTAAAAAAAATTTACTTGATATATTAGTCCTTGGTTCTTCCTTCTGTTCTTCATCTTCATAGTCCTATAACTGAAAAGCTATAACATTAATAAAACTAATCCTAATTAAATCTATATAAAAAATTTACTTGGTATATTTGTCCTTGATTCTTCCTTCTGTTCTTCATTTCTTCATCTTTATAGTCCTATAACTAAAAAGCTATCACATTAATGAAACTAATCCTAATTAAATCTATATAAATAATTTACTTGGTATATTTGTTCATGGTTCTAACTTCTGTTCTTCATTTCTTCATCTTCATAGTCCTATAACTGAAAAACTATAACATTAATAAAACTAATCCTAATTGAGTCTATATAAAAAATTTTCTTCATATATTTTTCCTTGGTTCTTCCTACTGTTCTTCATCTTCATAGTCCTATAACTGAAAAGCTATAACATTAATAAAACTAATCCTAATTAAATCTATATAAAAAATTTACTTGGTATATTTGTCCTTGATTCTTCCTTCTGTTCTTCATTTCTTCATCTTTATAGTCCTATAACTGAAAAGCTATAACATTAATAAAACTAATCCTAATTAAATCTATATAAAAAATTTACTTGATATATTTGTCCTTGGTTCTTCCTTATGTTCTTCATCTTCATAGTCCTATAACTGAAAAGCTATAACATTAATAAAACTAATCCTAATTAAACCTATATAAAAAAATTTACTTGATATATTTGTCCTTGGTTCTTCCTTCTGTACTTCATCTTCATAGTTCTATAACTGAAAAGCTAAAACATTTATAAAACTAATCCTGATTAAATCCATATAAAAAATTTACTTGGTATATTTGTCTTTAGTTCTTCCATCTGTTCTTCATTTCTTCATCTTCATGGTCCTATAACTAAAAAGCTATATCATTAATAAAACTAATCCTAATTGAATCTATATAAAAAATTTACTTGGTATATTTGTCCTTGGTTCTTCCTTCTGTTTTTCATCTTCATAGTTCTATAACTGAAAAGCTGAAACATTAATAAAACTAATCCTAATTGTATCTATATAAAAAATTTACATGGTATATTTGTCCTTGGTTCTTCCTTCTGTTCTTCATCCTTATAGTCCTATAACTGAAAAGCTATAACATTAATAAAACTAAGCCTATAAAAAAGCTATAACATTAATAAAACTAATCCTCATTAAATCTATACAAAAAATTTACTTGGAATATTTGTCCTTGATTCTTCCTTCTGTTCTTCATTTCTTCATCTTCATAGTCCTATAACTAAAAAGCTATCACATTAATGAAACTAATCCTAATTAAATCTATATAAATAATTTACTTGGTATATTTGTTCATGGTTCTAACTTCTGTTCTTCATTTCTTCATCTTCATAGTCCTATAACTGGAAAACTATAACATTAATAAAACTAATCCTAATTGAGTCTATATAAAAAATTTTCTTTATATATTTTTCCTTGGTTCTTCCTTCTGTTCTTCATCTTCATAGTCCTATAACTGAAAAGCTATAACATTAATAAAACTAATCCTAATTAAATCTATAGTAGTAGTACCATAACTGAAAAGCTATAACATTAATGAAACTAATCCTAACTAAATCTATATAAAAAATGTACTTAGTATATTTGTCCTTGGTTCTTACTTCTGTTCTTCATTTCTTCATCTTTATAGTCCTATAACTGAAAAGCTAAATCATTGTTAAAACTAATCCAAATTAAATCTATATGAAAAATTTACTTGGAATGTTTGTCCTTGGTTCTTCCTTCTGTTCTTCATCTTCATAGTCCTATAACTGAAAAGCTATGACATTAATAAAACTAATCCTAATTAAATCTATATAAAAAATGTACTTGGAATATTTGTCCTTGGTTCTTCCTTCTGTTCTTCATATTCCAAATTCTTATAACTGAAAAGCTATAACATTAATAAAACTAATCCTAATTAAATCTATATGAAAAATGTACTTGGTATATTTGTCCTTGGTTCTTACTTCTGTTCTTCATCTTTATAGTCCTATAACTGAAAAGCTTTAACATTAATAAAACTAATCCTAATTAAATCTATATGAAAAATTTACTTGGAATATTTGTCCTTGGTTCTTCCTTCTGTTCTTCATCTTCATAGTACCATAACTGAAAAACTATAACATTAATAAAACTAATCCGAATTTATTCTATATAAAAAATTTACTTGAAATATTTGTCCTTGGTTCTTCCTTCTGTTCTTCATCTTCATAGTCCTATAACTAAAAAGCTATAACATTAATAAAACTAATCCTAATTAAATCTATATAAAAAATTTACTTGGAATATTTGTCCTTGGTTCTTTCTTCTGTTCTTCATATTCCAAATTCCTATAACTGAAAAGCTATAACATTAATAAAACTAATCCTAATTAAATCTATATAAAAAATTTACTTGGTAAATTTCTCCTTGGTTCTTCCTTCTGTTCTTCATCTTCATAGTCCTATAACTGAAAAGCTATAACATTAATAAAACTAATCCTTATTAAACCTATATAAAAAATTTACTTGATATATTTGTTCTTGGTACTTCCTTCTGTTCTTCATCTTCATAGTTCTATAACTGAAAAGCTGAAACATTAATAAAACTAATCCTAATTGTATCTATATAGAAAATTTACATGGTATATTTGTCCTTGGTTCTTCCTTCTGTTCTTAATCCTTATAGTCCTATAACTGAAAAGCTATAACATTAATAAAACTAAGCCTATAAAAAAGCTATAACATTAATAAAACTAATCCTCATTGAATCTATATAAAAAATTTACTTGGAATATTGGTCCTTGATTCTTCCTTCTGTTCTTCATTTCTTCATCTTCAAAGTACTATATCTGAAAAGCTATACCATTAATAAAACTAATCCTAATTGGGTCTATATAAAAAATTTACTTGATATATTTGTCCTTGGTTCTTCCTTCTGTTCTTCATCTTCATAGTCCTATAACTGGAAAGCTATAACATTAATAAAACTAATCCTAATTAAATCTATATAAAAAATGTACTTGGAATATTTGTCCTTGGTTCTTCCTTCTGTTCTTCATCTTCATAGTCCCATAACTAAAAAGCTATAACATTAATAAAACTAATCCTAATTAAATCTATATAAAAAATGTACTTGGTATATTTGTCCTTGGTTCTTACTTCTGTTCTTCATCTTTATAGTCCTATAACTGAAAAGCTTTAACATTAATAAAACTAATCCTAATTAAATCTATATGAAAAATTTACTTGGAATATTTGTCCTTGGTTCTTCCTTCTGTTCTTCATCTTCATAGTACCATAACTGAAAAGCTATAACATTAATAAAACTAATCCTAATTAATTCTATATAAAAAATTTACTTGAAATATTTGTCCTTGGTTCTTCCTTCTGTTCTTCATCTTCATAGTCCTATAACTAAAAAGCTATAACATTAATAAAACTAATCCTAATTAAATCTATATAAAAAATTTACTTGGAATATTTGTCCTTGGTTCTTTCTTCTGTTCTTCATATTCCAAATTCCTATAACTGAAAAGCTATAACATTAATAAAACTAATCCTAATTAAATCTATATAAAAAATTTACTTGGTAAATTTCTCCTTGGTTCTTCCTTCTGTTCTTCATCTTCATAGTTCTATAACTGAAAAGCTGAAACATTAATAAAACTAATCCTAATTGTATCTATATAGAAAATTTACATGGTATATTTGTCCTTGGTTCTTCCTTCTGTTCTTAATCCTTATAGTCCTATAACTGAAAAGCTATAACATTAATAAAACTAAGCCTATAGAAAAGCTATAACATTAATAAAACTAATCCTCATTGAATCTATATAAAAAATTTACTTGGAATATTTGTCCTTGGTACTTCCTTCTGTTCTTCATTTCTTCATCTTCAAAGTACTATATCTGAAAAGCTATACCATTAATAAAACTAATCCTAATTGGGTCTATATAAAAAATTTACTTGATATATTTGTCCTTGGTTCTTCCTTCTGTTCTTCATCTTCATAGTCCTATAACTGGAAAGCTATAACATTAATAAAACTAATCCTAATTAAATCTATATAAAAAATGTACTTGGAATATTTGTCCTTGGTTCTTCCTTCTGTTCTTCATCTTCATAGTCCCATAACTGAAAAGCTATAACATTAATAAAACTAATCCTAATTAAATCTATATGAAAAATTTACTTGGAATATTTGTCCTTGGTTCTTCCTTCTGTTCTTCATCTTCATAGTCCCATAACTGAAAAGCTATAACATTAATAAAACTAATCCTAATTAAATCTATATAAAAAATTTACTTGAAATATTTGTCCTTGGTTCTTCCTTCAGTTCTTCATCTTCATAGTCCTATACCTGAAAAGCTATAACATTAATAAAACTAATCCTAATTAAATCTATATAAAAAATGTACTTGGTATATTTGTCCTTGGTTCTTCCTTCTGTTCTTCATTTCTTCATCTTTATAGTCCTATAACTGAAAAGCTATAACATTAATGAAACTAATCCTAATTAAATCTATAAAAATTATTTACTTGGTATATTTGTTCTTGGTTCTAACTTCTGTTCTTCATTTCTTCATCTTCATAATCCTATAACTGAAAAACTATAAGATTAATAAAACTAATCCTAATTAAATCTATATGAAAAATTTACTTGGAATATTTGTCCTTGGTTCTTCCTTCTGTTCTTCATCTTCATAGTACCATAACTGAAAAACTATAACATTAATAAAACTAATCCGAATTTATTCTATATAAAAAATTTACTTGAAATATTTGTCCTTGGTTCTTCCTTCAGTTCTTCATCTTCATAGTCCTATAACTGAAAAGCTGAAACATTAATAAAACTAATCCTAATTGTATCTATATAAAAAATATACATGGTATATTTGTCGTTGGTTCTTCCTTCTGTTCTTCATCCTTATAGTCCTATAACTGAAAAGCTATAACATTAATAAAACTAAGCCTACAAAAAAGCTATAACATTAATAAAACTAATCCTAATTAAATCTATATAAAAAATTTACTTGGAATATTTGTCCTTGATTTTTCCTTCTGTTCTTCATTTCTTCATCTTCAAAGTACTATATCTGAAAAGCTATAACATTAATAAAACTAATCCTAATTGGGTCTATATAAAAAATTTACTTGATATATTTGTCCTTGGTTCTTCCTTCTGTTCTTCATCTTCATAGTCCTAAAACTGGAAAGCTATAACATTAATAAAACTAATCCTAATTAAATCTATATAAAAAATGGACTTGGTATATTTGTCCTTGGTTCTTACTTCTGTTCTTCATTTCTTCATCTTCATCTAAGTACTATATCTGAAAAGCTATAACATTAATAAAACTAATCCTAATTGGGTCTATATAAAAAATTTACTTGATATATTTGTCCTTGGTTCTTCCTTCTGTTCTTCATCTTCATAGTCCTAAAACTGAAAAGCTATAACATTAATAAAACTAATCCTAACTAAATCTATATAAAAAATTTACTTGGTATATTTGTCCTTAGTTCTTCCTTCTGTTCTTCATTTGCTCATCGTCATAATCGTATAACTGAAAAGCTATAACATTAATAAAACTAATCCTCTAAATAAAGCTATAACATTGATAAAACTAATCCTAATTAAATCTATATAAAAAATTTACTTGGTGTATTTGTCCTTGGTTCTTACTTCTGTTCTTCATCTTCATAGTCCTATAACTGAAAAGCTATAACATTAATAAAACTAATCATAATTAAATCTATATACAAAATGTACTTGGAATATTTGTCCTTGGTTCTTCCTTCTGTTCTTCATATTCCAAATTCTTATAACTGAAAAGCTATAACATTAATAAAACTAATCCTAATTAAATCTATATAAAAAATTTACTTGGAATATTTGTCCTTGGTTCTTCTTTCTGTTCTTCATCTTCATAGTACCATAACTGAAAAGCTATAACATTAATAAAACTAATCCTAATTAATTCTATATAAAAAATTTACTTGAAATATTTGTCCTTGGTTCTTCCTTATGTTCTTCATCTTCAAAGTACTATATCTGGAAAGCTATAACATTAATAAAACTAATCCTAATTAATTCTATATAAAAAATTTACTTGAAATATTTGTCCTTGGTTCTTCCTTCTGTTCTCCATCTTCATAGTCCTATAACTAAAAAGCTATAACATTAATAAAACTAATCCTAATTAAATCTATATAAAAAATGTACTTGGAATATTTGTCCTTGGTTCTTCCTTCTGTTCTTCATATTCCAAATTCCTATAACTGAAAAGCTATAACATAACATTAATAAAACTAATCCTAATTAAATCTATATAAAAAATGTACTTGGTATATTTGTCCTTGGTTCTTCCTTCTGTTCTTCATTTCTTCATCTTTATAGTCCTATAACTGAAAAGCTATAACATTAATGAAACTAATCTTAATTAAATCTATAAAAATAATTTACTTGGTATATTTGTTCATGGTTCTAACTTCTGTTCTTCATTTCTTCATCTTCATAATCCTATAACTGAAAAACTATACCATTAATAAAACTAATCCTAATTGAGTCTATATACAAAATTTACTTGATATATTTGTCCTTGATTCTTCCTTATGTTCTTCATCTTCATAGTCCTATAACTGAAAAGCTGAAACATTAATAAAACTATTCCTAATTGTATCTATATAAAAAATATACATGGTATATTTGTCGTTGGTTCTTCCTTCTGTTCTTCATCCTTATAGTCCTATAACTGAAAAGCTATAGCATTAATAAAACTAAGCCTACAAAGAAGCTATAACATTAATAAAACTAATCCTAATTAAATCTATATAAAAAATTTACTTGGAATATTTGTCCTTGATTCTTCCTTCTGTTCTTCATTTCTTCATCTTTAAAGTACTATATCTGAAAAGCTATAACATTAATAAAACTAATCCTAATTGGGTCTATATAAAAAATTTACTTGATATATTTGTCCTTGGTTCTTCCTTCTGTTCTTCATCTTCATAGTCCTAAAACTGGAAAGCTATAACATTAATAAAACTAATCCTAATTAAATCTATATAAAAAATGGACTTGGTATATTTGTCCTTGGTTCTTACTTCTGTTCTTCATTTCTTCATCTTTATAGTCCTATAACTGAAAAGCTATAACATTATTAAAACTAATCCTAATTAAATCTATATGAAAAATTTACTTGGAATATTTGTCCTTCCTTCTGTTCTTCATTTCTTCATCTTTATAGTCCTATAACTGAAAAGCTATAACATTAATGAAACTAATCTTAATTAAATCTATAAAAATAATTTACTTGGTATATTTGTTCATGGTTCTAACTTCTGTTCTTCATTTCTTCATCTTCATAATCCTATAACTGAAAAACTATACCATTAATAAAACTAATCCTAATTGAGTCTATATACAAAATTTACTTGATATATTTATCCTTGATTCTTCCTTATGTTCTTCATCTTCATAGTCCTATAACTGAAAAGCTGAAACATTAATAAAACTATTCCTAATTGTATCTATATAAAAAATATACATGGTATATTTGTCGTTGGTTCTTCCTTCTGTTCTTCATCCTTATAGTCCTATAACTGAAAAGCTATAACATTAATAAAACTAAGCCTACAAAGAAGCTATAACATTAATAAAACTAATCCTAATTAAATCTATATAAAAAATTTACTTGGAATATTTGTCCTTGATTCTTCCTTCTGTTCTTCATTTCTTCATCTTTAAAGTACTATATCTGAAAAGCTATAACATTAATAAAACTAATCCTAATTGGGTCTATATAAAAAATTTACTTGATATATTTGTCCTTGGTTCTTCCTTCTGTTCTTCATCTTCATAGTCCTAAAACTGGAAAGCTATAACATTAATAAAACTAATCCTAATTAAATCTATATAAAAAATGGACTTGGTATATTTGTCCTTGGTTCTTACTTCTGTTCTTCATTTCTTCATCTTTATAGTCCTATAACTGAAAAGATATAACATTGTTAAAACTAATCCTAATTAAATCTATATGAAAAATTTACTTGGAATATTTGTCCTTGGTTCTTCCTTCTGTTCTTCATCTTCATAGTCCCATAACTGAAAAGCTATAACATTAATGAAACTAATTCTAATTAAATCTATATAAAAAATGTACTTGGTTTATTTGTCCTTGGTTCTTACTTCTGTTCTTCATTTCTTCATCTTTATAGTCCCATAACTGAAAAGCTATATCATTATAAAAACTAATCCTAATTAAATCTATATGAAAAATTTACTTGGAATATTTGTCCTTGTTTCTTCCTTCTGTTCTTAATCTTCAAAGTCCTATAACTGAAAAGCTATAACATTAATAAAACTAATCCTAATTAAATCTATATAAAAAATGTACTTGGTATATTTGTCTTTAGTTCTTCCTTCTGTTCTTCATTTGCTCATCTTCATAGTCCTATAACTGAAAAGCTATAACCATAATAAAACTAATCCTCTAAATAAAGCTATAACATTAATAAAACTAATCCTATTTAAATCTATATAAAAAATTTACTTGGTATATTTGTCTTTAGTTCTTCCTTCTGTTCTTCATTTGCTCATCTTCATAATCGTATAACTGAAAAGCTATACCATTAATAAAACTAATCCTCTAAATAAAGCTATAACATTAATAAAACTAATCCTAATTAAATCTATATAAAAAATTTACTTGGTGTATTTGTCCTTGGTTCTTCCTTCTGTTCTTCATATTCCAAATTCCTATAACTGAAAAGCTATAACATTAATAAAACTAATCCTAATAAATCTATATAAAAAATGTACTTGGTATATTTGTCCTTGGTTCTTACTTCTGTTCTTCATCTTTATAGTCCTATAACTGAAAAGCTATAACATTAATAAAACTAATCCTAATTAAATCTATATAAAAAATTTACTTGAAATATTTGTCCTTGGTTTTTCCTTCTGTTCTTCATCTTTATAGTCCCATAACTGAAAAGCTATAACATTAATGAAACTAATTCTATTAAATCTATATAAAAAATGTACTTGGTATATTTGTCTTTAGTTCTTCCTTCTGTTCTTCATTTGCTCATCTTGATAGTCCTCTAAATAAAGCTATAACATTAATAAAACTAATCCTAATTAAATCTATATAAAAAATTTACTTGGAATATTTGTCCTTGGTTCTTCCTTCTGTTCTTCATCTGCATAGTCCCATAACTGAAAAGCTATAACATTAATAAAACTAATCCTAATTAAATCTATATAAAAAATTTACTTGGTAAATTTCTCCTTGGTTCTTCCTTCTGTTCTTCATCTTCATAGTCCTATAACTGAAAAGCTATAACATTAATAAAACTAATCCTTATTAAACCTATATAAAAACTTTACTTGATATATTTGTCCTTGGTTCTTCCTTCTGTTCTTCATCTTCATAGTTCTATAACTGAAAAGCTAAAACATTAATAAAACTAATCCTAATTAAATCTATATAAAAAATTTACTTGGTATATTTGTTCTTGGTTCCTTCTGTTTTTCATTTCGTAATCTTTATAATTGTGCACCTGAAAAACTGGGATACAATAATAATAACCTGATGAAATCATTCTCACCTCTAATGGTGGGAATGTCCTAATGGGTAAATCTCTCTCAAAAAAAAATAAAATAAATGAAAAAACTGTTTAAAAACAAAGAAACAAAAAAGCCATGGCATGCCCTGTAACTTTTTGTTCTTGTTGCTCTCTTGATAACTTGTTTCCTGTTGAAAATATCTCAAGAAAAATAGAATAGAAAATAATAATTATGACAAATGATAGCAATATATAGACGCTATTACAAAAAAGATTCATTTTTAAATATGCAATATCAAAAGTATACATAAAACAGTATTAGTATGATTGTACTTAAAAAATTAGCATATTCTACAAAAAATGAATAGAAAAAATAATCGTTTTTAAATCAAAATGGCTATAGTGATAAAACTCTTTACGGTCTTGGTTGTTATGAAGCCTATTACAAAAATGCATACTTCTTCAGTTCTAATTGAATATAAATATCTCAGTCAATTTTTAGCTAACAGGTTGGTACTTTTGAAGTTGTAACTCACAAAACTATTATCAGATAAAAATAGCACTATTATTAGAGAAATCCCAATATTCTTAACAAAATACTATAAGTGATAAACATTAATCAACAAAAATTGAAACATTGTGGATATATTTATTGGAAATCAAAATAAATATTGGATATGGGAAAAACAAAGAGTAGTTTTGGTATATGTGAATTTGTCTTATTTTTTTGAACTATAAGAAATTAAGGTTAGTAAGAATGACGCCACCAAAAAGAGGCTTGTCAAACACCCTACATACTCGGATTCGTAAAATGCTTTGACTGTGATTTAAGTTCTGATTTGAAAAGACGGTACTGACATTCAACTGTATTGCCATGTTTACTGTCATAAATTTTAAAATAAAAACAGATAATTTTGACCACCAATTGCCAGATTCTGTGGTCTTTTATATTTTAGTATTGGCCGAACAAATATTGCTACTATGATTGCCATGCTGTGTATTCCCTCCCTTCATGGGCCCACCAATCACCAGAACCCCCTCCCCCCTCCCAACCCCTGTGTATGTGAGTGTAATATATTTGTTTTTTGTTTTGTTTTTTGATGGAGATTCATCGACAGAAGAGACAAACCATGCCGGCCTGGTTTGTTTTCCGAAGACGATTCCAAACAAAGAACAAGCAGTGTTGATAAAGTACCGGTAAGATTAGATTTGTGTGTTAGGTAGCATTGACAACCATGAATAGACTTTATTTAGTTCGCACTGATTACAAATGGTATCAAAATGAGTAAATAAGACAATAATGAGATATCATAGCATTATATTTTGAATGCTCATTTCTTATTAATAAGAAAAGTATTTGTATAATTAAGTTATATGACAAATATGTTGAATGACGCCGCCTCCTTCATGCCAAACTATTTTAAGTAATCACAGGAATGTATGTTTAGAATGGAATGGAGTGGTGAAATGGAAAATTTAAATTACAAATTTAAACGATGTTTTGGTATAATAAATATATCCACTATTAAATTTTACATAATACATGAACTATAAATTCTTAATTTTTCATAAATATGGAATCATATATAAAAATTGTATTGTAGCGTGATGATGAATACAAAGAAAAATTGATTTGGTTTCTAAACAATGGTTCGATCAAGAATCTGTTTCGGTTCATTAAAATCACAAGAACATGATTGGTCGACCCATTTGTTTTTGCATAGAAGATTAAAGTACGTATGCCATTGGTATAGTCTAAAATAGTCTCATGTCATTGGGTACAGTTTAAAATAGTCTCATGCTATTGGGTATAGTCTAAAATAGTCTCATGTCATTGGGTACAGTTTAAGATAGTCTCATGCCATTGGGTATAGTCTAAAATGGTCTCATGCTATTGGGTATAGTCTAAAATAGTCTCATGCCATTGGGTATAGTCTAAAATAGTCTCATGCCATTGGGTATAGGCTAAAATAGTCTCAAGTGCAGCTCAATGCATTTGTTTGCAAGTAGTTCTCAGACATGTTTGATAAAACTCTCTTTCAGATTTGAATACTCAAGTTTTACCATTTTTTATGATTCCAAATTCCAAGTTCTTTAATTGAGAAAACCTGTAGAAAAAAATATACAATTAACCATAATGTCTATGATACAATATTCTTTTTTGCATTCATATATTTGAGGAAATAAATCTTAGTAGCTGTATGAGAAGATCTTTCTAAATGTAGGCACGAGATAGGGTATTGATTGATCCCATGTGATATCATTCCAATTTTTTTCAAGGTTTGCAGTGAAAATGGTATAACGTTCTCAGACAATGGACTTACAAGCAGGGGTCGGCAACCTTTTGTCGCTCGCGGACCAAAATTAGGGTTGCAAGTCATTGGCGCGCCGCACATGGTTTTAGAAAGTTAAAAACTTTTTCACACAGATCAGAAGTTATATTTTAAGCTGTACTTAAAAAAAATTTACATATGACTTGTTTGAGTTTTATAAGAAGAAGATATTTTTTATAGTAAAAATGCAAGCAGTGATACATCTCCCGGATAGAATATCGATTCATTTAATCATTGCATTGCATCTCAAAAAAATCCAAGTGAATATTTTCTGCGCCATTAAACTCTTTGCACTTAGCATCAACTTTTTGCGTTTTGTTGATATTTGTCTAATTATAATTGAATTATAGTCTCATTAAACGAGGAATTGTGAATTACGTACTTGTTAGGGTATATTGTGATTTAGTCTACACGTGTCTTACAATAAATTTTGTAACGTAAAAAATATAATCGTCAAAACAGTTGTTATGTTACTATCATTCAGTGACACGTCGCGGGTCGGATTATATTACTCTGCGGGCGGGATCTGGCCCGCGGGTCGTAGGTAGCCGACCCCTGACTTACAGCATAACATTCAATGCAATTTTATGAATTCGTATGGGTTAGTAAATATGACCCAATAATAATTTGCTTTCATTTCGCATTTTTATGCTAATGAAAACAGTATAGATATCCATTTTAACAAATTCATTACATCAGTGATTCCAACATTTCTACCCCCGCAAACTGACAACACCAAATAAAATAAACTCGAGTACCGGCATCAGAATATTGAAATATCAATAATGATTTCAAGCTAACGTAAGCATGTAAGTAAAACAGGTATAACTTATACATCGTCTCATCTTATTGTTTCCTACTTTTTTTACTGCGTGAAATTATAAAATTTGACACTAAAACACGTTTTTCACTTTTAAGTTACTTGATTTGGTCTCACAGATGAAATGTTAAATGTCTTACGGATAAAAATATTAAATTCAAAAATTTAATTTGGTCTCATTATCGGGTCTTGCATGTTTCACAAATACTCGATTTTTTGAATAATGACACGTTTCCTAGAATTTTCTCACTAACCATATAAACTTTCTTATGTTTCATAGTCATGTCATCTCCACGTTTTTTTCTCGCAAACTCATATGGCATTTTTATTGAAGGTGGCTATGATGACTATCTTGCAACAGAGTTTGGAATTAAATATGAAAAAATTATACTTTAGTTATCAGATTTTTCACGCATTTGAACGATATAAATAAAAGTTCGCATTTAATGGCTATTAAACAAGTCTGGGTCGGGCATTTAAAACTAATTTGATGCATTTGTTATCCAAATTTATAGGTGAATCAACAGACAACAAGTCAATATATACTTCCTTACTATTATTATATACTTTCTCGAGTCGAAAGTCGCTAAATGCATTGAACCTCTGAATTGTCGACTGACCGACATACGGACTGCGCATTCTGAGAAGTCAGATTCACAAAAAGTGAACCCAAAACAACGACTTTTAAAGAGCGAAGCAAGTTCAGTACTCAAAAGTCTCATTGAGAGTAGGGCAATTTCCAATTTGAACGTTTACGAAAGTTGCAACAAATGTTATGGTCTCACCTTGTTCGGTAAGGGCGAATGTTTAATTTCGAATACTTTTTTATAAATTTCATAATAATTGAGAGGTGAAAGCGAAATTTTTGATTAAATAGATTTCGAAATCCTTGATATATTGCCTTGATATATATATAAAAAGGTCCAAAAGATGATTTAAGAAACTGGCAATCGCGATTAGGCAATGGGAGAGCAGTTTAAAAAAAATTAATATTGAGAGATACAAAAGCTAAATGAGATTTGGTTCCAGTCTGTCAGTTAATTTTGTCTATATCTAATCTAAAATAAGATTCAAGAGCAAATATTTGGAAATGAATCCAGGCGATTTTTATTGAAAACATCTATAAACTAGATAACTCTTTCCACACTTGAAAAAAGTCAAAGCTTCAAATACGACACTTTTCGACTCGACATAGTTCTTGGGCGTCACGACACCGCCAGAAGAAGACTTGGAAAATGGATATGAAATTGCTAACACTTCCATTAGAGATAATTTGTATAAAAGTAGTCGAGAAAATTATCTAGCAGCAAATTTCTCACCGATTTTTTTTTTAATTTGGTGTGACAATAAATTTGAAAAACAGTTTCCAGAAATTTATGCGTTTTAAGTCATAACTTTTGCAAGGACCCCTAATAATGCCTTAAGATCAATAAAAATAAGACACTATTTTGTGCCTGCAAATAATAGAAAGCCTAAGTTAATTTAAGATGCTGCCGGGTTTTACCCAGGTATTGATATGTGGCCCGCCTGCGAAAAAGGTTGCACACCCCTGATTTAAAGAGATGATTCAAACAAATCTCACATTTTTCACAAGTTTCATGGAAATTTCCGTTTTTCTCCGATTTTTTTCAAAACGTGGTGTTTTTCTCAAATTTAACACTTTTTGCATTAATCACAAAATTCCTTCGCACATATTCATAATACACATCATTTAAGATTAAAAAATAAATATATCACATGTAAAGAACTTGATGTTTGCAATCGGGACGCGTTAATTGGTTCGGGTGCATTGTAAACTGACGCTAATGATCTCGGCATTCAATTAGAAAACTGATAGCAAAACGTCGTATTTTGTATTTTACAATATTTACATATTCCAAAATTCACTAATTTTTAAATTTCTTCCTAATTGCATGTAATATTAAAAATGTCAATATAAAATGTTAGCTGCAAAATATCCGAATTAACTAGTTTGGCTGAAATAGCTAAGTCAGAATCCCGTTTATACTCGCGAGGGTGGGGACGTACATGGCTCATAGTTCAGATACACCTAATTTTAAAACATTTTTGATCATATAAAAGCTAAATATATCGGAAATATCGGTATACATTTAGCCGATACCGATACAATACTAATATCAAAAAATCGGCCGATACTGCCGATACCGATACATCTTCACATCAGACAATAGGACACAACAGAGAATATTGTACTAGGTAACGGGTTGTTCAGAATAATTGTTGCTATCTTTTAACGCCAAATTATGGTTTTGTTGGGCAGAATAGTTAAATCGATGGGGCGATTCTACAAAATTGAAATGTTCTGGTTCTTACATACTTTGCCATTAAAAATTTATATGTGCGCATTTGTGCTTAAACAGGAGAAAACGAACGAAGGAAAGCAATCATAAGTTCATACTCAATATAGAAAAAGAATAATTTGTCGCAGATTTCGCCCAAAAATTACAAACGATTTATCCATCCACGGCCACAAATTTTAAGAGATGAGTTACATGAGCGAGTAGAAACCATAAAATGCAAAGAAAATAATTATTTGCAGAGAGATATACAACAAAAGTCTGTAAATTGTTACAATAAAATATGTGTGCCATATCACGAATTTCAAATTAAACAGATAAACGTATATCTCAGAGGACCTTCATCGAACCCCCGGATACAGCTCCCTCAAACGCTATGGGTACAATCGAACCCGAGTTAAAAAAATAAAAAACGCTATAGACAGTGCCGTACTCATTACATCATATTCACTGGTTAATAGTCCAGTTAGTGAGTTGTTCAGAATGATGTTTTTATCTTTTATCGCTAAATTACGTTTTGTTGGGCAGAATAGGTAATAAAGTAACAAATTCTAATCGTAAATTTTTAGGATAAAATAAATTATTTGCGGGGAGATATACAGAAAAAGTCTGCGGCTACGTTTTTTCTGAGCACAATCTATAGTCATAAATCAACGTTAATTTTGACTTAGTTTGTTAATTTAGCGCACATTATATCTTGTGACCAGAGTAACACTTTTGTCGTGACTTCGCTAAACAACTTTTTTCTATTTTATAATATTAAATAACCTTCGTTGTTTGCAAGGTACATACAAAGAAAATAAAAATTGAAAAATATGTAACACGTAGTAAAAGATTCAAGAGCACTATTACATTGTATTAGATCGGGATCCTTTGTACAAAGCCCTTGACACCAATGTCTCAATGAAACACATAGGTGAAGTTTTCAACTAGTAACTATCTAGTTAGGTTTAAAAACAAATTGAAATTTTTTTTATTTCCATTGCAATGTATAGGGGTTGTGCAAAAGATCCTTAGATTGAACCTAAATACGCAAATTATATTGAAAGAATTAAAAGATTTCGATTACATACTTGCTTTTCTGACAAGACTCGTTAGGCTTCTATCTCAATCAGTAATGACTACCAGACAAGTGACGAGGCATTTCTTGTGTTGAAATGATGTACGGTCTTTCTAACTTTCAAACAGTGTTTCAAATAGCTGAAAATAAATGTATTTTTAGTTCATTCTCAAATTATCAGTGACGTATCTAAGGTATGTCAGCTATATATAGTTCCTAGCATTGGCGACTTTGGATTGCGCGCAAAAAGTAATAAGTTCTAAACGTAAATAGTTAGGATAAAATATTTGTGCCTATCCCGAGTTCAAAATTGAACATATGGACGTGGAAGTTTTATATCTATACAGTGGAATATAGTAAATTTTACATAAATAGAAAGCTGGGTAAAAGAAAGATTTCGTAAAATTATTCCAGAGGACCTTCACCGAACCCCCGGAACAGCGCCCCCGAACCCTAGGGGTACAATCGGACCCCAAGTTAACCGGTAAAATTAACCGGTTAACCGCAGCGTGACGTTTGATGTAATAATATACAATTTTAGCTTGCTACGTCGTAATGGTTGCAAAGCAATTTCGGGTGATCTTATCCGGTATCGCTCAACATTATACACGAATGGAGATAGTTTCGTGATCTCTCTGCTGCAAGAGATATGCAGCATGCTTCGGACAGATGAAAGTATTTTAGAAAAACCAGAATCCGTTATTAAATGTTATTTATGTGACAAGATTTCAGTGCTCGACGTGCAAATTCTACTCTGAGATATCATGAAGAAAAACAACTGCGCAATTGTTGGATGACATTGAATATACGATTTTGCAAAAAAATCGTGAACAATATATTTCGACTGAAAACTGATTCTGAATTTATCATATTCTTTTGAATCAAAGGCCACACGAGATAAATTTGCGATGACGTAATTATTTATGAAGAAATGTACATTATAAAGATGAATTGTACCTGAGATGTCAGTTAATTAACGGTTGAAACAAATCGCAACCGTTTTTAGTTTAATTCATAAACGCGCATACGTCACGTTTAAAAACGGGTCTCACTAAATTTATGAAGTGTTTGTCTGTTCAAGCTACAAATTTAGCGAGATGAATAACATGAGCGAGTAGAAACCATACTACGCAAAAAATAATTGTTGGCGGAGAAATATACAGAAAAGTATGCGGCTATGTTATTTGCTAATCTATAGCACACATATTATCTTGTGACCCGACTAAGACTTCTGTCATTACTTCACTAATCAACTTTTTCTCTACTTTATATTCGTTATTTGCAAGGTACATACGAAGAAAATAAAAATTGAAAATTATGTACCAAAAAACATGGGATCGACAGTTTCGTGCTCATTACGCCATATTCATTCGCTCCACTAAGGGTTGTTTAGAATGATTGTTGCTACTTTTTAACGCGCTAAATTACGGGTATGTTGGGCAGAATAGTCAACTCTGTGCTGCGATTCTACAAAATGAAAATGGTCTGGTTCTAACAAACTTTCCATAGAAAATTTATAGGCGCGCGTTGTTACTTAAACTATAGAAAAGACGAACAAAGAAATGCAATTTTTCTCCGATAAGATAAGCATATACTCAATATATAAGAATAAAATTTGAATCAGATTTCCCAAAAAATTACAAATATTACTTTGTGGAATGATCTTTTAGTGCAGAGATATTTAACCAGATATACGCTATACCCACATATACACCAAATCAGATTCTGGGTATACAAAAAAGAATTATTATAGGCGGAGAGATATACAAACGAGATAGCGATCGGAGACCGCCGACTTTTCGATAATCCGCACGTTCAATATTTTACTCGACAATTTTGGCGGAGTACGATTTCACATGACTTATTCTCGTAAATTGTGCTTTATTGGTTGGCCACATTCTGAATAATTTATCCTGCTGAAACACACAGAACTGGATCGCTTTGGTCAATTTTCAGCCAATAGCCAATTTACCACCGAAAATGGCTAACGCCAACTATCCTATATTTTGTGTCAAGTACAACGGCGCTAACCGCAATTGCGACGGCTATTCAACCACAGCCAAGCGATATTTTGGTGAAGAATTAGATTTGGTTTTAGCCAATAGCCTATGCCATAGGCCCTATGGCGAACGTCGACTATCCTATAGCTCTATAGTTTGTGTCAAGTGCAAAGATAGTATACGACGGATGCGAGACTATCCTATAGCCTTATAGTTTGTGTCAAATGCAAAGGTAGAATAAGAAGGATGGTTTCGATTGTATTCGAATTGGCTTTATACAACGATTCCATTTCAGTGATGTCGACGCGGCGTGTAACCAAAATACCTAAATGCTCAACATCGCAGACAGAGCAGTCCCCGAGCTTGTAATAGAACTAAAATAAGTATTGGAACAATATTATGGCCTAACCCTAACCTGGTATACATACTAAGTTCCGGTGTTCGCCATCTTGGGGCACAATCTAAGCAAAAGCTATACTTATAAATCAACGTCAATTTTTACGTTTTATGTTAGCAGTAATTTAGCATACATAATATCTTGTGAAAAGAGTGAGACTTTTGTCATGATTTTACTAAACAACTCCTTTCTCCAATTTATAATTTTAAATACCCTTTTGTTATTTGCAAGGTATATACGAAAGAAATAAAAAATGAAAACTATGTAACACGTAGTAAAATGTTCAAGAGCAATATTTTAGTGTATTAGATTGGGATCTTTCGTACAAAAACTTCTACACTAAAGCAAAAATGTGAGACTCAATAAAAACACATAGGTGAAGTTTTAAATTAGTAACTATCTAGTTAGGGTGAAAAACAAATTGAAATTTTTTAATTTCTGTCGCAATCGATAGGGGTTGTGCAAAAGATCCTTAGATTGAACCTAAATATGCAAATTATATTGAAAGAATCAAAAAATATCGATTACATACTTGCTTTGCTGACCAGACTCGATAGGCTTCCATCTCACTCAGTGATGAATACCAGGCAAATGATGAGGCAATTCTTTTGTTGAAATGATGTACTGTCTTTCTAACTTTCAAACAGTGTTTCAAAAAGCTGAAAATAAATGTATTTTTAGTTCATTCTCAAATTATCAGTGACGTATTTAAGGTATGTCAGCTATAGTTCCTAGCATTGGCGACTTTGGATTGCGCGCAAAAAGTAATAAGTTCTAAACGTAAATAGTTAGGATAAAATATTTGTGCCTATCACGAGTTCAAAATTGAACAGATGGACGTGGAAGTTTTATATATACAGTGGAGTATAGTAAATTTTACATAAATAGAAAGCTGGGTAAATGAAAGATTTCGTAAAATTATTCCAGAGGACCTTCACCGAACCCCCGGAACAGCGCCTCCGAACCCTAGGGGTACAATCGGACCCAAGTTAAGAAACACCGCTACACCATATTCACTGGTTATTGGTCCAGTTAGTGGGTTGTTTAGAATGATTATTTCTACTATATTCAGCGCAAAATTACAGTTTTGTTGGGCAGAATAGTTAAACACATGGCGCTTCTACGAAATGAAAATGGTCCGGTTCTAATAGACTTTGCCACAAAAAATTATGAGCGCATTGGTAATTAGACCGACAAAAAGAAAAACGAAGAAATGCAATCTTCCTGCTATAAGCTTACATTCAATATACAAAAAAAAAGATTTCCTTAATTTACAAATATTACCAAGTCGGAATGATCTTTTAGTGCGGTGATATTCAACCGGGCATACTATATACCCAAGTGTATATCAAGTCTGATCCCGGCTATACAAATAGCAATTGGGATACGATGGAGCACTTGAGCTATTGCCTGATTCAAATAAATTTCTCGGCCCGTTTTGTGTTTTTGAACGCGCACAGTTCCCGTTCAACATCACTAATTCATAAAGTATTTATCTATACACGGCTCCAAATTTTGCGTGATGAATTACATGAGCGATTAGAAACCATAATAGACAAAAACAAATAAAGATTTGCAGCTACGTTATTTCTGACCACAATCTATAGTCATGAATCAACGTAAATTTTGACGTAGTTTGGTAATTTAGCACACATAATATCTTGTGACCAGAGTAAGACTTCTATCATGACTTCCCTAAACAACTTTATTCTACTTTAAATTTGTAAACAATCTTCGTTATTTGCGAGGTACAAATTAAAAGGTTCAAGAGCACTGTTTCAGTGTATTAGATTACAAAGCACTTGGCACCAATGCAAAAATGTGAGACTTGATAAAAACACCTGCGCCAAGTTATCATCTAGTTAGGGCTAGATAGGAACAATTTGAAGAGTCAGTTTCCGGGTATACATATCAAACAATGTTGAGAATTTCAGGGAAAACACCTTAACCGTTAACCGGTAAAATTAACCGGTTAACCGCAGCGTGATGTTTGACGTAATAATATGCAAATTAAGCTTGCTACGTCGTAATGGTTACAAAGCAATTTCGGGTGATCTTATCCGGTATCGCTCAACATTATACACGAATGGAGATAGTTTCGTGATCTCTCTGCTGCATGAGATGTACAGCATGCTTCGGACATAGGAAAGTATTTTAGTAAAACCAGAATCCGTTATTAAATGTTATTTATGTGACTCATTTTCAGTGCTCGACGTCCAAATTCTACTCTGAGATATCATGAAGACAAACAACTGCGCACTTGTTGGATGACATTGAATATACGATTTTGCAATAAAATCGTGAACAATATATTTCGACTGAAACCTGATTCTGAATTTATCATATTCTTTTGAATCAAAGGCCACAAGAGATAAATTTGCGATGACGTAATTATTTATGAAGAAATGTACATTATAAAGATGAATTGTACCTGAGATGTCAGTTAATTAACGGTTGAAATAAATCGCAACCGTTTTTAGTTTAGTTCATAAACGCGCATACTACACGTCCGAAAACGGGACTGACTAAATTTTTGAAATGTTTGTCTGTTCACGCTACGAATTTAGCGAGATGAATCACATGAGCGAGTAGAAACCATACTACGCAAAAAATAATTGTTGCGGAGAAATATACAGAAAAGTATGCGGCTACGATATATGCTAATCTATAGCACACATAATATCTCGTGACCCGGCTAAGACTTCTGTCATTACTTCACTAAACAACTTTTTCTCTACTTTATATTCGTTGTTTGCAAGGTACATACGAAGAAAATAAAAATTGAAAATTATGTACCACGTAGTAAAAGGTTCAAGAGCACTATTTAGTGCATTAGATTGGGATCTTTCGTACAAAGCCCTTGACACTAATGCAAAAATGTGAGATAAAACCACCTGCGCCAAGTTATTATCCAGTTAGGGATAATTACAGGCTTGTCCATGAGACTTGTTTTTCTGTCCCATTCAAAACCCATAGCAATTATGCCCGTCACATCTCATCCCAGGGGATTCCCATTGGGGCAAAAAATTTAATAAAAATTGTTAAATTTAGGTTTAGCTTCCACTAAGTGGGACTACATGTACAAAGAGACATGCAAAACAACAACTTTATCTTCCTAACTATTATACATGTGTCCATCAGTCTCTTCACGAAGTACATTGTTAATGCTAAATACCTCGTCTATTTTGCTCTTTATAACTAACAAGAGATCTATGCTCAAATATATGGACACGAACTCATAACGAAATGTTCTACGAATATTTATCCCCAAAATCATACGATTTTTGTGTCCCACGCGTCCCATGGAAATGTCATTCCCATGGGCAAGCCTGACATAGATTGGAACAATTTGAAAATTTGTATTTCCAACGCAATCTGAATTTCTAACCCAAACCCTGACAGGATAATTATTATTTTATTATTTTAACGATAGCGGGGGTGTTTTGTTATTACCGGGGGAGGAGGGAGGTGTGCAAAAGATACCTAATTGATCCTAAATATGGAAATGGAATGGAAAGACTCAAAAGAAATCGATTACATACTTGCTTTGCTGGCCAGACTCGGTAGGCTCTCATCTTGCTCAGTGATGAATATCAGACAAATGACCACGACGAAATTCTTTTGATGAAATTGATGTCTTTCTAACGTTCAAGCAGTCTCTTAATAAGCTGAAAATTAATGTATTTTTAGTTCATTCTAAATTTATCAGAGGTGTATTTAGCTTAGGATTGCGACGCAAAAAGAGTGAAAAGCTCAAATCAAATCGTTGATAAAATAAATAATTTTAAATTAGATATACCGGTAATTGAAACTCGCTTTGTTCCTAATCACTAATTCTAAATTAAACAGCTAAACGTGGAAGTTTGGATATCTGTGGTGAAATATATAAAATTTTACATAAGTAAAAAAACTGGGTAATGGAAAGACTTCATGGTATCAAATTATTTCAAAGGACATTCATAGAACACCTGGAATAGATCGACCCCAGGGGTTCGGTTAAATCAAACCCAGTTTAAAAAACATAGGATGGACAGTGTCGTGCTCATTATTACGCCATATTCGTTCGTTATTGCTCCAGTAAGGGTTGTTTAGAATGATTGTTGCTACTTTTTAACGCGCTAAATTACGTGTATGTTGGGCAGAATAGTCAACTCTGTGGTGCGATTCTACGAAATGAAAATGGTCTGGTTCTAACAGACTTTCCATAGAAAATTTATAGGCGCGCGTTGTTGCTTAAACTATAGAAAAGACGATAAAATGAATGCAATTTTTTTGCTATAAGATAAGCATATACTCAATATATATCATCGATAATCCGCACGTTCAATATTTTACTCGACAATTTTGGCGGAGTACGATTTCACATGACTTATTCTCGTAAATTGTGCTTTATTGGTTGGCCACAATCTGAATAATTTATCCTGCTGAAACACACAGAACTGGATCGCTTTGGTCAGTTTTCAGCCAATAGCCAATTTACCACCGAAAATGGCTAACGCCAACTATCCTATATTTTGTGTCAAGTACAACGGCGCTAACCGCAATTGCGACGGCTATTCAACCACAGCCAAGCGATATTTTGGTGAAGAATTAGATTTGGTTTTAGCCAATAGCCTATGCCAGGGGTCACCGAACTACGGCCCGCGGGCCGGATACGGCCCGCGGCGTCATTTCATCCGGCCCGCAATAACACGCAAAAATGGCTAAATTTTTCCAAGGAAGATTTCCCGGAGCATCGTTTTCCTTGTTTATTTCGTAACATTGACCAATCAGCAAGATGCCAAAAACGTTACGTATTAAAAAGCTTCTTCGCATCTCAGCTCAGATAACTTTTGTCATCCTGACAGATTTCCAGTCGTGGCTGTAAACAATACTTCGTTTTTGCGACTTTGAATGCTATTCGTTAGTTTTTGATTGTGTTTCGGAAATTTAAGTATGAATCAAATAAGTCAACTATCATTTGCATCCTTAGGAGTTGTAGTTTTAATAGTAGTAATAAAAAATTAGTCTAGAAATAGCTGTGAAAAAATAGGCTAAAATTCTCTACCGGTACGCAACGTTTTCTGCGAAAGATGCACTTGTACACTCGTTGCGCGTGCTTTCGACGAAACTGTTTACGTTTCTTGTGCTAAAATAAATGTTGAATGTGCATTTTGCGCTAACAGTACTATAATCCCTCGCGTACTGCTCCAATTTCATAAGTCACACTAACTTTTGTACTGCTCAAATGCGGATATTCATGTAGTATGTTACAAAAAAAATCCGATTTGAATAAAAACTGCACCAGTGGATAGATCTGAGTGAAAATAGAAAACAGTACCAAGTTTATAAAAAACGGTCAAGAAAGAACCGAGATATCGGAATTTTAGTACCGCCCGACAGGGCAATTATTTTCATAAGGATTGTATTACTTTTTTGAGAACTGTAATAAATATGAAAAAATAACACATGTCAATCACTAATATTGAGACTATTTCGGGATTTTATTCTGGCAACGGTCATTGAAACCGCCGAAAGATCGTCGCAAATAAACGCTGGAGTTGTGCATGATAGTTTAATTTGCACTACGTATAAAAGGGGGGAGGCGGAATTTTTAAAAGCGTCGAAAGCTGAGAAAAGTATGCGCTAATGAAAAAAATCAAATACCAGGTATGTTGTTTATTTTATCTAAATTATGTCAGAATTTCATGGAATTCCAAGCTACAACAGGCAGTCCGTAGTCGTTTTTAGCAGTAACAGTATTCCAACACGGCGTAACAGTACTTAGCAGACGTGAAGCGTACATTATTTTGGCGCGAAATAGCCGATTTTGTAACATTCCTAATTCATGATAGCAACGTTTTGATAACAGCTAAACTCAGGATAGTTGTCTAGATATAGAAATCTTGTATATTTGTTTTCCTAGGATGTTTTTGATCTATATTCTGCGATATAGATAGAATTAAATATTCAAGTCTTCAGAAATGTAGAATATATATTGTTAAATAAATTGGATGAATTTCCCAACATTTGTGAATTTATTTTATTGCATTGACGAAAATATTCATCCGGCCCGTTTCAACCCAGTTTGAGTCATACCCGGCCCGCGGTCAAAAAAGTTTGGTGAACCCTGGCCTATGCCATAGGCCCTATGGCGAACGTCGACTATCCTATAGCTCTATAGTTTGTGTCAAGTGCAAAGATAGTATACGACGGATGCGAGACTATCCTATAGCCTTATAGTTTGTGTCAAATGCAAAGGTAGAATAAGAAGGATGGTTTCGATTGTATCCGAATTGGCTTTATACAACGATTCCATTTCAGTGATGTCGACGCGGCGTATAACCAAAATACCTAAATGCTCAACATCGCAGACAGAGCAGTCCCCGAGCTTGTAATAGAACTAAAATAAGTATTGGAACAATATTATGGCCTAACCCTAACCTGGTACACATACTAAGTTCCGGTGTTCGCCATCTTGGGGCACAATCTAAGCAAAAGTTATACTTATAAATCAACGTCAATTTTTACGTTTTATGTTAGCAGTAATTTAGCATACATAATATCTTGTGAAAAGAGTTAGACTTTTGTCATGATTTTACTAAACAACTCCTTTCTCCAATTTATAATTTTAAATACCCTTTTGTTATTTGCAAGGTATATACGAAAGAAATAAAAAATGAAAACTATGTAACACGTAGTAAAATGTTCAAGAGCAATATTTTAGTGTATTAGATTGGGATCTTTCGTACAAAAACTTCTACACTAAAGCAAAAATGTGAGACTCAATAAAAACACATAGGCGCAGTTTTAAATTAGTAACTATCTAGTTAGGGTTAAAAACAAATTAAATTTTTTTAAATTTCCATCGCAATCGATAGGGGTTGTGCAAAAGATTCTTAGAATGAACCTAAATATGCAAATTATATTGAAAGAATCAAAAAATTTCGATTACATACTTGCTTTGCTGACCAGACTCGTTAGGCTTCTATCTCAATTAGTGATGATTACCAGGCAAATGACGAGGCAATTCTTTTGATGAAATAATGTACGGTCTTTCTAACTTTCAAACAGTGTTTCAAAAAGCTGAAAATAAATGCATTTTTAGTTCATTCTCAAATTATCAGTGACGTATCTAAGGTATGTCAGCTATAGTTCCTAGCATTGGCGACTTTGGATTGTGCGCAAAAAGTAATAAGTTCTAAACGTAAATAGTTAGGATAAAATATTTGTGCCTATCCCGAGTTCAAAATTGAACATATGGACGTGGAAGTTTTATATATACAGTGGAATATAGTAAATTTTACATAAATAGAAAGCTGGGTAAAGGAAATATTTCGTAAAATTATTCTAGAGGACCTTCACCGAACCCCCGGAACAGCGCCCCCGAACCCTAGGGGTACAATCGGACCCCAAGTTAACCGGTAAAATTAACCGGTTAACCGCAGCGTGACGTTTGCTGTAATAATATACAATTTTAGCTTGCTACGTCGTAATGGTTGCAAAGCAATTTCGGGTGATCTCATCCGGTATCGCTCAACATTATACACGAATGGAGATAGTTTCGTGATCTCTCTGCTGCAAGAGATATGCAGCATGCTTCGGACAGATGAAAGTATTTTAGAAAAACCAGAATCCGTTATTAAATGTTATTTATGTTATAAGATTTCAGTGCTCGACGTGCAAATTCTACTCTGAGATATCATGAAGAAAAACAAATGCGCACTTGTTGGATGACATTGAATATACGATTTTGCAAAAAAATCGTGAATAATATATTTCGACTGAAAACTGATTCTGAATTTATCATATTCTTTTGAATCAAAGGCCACACGAGATAAATTTGCGATGACGTAATTATTTATGAAGAAATGTACATAAAAAAGATGAATTGTACCTGAGATGTCAGTTAATTAACGGTTGAAATAAATCGCAACCGTTTTTAGTTTAGTTCATAAACGTGCATACGTCACGTTTAAAAACGGGACTCACTAAATTTATGAAGTGATTGTCTGTTCAAGCTACAAATTTAGCGAGATGAATTACATGAGCGAGTAGAAACCATACTACGCAAAAAAATAATTGTTGGCGGAGAAATATACAGAAAAGTATGCGGCTACGTTATTTGCTAATCTATAGCACACATAATATCTTATGACCCAACTAAGACTTCTGTCATTACTTCACTAAACAACTTTTTCTCTACTTTATATTCGTTATTTGCAAGGTACATACGAAGAAAATAAACATTGAAAATTATGTTCCACGTAGTAAAAGGTTCAAGAGCACTATTTTAGTGTATTAGATTGGGATATTTCGTACAAAGCCCTTGACACTAATGCAAAAATAAAAAGATAAAACCACCTGCGTCAACTTATTATCTAGTTAGGGATAATTACAGGCTTGTCCATGAGACTTGTTTTTCTGTCCCAATCCCATCCCATAGCAATTATACCCGTCACATCCCATCCCAGGGGATTCCCATTGGGACAAAAAATTCAATAAAAATTGTTAAATTTAGGTTTAGCTTCCACTAAGTGGGACTACATGTACGAAGAGACATGCAAAACAACAAAATTTACGGACTTTGTTAACTTTATATTCGTAACTATTATACATGTGTCCATCAGCCCCTTCACGAAGTACATTGTTAATGCTAAATACCTCGTCTATTTTGATCTTTATAACTAACAAGAGAGCTATGCTCAAATATATGAACACGAAGTCATAACGAAATGTTTTACGAATATTTATCCCCAAAATCATACGATTTTCGTGTCCCACGCGTCCCATGGGAATGTCATTCCCATGGGCAAGTCTGACATAGATTGGAACAATTTAAAAATTTGTATTTCCAACGCAATCTGAATTTCTAACCCAAACCCTGACAGGATAATTATTAATTTATTATTTTAACGATAGCGGGGGTGTTTTGTTCTTACCGGGGGAGGAGGGAGGTGTGCAAAAGATACTTAATTAATCCTAAATATGCAAATGAAATTGAAAGACTCAAAAGATTTCGATTACATACTTGCTCTGCCGGCCAGACTCGGTAGGCTCTCATCTTGCTCAGTGATGAATATCAGACAAATAATCACGACGAAATTCTTTTGATGAAATTGATGTACTGTATTTCTAACGTTCAAGGAGTCTCTTAATAAGCTGAAAATTAATGTATTTTTAGTTCATTCTAAATTTATCAGAGGTGTATTTAGATTAGAATTGCGACGCAAAAAGAGTGAAAAGCTCAAATCAAATCGTTGATAAAATAAATAATTCTAAATTAGATCTAATTGAAACTAGTTTTGTTCCTAATCACTAATTCCAAATTAAACAGCTAAATGTAGAATTTGGGTATCTGTGGTGGAATGTAGAATATTTTACATAAGTAAAAAACTGGGTACTGGAGAGACTTCATGGCATCAAATTATTTTAGAGGTTCTTCATACAACACCTGGTACAGATCGACCCCCTTCGGTTAAATCAAACCCAGTTCAAAAAACACGGTATCGACAGTGTCGTGCTCATTACGCCATATTCATTCGTTATTGCTCCAGTAAGGGTTGTTTAGAATGATTGTTGCTACTTTTTAACGCGCTAAATTACGGGTATGTTGCACAGAATAGTCAACTCTGTGGTGCAATTCTACAAAATGAAAATGGTCTGGTTCTAACAGACTTTCCATAGAAAATGTATAGGCGCGCGTTGTTGCTTAAACTATACAAAAGACGATAAAATGAATGCAATTTTTTCGCTATAAGATAAGCATATACTCAATATATAAGAATAAAATTTGAAGCAGATTTCCCAAAAAATTACAAATATTACTTTGTGGAATGATCTTTTAGTGCAGAGATATTTAACCGGATATACTATATACCCAAATGTACACCCAATCAGATTCCGGGTATACAAACAAGAATTATTATAGGCAGAGAGATATACAAACGAGATAGCGATCGGAGACCGCCGACTTATCGATATTCCGCACGTTCAATATTTTACTCGGCAATTTTGGCGGAGTAGGCTACGATTTCACATGACTTATTCTCGTAAATTGTGCTTTATTGGTTGGCCACGTTCTAAATAATTTATCCTGCTGAAACACACAGAACTGGATCGTTTTGATCAGTTTTCAGCTAATAGCCAATTTACCACCGAAAATGGCTAACGCCAACTATCCTCTATTTTGTGTCAAGTACAACGGTGCCAACCGCAATTGCGATGGCTATTCAACCACGGCCAAGCGATATTTTGATGAAGAATTAGATTTGGTTTTAGCCAATAGCCTATGCCCTATGCCATAGGCCCTATGGCGAACGTCGACTATCCTATAGCTCTATAGTTTGTGTCAAGTGCAAAGATAGTATACGACGGATGCGAGACTATCCTATAGCCTTATAGTTTGTGTCAAATGCAAAGGTAGAATACGAAGGATGATTCCGATCGTATCCGAATTGGCTTTATACAACGATTCCATTTCAGTGATGTCGAAGCGGCGTGTAACCAAAATACCTAAACACTCAACATCGCAGACAGAGCAGTCCCCGAGCTTGTAATAAAACTAAAATAAGTATTGGAACAATATTATGGCCTAGCCCTAACCTGGTACACATACTAAGTTCCGGTGTCCGCTATCCTGGAAAACCATCTAACTAAGCAAAAGCTATACTTATAAATCAACGTCAATTTTTACGTTTTTTGTCAGCAGTAATTTAGCATACATAATATCTTGTGACAAGAGTTAGACTTCCGTCATGATTTCATTAAACAACTCCTTTCTACAATTTATAATATTAAATACCCTTTGTTATTTGCAAGGTATATACGAAAATAAAATTGAAAACTATGTACCACGTAGTAAAATGTTCAAGAGCAATATTTTAGTGTATTAGATTGGGATCTTTCGTACAAAAACTTCTACACTAAAGCAAAAATGTGAGACTCAATAAAAACACATAGGTGCAGTTTTAAATTAGTAACTATCTAGTTATGGTTAAAAACAAATTGAATTTTTTTTAATTTCCATCGCAATCGATAGGGGTTGTGCAAAAGATCCTTAGATTGAACCTAAATATGCAAATTATATTGGAAGAATCAAAAAATTTTGATTACATACTTGCTTTGCTGACCAGACTCGATAGGCTTCTATCTCAATCAGTGATGAATCCCAGGCAAATGACGAGGCAATTCTTTTGATGAAATGAAGTACTGTCTTGCTAACTTCCAAGTGTTGGTGGAAGCTAAAAATAAATTTATTTTTAGTTTATTCTCAAATTATCAGTAGCGTATCTATTGTATGACAGCTATAGCTCCTACCATTGGAGCCCTAAGATTGCGGTGCAAAAAGAGTGAGAAGTTTTAATCCTAAATTGTTAAAATAAATAATTTCTGCCTTATCACGAATTCAAAATTACGGTCGGTAAGTAGTTAAACGTGGATGTTTGCATATCTGCATATAGTAAATTTTACATAAGTAAAAAGCTGGGTAAAGGAAAGATTTCGTAAAATTATTCCAGAGGACCTTCAGGTTTGGTTTAGTCAAACCCAGTTAAAAAACACCGTTATAAACAGTGTCGTGCTCATTACGTCATATTCACGGATTATTGCTCCAGTTAAAGGGTTGTTCAGAATGGTTGTTGCTACCTTTTTAACGCTGGATTACGGGTATGTGGGACAAAATAGTCAACTTCAAGGTGCGACTCGATGAAATCAAATGGTCTGGTTCTAACATATATGGCCTTAAATAAGTATTAGCGCGCATTGGGGCTCAAACTAGCGAAAAGGGGAACGGAGAAATGCAATTTTTCTGCTATAAGATAAGCTTATACTAAATATACAAAAAAGATAATTTGTCGCAGATTTCCACAAAAATTGCCAACTTGGAGTAATTTTTTAAGTGCAGTTATATTCAACCTGATATACCATAAATAAGCAGGAGTATACCAAAATAGATCATGGTTATACAAATAGCCATTGGCATACGATGGTATACTAGAGCTATAGCCTGATTCAAATTTCCCGGCCCGTTTTGTGTTTTTGAAAGCGCACAGGTTCCGTTCAACAGCGGGCTCAATAATTTATGAAGTATTTGTCTGTCCACGCCTCGAAATTTCCGAGTACAAGCTATAGTCACAAATCAAAGTCAATTTTTCCCTTTTTTTTATTTAGCATACATAATATTTTGTGACCAGCCGAAGACTTCTACTTTTTCTGCGCTATTTTATTAAATTTGCGAGGTATATACGATGAAAATAAAAATTGAACAAGGTGTAACATGTAGTAAAAGGTCGAACAGCGCTCTTTTAGCATATTAGATTAGAATATTTTGTAAAAAGCACTCGACAATAATGCAAAAATAGGCGCTCCTGAAGTATGTGTACCAATATGGCGGACATCATAACATAGTATGTGTACCAGGTCCCTGTCTCACGTATTGTAATGACGATCGGCACTTTGATTGTTTATATTCTGTGCGACCGTACGTCGCATAGTGTTGCGACACATTTGCACGTTTGCGTGGGTGGACATTGCCGACATTCGTCTACGAGGCTTTTAATTTACAAATTCATTTCCATTACGTCGAAAAATTGACAATTACCGTATTTCCCGGCAATAAGTCGCTTTTCTAGGGGGGCGTCTAATTGAGAAAGTATGTAGTTCTATTGGGTCTGGTTTTATTCGCATGAGTCTTCTCAAGCATGATTTGTGTAACCTTATATTTGGGTCTTAGGGTCTGCCAATCATGATATTTAATCGCAGACCGGTTATCGTTACTTTAATAAAGAGAAACACGGCCACGGAGAAAGTGATTTGTGACCCCTTGGTTTTGCCGATTCAGCAGAACACGACAGGGACAGGAAAACACAGCTGTGAAATAACCCGTGGACGTACAGTGTATTACTTATCACATTCCAAAATTATTTCAACATTCGGGTTAATAGGTTGTCCAAAATGATTGTCGTTTTACAATTTAAATTTACCACTCAATTGTAAAAAATAGTTAATTCTGTAAGTATGATTCTACCAAACTAACATGATCTGGTTCTAAACATATAAAATTATTAGCGCATATCAGCATAACTGAACAACAGGGACACAATTTTTCTACCCGTCTTATTGGAGGCCTGTATGGAAAAAAAAACTTTTTTGAGTGCTAAAAATAGACATCGTCCCATTTGCCATGCGGACTTATTAGCCGGGAAATACGGTATTTATAGCCGTCATTGTTACGATATCCAATAAATTGTCACAAGTTGGAAAAACAAGTCATTTATTAGAAAATAATTTCTGGCAAATAATTCTGATAACGATAGTTAAAAGTATCGATCCTTTAGCAGGATGATTTTTTGTTGCGCAAAATAATCCAATCCATGACTGGTACCAGCATTTAAAATGTCATGCCGTATTAATTTAATTCTGTTCAATGTAACTCATGGTTGTTTCGACAATCTGTGGACATAATATGTGTGGTAAACTGACCGATATTATTAAATATTGATTCCCATTTTTATATCGATAAAATAATGGAAGTATTGATACCAAATAGCACGGTATTTGTGGACATGAAATACGTGGTAAACTGCCCAATTAATATTAATTTCGGATTCGTATTTACAAAATAATAAAACTATTATAATTCTAATGCAACGGCGATCTGTGGCCTTAAAATGTGCGGTAAACCCCGATTTACCAACATTTGAGTTGTGATAATAGAATTAAATTAACACGGTCAGGCATTTTAAATAGTGGTATCGGTCATGGATTCGAATATTTTGCGCAGCACAAAATCATCCTAGTAAAAAGTCCATACTTTTAAATACAAACCAATGGCAACCATTATCCAAATTAGTTCCCGAGAGCGGGATAAAGTATAAATTCTTCTTCCGTCTTGTGACAATTTTTCGTAAAATAAGAATCAAAAACTAAATATATTCGGCACAATATCACGGCAATCTGTGGACATAAATTGTGTGGCAAACTCGCGATTAATATTAACTTTTGATTCCTATTTTCGTATTTACAAAATACAACGGCGATCTGTGGACTTAGAATGTGTGGTTAACTACCCAATTATAAATAGTTTTTGATTCCTATTTTCATATTTATAAAATAATAAAAGGATTATTACTCAAACATACAACGGCGATCTTGCGGACTTAAAATGTGTGGTAAAGTTCCCGAATATAATTAATTTTTGATTCGTATTTTTGTACTCACGAAAAAGTTGTCACAAGTCGGAAAAATAACTCATATTTTATCCCACTTTTTGGCAAATAATTTGGATAATGGTTGGTATTTAAAAGTATGGGCGTTTTACTAAGATGATTTTGTGTTACGCAAATATTCAAATCCATCATCGATACCCCTATTGCCGTATTAATTTAATTCTGTTGACATGACTCGTGGTATATAAAATATATACTGCAATAATCTGCAAATATGAAATGCCTGGTGATATAGCTAGGTTTAACTTGTAGATAGCAGTTATTCCATTGCTTATTATATGGAAATTCCTACATACATTTAGATGAGCTTCAATTAGTGGATTTTATTTTCGAAGTATTCGAAATTTCATATTCGAAAAAAATAATTTCGAATGTATCCGAAATAGTGAACTATTCGATATTGGCCATCCCTGGTACCAGGTTAGGGTTAGGCCATAATTTTAGATACAAATACTACGGGAGTCACAAGGCTGTTCCGGTGTCAGCCATGGTGCGTGTACTTCAGGAGTACCCCAAAATATGTGATTTGAAAAACACCTCCGCCAAGTTTTAAAATAACAAATGAGTAACTAGTTAGGGTCAGGAACGATTTTAAATTTTGTATTTTCAGCGCAATCTTCATTCTCGACCCAAACCTTAAGCGAGTAGTTAATAATTTCCTTATTTTGAGGGTTTGTGTGCGTGTTTTGTTTTTGACCGGGGGATTTTTCAACCTACCAACGATCCTTAGATTGAACCAAATTATACGATTAAAATTAAAAGATATTGATTGCATACTTGCTTTGCTGGTCAGACTCGATAGGCTTCTATCTCACTCAGACGAATTTCTCTTATTGATGAAGTAGTATACTGCCTTGTCAACTTTCAACAAGTATTTAAGAAAGCTGAAAATAAATGCATGTGACATGATCGTCGTATTTTCACCAAAATAATAACGTACAAGTATTTCAATTCAACAACAGCCCTTCAAAATTGTGATTCAACCATCAAGGGGCGCATTTTTAAACTTTTGCGTAGATACATCCCTGCAAATAATTCAGAGATTTCCCTTAAATTTATGAAATATTACTTATTTGGAATGATCTGTCAGTACATTGTGTTGCACTTCATTTTGTAAATGACGACTAAACTATTAACAATTATGCTATAATTCACCTTCTTTTAAAAATCCTCTCTACAGTCACAGCTTTTTGCAGACATTTAATTTCATAAGATACTACTCGCAGTTTTCGAAATATATAACGGAGTACAATTATTATGACAGGAAACTGTCCAATGACGCTTTCATAACTTTTTATGGAATATATGACTTATTACTTCTGTTAAGTATGTGGCATTACTATATTGATTACGAGAATTCATGGATGTCGAAAAGTCAAATAAAATGTATAAATATTACCTGTAGATTTTCCCTCGGTTTCGTTACATCGTGTCCTCGCATCTTCAATTTCAACATCAACAACAATTCTGCATCTGAAAAGTTAAGATATTAATAATAAACTGTTGCAGAACTTTCTAATGCGGGAATGGGAATACGTCTAACCACAATAACTAAAATATAAAAGTAAAAAAGCCAAGTATATATAAATCCATGAATTTGGTGTTATATTTAAGGTTTCGAAAGTTATCTATATTTCATTGATGTAAAGCGTGCCAAGTGAAATGCCGCTTACGGGCGCGACTTAAAAAGTGTGAGAATCACTGAATTCTAGGATATATTTAATATGCGAGGATTCCTGAGAAAATATCGAATATCTGATGAATGAAACGCTAACTCGTCAATTTAGAATAAGTCTCAGGTATGTTTAGATTTTTAGTTCATATTGAAAATAATAGGAAATTGTAATTTCAACCAAAAAGATTTAGAAATCAGTTTATGAAAAGCAATACATACAAAAATTGAGATAGTAAGCAAAAACATTAACCAAATCAATAATAAAAAAAAGTTTTAGGGAAACCATATAACAGCTTTACAAACACTTGTTAATATTTAACTCACCTGAATATTGTTCCAAAGAGACAAACTGATAAGAAGTAATATTCCAGCACCAACCACACACAAAATCGACCGCACTCCATCATGTAAATTTGCTACTGAGGCGTTGTCGCTTGTGCTTCCCGCGCGAAGAGTGGACGAAAACGCTAATTATTCCTTTGTAATTAAACGTTTTTAATTAGTCCCGTTATTTCAGGATCCAACAACCCTGGATCGCTACGAGCGGACACGCTTCTGACACGTGATCACAAAACATAAACAATGCAGATGACATTTGGTATTTGCTTAATATTACTTGTGATTGTTTGAATGCCCAATTTACACTAATTTCTTCGTCCAAACCAAACGTTGGAGACATAACATACATAGCAATATAATCGAGTTACATGTGAAAATCCTGATGAATTTCTCAGACCGATGGTAACAATTGATAAAGACTCGATTTAGCGCAGAGCTAGCCCAAACTGGAGTTGCGACACCGCAGGTGAGACGCAGCAACGAAGTTTTGGGGTTGCACAGAATACTCGAATTTTACACACAGAGTACTACCGGAATATCTAATGTAAATTTTATACTTTTGATTCAAAACACAACTATTAAAACTAATGAAACGTATAAATTCCACTATTTTAAAACAATGCACAGAATCAGAGCAGCGCTGGGCTTGCATCGAACTATAAAAGTTTTGGTAGCCTAGATTTGGCCAACTTTTAAATCAGTGATTCGTAACCATTTCGAGCCATCAGAGAACCCTTTTATTACTCAGGGAATTTCGTCAAACCCCGAAGTTTCGAACGGTTGAAACCAGGGGTGCAACCAGAACCTCGTAGGGGGAGTGAATTTTGTGCAAGATATAGAACAGGGGTTGATTTTCTTTTTCGGCTCGCGTGCCAAAATCGGCTAAATTTTTTTACAAATTTTTTCGCGTGCCGACAAAAATTAAAAACAATGCTTTGCTACTTTAAAGCAAAAATACACAATAATAACCCCTTTAAACATGCACACACAGATTCACTATTCGGAAAAATATCAGTCCGAAAAATATATGTGATTACTTTTCTTATTCTATATATATCAGTGAGACTTCTACTGCTGCATTACCGCTGATAGAGTTATTTTTGATATTTGTAAGATAATTTACTATATATTATAATATATTAAATTTATGGTGAACAAGTTATTAGAATATTTTCACTTAGGTGTTGGATTTCGACATAAAACACCGTTGTCAGGAAATATTGATATCATTCGAGAGATCTAATTTTGGGTTTTATTTTGAAATCGTTCCCGACGGTAGAATTTTTTTTATTTTTTGATAATTTTTTGAGGAACAAACCTTAGGATCAATTTCAATTTATATTTGAAATTTGACGTGAAACACCATTACCGCGAAATATTGATATCGGTCGTGTGTGCTAATTTTGACTTTTAATTTAATATCTTTTTCTCTAGGGTAGAATTTTTTGAAATTTGTAAGATCTTATACTGTATAATAGGATAATTTAATTCCGTGCTAACAACTCGGTGAATCCTTTTTGATGGACTGTTGAATTTCGACATCAAAAGCCATCGAGACAATGTGCATCTGCTGGTGTAATGTTTTTATCATGTTTATTTTTTATTTTACAAGATGTATTTGTGCAAATCAGGTATGGTTTATTCATAACTACAATTTTATTCATAAAAAGAACAAGCACTGAGCTTAGATTTTAATTTTCTTATTTTTTAGATCCGACGGTAAATTTCAGGCTTGTTTACCTTCATATCTGGCAACACTGGTTAGAGAAATTATTGTTCAGTTGATTTTGATACATTCATTTTCCTGGCAATTGTGACCATTTTGTGCTATCAATTGGCCGACTCTGGGAGGTTCTGGAGCTGATTTAAATGTGGATATATGTAATTTAGTAATCTGTGAGAGCTTAGGATGCCTTAACGTACACTGTCAGAACGCCAGCCCACACTCGTGTGACGCTAGCCCACACTTGTGGGATGCCAGCCCACACTCGTGTGACGCTAGCCCACACTCGTTTTTGTCAGGCCATACTAGTGGTAACTGGCTGTGCTTGGTATTGCATTTGCGTTGTATATATCAGATATGGTCTCTTTATTGTCAGAGCCACCAAGTTTTTTTTGTAATAACGTTTATAAAGCCAGTAAAATGGTTAGTTAACCCGTTGACGTCAGGCTGAGTGTGGGCTAAACGAGTGTGGGCTGGGGTAACTTTGGTCATAGAATTAATCAAATTCCACACGCACAATAAAAATGTTAACTTTTATAAGGAAGCAATTGAGGTGGCAAAATAGACGATTACAATTATTCATTCATATGAAAACTTGAGGTTTGATTTCGAACGTTTTGAGGTTCCAATAAGTAATAATAATGGACGCTTAAATTCTGATAGGCTTTGTGTGTCGGTGAGAGTCGCGTGTTTTACAAGTCTTAAATTTCCCTTCAAGATTTGCCTTTTTCGGAACTTTTTCTCTTTTTGTATCTGATGATTTACGCGTGAAATTGAAATAAACTTATAATATTCACTTTCCCTAATCAGAACGTTTTCTTTGCGTCATTGGCCAAACAACTCAAATCAGCAACACAGCCCTCAACCCCTTTTGTATATTTCCGACCACACAAGACCCATTGTCCCTCGCCATTATTAAACTTGCCTGCCTAACACATTGAGGTGTATAAACAATGGCCTAACACCATAACCCAGTCGGCTAATCTCCATTTCGACCCGTTTGTATTCGCACAACCTTTCGAACCAGGGCTGGTTATAATCAAATCCCAATAATAGTTTAAAATCAACTTCCTATCATAGACCATACGTAAATCGTAAAAAAAAAACGTTAAAACGTAATTGCAAATTATTACGTTGCGATGTTATCGCAATACCCTGTCCCGACAAAAAATCTCAATATAAAAATATTACGGATTGGTATTTGTTGTCATTATAGAAGACAGCGACTTGACGCTAAAAATATCAAACGTAACAGACAGAAACAAATAGCAGCCAGTCAGAGCTTATCGGACAAAGAAGAGATCAAAATATATTTTCCCACAAGCATTTAGAATATTTAGAAAACCAAATTATTAGCCGAGATTTTCTATAATTCTGATATTGCTGTATTGTATTAGCTGACACACAGTTAAATAATACAGAAGTCCGTTCCCGTGAAACCAAAAAGTTTACTTCGATGAATGTTTCCCCGATCATCGATTTCCTCGTTTTTTTCTGTAACAAGAACCAACCAGCAACTACACAATCGTGATGAAACAATTGTTATCTGTGGAGCCGCTCAGACGCTTTTTCCACTCTGTCAATTATTTGGGCATGTTTGTGAACATTGCCTCGTTTTCGTCAATTTGCGCGGTATTTGTCAGTTTTTAGTTTTTGTTCCAATAATCTAAAATTGATTCCGAAAACGCTGCGACAGACTAGGCTAACATTAACTACCAGTACCTTCAAACGGCACGTTGATATATATTTTCAATACAAATATTGATTTTAAACATGTAAACTTGTTTGTATATGACTCCAGTAGAAGCAAAAAAGCATAAAAATCTTGCAATGGTATAGTATAGGAAGAATTTTCTTGGGGTCAAAGGTAGGGGGAACATCGATTAGAATTAGATTGACAAGAACGATATGGATCAGGTTGGAATCACAGAAACCAATCAAAGAAATCACTAGCTATAGTTTAAATTAGAAATACATAAATAAAGCACCTTCTTACACTGATAAAATATAAGATTTCATAATTTATTTATAGTTATAGTCTATAAAATATAAACCGTCAATATAAACCATTGAATCGTCTAAATTCATTTAGGTGCAATATCGTTGAATAATGCAGTTGAGCAGAGTCTTAGATATATTTATACATTGTATGACAAGGAAATATGTGGTACATGCGTCACATTCATTTAGTGTTAAACTGATCACACTCCTGTAAAATGTAGATAGATAATGGGTCTGAGCGGTAGTAATTGAACCCCACTGAAAACAGTTTTAATATATCACTTTTTACCACGAGGTCATAACAAAAAAAGTCAAAGCTTACTTCTCCTAATTGCTCTCAGTCCTAAAGAGCACTGATTCGACCTGATTTCAACCCTCAAATAAGCATTGAGGCAAATAATAGAACAGAGATATAACGTGCTTAAAGGATAGTTGGCACAATCTTTAGCATCTGCATTTAAGCAACCAATTATGATGATTGGATTTAATAAAAAGTGTTAAAAAATAATGTCAAAGTGAGGTTATTGCGAAAAAAGGCTTGGATTGGCGTGTGGCCATCTGTGAAGTGTTCCCTATTCTCCTTGGAGAATTGGGAATATTTATATAGTTTTTGTACATTATTACTGATCTGGATTTTAGCCTTATAACTGGTATTAAGGTCTATGTGTATATTTCAATATATCTGCTTTGGATTCAGTTCGAAAACGTGTTATTTATAGGTAAATGGATATCTGTTTTTATATTTTGTATATTTGAAAATCTCGTAAATCTCGTAACGGGATCAAATAGATGAACCGTTCCGGTCTTATAATACCTCCATTCACAGTCAGAAATTTGGTTTGCAGAATTACTCTTTTGAATTATCTTATACGTCTTGTCGCTATGATTGCATAATAACGCAATTGTTTAATAAAAGTGAACTGAAATAAACCCAAATTTAAAACAGGATATCACGGGTATGAATACACCTGCTTCGATTCGGAGTAATCTCGCCGTGGGCTACCAAGCGTGGCGTCGTTAATCAATTAAGATTCTGATCCCCCGATCCTCGTCAGTAGCGGTGGCGCAGGGGAAGCGTAGAGACATGGTCAAACATCGTATCATAGATGAGCGTGGGTTCGAACCCCACAAGGTATAGTTAGGACGAGTGAGAAAAGATGGTGCAGTAGCCAACAGAGCAGAGGCAGAGTTGCAGGGATGGGTCAGACAGACGGCCGAGGGGCGTCGACGTAGACAAGACAGGCAAGGTAGGCAAGACGGTCGCTGGAGAAAAAGATAGCCAAAAAGTCAGGCAGAGGGGCAGGTAATGGAGAAAAAGAGAGCAAGTGAACAAGGCGGAGGTCCCGGATGCAGGAATGGGCCCCAGCAGACAAGACAGAGGCGATCGACGGAGCTAAAGAAAACCGCAGCTCTACACCACATCAGGGTGGTAGACCCCGAGCCGCATGCTTGAATCGGTAAAATAAGGAGAGCAAGTGAGGCGATCAGCAGACTCTCTTGCAGCGACAAACAAGGTCAATCAAAAAAGAGAGCCAGTCCATAAAGCTAGTGAGAGGAGCAGGCAAGTCAAATTAGCAGGCTTGCCGAAGCTGTGACGAGATCCCAGTATATACAAGCTACAAGCGGAACGGAAATCGGCAAAAAGCTGTAGGAACGGCGGCAATCCCCCCCCCCCCAACCACAAGCAGTTGCGGTGGTTAAAGGAGCAAAGGGGGCTAGGAAGAAAATCCCAGCGAATGAAATCGACTAAAAGCTGGAACGGCGGCAATCCCCCGAAAAGAAACCGGCAAAAAGCGTGTGTTGAGGGAGGAGCCAAAGGAGGGATCCCAATCAGGGGGCGAATTCAGGAGATCAGGGCGCGGGACCAAAAAGATATTTAAAACCGGCAAAAAGGGTGCTGCAAATCGGCGAATAGGTGAACAAAAATAAAAATAATAAAAAATTAACGAATCCCAGCGATCAACAAACACCAACCCACCAGAAAACAAGAATCAAATAAGAACGGCATAAAAGTGTGTGAGAGAGAAAACAAGAATCAAATAAGAACGGCATAAAAGTGTGTGAGAGACAAAATAATAAAATTAACGAATCCCGCAGCCACAATATCCAGTGACACTGGCTGGAACGGCGGCAACCAGCCAGATAAAAAAAAAGCGTAAGCAAAAAAGTTCAATTGCAAAAAATATTGGAAGTTGTGAAGTTGTTGAAGCAGCCGAGAATAACCAAACAGTCCAAAGAAAGAAGAAAATAAAAACAAACCGAGAATTGAAAAGAAATCAGCGATGCCCAAAATCAGTCAACGAAAAAAAAGGCGTTCAAACAAGCAAAAGGTTGTGAAGGAAGAAAATCGGCAGCGAGACAAGTAAATTAGGAAAATGTAAGCGAGGAAAAATATTCTAATGCAAAATCCGACAAGGAACAAATTGTAATTTGGCCCTCATAGTATCTCGAAATCTAATATTTAAATTCAGATAACATCGAAAATCCCAGTTGCATCACAATCTGACCTGCTTAGTTAGGACTTTCTGAAAGGCATGATCCGACCGTGGTGATACCCGTTCCTGATAATACTCAATAAAAACCTTCAATTTCTTTATTCAAAATGAGAAAGCAATTTACCAGAAATCAATTCAATGGATAAAAATACAACAACATCTCAGGAATCAAGCGATCAATCAATCTGCACTCTCAGGCTATAATGTCAATTTAATAGGCATTCGAAAAAATTCGGACTTAAAAGAATTTTGGCCCAAAATGAGATATCTGGACTAGGGCCTTCTCCTACGACCAGGCAGGACCTACTCATCTTCGGTTGTTCAAATGTAACGCCAAAATCACGCTCTTGTATTTTTATAACATTGATATTATGCCAAATCAATTTTGCTGAGCATATAATGTACTCAAGCTGATTTCTCATATCAAGCAGTGGCATTTAAACCCCCTATTGTTTGGCAAACCATCCACTTTAATCTCGATACAATCATGTATTGCAGCATCATTACCGAGTCAAATACAAATGCTCATGGCCCACTTCAATACCGAAATAAACTATTACGTCTAACTACGGGACGCCGAAATTGTACTTGACCACAGCCAGCATATGTGCTATGCTATGCAGAATCAGTTTTATGGCGCTTAAAATCCATATTATCAAATTTACATGGTCAATTGTTGAGCTCACTCATGTGTGAACGGCCAACACGCATCATAAATTCAACAAGACCAAGCAATGGAATACTTCAACGCGACAAGTGAAAAAATTTCCGAGAATTGAAGTCAGTTTATAGTTTTTAAGTGCTCGCGGATAGTTTTTTGGACACGTAGTGGACATAACGATCGTTTCAATATTATGTTGTTGTTGTTCTTGTTCTTGTTCTTGTTGTTGTTCTTGTTCTTGTTCTTTGACACGTTTTTAAAAAGTCGCTTTTCTCTTCGAATACTGGACCAATTGCTTTGAAATTTTTAGTGGTTAAAGATTAATTTTTTCGCTAGAAGGCTATTACTTTTGTTTATTCTTAAATTTTATATGAATCCTATGAGATATGATATTTCATACAAAATTTCGCGGTATTTATTTTTACTCATGGGAACACTGTTTTACACTTATTTCAAGCGGTTTCGCGATCGATTGTCTTGCTCAGTACTACAGCTACTGTAGGTCGGTACTGGTAAGTTGCCATACAGGTACCGTAACGCAGTGAAATTGACTTATTCCTTCCGCGGTATTACTAATGCTGCAATGCAAGTTTTATAGCCTATCGTATGCGGAACGGAATATCAGACCTACAGGTTCGGTACCGGTAGCTCAGTACGTAAGTACGATACTGGTACTGGTGCCGGTACCGGTGTCTTACCACAATGAAATTACCGTAACTTATTCTTTCACGGTCCTACCAGTGCAGTAATGCAAGCGTTGTAGCACTTGTAGCCTACTATATTTGTTTATTTTGATGAGAGTCTACTGGAAACAACATAAAATTTGAAAGGGAAGAATTGTTCTGTGATCAATTATCTGTCCTAAAGTGTAAACAACATAAAATTTGCAAGGGAACAACTGTTCTGTGATCAATTACCGTATATGGCCTACAGTGTACAGGTAAGATGCTGCCTGACTGCTAACTCAGTACCGCTTGACACGTTTTTAAAAGTCGCTTTTCTCTTCGAATACTGGACCAATTGCTTTGAAATTTTTAGTGGTTAAAGATAAAAATTTTCTCCAGAAGGCTATTACTTTTTTTTTCGCTATGACGTCATCAAAATTATGTGACTCTACGTGTCCATATATTTGAGCATAGCTCTCTTGTTATTATTATGATGTTGTTCTTGCTCTTTATTGTCGTTATAAAAAAGCCGCGTAGCCGAGTTGTCCGCCTCACGCACGATACGGCTACTGGTATTCAGTAGGCTACGCATATGATTTTCGGGAAAGTATTTAGCTTTGCCCTGCATGTCCACATATTTAAGAATAGTGTAGGATATAAATATATAATATAAAGATAACATCTCTTTTTCACTGCCTCTCTTCCTTGCTCAGCCACAATAACGTACAACTTATAGAGAAGTTCTACGTTACCGTACACCAATTTACGGGAATGTGCTACATTAGTGATAATTCTGCTGAAGGTACAGTTATCTTCAACTGGCGGTATTCTCAATCAATTTTTTTTATTCTGTATCGCTTCATTAGTTGGTCATCAGCGACTTCAATGCAGAATGAGTTACACATTTGTTTTTGCAAAATTAACGACTTGCAATGCAATCTTTAATCGTTATTTTCGGCCTTATATAAAATTCTTTTGCTCAAATGTAAATTTTATTTGTATGTATGTTTATCCGTCTCGTAAAAGCAATATAAAAGAAATAGTAATTATAAATAATGAAGACGGCAGTGGCGGCGCGTCAATAGGGCCAACCGGGGCAATGCCCCGGTTGTTTTTTCGGTATAATAAAAAATATTCGAGAAATACCTTGCACAGACTGTCTACACTAGCCATATTCTCCCGACATGGTTCATTTTTCGCTCGCAAAGCCTTCGCCGAACGTCGACGGGGCGACGCCGATTTTGCCCCGGTTGCTCATTGTATATCGTATTCTCTCTTTTATCTTCCACTCGCCGCGTTTGTCTCGTTTGTTTTCTGTTTCTTTTACTAAATCATCGGGGCTAGCCCCGAAATTATGACGACACAATGCCGACGTTTCTTACAACAACGTGTTGACATATTCACGCATTCCTTCTCGTTCTATCTCTCGTTCTAAAAATTTGAGGCACAACGTCTTGGGCCTTATCAACCAAAATATTGTTCACTGGAACAATCCCATGACGGAGGAAAGCGTCGCCGTACATTCTGCGCAGAAACTTGGTATAAAAAACACGAATGGTTGTGTTACAGCGAGGACAAAAATGCACTTTTTTTTTTATTGCCTACTTTTTGCTAGCGCCCGTGACCCACGTTGGTGTGAATTTGGTTTTAGATATCTTAAACATCATTTCGAGCGTGCCAGGGATCATCAATCTTCTATGGAGCATCTGAACAATGCAGTAAAATACCGAACATTCGGAAATGTTAATATTGCAGCACAGTTGGATGAAGGACGCGCGGTTTCTATTCTTCGGCACAACCAAAACGTCGAGAAAAACCGCCATGTTCTCGGTCGATTGATAGATGTTTTTAAGTTCATTGGTTGTCACGAGCTGTCCCTCCGTGGGCACGATGAACGGGCTGGCTCTTCTAATAGAGGGGTATTTTTGGATATGGTGGAATACACCGCATCCCTAGATACAGTATTGAGAGATCATCTTGATGCCGCAACTGTTTCGAAAGGGACATCTAAGGATATCCAAAATGATTTGCTCGACTCAATGTATAAAATTTATTTACAACATTTGACTCTGGAAATTGAGAATTGCCAGTTCCTTTCGATTCAGCCTGACGAGACAACTGACATCACGTGCGTTTCCCAACTGGCTGTGATTTTTCGGTTTGTGAAAGATGGTAAACCTACCGAGAGATTTCACAGCTTTGTACCAATCGTTGATCGCACGGCTTGCGGGATATCGGCTGTACTGAAAGAAGTGTTACAGCCTTACAACGCGAAGTCAAAATTGATAGCTCAAACTTATGACGTCGCGGCAGTCATGAGTGGGTCGAAACATGGTGTTCAAATTTATATAAAAGAAGATTTTCCTAATGCGCATTTTTTACATTGTTATGCACACCAATTTAACCTCGTTATTAAAAATATGTGTCTTGATCCCTCTCGTCCGTATATTTTTTGCAAATGTTTCGGGGTTTTCTTCATTTTTTTCCGTTTCGCCGAAGCGCGCTGACCTCCTTCGCCAGATATGTAGCCGCCGTCTCCCAGCTTGTGCACCAACACGTTGGAACTTCCAATCACGCGTGGTGCAGGGCGTGTCCGAAATTAGGTCTGAGCTCATTGAGTGTTTCAATGGCATTCAGAGCACTCCGGTTCGGGACGAACGCTCTGTGAGGGAGGCGGCAGGTCTAAAGCGTCTGCTAGAAGATGGTGAGTTTTCATTTTTTCTCGCTTTTTTCTCCACAATATTCTATCACGTGGATGTATTATACGGCGCATTGCAGTCAAGGCTAATGGATGGAGCGTCTGTGCAGTCGTGTATTTCAGACTTCTGCGATGCTGTATCTCGTATGCTGTATCTCGACGACACATGGAGTGCTTCTTTACGCCGCGGGCAAACAACGCAGCGTTTGATTTTGTCTGCAAAGGAATGCTGTGACATTCTGGTGAATCAAATAGGCGATCGTCTGCGCACTGAACACCTTGCCGCGTTCTCTTTGATGAACCCCAAAATTTTTTCAAAATTTGCACGTCAATTTCCCATCCATTTGTTGGCTACTGCCTCCAAATTTTACCCCATGATAAACGTGGGTAAATTGGAAAATGAATTGCGATGTATATACACCAATCAAACTTTTTTGAACATCACATCAACTTGCGCGCTCTATGGGTTCCTCATAGATAACACTCTAGTAACTACCTTTGCGGCATCTGCAAAACTTCTGGACATCATTTTGACGACGCCTATTTCTTCCGCCGACGCAGAGCAAACATTCAGCACGCTGAAGCGTATTAAAACGTATCTCAGAAACACAATGAAGCAAGATAGATTAAATTCCTTGGCTGTTTTATCCATTCACAGAGACGTTATTTCTGGGATGCATGAGTTTAATCAGCGTGTTATTGAGCATTTTGGTTTCAAGAAACCGCGGCGTGTTGCATATATGTTCAAGCAGTAGAAGTCTAGCAGCATATATAGATATGAGTGAGCGACGCATGTCCTTATCTTTGCATTAACTTTCCTTTCTTCATAGTAACGTTTTGAACCTTATTTTAGGTTTTGTCTGCTTTCCCGAAGTTTCTGTTAATATGTCATTGTATTTATCTGGGTAAATATTGCCTTTCCTTTTGAAAGAGGTTCCAAAATAAACTATGTCTATATTTATTAATCCCTTGACTTGGACCGGTTTTAAAGACACTTTCTTATCGTTAAAAATTGTCGCTTTTGCCGATTGGTTGTTACCGATGGAATGGTTTTTATACTCATAAAAGGGAGAACTTACAGCGCTCATCCTGTCCCCGTAGATGGGGGTGACTTGGTCCGGCAGTAGCTTGCCCCGGTTGTTAAAATGACCACGCGCCGCCACTGGAAGACGGGATGTATGCCCAAGACCATACTGACCGAAAACACGAATGTGCGGCATACACCCCTTTTGATATGTATAAATTATAATAAGGTAAATCAAATATGTATAATATGGTCCATTATACAGACAGTTGTGCAAGAACGGTGGGTGTGGTAACAGAGGTAAGGGTGGAGTATACATAACTGTTTATACGAATGAGTTTGTATAACAAAACAACATCTATAAATAGAGACACAACACAACATGAAACACACTGCATGTAAATATATTAATTACTATAGATACAATACCATTGAGTGATGATACCACATACTATAAAACGGGGGAATAGTCAAGTTTAAAGGATGTTGTATGACATCTCAGGTACAAATCATCTTTATAATGTAAAATTTCTTCAAAACTGATTACGTCATCGCAAATTTATCTCCTGTGGCGTGTCATGTGTTGGTAAGGACCTAATAAATGTGAAAAATAATTAAAGTACCAAGATTGATGATTATGAAAATTTGACAATGATAAATTCAGAATCAGTTTTCGGTAATAATAGATCGTTCACGATTTTATTGCGAAATTGTTTATTAAATGTGCGCAGTTGATGCTGCTTTTCTTTATGATATCTCAAAGTAGAATTTGCACATCGAGCACCGAAAATTTGTCTTAAAAAAAAACTAAATGACATTTACTAACGGAATTGTTTTCGCTAAAATACTTCCATAGGTCCGAAACGCGCTGTATATCTTTGCAGCATAGCAATTACGAAACTATCTCGATTCGTGAATAATTTTGAGAGATACCGGGATAAGATCACGCGAAATTGCTTTGTAATCATTGTGACGTAATAAACTAAAATTATAAATTATTACGTCAAACGGCACGCTGCGGTTAACCGCTTAACCGGTTAATTTTACCCAGTTCACGGTTAAAGTGTTTTCTCTGAAATTCCCAGCCTTAATTAATAGCGTATTGAATTCAATGGACGTAGGTCATTTTAGCCATTTCCCTGACGGTGATTCATCATGGCACGGCTTTACTCTTATGCAGAGGTTTCGCTGTATCGACCGATCCGTGACGTGTTTCCGGACTCACCTCAAAAAATAAAATAAGCTATGTACCACTCGTAACACTAGCAAAGGGTCATTCAAAGTAGGATTGAAGAGATTTTAAATAGACCGAGGAAGGAATTTAGCGAAATGGGTTGAGAACAACTGCTGTAAACTACAGGTTGGTCGCTAGAAAAACAGAAAATTTGTCAAACAGCTATTTATTTTCACAATAAATAACGTTTACAAAGTTTTTTGAAGGCAGGATGCTCAAAATGTTGTTTGTGTACTTCAGCGCAGTATCTTAACCTAGATCAGGGTGGTCCAAACCCCGCCGCTTCATTATCTGTGGCCCGCGGCGCATTTGGAAACTATTAAAAAAAATACATTTCGTATTGTTTCGTCATAAAATTATCCAAAAATTTTGATTTGACATATTGTTAAATCACTACTGCCACTAAACACTAATGTTATGGCCAAACAATATTATCATGCCGGTTGTTTTTTGCAACCAGCCGTAACAGTATTACAAAAACTGTTGCTTATATGTAAGAAAATTTAGTACCGTAATTACCCTTCTGCACCTCAATTTTGATAATCAATCAACATGCAATTATTTGCAAGGTATTTTGTGAACATGAGTTTGAAAAAAATTGGCGAATTAAAACAGATTTTCAACTGAATGTGGGAGGGGAAATACCACTATACCCCCCTGATATGTCGACAAGTTGTGTCGGTGACAATAGAATTGAATTTTAAACGGTTTTTAAAATTCTTGTGAACAATCAGCATTTTCCAAAGTTGAGATTTTGATTTAAAAATCTTAACGATTTTCGAAAGCACTTACATTTGCGGGAAGAGTTTGCAATATTACAGTATGCGTAGATATATAAAGACATTTATTTGCAGGCTTTAGTTTATTGGTGGTTTTTGCATGGGTTAGCTTGACAAATGACAATAAAAGTGTTTGTTTTGTACTGTACTGTTTACATATTCTTGGCAGTATTATGGCCCGCGAACAAAGCAAAAATAAATTTGGACCCGCGGCGCCAACAACCTTGGACCACCCTGACCTAGATTCTAGAAGTTCAAGCTCGTGAAGCGTTTTGAAGTTTAACTTGTGGGATATCGTTCCAAGATCTTCCCAAGCTCGTTTTCAAATCATCATTTGTAAAAATAAATAAGTGTTTGACAAATTTTCTGTTTTCTAGCGACCACCTTGCATTGCAGAAATTATTATTCCCCACAATACTGCAAAAACAAACGAATATAATGTACTTAGAAGCTACCCAGCTTTTACGCCTAAACAGTATTGATTTCATTGGGCTCCAAGTGAGTACAATCAGTACAAGTATTTTTACTTTATCTAATACATCGGTGTGGGCCAAAGCAATATGTTATCGATAAAGTCCTTTTGCAATTTTGAATTTTTTAAGGCTTTATGGACACCTCATATATGTTATATTATATGTGTCATATATATATGTGTTATGTGTCCATAAAATATATGGACACCGTGCAGTCTGTCGATCGATCAAATTATTAATTGGTGTAATTAAGCTGGCACATCTGCCTGTGAATAATTTCTCGGTATAGTGCTCGTATCACGGACTCATTTACTTGTTCGGAAGTCGACTGCATCATTTCCGACGATTCAGATTAATTCAATACGGTATCCATTTGCACGTGTTTTAGCGTTTAAGCAGGCTCACTTTTATTTATAATAAATACGCGATGTTTTAAATATTGACTACATGCAAGAGTAGGCTAAAGTTCATTTATGTGAATGTTTTATTTTTCATAGCTCTATTTATATGTGATTTTCAGTATTCAGTTTTATACGAAGCTGATTCACGCACTTCAGACCGAATTTTTACAAGCGGCTTCTGATATCTCGCGATAATTTCGGGTTACTATATTTGTGGAAGGTGTCTTTTCGTTTCAGAATTCTCTGACGTTTGTAAAAATTTGCGTACTCCTGTAGTATGTGAACCAAGTTGGCGGACATCGGAACGTAGTATGTGTACCAGGTTACTTTTAGGCCAGAATTTCAGGTACAAATACTACGGGCGTCATTTGGCTAGTCCCCGAACTTGTAATAGAACTAAAATAGAGAAAATTGGAATAAATTATGGCCTCACCCTAACCGGGTACACATACTACAGTACTACGTTCCAGTGTCCACCATCTCGGTTCACATATCACGGGAGCGCCAAAATTTGTTTGCTGATTGGGTTCATCCCTAATTGGCCTCATTCTTAGCCGCTTCAGTATTATGTCAAGCACTCATTATTGCGGCCTAAACCAGTGTTGCACATAATAAACTTACAAAATTAAATACTTCTGTACTATATTTTATTCTTTATCTTTAAATATGCAAATGCAGTTATACCGTTAAGCAGGTATTGATAATAATAACGTTTCCCCGATGCTCGATTTGTCAGGTATCGTCTGCACGATCCGTCACACGATTTCTAATTAATATACTTAATGGATTATTTTTCGACTTTATGACTCTCTAAATGATTAATTGAAATGATTAAGCTGGCACATAAATCTTCTCATACGTTTTCTAATAAATATACAGGGTGTCCATAAAGTCCCTTTACAATTTTCTATTTTGTTATAAAGTCAGTTCTCAATATTTCTTAACCAGATTCAATGTTTTTTAATCAGCAATTATTTAAGTAGTTTACTTCATTTAATACAATTGTGAGGGCCAAAACAATATACAATATCGATAAATCCCCTTTGCAATTTCAAATGTCCATAAAACTTTATAGACACTTCATATATATATATGTTATATAATATGTGTTATATGTCTGCACCTTGCAGTCTGCAATTTGATCAACTTATTGATTGATATAATTAAACTGTCTAATAAATCTGTCTGTGAATAATTTCTCGCTATAGTGCTGGTATTTCGGATTGATCAACTTATTGAGAAGTAGACGTGCGGACCGCGAACCACGGTTTGCCCACTGTTGCTCTAAATCAGGGGCGAGCAACCTTTATTACAGAAGGGCCAGATACAAGAAACTGGGCGGAACCGCGGTCCGCACCTAGGAACTCTACCTACGAAAGGCTCTGGATACAAAAATTCTTCTCATAAAAATATTGCTTTCGCTAACGTAAGATTTTCTGCATACGAAACGCCAAAAGCCGAAAACTTAAAAAACTCGTGTAGTGATATTTGTTTAATTTAGGTTAATTTAATGCATTGCTTGAACAAGGGATGTCCAATTCAGATTTAATAGTCGAATATAGCGACCTTCAATATCGTTTTTCGTGTTTATGGGAATGTTAAATATGGCGCACATATCCTAGCGTCGCCGTCCAGGTTTTGATTCAAAGCATTTTACAATTATTTCATTTTTTTATCAAACTCAGCCGTGTGCGGTTTTATTCATTATTTCTCTGTTCTTTCTTCTTTCCACGTGTACATTTTCTTTTTATTATGCCGAAATCTAATTCTATTTGTGAGGGGTTTAACCATAATTATAATTTATTTAAATATTATGTCCGAGTTTTAAGGCGGCTGAAATCGGATTAGGTTATCTACAAGTAAAATGCGTCCTACTTACGGAATCTTTTACCTACGCTTGGGCTTCCGGAACGAATTAATTTCGTAGGCAGAGTTTCTACTCTATTTGTTTCTTTTTGTTATTGATCTTACGACATTGTTTGGGACCCTTGCAGAAATGTTGAGGTAAAATGCATGGATTAAAAACTGTTTTTCAAGTTTATTGGCACACCGACTTTAAACGATTTCAGTGATAAAAACGTTTCCATAATATATATCGTGTATTTTGCAACAGGATTTTGCTAGCTAGTTCGCTAATATGACAGTGACACCCAGGTACTAGAATAGGTTTTGCGGCGCAAAGAGATTGCAATCACGTACCAAATTACATAAATTAAAAACTCGTTTTGTGGGGAAACCCTACACATTTACTTTGCACATCCCTTCTCTAAATGATTAATTGATGTAATTCAGCTGGCACATAAACTGCCTGTCATTAACATTTCAGTGTAGTGCTATAGTATTGCGGACTCATCAACTTGTCATTATATTGTCTGTCTCAGTTATCGTGTGAAAGCTTATATGAATCATAAGAAGAACTATAATCGTGAAGCATTGCGGAGTACTTCAAATATTTGGACAAGAAAGCGCTTATATAAACTCACTTTTTTGCAAGACGCTGTAGCCTTTATAATTATATTATTGTTGTCGTGTAGTGAAGGCAGATGGAAGCGGTTCGATCCTTAGCTTGATTTCTATTGCACCCTCTTTCTGAGATTGCCTGATCTCCCCTCCCAACAACGAATGCAAAGATATCAGAATTCACCAGCACACAATTGATATTTTATTGTCTTGATCGACACAATTCTACAGTATCTTGCGGATAAATACTGTTAATTTCTGTCTTGACTCTCGGCTCTTATTTTTTTAATACAAACCATGACGTGCTTATATACCGGTATATTAATTTGAGTCCCTAATTTAATGTACTTTCAAGCACGGCATGAGCTTTAGTCTATATTGTCCGATTAAAACAATATGTTTTGTCCTCGGGCTATGGTCTGCGACGCGAATGACGCCCAACAACTGAGAATTGTTATGACCAACTGGTTTTGTCCTAATTCAACGAATCTGAGTTGAACCCGATTTACAGCTAATAATACTAGTTTTGCCCGAATTACCGAAACTCAATCAACTTGATATTTTTGTCCCTACAGCACCCAATACTGAATGCGCTCAAACAACTCGCTCATTTTTTAACTTACTGGTGTCGTGAAAGGCTCACTCTCATATTGTTCGATAGCAAATGAAATGAACTTAAAAATAAAATCTTATCGGACTTGCTTGAATTGTTGGTTATCGCGCGCCGCCCAGATTTATTGAATTATTTTTCTAAATGTCATATGAGGTTCATTATTATATTGCTGTGTAGAAAGTTGATTTTGCTTCTACGCAAGACCATAACAAAGTGTCAAGGCTTTATGGTTTTCACAGGACAAAAACATCACGCATTCGTATAGTGGGCAAGAGGAGGTTTTAAGTCTGATTCGTGACAAACAGCTTGTTTAATTTTTGTCAGAGGAAAGGTTACAGGATATGCGGTATTGTGCAGCAAGATTTTAGAATTACGGTAGTATACCGGTAAGTACTTCTAACTTTTGGATGACGTAGTCAGGTGGGGGTTAGAAATGACATGTGAGAAAATGGTTATTCCACGAGATCTAGAAGTACTTGACGGCGTTTAGTGAACTAGCTCCGCGCTATCTTTATTCTTGCTACAACAACCTCGTATTATATGCATACGATTACGCTAGTGCATAAGCATAGGACACAGGGAAGGGAGTTTGTCTCGCATAACCTCAACTAATAAATATAATAGAAATTTATCGGCCCCTACTTAGATATAACAACATATTCACAGCAGAGCGTAAAATATTATATTGGAACACGCCTAAAATTGAACATTTTTTTTTATATTTGATAGTGGCAATTAACTACAACGTAAAAAAAATAGCTGGAATTAACATGGAATCAATCAGAAGAAAGCTCCAAGAGTTTACTGATCAAATTGAAAGTAAAGATGGAGAAATAAACGATTGGCAAACTCAATTGGAAGAAAAGAAAAATTCGCTGCGAGAGGTTTGTATGATGCTTGTTGTTATGTTACTGCAGCTTACTCATTACTACATTCTAAGAAATTTTTACCGGCAGTACAGGCGCGGCGGTGTGGCTCATCGTGTTAAGCGTTAGGAATACGCTCGCCCCTGCATCTCTGATTACCCTTCGTGGGTCCGTCGTAGGGTGGTTTACGTAACAGCTGGTCGGTCACGGCTTCCCAAAAAACAAACAACTTAACTGATTCTATACCCGACATGGACTCGTCATATGGTTAAGCCGTCTTATCGGCTTTCCTCTCCCCCGGGATAAATATGTAAATCCTATCCTATATTACTGGAATGCAGTTGTGAAATTTTAAAGGGAAATATTACAAGAACTTTTGGTAAAATCGTCGTAAATCACTTGTGAACTTCACAGGATATCAATAGTATTTGTTACAAGTTTTTTTCCGGTGATTATCACCGACAATCCGTAGTAATATTTACCGACGCTAGCAAGTGAATTTGCTCTCGAAATTCAGACATTCGAAACTTGATGAAAATTACCGTAGATCTCCTGACATTACATTACCGAACACATCAGTAAATATGACAGATTATTCCAGGTAACAAGACTTATTCATAAAAATAAATGTGAACGTGGAATGAATGATAAAACTTCAAAAACTGATATGTGAAATTATACAGTGAAAAGTTAGAAACGCGACGAAACAGCTTTGCAAAATACAAACTGTCAGTCACGCTTTGATAAAGTCCCGCAATAGATTGCAAAAAAAATTGAATGAATAATTTTCTAAGTTTGTTTTTTATTCTTCATTAATTATTCATATGATAATATTAAGAAAATGTGCTAAAGAACCATGATGCTACTGCTTCTACAGCAAACATAGAGATACTAAAGATTCACGATGGCTAACATGGGCAAATTACGACCCGCGGGCCAAATCCGACCCGTTGACTCAATCTGGCCCTCCTGGCGCCATATATTTCTGTTTTTAACCAATTCTACATGCACTGCATCAGGAGTCACCAAACTTTTTTGGCCGCGGGCCAGATATGACTCAAACTGTATTGAAACGGGCCGGACAAAATGCAATACAATAAATTCACAAAAGTTGGGAAATCCATTCAATTTATTCAACAATATAAATTCTACATTTCTGAAGATTTGAATATCAAATTCTATATCGCAGAATATGGATTGAGAACATCATAGCAAAACAAATATACAAGATGTCCAGATCTAGAAAACTATCCTAAGGTTAGCTGTTAGCAAAACATTGCTGTCATGCATAACCGCCTGTAAGCAGTACAAAACTTGTTGTGACTTGTGAAATTAGTGCACCGACCCGCGGGCCACAGTTTGGTGACTCCTGTACTGCATATTTGTAGTTATTGCAATCTGTATGGGGCAATATGCTTGTTAATTTAGGGTTGTTACTAAACGTTCACTATGGGATTTGGTTTTAAATATCAAATAAAGAATTTTGTAATTTAATTATTAACTACTTAAATTATTCAATTAGACAGTTTCAATCAAGTTTAATTTTTCTATATTTTTATGCCTTTTTTTACAATTTGAAAGGTTGAAGCAAAAGCGAAAGCATCAGAGGAAAAATGCAATTTAAAAGAGGCAGAACTGAGAAAATTGGAAATCTCTCTCCGAGAAGCTAAAGCTAAAGAAGCTACAGTAACTAAATATGGAAATGAAGAAACAGAAAAGTGAGTATTGGAATGGAGTTGGGGTATTTCATAGATTTTGTTAACAATAATTCAAGCCATGATTGCAGTTGGAATGTTTTGTTCGACAGAATTAAAGAGATGGTTTAATTCAGCAATTCAACTTTTCAAGACTTCTGAGACCCTTTTTATAATTTCATCAAGTCTCGCACCCTACTTCAAAAATAAATAGCTAACAATAAACTACAAATAAGTATGTTTTAATAAAAAAAAATTGAAAATACGTGGATGACATGGAACGTAAATGCCCTTCACGCCTTGTCAAAATATTGTGTACGCCCGTCTTGTACGGCGTTTGATAACCACTTTAAAATGTTTCAAAACTTGTTGCCTGTTGAAAATAGAACACACCACGGATGGAAACTTGAAGTCACGTCGAAATATTAATTGCACTTGGGCGCCACCAACTGTTCGATGTTGCCAAATGTGATAGTATTTAGGGTTACGCTGTATGTAACTATGAATTTTATTGTTATTTTACCCTTTTGTATTAATAGCGTAGTGAATTTAATGAAAATAGGTCATTTTAGCGATTTTTACTGACGGTGATTTATCGTAGCAAAGATACTCTTATGTAAGTCTGTTATTGTATCGACTGATCCGCGACGCGTTTCAGCTTATTTTCAAGAAATATAATAAATAAACTATGTACCACTAGTAACACTAGCAAAGAGGGTCATTCACACATTAAAATAATAATATTTATGATTATGCTCCATTGGGTAATGAAATTCAAAACCTTAAGAATGGGTTCTCTTCTGAATCGAATTCACAACAACAGGTACCCTAATGTTAGAAAATCCTGCCAAACTAAGTTGGCGCCTTAGGCGTCGGTGCTCGATAATAATTACTGTTTTATTGGCGTCTCCCGCCACCCTGAAATGCTATTCTAATTTTATTCTACATCGTATATGTACATTCGTATTTTTAATAGTGGTTAAAAGAAATTATTGGTTACTGAATATAGCTCTACAACTGTACCTATTAAATTGTGTCGTCATACTTAAGCTACTTTAATGAAGATGACATAATGAAGCTTTACTTAAATTTAATACACAGTTTGTGAAACGGAAATATAACGCTAACATATTACATACCTATTTGCTGCAATCGTCTAACCCAGAGTGGTTAATTACTTTTCTGAATGGGCCAGTCACAGGTAATAGACTTGATTACTGGGCTCAAAACTCATTATAAAAAACCGTGAAAAAAAAAAAAATTTATTTACAAATTCAGTCCAATAGCGAACGTTTATATAATAATAAGAAGCACAAAGTAACAATCGGAATCATTATGACGTTATTTTCTTCAATATTTTCAACATAAATTTATATCCATAAATGCTATAGACGTAATCCCAGCAGACACAAGTCGGCCGGATGAAACACTTCCCGTGAGCCGGATTCGGCCCGTAATTCGCCCACCCCTGGCCTAACCTCTGAAACAAAAAACGAGAACGGGTTCGCTAATTATCATGACATTCTAATAACGGGATCGCGCGTGAAACGTGCAAACTCCCTTAATCCCCTACAGTCTCCTTCTTTAGAAGATCTGGCCTGTTGTGTATAATTTTTATGTGGATGTTTCCTTACGATTACTCCGCTCGCATTATTGAAAATTGCACTATCATCAGTTGAAAAATTCCTTTATTTTTAGACGACTGTCGACAAATTCACAGGGAGGAATTGTAAGTTTAATTTAGACTTTTAAGAAATTGGTGATATATTTCATAAAATTATACACTAGGTTTAAAATTGGGCGCTCTCGTAGTATGTGCACCAAAATGACGCACAACCTGATAACCCTAACCTGATACAATACTATGTTCAGGTTGTGCGCCATCTTGGTGCTCTCGTAGTATAAGCACCAAAATGACGCACAACCTGATAACCCTAACCTGATACAATACTATGTTCAGGTTGTGCGCCATCTTGGTGCTCTCGTAGTATAAGCACCAAGATGACGCACAAACTGGTAGCCCTAACCTGGTACAATACTATGTTCAGGTTATGCGCCATCTTGGTGCATACACTAAGGGAGCACCTAAAATTGGTATTAAAATCGACTCGAAATATAGTAAGTGGTTTACATGAATACTTTCAACGTTTCAAGACTACTTAAAAATTATATATGAAATAACTCGTTTTAAAATGAGTACATAAAATATTGTTATACCTTGCTTACGGACTTCTATTGGTAGTTTTTTTTTGACTTACTCGTATATACTCAGTTAATCATCCCGTGATCTAGATTTGAGTTGAATACTAAATAATTTCGAAACAGATAAAAAAAATCAGTGAAAATCTAGTTCATTTAAAGTGGTAGTGTACAAAACCATGTCTAGAACATTTTTGACACCAGAGAAAAATCCAGAAGTTTACTATTTGTAAATATTGCAAACTACAGTCTTGTTAACTAAATAAAACAGAATGAATAGATATATAATATATTAAAGTTCGTGATTTTTTTTATTTTTAAGGTGCATCCAAAATTGCAAGAATTGAACAAAATAATTGCTGCCCTGACGGAAGAAGTAAGAATTCATTGATAGAGCCCTATTCGCTGGTTATATTAGGGTTGCTATTTCTGACAAGGGCTCGGGATTTCCCGGGATTAAAAAAAAAATTAAACACACACACACAAAATATTATAAGCAGTCACGTTCACTTCTTATAAAACTGACGCAAAAACACAAGAGCAACGAGAGTGCCATCGTTAAGACTATTTCTGATTCTGTTGGCAAAAAATCCAAACCTGAAAATGCATGCTCAGCCTCAACTAATATGGATTTGATTATTTTTAGTACGTCATACAACTCTTCCATGTTTCCTGACCTTACCCTGCTTGTCTCATATAACAGCATTTCTTTCTCAACCACCGGTCGACATTCATAACGTTCGTTCCTCTTCATTTTCATTGCGTGCAACGAAAGCATGAAGCTCTTGCGCCAACGTCATTTGAGCGTTTTCAGCGTGTTCGCCATCATTTTGGAATAATGTTCAGCTTTTTAATGGTGTCTTGATCGGATTCTTCAGTAAAGAACAATATTTGAAAAATGTTTTTCGCCAATCAGCAATTTTCTGGCAACTCAATTTACGAAATGCACAAGGAAACCGTATTGTAATATCACTACGTCACGTATTGAATTCCGGGGTTGTATTCAAAATGTCTATGGGATCGTAATTTGATAAAAAAAAAGCCAAAAATTACAAAGCTGTAGAGGATATTAAATTATTGCCGCGAATCTCAATAATACTTATTTCCTTTTTATTTTGTAAATAGGTCAGCATGCAAAACCAGACATAGGTGTACTTTTTATAGCGTGATTGTTTATTTGAATTTTTTAGCTTACTTATCAGAGGCCCGATTTAGGAAGAAGGATAGTTGTACTGAAAAGAGACAAGGATAAGGCAAGTTAAAAAATTTGCATCTTCAATTTACCTATTTGAATTCATCTCTATTTCTTGTAAAGGAACACCCCTATCCAGTAGCCTACAGTAGTAATATTTGCTGTATAGATCATCTAATTTAAATAGAAACTTGTATATGGTAGTATACTCTTGCAAAATAACAAAATTTGTTGACTTTAAATTCATAACTATAATATGTGTCCATCATCCCTTTCACCAAGTATATTGCTAATGCTGAATATATTTTGCTCTTTATAACTAGCCAGAGAGCTATGCTCAAATGTATGGACACGAAGTCCATGGCGAAATGTTTTACCATCTTTTCCCCGTGAATCAAACGTTTTTTCGTGTCCCACATGTCCCATGGGAAGTACAAATGTGGGATGTCCCATCCCCTCCCATGGACAAGCATGTTGATTCATCACGCAACACAAATATATATATGTTGGCCCCAACACCAGCCAGCCAAAATATAAAAATAAAACACAACTCGTGTTTTTTAGAACCTATCATAGACAGCATATAGCAGACATAAGCAAACGTCCATATTACTGCAACTTTTGAGTGCAATCATTTATACACAAACGGAAGTTCAAGTGGAAACTTATTTCATTTTGATAGAAGTAATTTGAGAAGTTTACATTTTTGATGGGTCACCCCTTTATTTTGTTGAAAATTTTTTGCACTTTCTTGTTTTCCAGTAGTTATTAGATTTATTTTTTCAAATCAACAGCTCGAAAAGCAAGTGAAGAAGTGGAAAAATAGAGTGGATACTTTAGAACAAACAGTGAAAAAGGTGAAGAATTTTTTTTAACTTACTTTCATCTTTTCGATTTGTATCTTATTTGTTTTTACTTTTGTAGATCAAGGACAAAGTAACTTCCATGGAAAAACTTGCAATACTTGAAAAATTTGTAAGTTAAACACAATTCTTAGAAAACATTAGTACAAAATTGTATATTTAGTTTTTCAGCCATTTGAATTTTATATCTTTATATTAATATAGACCGAAGACCAGAATACTTTATTGGAGGAGGAGATGATGTTCTTGGAAGGAGAAGTGAAAGAGGTTTGAGATAAAATTTTGAATTCTCATCATCCAGTTATCAAATTGGGTAATATTGAATAGTTTAGATATGTTGTCCCGCTCCGAGTTTATCGAACACGAAAAGAGAGTTTTTGAGCTTTTTTTGAAATCCGAAACTCATTTTTTTTTGACAAAATCCGGACTCATGCCAAAACTAAATTTAACCGCAATCTAAACAAACCATTTTTGAGGTATTTTTAGCTAAAACATCAAATTTTGATTTCAGTTTGGTTGTGGCAGCATCAGGCGGGTCAGATTGAATTAACCAACGTCCAAATTTGGCTCGCGGGCCGTACTTTGACCAGGTCTGGTATACGAGGTGGAACGCTCAAATTCTTAATCATCCGCTATAAAAAATTCAAATAATATTCCTTGAAATTTCATTTTATTTTTCGTACCCGTTATTGGCTCATCTGATTTGCATAGAAACCCTTATAAAGTAACTTTGCCAATTTTAATAAATACAGAGAAATATTTCTCTGGTCCATACATTGACGACAATTCTGAGATAGGAGGGGATATGGTCGGGGATAAGAGGAGTAGAAGCTATAATACATGGTGTCCATAAACTCCCTCTACTATTTTAATTTTGTTATGAAGTCAGTTCTCAATATATCTTAACCAGGTTTGTTGTGTTTTAACACCAAATATATTTAATTATAAGTATTTTTACTTCATTTACAATACATATGGCTACAATACACTTCATTACACTTTCCGTTTATTACCAACTCATGTGTTCGTGTTTCGCCAAGACTTTTGGTACTCCCGTAGTATGTGAAACAAGATGGCGGAAAGTAAGTATGTGTACCAGGTTAGGGTTAGGCCATAATTTTAGGTACAAATATTACGGGTGTCCCTTGGCTAGTCCGCAATAGAAATAAATGAAGAAAATTGGAAAAAAATTATGGCCTAAACCCAACCTGGTGAAGATACTATGTTCAGGTGTCCGCCATTTTGGTTCACATACTACGGATCGCCAGACTTTTTATGAAACTTTTTTTCCATTCTGATTCAATGATGCGTTCTTGAGTATTCCTAGGTGTACTATATATTCAATTTTAAAAAAATTCAGTGTTTTCCCGGCAACCAAATTGCAAACATTAAATATCTTATCCGTTTTGATTTCAGTTGGACCTACATTACAACATGATAAAGAGACAAAATGGTGTTCGAGAACTTGATATTAAGGAAAAGGGGGGTAAGTATGAAGAAAGTAAAAGTAGGTGTTCAATATTACATATAAAAGAATTACATTAATTTTACTCGCGGTATTGGCGGACTTGGAATTAAGAGATTTTAATTTTACAAATAGCCTAATTGATCATTTGTTCTTTAAAATCGGATTAGTTTTTAGGAATATAGTATATAGACTTTGCAACGCATAATGAATGGAATTACTCGCACGGACCAATTTAAGCTGAGTTAAAAACAGTTTCGCAGGTCGCGCACCATCCAAAATTATCACTTCTCAGTAAACGGAATTTTTTTCACTTGGGGGCCGCATTTGGCCCGCGGGCCCCAGGACGCACACCCTTTGGCCTACACTATAGAATGCCTCTAAAAATTAATGATACACAGAAATTAGTTTATTAACACACACTTATTGGAATTGATCTTTTCCCCCCCCTTTTTTTTTAATCGCGGAACGTTTGGGCTTAATTTTTTATTGTCTTCTTGCACTTGAATAGAATATACTGAGTTATTTATTTTCTTTAATCAGCGGAACTTCAATCCTGGATTGCTAAACAAGAGGCGCTTGTGAAGGAAATGGAAGAAATGGATAGTGCAAGTGATGATGATTGAAGCACAACGGAATCAAGCAGTGTCTAAATATACTTCTTTGGGTCAAACTACAGGGTGATCGCTAGAAAAACAGAAAGTTTGTCAAACAGCTATTCATTTTTACAAATGATGATTTGAAAACGAACTTGATAAAGGCTTGGAACAATATTCCACAAGTTAACCTTCGAAAAGTCACACGAGCTTTGACTTGTAGTCTATGACACAGCTCTGAAGTGCACGGATAGCATTTTGAGTATCTATGATTGTAATATAACATACACCTTTAAAAAAACTTTGTAAAAACAAATAACCGTTTGACAAATGTTCTCTTTTTCTAGCGATCACCCTGTATTTTTATTAAAACGAACATCATTTTCTGAATATAGTATAATCAAATATCATCTGTTGTATATTCATTCGGTAAATTTAAATGTTACTAATCATTAGTAAAAAATGCGCAAGATAATATTTGTCCAGAATTTTTTTTAAAAAGCTTTGTCAGGAGTTCGTCCAGTTTTGTCAATTTATTACGTTCTGTGAAAATGCAAATTTTACGTTCGATATCGTGAATGGTTTAATGCTGATTTTATTTGGTCACAAACTTTAATCCCTATGAAATTCCTTGGTAGTAGATAGATTCCACTCAACCGATTTTTGAAATGCAATAAAGATGTCATTCACAACATTTTTTTAAAATATTATCACGACTTTGCAAATAGGATACGTGAAACTCATAGAAACTGTTTTGGGTTTAATCAGTATAACTTTATTTAGGTATAAGTTGATATGCGGGTTGAAAAAATTAAGGAATGTTTTTGCCGAAATTTTCCATATTACTATTTGTAACGAGTAATATAATTTTGTCACGGCTAATCATAAGTATGAGTTCTGGTGTAATAGAAGTTGCTTGTGCAAGCTAGTCGATGACATCATAGAAAATACCTGTTAACGCCTGACAGGATTCTTTCTTATTTTAATTCAGATCGTGGGCCTGTTACAAAAATTCAAATAGATTAATTACAATGGTACTGTGGCTAGAAAAATTAAAATATAATGTAACTTGAACATAAAGCAAATTTGATGCCTTACATCAGATCCAAGCCGGAGACACTTGCAGAATTAACAGTATTGAATTAACATGAATGCCGTCCGCCTTATAGGCATGTTTTGGCGACCAACGCTTCAATCATCTAATTGGCATACTCGAGCCGTATAAAGCCTGGGAGCAAACAAGTAAGGAATGACGATCGAAACGTGGGTAAGACACCATTAGTAAGTTGTCCCCGCGCCCTTACGTCTGGAGTTGTCTTGGGCGCCGAAACCTCGTTCCAGTCAGTCTAGTTTGCGGGAGGCCTCCCGCCGCGTTATCGCATAGGGCCTCTTCGTTAGCCTCATAGCAGATTATTTTGAAAGTTTTTTGAAAAATAAGTGGAGGGTTAGAAAAGTTTTTAAGCAAGCTTGGATTATTAAGGAAGCATGGCATATTCTGCTGCTGCCTCCTCAGCACCTCGGATTACCACCTGACCAAGGACCCTATTCCTGAGGACGGAACGAGAGCTGGACTTCGCAAAACTGATGGACATTTTAAAGAATGACACCAACATCCGGAAGTATTGTGAACAAATAAGAGCGCTCTATGAAGAGAAGAGAGGAATGTGGATTCTGTCGTTTGAGGCATTGGCGACCCGGAATCAAGTGTTCGAGGCGACTTTCCGCGTGAAACGGGTGGAAACATCCGCGCGCAGAACACCAACATAGAAGTGTCTTTGCCTACCAAGGCGCCAATCAGGATATCCGTCCGAAGTATACCGCCCGAAACAATTTTTGCCACAGCCTTCGTCATAATGAACAATCTCGGATGCGGAAAAATCCGAAGTGCCGTGAGGAACAACCATCGGGCTCCGATGTGAATTACGTTACCATAGAGGGCGTACGTTGCAAGACCTTCCAGGAAAATTGTACGTCCCTATATGTGGCATACATGTAGAATTGTGAGAATGACCCGGTGTGCAGGCACTGTGAAGAAACTGGTAACATCCAGAAAAACTGCAATCTGAGGGAAAAATAATACCCAGACCTCCAGAAACCAACCTGGAAAATCCCGAGGGACAGGAGAACTAAGACATAACAAAATGAGCAACAGCCCGTTTCGGACGAAACAACGCCGAGCGAGACAAACGCCCCAGTAGGCAACAACATGGCGGAAAAAACCGACTGAATTACAAAGAAAAAGACACTCACTTTGGAAAAGTCCAACGCCGTATGAATGAGCTCAAAAATTACACCGGGCATGAGAGGCCTAATATCTTGAGCGTGCAAGAGGTTCACAAAATAGACAAGGTGTCGGTTACACAATGGGCGGAAGCACTAGGATATATGAATACGCTGGACAAATTGGACAAATACTATAATAATTTCATGCAAGGGACCCATATCATGACCAAGTTCGAAAACACTATATTACCGACTACCTACAATATTCATATCCAACACCGCTTGGATAGCATAGAAATTAATATCGACCGCCAAACAATAAAAATTTCCAACGTTTATGCCCCAGCCCAAAACGGACCTGAAAAAACGAAATTTTGCGACAGACTGGTAGCAACCTTAAAGCATTACATAGACTCATATGACATACTAGTGGTAGGCGATTTCTACCTCGTGCTTGAGCCAATTGATGTTCTAATTCCCTGAAATTTTAAACTTCGGCCGCCAGAAAAAATTATAAAAAAAGTCATCCAGGAAAACAACATTTTCGACACATATAGAAGGAAATACCCCCCCCCCCCAAAAAAAAACAATTTTTACGCACCTTACCGGATCGCAGGGTAGACGTATCGACAACGTATATAACTTCAAAAACTTGGACCATATGATCTCAGAGATATCCCATACAATAAACACAGTGTCAGATCAATTGTTGTGCCCCCAGATAATACTCAAACAAACCCAAAAAATCCGGTGGGAAAAAGCATGTGGCGAAATAACGTACGGTTGTATAACGATCAAACGTACGTCAAAGTGGTTAAAAACACTTGGAAATCCGCCCTGAATGAAATTGAAAACTTTGAATCACTACAATTCGGGTGGGACCATGCAAACAATAGAATCAAGAAAGTTACGATGGCTTACTCCAAAAACGCTGCAAATGATAAACGAAACATCTGGCTCAATTACGGAAAAAATGGATAAACTGATAAATGAAGGGGAAAAAGAGAACGCTTTAAAAAATAGAAAACCTAAAATCACAGCTTAAAACTTTATATGAAGAACGAAACAACTTGAACATCCTGAAGGCAAATATGGAAATGCTTGAGGAGAACGAAAAGCCAACGAGAAATTTTTAGACCAGAATAAAAATGAGAGCTAAAGAAACCACCATAACTGAACTGAGGGCACCTAACAACCGGACAACCACCAAAAAGGAAGAGATCATAAAGCTAGTAGAAGACTTCTACGCAAATTTGTGGGGAATAGAGAACAACACGTGAATAGTACCGAGATTCTGCATGCTATCAAGCAGATGTTTAACAACCGATTTCCGGGGATGGACGGCCTAGGAATGGAGTTCTACGTTACTTTTTGGGACACCATACAGATCCAATTTACTCAAGTCATAAACAATATCTTATCTTTCGGCCCCCTACCAAAATCTGCCTCAATCGCCAAACTAAAACTTTTATATAAAAAGAATGATTAATCAAATCTAGAAAACTGGCGCCCTATCACAACCTTAAATACAGACTACAAAATTCTATCAAAAATAATCATAAATCGTCTGGAACCTGGTATGGACCAAATTATAAGCCCCTCCCAAAAATGTTCAATCAACACAAGAAACATGGTTAACATTCATTATAACGTAGACGCCATTTTCAGACACTCTCAAAAAAATAACACTCCTGGTGCTCTGGTAATGATAGAAAATCTTAAAGCCTTCGATAATGTGAGTCACAGCTTCGTATTTAAGATCTTGCAACACGTATGACTGGGATGCAAGACATTTAACACCATAAAAAATATGTATACGGACATATATAGCCGTATAGATATGAATGGCCGTCTAACTAACCCAATAACTATTCGACGCGGCATACGACAGGGATGTCCCTTAAGTATGCTGTTATATAGCCCAACGGTCGAACCACTCGCAAGATCGATCCAGGCAAACTCGCAAATAAAAGGAATAAAACTTGGCGCATACGAATAATAATATAGATCAATATGCTGACGACATTACTTTTGCGGTTAGGAACCAAATATCCATCTCAAAAATCTTTGGAGAGTTAGAAAATTTCAAAAAAGCAGCCGGACAACAAATCAATAAAGAAAAAACGGAAATACTATGCATCACCAAAAGAGCTCTCAACTCGATATCAAAATCTGCAAACCACCAATATATAAAACCGGACTGTAAAATACTTGGAATACATTTAGGCCTTAAACCATTGGAAAAAATGTGGAAAGATATAATTTGATTACTAACCCGTACCTTAAATTCATTGAAACCAATACATCTGACTTGGTATGGCAAACTAACCGCAATCAACTCTTTAATAATGTCGATCATCACATTCCACGCGCGGACCAAGACCATCTCCTCAAGGAATATCAAATCTATTGAAAGCGTACTCCATAAAATTATATGGTACCCCGCAATAGAGGCAATAAGTAGGAAACGCCTTCAACTTGCAGTGGCGAGAGGGGATATCGGAATGGTTGATGTCAAATCAAAGGTGGAGGCCTGCCAGGTCGAACGATTGAAAGCTTTCGTGAGAGGTGAATTAATTTTGGCATATAGAAGGCCTATACTCACTTGGGTCAAAAATCAAGGAAATAAATAAAAGCCTCTACAGCAACTCGAGGCCACATAGTTCTATAACCCCGCAACATGGAGGCAAATGCTAGACCTCTTCCGTAAAATAGATCTCACACGTGATGATTGGGTGGATCACAGCAAGACACAAAGACCTCTATCAGAAGCTTAAGAGAAAGGGATCAAATGAAGCCCAACAGATACCACATATAAACTGGGAAGAGGTTCATCTCTTCAACAATAACTTGAGAAACAAGTTCACAAATGCGGAACGAGTATTATCATACCGTATTGTCCGTAATGGATATATTTTTGGCGATCGCATGCGGGGAATGTTCAGGTGGGTTATCACGCAAACATTTTTGTAGCAAATTTGGTTCTATATAATTTATTAAGATTTTTGGCGTTTACCGTTTGCATAAAATGGACTTCGTTTGCGAGACTCAAGTTTTTAAAAGTCGACCCTGCCGAAATCGAACCCAAATTAGTATGTCCCGTTGATAACGTGGTGGTGAGAACTCGTCGGCGAAACTTTGCATTATGTCAAAGACAATTATAGCTTTCTGTGTACTCATTTTGAACCGTGTGCAAGTTCTATTGGGCGGCGTATTTGGAGGAAGCTTTTGTGATTTAAATCAATACCAATATCTTTGAATAATATTATTGCATTATGAGAAATTGCAGTAAACTCAACTAATCGAGGTCAAGACGTACTCAGGTTCTGTGCCGGACCTTTTGCTGCAATATATTTTCTAGTGAAAAAGCGCATACCAGGCCATTTTTTGTCTCAAATGATCCAGATTTTAAATTTAATGTGAGTTTACTCTGCTCAAATGATCCTATAACTAGTCTTTTTATTATATTTTCGGTATTTATAAACTATTTGACTATACCGGTATATGCGCAAACACTACCGTAACGTATGGAATGTGTAGTTGGTGGTTACAGAGCAGATTTCATGGGAATGGATCTGTCTTGAAGAGAAAACTATGGATATAATTTTCGCAGGTAACCTTTTCTGATGTCTCTCCATGAAACTAAAAGAAGACCTCTAAGTCGAAGGATTGTTTCAGTCTTAAAACAACAGTGTTTTGTTGCATAATAATGTGAAATGAATATAAAAGAAACTGAACCATTATTGGGATTCTACGTTTATCGGGTACCGGTAGTAGACTATCACTCTTTTCAGCATTTGGTAAATGTACAAATTGGCGATTGGTATTTGGTTCATACAAAAGTGGGACTGGGTATCATCATGCTTTGACTAAATATTTTATCAAACAGTCGATGAACGAAATAAAGTGGTTTATTCATTACATAAAACACCGTGGCTTGATCCCTCACATTCAGAACTTCTTATGCATTAGCATTTATGCTTAACAATACATTATAGTTTCAATCTTTATGAAACTACGCGATGAGAAATTAGATTTAAACGCCAAAAACAGAGGTTGTACACCTTACTCGCCAATGGCGAGGGAGCTAATTTCTGGAATGAGTTCTCACTACTACGTCATCAAAGGCCGTTTCCAAACCTGGGTCGATTTTCGTTTCGTTTTCGAAGCGTTTTTCAAAAATTCATAAGCAGAAAACTAAGTCCACTTTATGCAAGCGGTAAACGTTAAAAATCTTGAAAAAATATATAGAATCAAATTTTTCACAAAAATGTTTGCGTTATACCCACCTTTAAGATACTACCAAACCGGCGTGTTAAAAATTCTGAATTGCAAATTGTGCAAAACACCAACGGACAACACGAAGCATCTTATCCTACACTGCAACAAAACTGAATATTATATTGGAAAAATCGTAAACCTGGTTAGCAACATACTACGTACCCCCATAAAAATCAATAAAGAGCAAATATTTTATAACAGTTATGATGGCCCCCACTAGACTACAGTAACTAAACGATTCGTCCTTCTAAAGAAGAATATAATAGGAACAAAAATCAAACTGGACATACAAAACAAATACCTGGCCCCAACCGATGATAATATAATCCAAAAAACAATAGATCATTTTGCAGAATTTCGAATTACGATGGAATACAAACATACGGACATACATGTTGATAATAAGTGAAGCACAACCGGTGTTAGCAAAACGATGTAATTTGCCGACGTTTCGAATTTCTATACGGAAAAACTTCATTAGGGCATGATATGGAAAGGACACAAGTGGATATATATAGAGCAAGAAAAAGAAAAAATAGGAAAAAAATATCATGGCGTCAACTCTGATCTAAAAGGATGATGATAAGATAATATATATAAATAAACAAATTAGCGCAAGTTCAAACAAAAAGGGGACTATTTAAACAATGATTTATACACAGGCGGGAAAAGTGTGGTTTCTTTGTCATTCATCGAATTCTTCTCTTTATTTATGTGATAAGGTTCGAGAAATAGTCTTCTCCTGTATTGAGTTTCTTTTTCTAGTATCCTGCTGTTTTCCCGGTCGATGCTATGGTTATTAGAAAGGGCGTGTTTCGAAAGGGCCGACTTGTCAATTTCTTTTGTTTAATATCTCGTAGATGTTCCTTGCTGCGAGTTTCCAGGCTTCTTTTGGTATCTCCAATGTAGACTGAAGAACTGTCGCTGCATGGGATTGCATATACAACTCCGTTTTTTTGTTTAGGGCATGGGCGGTCTTTGACGTTGGAGAGCAATTGGCCGATGGTGTTTTGGAGTTTAAAACTTACTTTGATTTTAACGTCTTCCAAAATTCTTCGAATTTTTTTCACTTAGTCGTTGGACATACGGAATGGTGGTAGATGCGATTGGTTTGGGTTTATCAGATAGTTTTTGGAGATTTACATGATTTCTACATACAGTTTCTTGGCTTTCCAGCAAATTGGAAAGCAATCCTAAGTGGGTATCTGAATATGTGACACGGTACTTGAAAATAACTTTACCACCCATAAAGGTCGCCCTACCTACATTCACCATAAAAGGAAGTTTAAATCTGTCAATACCATCCTCAAATTTACACGGAAATGATGAATTAGAAACTTCACGGTGAACGTCATGCTGTTTGCGTGTTACACGTTTTCACACGGTGTGTACGGAAACCGGGCCGGGGGAAGTGGAGCTATCCTATGCATGGCATTGACGGAAGCCATGGGAAAACGTCATGCTATTTGGCACATAGTATGTACATAAGCTCAGGGCCGAAGTTTTTGCGGCGTGATGGATGGCAGATACGGAAGCCGGGGTGGCGGAAGTTGTGCTCTGCCCTGCATGGTATAGACAGAAGCCCCGAGAAAACGTTGTGCTGTGATATACAGCATGTACCGAACCCCGGGGTGGAAGTCTGTGCCGTGCTATGGCGCAACTAAGACCGAAGCCTCCCTGATTGTATGACTGCTGCTTACGCAGTGGCATGCGTATGAAGCGTTGCACCGAGAATACTCGGATACGACGTGTTTTTTATACACTGATCCGAAACTGGGAAAATTCTGATCCGTAAAAAAAAAACCGTTAGCTTAGCTATGGAGTAGTGTAGTGCGGTGGGTGCTGAGAGAGATAGGGCAGTGGGAGAAAGGTTGTGGACAGTGGGTACAGAATAGAAAGGCTGATGAAGATAGCACAGTGGGTCGGGGATGTGGAGGCTGAGAGAGATATGACAGCGGGTCAGGACAGAGAGGTTGCGGGCAGTGGGTCAGGGATATAAAGGTTGAGGGAGATAGAAAGGTTGGAGCAGTAAAACAGTAGGTCGAGAATAGGCAGGTTGGGGACATAGGGCAGTGGGTCGAGGATATGAAGGTTGAGGGAATAGGGTCGGAGATAGAATGATTGAGGTATATAGAACATTGGGTCGAGAATATGAAGATTGGGAAGATAGGGCAGTGGGTCGAGGGTAGAAAGCTTGAGAGAGTTAGGAAAGTGGGTCGAGGATGGGGAGGTTGAGAGATATAATACGGTGGGTCGAGGATAGGGAGGTTGGAGGAGATGGGACATTGGGTCGAGGATGGGACGGTAAAGGGGACATGGCAGTGAGTCGAGGCTAGGAAGATAAGCAGTGGAACGAGGATTTAAAGTGTCTGGGCTGCTGGATGAATTTCAATTGTTACGTGCCCACGAACTTCATGCAAATATACCGTTTTTAGTGAAAAAAAATCACAAACCGGGGGAATCATCTGCGAACGTGTTGTAAATGTAATGCATTTTCACGAATTAGGTGCGTTGTGGTTATTACGCTTTTTCCTTTCGTCACTGCTTATATTTCAGCTGCAAAACTAATAAGCATGTAAGTCGACTTTGTTTTTGTACAGGTATCGTCCAGAATTATGGAATGATGTTTGAAAACTATGAAGTGGTTTGTTATGTTATGATAATACATCATACAATACAATTTTAATTCGATTTTCTACAACACTGAACGAGAACAAAAAACATAAAGAACCCACAAGGTGAAGACAGAAAGATCAGAAAAATAAGCAAAACCTAGAGAAAGTTTTATATCATGTGCTGTAACTAACGTTTTGTGCCCATACTCCCACACTCATGTAAGCGGAAAAAACACTTCACCACGAGTGCATCTTATTCAAGAGAATAAAGTCACTAAAAACTAAAATTCACGGGCGCATCTTACCTGTAAATCATTCAATTCATCATGGTGAGCGCATGTGGCAAAGAGTACATTAAACCAGGGGTCGGCAACCTATTGTCGCTTGCGGGTCAAAATGAAGAATTGCAAGTCTTGGCGGACCGCACATATTTTCAGAAAGTTAAAAAACCGAACGGATGGCCATTGAATCACAATCATTTCACACGGATCAGAAGTTGATGTTTCGTGCACGCGCGGATACTGCAACAACTCGTGAACTCAACTTGGTCGTCTTACTTAAAGAAAAATATTTACAAATCACTGTTTGAAGATTAATTATGAGCGATAAGTTTGGGAAACCTCGATTTAGACGATGTGAATGACATTACTGGATTATTCAAACAGATAATGTAACACTAAAAATTTGTTGTGGGATATTCTCGTACAGGTATATGAGTTTCATTTCACGACGAAATAATGCAGGCGCAATAGATATACAAGCAGAGGAATATCAAGTATTGTCTTCATGAGATGTACTAGGGTACTGTGTACTGAATTGCAAGTCCTTTCTCCTTGTTTGCTTGCTTGAACGAGATAGTTTTATAAAGATACATATGAATAACATAATCTCTTTCCACGAAATAGCAAGTTTATTCATGTTATTTACAAAAAATACAAAGCACTTTTTAAAATATGATTTTGTGCTGAACCTTGGACAATAAGTCACTCACATGTGATAAAAAAACAAAAACAATTTGGACTATTCTCTTGCAAATAGCATATCTTTCTCATGTATACATTAGCATACAAACCAAATAACTGGAGGTGGGCAAAATCGAATATTTTTATCGAATACTGTAGATTTGAGTTTTTATTATTTTAACCTCATTAAATTTGCTGCTTGGTTTCTGTATCTGGTATCATCATATTTCGCTGAACTCAGCCATCAGTAAATCATATTCTAGTTTGGTCTTATTGTATTCAGCTATCGCCTCTTCAAGGTTGCCTAGACGGATGAAAGTACAAATTTTGTAAATAGGATTGTGTATAAATATATATGGTCCTCGCACGTTAACTCCCAACAAGTAGCCGCTGCTGCAAGCAACCACTGGTCATGAAATAACCCGAATATATAAGGGTTTCAATTTAGTTTAATCTGGTACATTCGAGTGATTTCAATTCCTTTTGCGTCAAACATCCTACTATGCATGAGTCCAATTTATCATCTTTAGGGCCCAATTCATGACAGCAATGAGTTTTCTGTCAAGTTAAAACTTACTCTCTATTTCTCTTAGAACTTCGATTTGTTCGTCTGATCGGGAGATGCTTTCATCAATGAGTTTTGGAAGCTATAATAAAAATGTCAGAAATTTCAAAATTGTTTGTGTAAAAAATAGATACTGATAATTAGCATTGAATTGAAAATTACTAATACTCCAATACATTTTTCGTGTATCGTTTAAAAATGTTAAAAATAATGAATATGTAAATATTCTAATTTTTTTGATTGGATTTGTCACTTCAAATCAGTGGTTCCCAAACCGCGGCCATTGGGGCCAATTACGGCCCACTTAACGGTTTAATATTGCCCGCCGAACTTGATTAAAATAGTTTACCAATTTGTGTTTTTACATTTTCGTTTTAGATTCCGCCAATTACGGCATTATCACAGTTTAAGCACATGTATATTTGTAACAGTTCAATTATACATACATCTTAATTGTACCTTGTTGGCGCTTACCTCTCCCGACCCGCGAATATATTTCCCCTTCTAATTTTGGCCCGGACAATCAACTTTGGAAACGCTCGCTTTAAATTATAACCTGGTTAGATGACCGACTAAATAAATAGTGTTATCACACAATAATTTTCACAAAACTTGAACATACTTCTTTACTTTTTCTTTCCAAGCTGTCTCTTTTGTCCTTCAAACTCGTATTTCCATTTTTCTTCTATTAAATGAAAAAAAATATTATTCAACATATACTTGATTATTTTTTAAACTAAATAATATACAACAAATAAGTCCTAAATATACCTTTACTGATGCAATTTCCGAAGATCTCGCTTCATTTCCGAGCTTTGAAATAAAATATAAAAAATTAACAATAGTACAACAATTGAGTTAAAAGCAAAAAAATAATCTTCGAAACAGCACTTCCTTCAATTAATTCAATTCAATTGAGAAATTCCCCATCCAAATATTTGGTTTTAAGACTCTTTATTAAGGTAATCTCTGATTTTTAGAATTCGGGCTAGGTCTTATTTTCGGGGAAACATGGTAGCTCTAGTAAGCGATGTTACCTGAATAATCCGTATACGGCAAACACTGTCACAAACAGCAGATTTCTAAACTCTAAAATTTCAATCTTTTAAATTAGGTATTTGAAACTTGGGTGTCGTAGCCCGATGACCAGTTTTAGTCCCCCGTGATTTCCCTTCCCCAGTAAAACTGTGTGTGATTATAATTTTTATTTTTTATTTACTGGTTAAAAAAATAATCTTGATTTGACCTAATAAACTGACCACTACTACAGATCCTTCAAGCGTTTTCACTCTCTGTTTTGATTCCATATCTTCCACTTCAAGCTAGACATAACAAAAATGCATTAAAGAATACTAATTTAAAATTCTGAGCCTGAGTAATTTTTCTGAAATAGAAGCATTTTAGGCTCTGAAAAGGATAAACAGGGTGTCCATAAAGTCCCTTTACAATTTCAATTTTGTTATGAAGTCAGTTCTCAATATACCTTTCAATTTAAAAAAAATTCAAGACTTCATGGACTATGTACGTACAACTTTTATTATTTTATCCTCTCATAAGTTTCCGATACGTGAGATGCGCTCACCCTTACTGTCGTTTATTAATTATTGAGTTGTGCAGTTACGAATATGAATTACTTTCTGATCTAGATCAAGGTATTGAAATCTCAATAGTCACAAATTAATAACTTAAAACTTACCTCTTCTATTTGCTGTTCCAACAAATCTATTTCTTTCTTGGACTCGTTGTGATGATCGTCGAGCTAAAATGATCGAATAATATTGAGAATACAGAAAACAATATATTCACGACTAACAAACGTATTCTCACCTTTTTCTTCAAGATAGCTACACGTTCATCGAAACTTTTAATTTTTTCCGCTAGCTGAAATTAAAAACACAAACAATTGGATTTATTATTCATGAACACAGCTATTAAAAAAATATGTTTTTTTTTTCTGCTTTTAATAAGCATAAGATACGGTATGAGGCGAATATACAAAGTAATTATCCAAAATTGCAAGTTCTTCTACAACAAAAAGTTGAACGGGTATGTTTCGTTAAAAATGTGTATTTGACATGCGAAAAAAAATGAAATGCGTTCGCGGAACAGCCGCAAGGTGCGCGAAAATTCGGTTAGGTCGTAGCAAACAAAAACCAAATCCCATAGACCTGATAAAATTTTGAAATGAATGAAAGTAATAGCCTTCTAGCAAAAAATTAAATTTTTAGGCACTGAAAATTTCAAAGCAATCGGGGAAGTAATTAAATAGAAAAGCGAATTTCTCTTAACAACAATAATAAGAAGAATGAACAAAGAACAAGAAAAACTATAGCGACATAATAACAAAACGATACAGCGGCCCACTAAGTGTTCAATAATATACAGCAATAAATTAAGTAGCTTCTCGTTAGTTAGTATTTCAGTAATGATATACAGTAGTTCGGGTACTTCTGAAGTAACCAAGATGGCGGACACCGTAACGTAGTGTGTACCAGGTTAGGGTTAGGCCATAGTTTCATTCCAATTTTCCTTCGTTTAGTTCTATTAGAAGTTTGGGGACTATCAAGTGACTCCCGTAGTGTTTGTACCTGATATTATGGCCTAACCCTAATCTGGTACACATACTACGTTCAGGTATCCGCCATAGTTTGTAACAATTTTGTAACGATTATTTCAAAGTAAACATTGCAGTATATCTACGGACAATATCTCAAATTAATCAATCAAAAACTTACCTCTGCTTCATCCGAAGTTTGCATTGATTTCCTACAAAAAAAAACAAAAGAAATAGGTTATTCTAATTATAAATGATACAAGTTTTAATACATAGCTTAAATATCACTTGTTAAAAGTTCGATCCGTTGTATCTCAAAATGTTACGAGTAGCGGCAAAATTTGCTGCTCATGCTATTATCTTATCATATTTAAAGCAATTTTCAACAAAAAATTTAAAAAAAGTTTAATGATTACAATACATTCCTTCGGGAACTGCTGCTCTAAGCTATTGTGTCGAATATATTCTTGATGAAATCTCCATGCTGCTCTACCGCAATACTGAATTAAGATTTGAATAATTGTCTAACCATTTTAATGCTTGATTGTCCTCTTCCGTTTTTGTAAGAATCAGATTTATGCTTTGGAGTTGATTCTTTAGTTCACGAATCTTCTCGTCCATCAAACTACATTTTTCATCCGAAGCTTTAGCTTTTGCTTCCGCCTATAAAATTATTTTAAAATCATAAATAATGTTATTCAATTACTTTACGTGGATACGCTTCCCCTCTGGATTTCCCAACGCTTCTTTTATTTTGTTTAGTTGTTGAGTTATAGCTCACAGAACTCGAAAAAAAAAAAAATAATGTACAAATTCGCGTTTGTGATGATTAAATGCGCGTCCATTCTCCACGGCGGCGTTTGCACAAGTTATGATTTGAAAAGACGTGGGAATTCCAGAATATTTTGGTAATCGTTCTAAGACGTAGGAATCGTATTTTGCCTGCATTAGCCTCAAAAAATATTAATCGGGTAAAAAATAAGCAGGAGATCGAGCAATATCAAGTATATATATATGTGGGGTGTCCATAAAGTTTTGAAATGTTTTAAAATTGAAAAGGGAATTTATCGATATCATGTATTGTTTTGGCATTCACATATGTATTATATGAAGTAATACTTGAACAATTACTGATTAAAAAACAACAATCCTGGTTGAGATATAATGAGAAATGGGAGTCATATAAGGAAATTATTTAAAATTGTAAAAGGACTTTGAAACCCTGAAACCCTGTATAAATGAAATGGTAGCGTTTGATAAATGAAGCTGCCTCCCAAAGTCCACCGTATCACATGAATGAATAGAAACACGATTTTGTTAACAATAACAAATTGAGTAAACTTTTTTAATTTTTAATTTTTCTTTTTTTGCTAAATGTCAAAATGTAGTGCAGTAGCATTGTAGTAGTATAGTATTCATATCTAGGGCTGGGCATTTTCGAATACCTGATAATTTCAGAATCGAATCGAATATTTTTTTTGAATCAAATCGAATCTCGAATATTTGGGAGATATAATTGTATGCGATTTTTTTTTATTGTAATTGGTCCGTTCAACGAATGAATTACTGAAAACGTAGAATATATCACTCAGACAGATTGCTGAGCGCTCACACACAATAAGAAACACGTTTTATCAATAACTTACTACAGAAAATAGTCATATTTCAGATGTGCATTGAAAAAATATGGCTTTAATGAAAAAAAAATTAAGAAATTCCTGTCGACCATTGGCGGTAAGGAAAAAAACAAGATGGCCGCAATTCGAAATATTGCTCTGAACCGATTCGAATAATTTATTATTCGATTCGATTCGAATATTCGATTTTAAATGCCCAGCCCTATTCATATCACAGACCTTGCCAATCGAATCGTCCACCTTTTCTGCTTCATTCTTCAGATAATATAGTTCTTCGTCTTTACTTTCAATCTGTTCTTCCATCGATTGAAGTTTATTCTTGAGGTTTGCTAATTTCCCTGCCATTTTTAACACCGGTTTTCTGGTTTTAATAGGGCTGGTAAAATCAAAAGTATTGTATAAACATGCTTTTTCGTTTGTTTCAATGAGTTGGCTGTATTTGTTAAAATTTCAATTATAGGCTGCGAGATTTGCTGCCATATTTCTCCGGTGGTTAGATTTCTCTAAAGTCCACTGTGAAATATCCGATAACAAAGATTAAAATTCTAGTTGTCTATGTATACATTGTCTAGTTGAAACGACGATAAAAACAAAGAAAGATACGGAATGGCGGGTAAAACGAACTTCACCTAAAGTTAGATGAAAGGTTAAGGATTTGGGCATGGAGTTTTAGGGTAGCAACTTTGCACCTATATAATCATCAAATAGAATTATAGTATTTGGAGTCTTGTTGGATAGTATACGACGTACTAAAGCCACTGAATTGCAGAAATTTCTACTTTTCATTCAATTAAGGTCGCTCCAGAAGTGTTTGTAACAATATGGAGGTAACTAATTTTGTTCGCCTAATTTACATCAAGTTGTGTAAATAGACGGAAACGTATGGGCAGGGGGGATATTATTTGGCTAACACAGACAGTCCCCAAACTCGTAATAGAACTAACATAAGAAAAATCGGAATAAAATTATGGCCTAACCCTAACCTTGGTACGGTACGTTACGCACCCGGTGTTCGCCATCTTGGTTCACATACTTCGGGAGTACTCTTAATTCAATACGCATGGGCTTTTTCTATTTTGAACTAACCCCATGAGATAATATTTTGTCCTATTCCAAACTTCAAATCACCATCTAGCTTGCAGCAATCTAAAAAGACGCCTTTTTGCCGTATTATTCACAAAATTAATTTTACAATTTGTTACAATAAAATTAATGATTTTGATTGAAAAAATGAATCTAGTGAAATCAATCAAATATTGTCATATTAGTGCGTGCGATTTTATTGAGTCTTTCATACCAAATCTACAACAAGATTTCCTTGTTTAAAGAAACTTTATTCAACTAAAATTGAAAGTCAAATTGAGACATATATAGTATTTATGATTTTGTCTATTCTACTCTCCCATCCCTACTAATCAGAAAATACATATTTTGTTGCTACAACTCACCAGCCACCGGGTTTCTGTTAGTCCGTGGACCGCGCTAAACCCAGCTGCAATGAATCACTACTCTAAACACGCATATCCTTCCGGAATAACTCGTAACAAACTCGGTAAACGCGTCTTTTCTGACCAACTCGATACGATGTATATTTCTTTCCCATTCAAACATTTTACCGACTCTTTCGAGTTCATTCATATTTTCCATTTAAACATCTTTCTTGACTGAATTTCTCGATTCAATTTACGCTTCCTGAATGACGTTTTTGACTTCATCTGCTGCCGAGCAATTAATATGTCGATGACACGATAGCCTTCCGCGACTTCTCGTCAATTGCAGCCGAAACATTGATGCTCTTTTAACTTGATGTATTATTATTTATGTTTACAATGTTTCATGCACGACGAAACTAATTATCTGAATCTAAAAATACGTAGCTATATTTCTCAGTCTTTCTTGAGGGCTTCAAACACTTTTGCACATAATAGTTTTCCAAAATCAAATACTTCTGTCCTATATTTTATTCTCCACCTATAAATATGTGCAAGCAATTATATCGTTATACGGTGAAGGCAGGTATTGATATTGTTTCCCTGTTGCTCGATTTGTCCGAAGTGGGGTTTCGTCTGCACGATCCGCCACACGATTTCTACCTAATATACTTGATTGATTATTTTTTTACCTAAATTATTGTGTGGCGTGATTAAGCTGGCACGTAAATCTTAATATGATTAATATCTCGGTATCGTGGTAGTACCACCGATGTATTAACTTGTTGCAAAGCAGACGTGATATATATTGTGTTTTTTCTAAACCACCATTGCTCTATTTATATGAGATTATTATATAGATACGCCACATACTACGCTCCGGTGTCCGCCATATTAATTAACATACTTCGGGTGTACCCTTGATTCAATAGGCGCTGATATTTTTACAATTTTGAGCTATTTCACGAGATAATGATATATTGTCCTATTCCAAACATCAAATAACCATCTAGCTTTCAGCAAACTAAAAAGACGCCTTTTTGCAGTATTATTCACATAATTAATTCTACAATTTGTTACAATAAAATTAATGATTTTGATTGAAAAATTAATCTAGTGAAATCAATCAAATATTGTCATATTAGTGCGTGCGATTTTATTGAGTCTTTCATACCAAATATACAACAGGATTCCTTGTTTAGAAAAACTTTATTGAACTAAAATTGAAAGTCAAATTGAGACATATATAGTATTTATGATTTTGTCTATTCTACTCTCCCATCCCTACTAATCAGAAAATACATATTTTGTTGCTACAACTCACCAGCCACCGAGTTTCTGTTAGTTCGTCAACCGCGCTAAACCCAGCTGCAATGAATCACTACTCTAAACACGCATATCCTTCCGGAATAACTCGTAACAAACTCGGTAAACGCGTCTTTTCTGACCAACTCGATACGATGTATATTTCTTTCCCATTCAAACATTCTACCGACTCTTTCGAGTTCATTCATATTTTCCATTTAAACATCTTTCTTGACTGAATTTCTCGATTCAATTTACGCTTCCTGAATGACGTTTTTTGACTTCATCTGCTGCCGAGCAATTAATGTGTCGCTAACACGATAGCCTTCCGCGACTTTTCGTTAATTGCAGCCGAAACATTGTTGCTCTTTTAACTTGATTTATTTTTATTTATGTTTACAATGTTTCATGCACGACGAAACTAATTATCTGAATCTAAAAATACTTTGCTCTATTTCTCTGTCATTCTTGAGGGCTTCAAACACTTTTGCACATAATACTTTCCCAAAATCAAATACTTCTGTACTATATTTTATTCTCCACCTAAAAATATGTGCAAGCAATTATATCTTTATACGGTGCAGGCATGTATTGATATTGTTTCTCTGTTGCTCGATTTGTCCGGAGTGGGGTTAAATCTGCACGATCCGTCTCACAATTTCTAACTAATACACTTGATTAATTACTTTTCTACCTAAATCATTGAGTGGTGTGATTAAGCTGGCACGTAAATCTTAATATGATTAACTTAATTATGATATTTTTCCACCTATAAATATGTGCAAGCAATTATATCGTTATACGGTGAAGGCAGGTATTGATATTGTTTCTCTGTTGCTCGATTTGTCCGAAGTGGGGTTTCGTCTGCTCGATCCGTCACACGATTTCTAATTAATATACTTGATTGATTATTTTCCTACCCTAAATGAATAATTAACATGATATCGCTAGCACGTATACGTGTCAGTGATTAATATATCGTCACCGTGCTGTATCACCGACTCATTGATAATTCGTTGCAAAGCAGATGTTGTATTTTTGCAAAGGCCATAACTCTATTTATATGAGATTTTCAGTATTGTATTTAGTTTTATACGAAGCTTATTCCGCTTCGAACAAAGCGCCACTAATATCTGATATTTTCGGTTCAATATTATTTGAAAAGACTTGAATTTTTTCGTTTCGGAATTCCCCACCTAATCCCTCTGTGACGTAGTCACCACCATACTAACCACTTGCAATAGTGCACGAGGAACCCTCGTGCGGTTCATTATCTTGCGTTATGTTGTATGCCAGATACTAAATGTACTAACTTATATTTCTATATTGTGTGATCGATATTTCAATGCACGAAATGCATTCAATGCGGATTGCGTATGAATAGGGCTGGGATTGGTTAACAGGGTAATCGGTTTACCGATTTTAGATTGTTAACGCTTACGATTTATTTTAACCGTCAACTGACATCTCAGGTACAAATCATCTTAGTGATGTACAATTTTCTTTAAAACAATTAGTTCATCGTCAATTTATCTCCTGTGACGTTAAATTTAAAAGAATATCACTTACTGTGTTTGAAAGGACCCAATAAATGTGACAAATAAATGAAGTACCAAAATTGCTGTTTATGAAAATTGACAAGGATAAATTTAGAATCAGTTTTCGATCAAAATATATTGTTCACGATTTTATTGCAAAATCGTGTATTCAATGTCATCCAACAAGTGCGTAGTTGATGCCGTTTTTCTTTATATATATCATAGTAGAATTTGCACATCGAACACTGAATATTTGTCACATAAATGACATTTAATAATGGAATCGGGTTTTACTAAAATACTTCCATAATTCCGAAGAACGCTGCATATCTTTGCCGCAGGTGATCATAAAACTATCGCGATTCGTCGATAATTACGAGCGATAAGATGACACGAAATTGTTTTATAGCCATTGTGACATAACAAGCTAAAATTATAACTTGTTACGTCAAACGTCACGCTACCATTAACCGGTTAATTTAACCCGGTTAACAGCTGTAGTGATTTCTCTGAAATTCCCAGCCGTCAAAATATATAATAAAAAAGTAAGTCGTGATACAAAGCACTGAGACGTATATTTAAGTTATGGAAAGTAAACAAGGTTAACTCAAATAGTATTCCGGAAAAATACTAGGAAATATAAGCAAGATAACTAAAAGTGGAATTTGATACGTTACACAAGATTCATACCGTAAACACTTTATGGATTAGCGGTTTGTAGTATTAAAATTGTTTGCTGAAATGTTTAATCGCTCATTGGCCTTATTCTTTGCCGATTATGTCAAGCACTCGCCAAACTGAATTCATTTTCACCATTACTGTAACTCAAAATCTGCCGTCGTTGCAATGAAAGCATTTTAGAGCTAACAATAACAAATAATTGATTAAATTAAAAAAAAAAACTACATATTTGGGAATAACCAAAATTGTAAGCGAATCCAAAATTAGAATCGAGGATAGTCATAATAGTACGTGCAATTTTCCATGTCCATAGTAACTTCACACCAGTATGGTGGCCCATCGTTGTCACGCGTAAAATTGAAAATAAAAATAAAAAATAAAATAAAAAACCGATAATAAAAAAATTTTTGTGAAAAAACATAAAAATAATTAAAAAAAAAATGAAAAAAAAAAATTAAAATTAAAAAAAAAAAAAATATATGAAAACGAAAAAAAAAAAAAAAAAAAAAAAATTAAAAAAATTAAAAAAAAAAAATTGAATAAAAAGAAAATAAAAAGGTTGACAACGATGGTCCGCCTCGTGGCCCATCGTTGTCACGCGTTTTTATTTTTAGAAAATTTGCTTCTGCTTGGGACCAACGTTGTCAGGCATAATCCTACGCGCACAAATGTGTTCCCTGGGTTTCAAACTCACTACTGATTTTCTTGAGCAATATTCAATATGAAAATGTTCTATAAATTCTCCATGCTACAAGTTCAACAAGAAGTAATATATTTATAATAATGATAAGAGAATATAGAATTGAATACGAAAATTCGGAAAATTTGTTTTTACGTGTATAAGGTAATTTGGAGAATGCTGCTTAACTACTCAGTTGTCTGGACACTCGCGATGCCGGTACCGTACCGTCTTACCAAATACCGGTAGTCGGTTATAGTCGCTTTGCGTCTGACCGTACCGGTAGCCATACAATCACTCATCATCTCCCATTCTTTCACGAGTGATTGCATGGGTACCGGTACGGTCAGACGATACCGTACCGGCATCGCACGAGTGTCTGAGCAGTTAAGCAGCATTTTCCAATTAAATTACCTTCTACACGTAAAAACAAATTTTCGTATCCAATTCTATATTCTCTTATCCTTATTATAAATATATTGCTTGTGGTTGAACTTGTAGCATGGAGAATTTGTAGAACATTTTCATGTTGAATTTATCGGATATTGGTCATGAAAATCAGTAGTGAGTTAGAAACCCAGGAAACACATTTGTGCGTGTAGGATTAAGTCTGACAACGTTGGTCCCAAGCAGCATAAAATTTTCTAAAAATAAAAACGCGTGACAACGATGGGCCACGAGGCGGACCATCGTTGTCAACCTTTTTATTTTCTTTTTATCCAATTTTTTTTTTTAAATTTTTTTTTTTTTTTTTAATTTTTTTTTTTAATTTTAATTTTTTTTTAAATTTTTTTGTTTGTTTTATTTTTCAATTTTTTTTTTTAATTTAAATTTTTTTTTATTTCTTTTTTTTCAATTATTCTTATGTTTTTTCACAACTATTTTTTTATTTTCGCTTTTTCATTTTATTTTTTCATTTTTTTTTTAAATTTTACACGTGACAACGATGGGCCACCATACACCAGCAAGTTAAAACGCAGAACACTCACACATTTTTAAGACAAATATTCTTTCTGATTTTGTTTATTCTTCACGAAACTTGCTTTACGCTCCCATCCCTGCTATCTAATACGTTACATTGGAACAACTCGCCAATCAGCAGATATCTACTAGTCTAGCTGCAATGAAAAACTACTAAATGCGCATATCCTCCCGGAATATCTTGTAACAACTCCTTAAATGCGTCTTTTCTAACTGACTCGCCTTTGTCACCAATGTACTTTGGTCACCATAACTCATGTGTTCGTGTTTCGACAAGACTTGAAGACAAACCTTTTTCCTCTTCAACGACAAATTTTTAAGTATTCCCAATGTGTACTATTATAGGGAAAGATTAGTCGTCTTACTTGAAGGAAAAAATTTACAAATGACATTTATTGTGACACTTTTTGTTGCATCACGCTTAAAACGTTTTTAACATCAGGCGGCACACTGGATGAAGCCAAGATTGAAACATTTTCAAAATAGGAATCACTAATCTGAGTTCTTAGCTTGTTGTTTGTAATTTTAATTCCGAAAATAATTCTCTGCACGCATATGTACCTCCAAACATCGATGTGACTTTTTTCGCACGGCTCGTCAACTTTGGATAGAGTTTTTCTTGAAGAAGATACTTTTTTTAAAAATCAAGCAGTGATACATCTCTCGAATAGAATATATATAAATTTATTTTCTCATTGCATTGCATCTTAAAAAATTCCATTTGAATATTTTCTGCGCCATTGAACCCTTTGCACTTAGCATAAACTTTTCTGCTATTTATAATTTCAAACTATAGGATCATTAAAGGAGGGATTGTGAATTATTTAATAAATTAGTCTGCACGTGTCTCACAATAAATCCTGTTACGTGAAGAATATAATCGTCAAAACAGCTGTTTCGTTAATAATAATTCAGTGAAACGTCGCATTGTTGATACATATAGTAGTAGACTGTTCAGAGCAGTGGTTCCCAAACTTTTTTGACAATCGCCCCCCTATAGTAGTTTATACAACTTCATCGCCCCCCCCCCCGGCAATACAAAAAAATGTCAGAAACGAATATATTACAGACCAAATAAGAAGACAAATCATAGTTTATAGTGTTTTTTAATGAAATAGATGAGATTGGTGTTCTTTAGCTTCTTTTTTATTGTGTCTAAAATTACCCCGTTTACTGGTGGAAAGGCTATTTTGTTGTTTTGATAGCAATAGTAGCACGGCTGAAACCCCTTTGTCACCATATAATAGGTCGGAAATGAAAGAATCCAGGGTTCTACCTCCTCAAACACCGCCGTGTACTCTTGCCTTATAGTATTTCACTTCCTAAATTCACTCTATTTCACATTAAAATGATAAAAACAAGGTTAATTTTCCCAAACTTATAATAATGATTTTTGTACATCTCATTTATTCGTACAGCATGATGACATGCACCAAAATACTTTGGTAAAATTCATCCTCGATTCCTCATCCTACCACGGCCTCCAGTCCGATCACCAGTCCATAATAAATCAGCCATTTGTTTTTGGATTCATGGACTCGGATGTGGAAGAAGCCGTGATCGACTATCGGCTACGGCCCAGGGGACGGCAAATTTTATGTCGCTCGCGGGACAAAATTCAGGGTTGCCATAATTTTTTGAAATTAAAAAAGGAACAGTGCGCGAAAACTGCGACAATTCGTGAACTCAACTCAGTCGTCTTATTGAAAAAATATTACAATGACATTTAATGTGGCACTGTCTTGTTGCTGCATCACGCTGGATAGCTTTACGACGCCAAGATTGGAATATTTTCTAAATGGGAATCACTAATCCCAGTTCTTTGCTTTAGGATATAATAAAATTTAGTCCAAACGTGTCTCACGATAAATTCTGTTACGTAAAAAAATGTAATTTACTCCTCGAGCGTAGATTATAAATAAAAAAATTTCATCGTCAAAACCGCCGTTTGAATGTTTACCCGGACATAGACTTCCTTGTTTACTTCGTAACATTGGCCAATCAGCAAGATGCAAAAAACGTGACAATGCCCATTTTCACATCCGCTCAGACACGCTCACTCAGACAGATTCTCAGGCGTGGTCGTGAACATTACCTCAGTTTCGCGATTTTGAATTATGTTCGTTAGTTTTTAGTTGTTTTTCGGAAATTTAAATATAAATCAAATAAATCAATGATTACTTTGTCTTCTTATGAGTTTCAGTTAAATTACAGGAATCAAAAATTAGTGTAGAAATAGCTGTGATAGACTAGGCTCAAATTCTTTATCGGTACTTTTAAAAAACAGATTGTTGAATGGTGTATTAGAATGATAGTTTGAAACAAATACCCCATTTTACAGGCAACAACTCGCGAAACCACACTTAAAATAAACACCGAAAATCTTAAAATGGTAAAGTATGGGAAGAATTTTCCGCGGTCAAAGGTCGGGGAAGGTCCATTCAGTGAATCGTCCCGGGCCACATTATTTTACTCCGGCCGTATTTTGCCGATCACTGGGATACGCAACTACCGTACCTTACTGCGAAGACGAGTCCAGAAATCCTTTCGCGTGTGATAATCGCCCACGTGATTCAAGCCTGCGAATGCACACAGATTACAGAATTAGGTGCGCCGAACATAAAACAGGTTTCGCGAAATCGCCCCCCTATCGCCCCCTTCAACTTTTTCGCCCCCCTCTGTATCGTTTTCGCCCACTGGGGGGCGATATCGCCCACTTTGGGAATCACTGGTTCAGAGCATAGAATGAGTTTGATAGCTCGAGAGATTAAAACATATGTTTTAAATTCACAAAATTTATAAAAAAAAAACAGCTTTGAAATGGTTCATCAGGCTGATATGATGTAACTCCATAGTCCTAATGGTCTATAGCCATTAGCACAGAAGTCATTTAATTTCTTTTCCTTTCATATATAATGCAAAAAATACAAAACAAATTGCTGAGTAGCGCAAAGACGAGCATAAAGATAGTTTAAGGTGGGTTTAATGCACAATTAGCTCTAACACATTTATTCAACTTGAGTCGTGTTTTCGACAATTTGAAGGAGTGGTTCGTTGTTTCAACTCTTAGAAGCATGATGTTTACGCAACATGACGCGGGAAGGATGAAAATACATCCTAAATCAGAGAGTATAATTATTGCAATACGAAAACAATCTGCACAGAAATAAAATGCATAAACATGAACAAGGAAAAAGTTATAATTTTGTCTCAATCCAATGCAAAAGTGAAAGTGATTTCAAAATTTAAAAAGCTCTACTTTTCTCAAAACTATTTTTCATCAAAATTAAATGTTCAATATTTGATGCATTTACTTAGCCCTCTAGTCTTATTTATTCGAATATATTAGGTTGCCAGCTTATTCATTAAAATAATTATGTAAGATTTCTTGTGTCGCGGTATAATTTTTGCAAGTTTTCTCTTCTTCTTTTCAATTTTAATAACGATCGAATGTTTCGAAAACTTTTTTTTTATCTCAGGTCTTTTCAAGGAAATGCTTTTTAATTTATTTCCTTGCAACTCCTTATGCAATGCTTTGATATGTAGATTTTAATTACGGAAAGTAATTTAGGTTAACTAAAATTGCATTTGTATCATGAAAAATATAAGCAAACATAAATATAACATAGATTTAAGCGAAATTTGACACTTTACAGAGTGAAACAGGAAACACTTGTAGGATTCGAATTTTGTAAAATAATTGTTTGCTGAATGGTTTAATCACTCATTGGCCTCATTCTTTGCCGAATATGTTAAATACTTGCCAACTAAAAGAATAATAGTTAAAATATCCTGTACTGGTGGGTTACGTATAGCGTAGGTGAGAACGAGAAGAACATGGTAATGCACAGCTATGGTTAATGAAATGAAAGATAAATTAGCGAAATTTTTACATAAGTCTAGTTTCCCCCTATGTGTCATTAATTCTTATCAACGGAAATGGTGATTTTTAATTTAGTTTATTAAAATGTGGTATTCGTTTCCGCAAATAGTTCAAAATCTGCTTTTGTTGCGATAAAAGCATTTTGGAGTTAACAAAAACAAATTTTGAAAAAATCACATAGTTGGAAATAGCCGGAAATATAGACGAATTTCAAAATTAGAATCCAGAAAGTGGACAAAATAATTTTATTTATAATTGAGAAGTCTAAAGTAACCAGTATATTCAAAAGACTGCTACTATATTACCGAGCTGTGGAATTTTGCCTGAGCAAATTATGAAAGTATGGCTAGCATACGCAGACTAGAGCAAGGAAAATATATAAGTGCATAAACATTCGGGGAGGAGTATTATCGTATATGAAATTTATCAATAGATAAGACATGAGAGGTTCTTATGGGTTTGCGAAATCCGTTCGTAGAATGTGGTGATGATTGGAGTAACCGTTCTTGTTTTGGACGTCAGATAATTGCAACAAAAGAGTAACTCGCAGCAGAAGGCTAGCGTGATATTTGGCGAGTCCTAAGGTTAAGTGCAATCCATGCATTCCTCCTCCCTACGAATTAAAACTCTATTTTCATTGGTTTTCCAATATTGAATGATTTGTCAGCTAGATATATGTGCAATTCGCACTTCGTTTTTTTTGCAAAGTTCGGATAGTGTATGACCTGCACATAAATATGCATTACAATAATAATAAACAAAAAAATATTAGTATTACTACATGCAAACACAAAGCTAAATTTCCTGGTCTGAAACAGTAAAGTTCCGACCTGCAAAGAAATTACTCGCCGATTAGGAAGCGCTATTATAAACCTTTAAATAAAATAATTATGGATTCGGGCTTCCAAAAGTGTGTCGAAATGTTAGATGGTATATTGTGATTTGAATAATACAATTCAAATCATGTAGATAAAAGATGGTAAAGACAATATAGCAATCGTCTAACTGCGCTTTTTGTTCTTTTACTAAAATTAAACATTTACAGGTCGAACATCTAAAAGTGTGTCTAACTTTTTGATTTATGAATAATATGAAGTCGATATTCTTGCGATTCTTATGTTGTTGTACGCCTAGCTGGCCTAGACTGGCTCGGGGGTGTGGCGCGTCGTGCTAAGCGTTAGGGATACGCTCGCCACTTCACCTCTGATTACCCTGCGTAGGTTGGCAGGTTCAAATCCCATGCGGTGATAGTTATGTGCGAGAAGATTGCTGGACTCCTCGCCGCCGTAGGGTTGTTCACTTACCCGCTGGTAACCGTGTCATAAATATGTAAATCCTATTCTAATATGATGAATTCAAATCAATTTATAAATAATTTGATTTAAGTATAGAAATTTAAAATATTTCGTTTTAGAAACAATGTCAAGTCCAACCGATACTTCTGTGAAAGAAACTTTTTTTGTTGCGAGCTTCACCAAGTTCAGTGACGTCATATCATATAACGTCACAATAACATCGAGGCACGCAAAAGTTCCAGTCAAAGTTTTGGCTACAAACTCGGGGATCGTAAACGTTGAAGTAAGCATATTTACAGTTTTGCTCAGAGATTCGAAAGTCTCGAACTTGAGCAAATTTTATTATGTGAATTTTTTTCTGATCATTATAAGACTTCTTCGCGCAAGCAGAGTACATCGATGACTTTATATGTTATTTTTATGCTTTAGTTTCATATTAATTGTTTTATTTGTTCGATTTTGAAATGGTATTTTCTGGTAAAGTTATAGTTTTACAACACAATTTCAAAAATTAATTCTGTGAAGTTTCTTCTGGTTACAATCCGATGAACTTGCACTTACAAATTACAGTAATGACTATATATATCTCATTTTCATGCATTAGCATTATGGCTGATGTTTCAATTGTTTTTTATCTTTGCATTTTTTTTACGTCGTGTTCATACGCATTTCACTCCGAATGACGCTTATAACATACAAACAGCCACTTATATGCGAGGAGTTCCTTTATTTTGGAACTGGACTAGTTTTCAATTTTAAACACCTTGGGTGAGGTGGAGGACATGGGATTTAAACCCCAAATTTTAACCAGTGATTAGCCATCACAATTAGGTCTAACGATTTAATCATTTGGCCATGCACCCGTGCCCAAAATGCTAAATATGTGATAATTTATTATTTCAATTTCGGATTTTTGGAATAGCTATATTGGCTGATTTTCTTGGTTCCAAAATTGTTATATACATTAAATTATTATTAAATTATACATTATTATTGAATTGTCTTAGCGCCTCGTTTTCTTATGTCTTGGAAATAATTTTTAATTAGAAGCATTCGAGTTTACTAAATTTATTCCCTCGCGACTCCTGTTACGCAATTAAAGTTAGTCTTTTTTTGTTTGCTTCCTATTTGCCATATTTTTCGTGGTGTATTTATCTTGTGTTGACATATGAATGATGATTGATTGATTGACTAAGTACATGCAATTTACATATTTTCCTTAAATTCGATGATCGGTATTTGATCTCATTTTATTATTATTTATATTTACAGAATCTAACGGGAAGTACTTTGTATTACGTTAGTGTCAAAAGAGAAAATTCTGCCGGAGAAGTTGGCAAAGACAGCTCTCCTACATCAGTTCATACATGTAAGTAAAGAAGCTAAACTATTCGGTACTCCCGAAGTATGTGAACCAAGATGGCGAATACCGGAACGTAGCATGTGTACCAGGTTAGGGTTAGGCAAAATTTCAGGTACAAATACTACGGGAGTCACTTGGCTAGTCCCCGAACTCGTAATATAACTAAAATAAGAAAAATTGGATTAAAATTTTAGTCTAACCCTAACCTGGTACACATACTACGTTTTGGTGTCCGCCATCTTGGTTCACATACTTCGGGAGTACCAGCTAATCTACATAAAACTACTTTTTTACATATTTAAAAGTATTATTATTAAGATTACAATATGCAGATGGGTGATGAAGTTAACTGCTGGTTGATGTATTTGATTAATAAATAGATCAGTGGTTTCCTACCTCAAAGTTCCCTTTGGCTTATTTTGGGAATCTTTATTTTCCTCTCACTGTGCACAAAAAGTACTTTATGCAATATTTAATGGATCTAAGTAAGGATTCATTAGCTAGTGATAAGCGCCCTAGACTATATATATATTATTTTAGCGGAGTGATTTTGCCAAGCTCGAAGTTGTGTTCGCGCGAAAGCACCAATCATTAAATAAATATATGTAAAACATGCATTGACAAGTTGGATTTCAAAATTAGCGTATGAATCAAATGAGACATTTAAATCGTTCTAATCAAACGCTGTTCAATGCAATTTTGAGACGACGCTAAGTATGAATATATATTAAATAGTGTCCGAATATAATACATTTCATTCTCAGTACCTGGAGCGCCATCCATTATCCTGATCCAACCACTGTCAACATCAGTATATATCGGGTTTCAACTGAGAAACTACGCAAGAGTGTCGGAATGGGCAATTCAATATCGAGAAGTTGGTGCCGTTGCTGTGCCAACAATAGTTACGACATCTAGCGCTCCATATTTTCAGTTCTGGTATGAATAATGTATATTGAAATGTGCATTGCTCCAATGGTAAGTGCGGTCCAAAATTAGCAGTGGTAGATTCAGTACTTGTACCGGACACTGTTCGGAGCTGGATTTGTGAATGAGGGTCTTTAAAAAATCCGGATGTCTAGATAAAATATTGAATATCTGATATATTGACAGCAAGAATATTGTATTTAATTAAGAGAAAAAAGTGGAAACTTCGGAAAATTTAACATGAAGTAAAGTTATAAAACTTTCCCATAAAAAAAAAACTGAACGTCACCTAAAATATATAGACGCAGATCAATAAGCTTAATGTAGTTTAAGACAATAAGTCATTTCAATTTAAATTTACAAGTCTCTCTTTACCTTTAATAAAGGTAATTAATGTCTTAATCGCTTCTACAGTTCACTTAATAATAATAATTTTCCACTTTTTATCCAGGTTATCAAATATAGAGCCTGACACACAGTATGAAATCCGAGCGCGAGTGTCCCAGTTATACGGAACAAATACTTCATCAGAAACGGCTATTTCTTCTTGGCAAATTTTTGCAACAGGTATGGCAAGATATTAGAAGCAGTAATGAGGTTTAGCGGGTACATAGCTTCACTATTGGCAGATCCAGTTACAATATAAACTCCGTACTCCATATGAAGTTAAACGGTTGCATGTAAATATTCTTCGCACATCTAAGTTGTTATAAAAAATATCTAAAATTATGCTTCTTTGAGTGAATTGCTGACGTTTCCGTAATTAGCGCTCGGTTTGACTTTTGGTAGCTCCATAAATTATATTGAGAACTGACTTCATAACAACATTGAAATGGTAAAGGGACTTTATGGACACCCTGTATATCATTTTCAGAACCCAAAATGCTTCAATATGCTGCTATTTCAAACAAATTTCTCAAGCTCAGAATTTTAAACTAGACATTTTTAATGCAATCTTTTATGTCTAGCTCAAAGAGAAAGTGATGGTATCAGAACAAAGAGAGAAAACGCTTGAAGGATCTTCAACAGGGGTCAGTTTATTAGGTCAAATCAAGGGAACTCCCTAGTGTGTGTACCAGGTTAGGGTTAGGTCAACATTTTATTTCGATTCTCCTTCCCCCTGCCCATAGGTTTTAGTCCATTTACACAACTTGATGTAAAGTATGCAAACAAAATTAGTTACCTCCATATTGGTACACACACTTCTGGAGCGACGAATCAAGATTATTTTTTAACCAGTAAATAATAAGCGTTAGTAATAATTAGCGTTTAAAATCTACTGTTTTTAATGGTGAGAGACGTATACGAATTATCTAGGTAATATGGCGTACTCCAGCTACCGTGTTTCCCCGAAAATAAGACCCAGTCCGAATTCTAAAAATGATTTTAATGAAAGCCCTACTCTTAAAATAAGTACCTAGTAAATGGATATCGGTTTTCATATTTTGCATATTTGAAAATCTCGTAATTCTATAGTTTGTAATTTTGTTTTGATACATGAAAATAAAATAAAAAAAAAAACTGAAAATAGCCCTAGTGTCATTTTTCAAAAGAAAATTGAAATAAGACCCAGTCTTATTTTCGGGAAAACACGGTATACAGTTAATTACCATTGTTGTATTGTTGCATTGTTGTACCATTGTACTATTGTTTATTTTTTATTCTTTTATTTTATAACTCGAAAACAATTAGAGATATTTTAAAATTTCAGTAGTGCGGGTATATATTTACGACTTATTTGTTGTTATACTATTAAGTGTAAAAAATAATCAAGTATATATTATTTTTTTTATTTTATTTAATAGAAGGACAATGAGAATACGAGTTTGGAGGACAAAAAGGAAAGTTTGGCAATAAAAATAAAGGAAGTATGTTCAAATTTGTGAAAATTATTTTGTGATAACACTATTCATTTAATCGATCATCTAACCAGGTTATAATTTAAAGCGAGCGTTCCCAAAGTTGGTTGGCAGGGGGCCAAATTCACGGGTCGGGAGAAGGAAGCGCCCACAAGGTATCGGTCCGGCACCTGTAATCAAGATGTCGGTATAATTGAATTGTTACGAAAATACACGTGCTTAAACTGTGATAATGCCGTAACAATTGGCGTATCTAGATCGCAAAAAGGTAAAAACACAAAGTGTTAAACTATACTTAAGTTCGGCGGGCCATATTAAACCGTTACCCGGGCAGTAATTGGCCCGCGGGCCGTGGTTTGGGAACCACTGATTTAAAGTGACAGATTCAATGAAAAAACAATTAGATTATTGACATATTCATTATTTTTAACAGCCTTATAAACGATGCACGAACAATGTATTGGAGTATTATTAAATTTCAATCCAATGCTAATTATATCAGTCTTTATTTTTTACACAAACAATTTTAAGATCTCTGATTTTTTTTATTATAGCTTGAAAAACTTGTTGCAAAAAGATCCTGCTTATCAGACGAACTAATCAAAAGCCTTGAAAAGTTAAAGAGTAAGTATATCTTTGATTGAATACTCATTGCTCTCATAAATTGGGATTGTTTTTCTAAACTATTTCATCTGCCCGCAACCAATAATCCAATCAATTTTAAAATTTCATAACTCCAAGATGGTAGTAGCCTTATAAGTAATAAATTGGACTCGGGTATAGTAAGTTTTGTGAGACCGCAGGGATTGGAATCGCTCGTATGTACCAGAATAAACTAAATTTGATACCTCGTTTCGCGGTCATATCATTCAAAATTAGAAGAATGTTACTTTCAGCCCTCATGAGTTTAGCTTTTGGGTTTTACTTATTCGGAATGTTTAGTGCTGTCGAATGTTATACCGTAGAATTAAATTATCCATGTTTTTTGTCATGGTTGCAAACCTTTGATATAATCGCGTGAGATTGCCTTGAGATTAACATTAGCTTTGAGTATCAGTACAATTTCCTCTTCCGGGGTAGGCAATGTCGAAAGGAAAATATTCTGTTTTTTTTTCATAATCAGTGTGGCTTCTTCTTGGGAGGAAACTTGTGAAAATGTATTTATAGACAATCCTATTTAAAAAATTTGTACTTTTACATATCCAGGCTCACTTGAAAGGACAAAAGCTGAGTACAAAGAGAACAAAGAAAAGTTTGATCAAATGGCGAATCGGTTCAACGTAATTTGATAATATCAGATACAGAAACCAAGCAGCACATTTAATGAGGTTAAAATAATAAAAAAAATTGTTGCAAATTGTGCATAAAAATCGTACTCAGACATTGTTGTTATTGTTCTTATTATGGCGTTGTTGGATTTTTGGGTATTTTTTTGGTACTGTCGTAGTATGTGAACCAATATGGCGGACACCAGAACGTAGTATTTGTACCAGATAAGGTGGACCATAATTTCAGGTCCAAATACTACGGGAGTAATATTTCTAGTCCCCGAACTCGTAGTAATAGAACTAAAATAAGGAAATTAGGAATAAAATTATGGGCTAACTCTAACATGGTACACATACTATATTCCGGTGTCCGCCATTTTGGTTCACATGCTACGGCAGCGCCATTTTTTAGGAATCGCTTCTTCGTGCATTTAATGTATCCCAATTGATTTCAAATTTTAATAAAACCGAGATGGAATTAGCTTCTATCAGAATATTACCTTGAGCTTTCATGGGGTTTTGCTTTAAGACAGAAGAAGACGCTCGGAGACTATAGTTTTTTTTTCCAAGTCCCATGGTACCTATTTTTTCAACAAAAATTTTGCTGTCTCATTTTATTCGAAGTGAACACTTATTTATTCCGTATTGCGCGACGTCCTGCGTATCGCTTGTCTGTCGATAATTCCAGTAAACTTGGCGACTAAGGTCCTACCTTACCGGTGCGAACAAAAAAAAACGATTTCAATATTTCTCCAGCATGAATGCCTATTCTCTGCTTGTATGTAGGAGTAAGAGATGGGCATTTTATTACAAATAAGTCGTAAAGCAGGGGTCGGCAACCTTTTGTCGCTCGCGGGCCAAAATTAGGGTTTACCCATTTTGGCGGGCCGCACATATTTCTTTAAGAAAGGTGAAAACCGATCGTGTGGAAGAGGAATCGCATTCTTTACACAGATTAGAAGTTGAAATTTTAGACTTTGAATAGCGAGCGACGACTCGTGGAGTAAAGTCGTCTTACCATGCAAACAACTTACAAATGACATTTAATGTGACGCTTGGTAGCTTTTCGACATCAGGTGACACGCTGGATGAAGCCAAGATTAGAATATTTTCTAAATGAGCATCACTAATCCTAGTTCTCCGCTTGTTTTTTGTGATTTTCATTTTCGACAATCATTGTTCGCACGCACATGTACTTCTAAACATAATCAATTTCTTTATAACGATAGGAAGAAGAAGAATATTTAATGAAGTCCGTGTTCGCTAATATGCTCCTCGATCGTAGATTAGAAAATTAAATTATTAGAGTATAGAGTAAAATTCGCAGCCGCCGTTTTACCGCTGTCGTAGAGTTATATCAAGATGGCATTTTACACTGTTTACTCCCCAGCTTTTCAATCTTGTAGGGAAGAGAAGTTGTATTCAAGCCAAGATACGAAATCTGGTAACACGGATGGGATGGAGGGAATCCTTGGCTCTAGTATTATTCTACTAATCTAATTTATAGAAAACTAATGAGTCGGTGAGCATGTTGAAGCCAATAAGCTGAAACACATGCAAATCAATTGCATACTGAAAATATTGAAGATATCCAAGTCATCTCATTGAGAGTTACAGGCAATGAGCTGGCATGGGCAAACTACGGCCCGCGGGCCAAATCTGGCATGTTGGGGTGTTCAATCTGGCTTGCCTGATTTTTGCACGAGGCTTATTGTTTTCTAGTCTGTAAATATTGTTCTTAAAATGTAATTAATCACGTCACACCTACATGGTACGCCAGTCTAGGTCAATTTTTTGGCGCCTGGTCCTAATACCTTGCTCACATCTGCTAATGAGTCCCATAGTAAGAGTCGGTAATACTAGAAAAATAATGAGATAGATATCAATTTTAGTGCCAGCTTAATTAATTACATCAACTAGTGATTTAGGTAGAAAAATTGGTATTCCCGTAGTATATAACCAAGATGGCGGACACCGGTACGTAGTATGTGTACCAGGTTAGGATTAGACCATAATTTCAGGTACAAAGACTACCTGAGTCACTTGGCTAGTCCTCGAACACGCAATAGAACTAAAATAAGGAAAATTGAAATAAAATTATGATCAAACCCTAACCTGGTACACTTACTACGTTCCGGTGTCCGCCATATTGGTTCACATACTATACGGGAACACCGAGTTGACGGGTACTCCTGATAATTTAGCGGGTGACGGGATGACGGGCACTCCTGATAGCCTACCCGGGACCTACCTTACCGATGCCAATACGAGAAATGAGGGTTCCGAGCTCAAGTAATATCCGAAACTTCTATCATATCTTTGCGAGTAGATACCGGGCATCAAAATTAGCTATAATTTAATTCGTACGCGGGGTCGCCAAACATTTGTCATAAAAGCAGGATATCTTTGAGAGTTAAAAATACCTCGTCAATTATGCGAACATTTCAATAATCAACATAAGAGAGACACCCGCGGTTGGCATACTGCAATAGTTGTACATATTAAGACAAAATGATTTATGCTCTGTTACTTGAACAGTGTGAATTTGAAAAAATATGCAATTTGACAACAAGACTCTCCACTCAAACGGGTAAAGTACATACGGAATCAGTCAGTAATTTTAATAAAAGCCCTACTCTTAAAATAAGATCTAGTCAATAGCGCGAATTTTTTTTTTGACCTAGTCGATATCAAGAAATATCTCCGACAAGCGGTGAGAGAGGGAAAAACGTGTTATTTATAAGTAAATGCATATCGGTTTTCATATTTTGCATATTTGAAAATCTCGTAATTCTATAGTTTGTAATTTTGTTTTGATAAATGGAAATAAAAAACATCCCCTGAAAATAGCCCTAGTGTCATTTTTCGAAAGAAAATTGAAATAAGACCCAGTCTTATTTTCGGGAAAACACGGTATACAGTTAATTACCATTGTTGTATTGTTGCATTGTTGTATCATTGTACTATTGTTCATTTTTTATTCTTTTATTTTCAACTCGAAAACAATTAGAGATCTTTGAAAATTTCAGCAGTGCGGGTATATATTTACGACTTATTTGTTGTTATACTATTAAGTGTAAACAATAATCAAGTATATATTAATTTTTTTTTATTTTATTTAATAGGAGGACAATAAGAATACGAGTTTGGAGGACAAAAAGGAAAGTTTGGCAATAAAAATAAAAGAAGTATGTTCAAATTTGTGAAAATTGTTTTGTGATAACACTATTCATTTAGTCGATCATCTAGCCAGGTTATAATTTAAAGAAAGGGTTTCCAAAGTTGGTTGGCCGGGGGCCAAAATTAGAAGGGGAAATATATTCGCGGGCCGGGAGAAGGAAGCGCCCACAAAGTATCGGTACCGGCACGTGTAATCAAGATGTCGGTATAATTGAATTGTTACAAAATTACACGTGCTTAAACTGTGATAATGCCGTAACAATTGGCGTATCTAGAACGCAAAAAGGTAAAAACACAAATTGGTAAACTATACTTAAGTTCGGCGGGCCATATTAAACCGTTACGCGGGCAGTAATTGGCCCGCGGGCCGTGGTTTGGGAACCACTGATTTAAAGTGACGGATTCGATAAAAAAACAATTAGATTATTGACATATTCATAATATTTAACAGCCTTATAAACGATGCACGAACAATGTATTGAAGTATTATTAAATTTCAATCCAATGCTAACTATATCAGTCTTTATTTTTTACACAAACAATTTTAAGATCTCTGATATTTTCATTTTAGCTTGAAAAACTCGTTGCTAAAAGATCCAGCATATCAGAAGAACTAATCGAAAGCCTTGAAAAGTTAAAGAGTAAGTATATCTTTGACTGAATACTCATTGCTCTCATAAATAGGGATTGTTTTCTATTCCATCTGCCCGCAACCAATAATCCAATCAATTTTAAAATTTCATAACTCCAAGATGGTAGTAGCCTTATAGGTAATAAATTGGACTCGGGTATAGTAAGATTTGTGAGACCGCAGGGATTGGAATCGCTCGTATGTACCAGAATAAACTAAATTTGATACCTCGTTTCGCGGTCATATCATTCAAAATTAGAAGAATGTTACTTTCAGCCCTCATGAGTTTAGCTTTTGGGTTTTACTTATTCGGAATGTTTAGTGCTGTCGAATGTTATACCGTAGACTTAAATTATCCATGTTTTTTGTCATGGTTGCAAACCTTCGATATAATCGCGTGAGATTGCCTTGTGATTAACATTAGCTTTGAGTATCAGTACAATTTCCTCTTCCAGAGTAGGCAATGTCAAAAGGAAAATATTCTGGTTTTTTTTTCATAATCAGTGTGGCTTCTTCTTGGGAGGAAACTTGTGAAAATGTATTTATAGACAATCCCGTTTAAAAAATTTGTACTTTTACATATCCAGGCTCACTTGAAAGGACGAAAGCTGAGTACAATGAGAACAAAGAAAGTTTGATCAAATGGCGAATCGGTTCAGCGTAATTTGATAATATCAGATACAGAAACCAAGCAGCACATTTAATGAGGTTAAAATAATAATAAAAATTGTTGCAAATTGTGCATAAAAATCGTACTCAGACATTGTTGTTATTGTTCTTATTATGGCGTTTTTGGATTTTTGGGTATTTTTTTGGTACTGTCGTAGTATGTGAACCAAGATGGCGGACACCAGAACGTAGTATTTGTACCAGATAAGGCGGACCATAATTTCAGGTCCAAATACTACGGGAGTCATATTTCTAGTCCCCGAACTCGTAATAGAACTAAAATAAGGAAATTAGGAATAAAATTATGGGCTAACTCTAACACGGTACACATACTATATTCCGGTGTCCGCCATTTTGGTTCACCTGCTACGGCAGCGCCATTTTTTGGAATCGCTTCTTCGTGCATTTAATGTATCCCAATTGATTTCAAATTTTAATAAAACCGAGATGGAAGTAGCTTCTATGAGAATATTACTTTGAGCTTTCAGGGGGTTCTGCTTTAAGACAGAAGAAGACGCTCGGAGACTATAGTTTTTTTTTCCGAGTCCCATGGGACCCATTTTTTCAACAAAAATTTTGCTGTTTAATTTTATTCGAAGTGAACACTTATTTATTCCGTATTGCGCAACGTCCTGCGTATCGCTTGTCTGTCGATAATTCCAGTAAACTTGGCGACTAAGGTCCTACCTTACCGGTGCGAACAAAAAAAAAACGATTTCAATATTTCTTCAGCATGAATGCCTATTCTCTGCTTGTATGTAAGAGTAAGAGATGGGCATTTTATTACAAATAAGGCGTAAAGCAGGGGTCGGCAACCTTTTGTCGCTCGCGGGCCAAAATTAAGGTTTACCCATCTTGGCGGGCCGCACATATTTCTTTAAGAAAGGTGAAAACCGATCGTGTGGAAGATGAATCGCATTCTTTACACAGATTAGAAGTTGAAAATTTAGACTTTAAATAGCGAGCGACGACTCGTGGAGTCAAGTCGTCTTACCATGCAAACAACTTACAAATGACATTTAATGTGACGCTTGGTAGCTTTTCGACATCAGGTGACACACTGGATGAAGCAAAGATTAGAATATTTTCTAAATGGGCATCACTAATCCTAGTTCTCCGCTTGTTTTTTGTGATGCTCATTTTCGACAATCATTGTTCGCACGCTCATGTACTTCTAAACATAATCGATTTCTTTATAACGATAGGAAGAAGAATATTTAATAAAGTCCGTGTTCGCTAATATGCTCCTCGATCGTAGATTATAAAATTAAATTATTAGAGTATAGAGTAAAATTCGCAGCCGCCGTTTTACCGCTGTCGTAGAGTTATATCAAGATGGCATTTTACACTGTTTACTTCCCAGCTTTCAATCTTGTAGGGAAGGGAAGTTGTATTCAAGCCAAGATACGAAATCTGGTAACGCGGACGGGATGGAGGGAATCCTGGGCTCTAGTATTATTCTACTAATCTAATTTATAGAAAATTAATGAGTCGGTGAGCTTGTTGAAGCCAATAAGCTGAAACAAATGCAAATCAATTGCATACTGAAAATATTGAAGATATCCAAATCATCTCATTGAGAGTTACAGGCAATGAGCTGGCGTGGGCAAACTACGGCCCATGTTAAATTTATTTTAATCGTTAACTGATATCTCAGGTACAAAGCATCTTTATAATGTACAATTTCTTCAAAAATGATTACGTCATCGCAAATTCATCTCCTGTGGCGAATAATTCAAAAGAAGATAAATAGTTGTATTGGTGAAAACCCAATAAATGAGAAAAATAATTAAAGTACAAAGATTGCTGATTATGGAAATTTGACAATGAAAATTCAGAATCAGGTTTTGATTGAAATATATTTTATTGCAAAATCGTATATTCAATGTCATTGAACAAATGCGCAGTCGATGCTGTTTTTCTTTATGATATCTCAGAGTAGATTATGTACGTCGAAAATTAAAAATTTGTCACATAAATGACAAAATAACGGATTCGGATTTTACTAAAATACTTCCATATGTCCGAAGCACGCTGCATAACTCTTGCAGCAGAGAGTTTATGAAACTATCTCCATTAGTGAATAATTTTGAGCGACACCTGGTTAATATCGCCCAAAATTGCTCTGTGACCAATGTGACGTAACAAGTTCTCCCTCCCTTTGTTAATTAACTAGTGAATCAGGAATAAATTAAATGCTTCCGTTAATAAAATAACTTTGTAATAGTATTATATAAAAAAATTGTTTGTGACTGTCTTGCTGCATAACCTGGACATTTAAGTCCATCTGGCGGGACAGCTTGTCAGAACTGGGACTGCCCCCGCTAAACCGGGACGAATGGTAAGCCCAGTTAGGCCCAACTTTTATTCCGATATCCTTAGTTTAGTTCTATTACGAGTTCGGAGACTGTCTGTGTCAGCCAAGTGGATTTACCCACTGCCCATAGATTTCAGTCCCCTTACACAACTTGATGTAAAATAGGCGAACAGAATTAGTCAGGCTACTTCCATAATAATACACACACTATTGGAGCGTTTGATGACGATATACATCCATCAAGAATGAGTAAGAAACATACAGCATATGGTTTACCCAAAATACTTAGAAAAAATTGACAAAACATGCGCGGTATATCTATCGAGTCCATTTAGTTGATTTTCCAGTATTTATGGATAGTTTGTTTGTTTTAAATTTTGCATATGTTCGGATATGATTACGGAATTTGATAGTTATTCGTTGGGCTACGTTAAGCGCATAGATGACTGACTAGTAGGAATCTGGCGGTTGGTTGAATTTTCCATAAAAAACTCTGATATTTGATAGTGGGGTGGGGGAGTAAGGTGCACGATACACATAGTCAGCGCAAGGCTAAGTGGTACTCCTGTAGTGTATGTACCAGGTTGGGATTAGGCCCTAATTTTATTCCGATTTTCTATATTTTAGTTCGATTGCGAATTCGGAAAGCCAAAGTGAATATACCCCCTGCCCATAGGTTGCAATACATTTACACAACGTGATGTAAAAATATGCGAACAAAATTAGTTATTTCCGTATTGGTATATACAATCCTTTTTATTTTATCAGTAATATTTGAACGAGAATATTGGTCAGAGACCGAAGACTTATCGATCGAAAGTTAGGGGATCCCCAAAACAGCGCTCTTACTCCATAGTGACACCTTGTGTCCCATCACTATTTAATAGATAACTCGGTAATTATATGACATAATTCATCTAAAATCAATAGGCTTCTGATACGACAGATGATGAATGCACATGCAAAATCTGGCAGATTCCACCTCGCTTTCGTGAGATATCGCGTGCATTTAAAAGACAAACAGACAAACAAACAGAAAAATACCTTACTTACAACATACTAACCGATTAAAATCGATAAGTAACAAGAAGTATTACACAGTACCTAAAAATGACCTATATGGAAAATGAACAAAAACAAGAGTATAAATCGAGACGGGGCAAGGTTTAGCATAGATGACGGACTTATAGAAATCTGGCGGAAATATTATTTTTGATTTTAATCATGAATCACGACCTCACTCCAAGCAAACGTATATATAGTTGGCTCCTATTCATGAGCTCAGTAAATAAATGGAAAACCTACTAATATTACTCATTTATCTAGAAAAAAAAATAATCAAATTTCTGCAGAATAAGTTTCAAAACCCCCAAAATAGTGTTATATTGCACTTATATATATCAGTTATATTCTGATTAAAAACTTTTTCTGTCCAAAGAGTTAAAATATTTCAAATACGCGTGTTGCTGTATTTTGTGCGAGAAAGACGGTATGATTTCGCAGTGTCAGACCAAATCGTGGTGGCATCGCAGATCACACATCTCGGATCAAATTCCCGACCTCTCAAGGTGTAATAAATTGAGTAGACAATGCTAAACCGGATAGGTTTAAGGGCGCTTCAGATGTGTGTGTACTAATATCAAGATAAATATTTCAGTTCGCCTACTTTATTCACATCAAGTTGTATTGTATATTCACTTGGCTAACAAACACAGCCCCGAACTCGTAATAGAACTGAAATAAGAAAATCGGAATAAAATTATGGCCTAATCCTAACCCGGTACACACACTAAAGGAGTACCGGTACAAGTCCCTCTAATCTAAATTATAAGTAGCTCCGTACATATTGCCAGGTACTTCTTTGTACAGCACCTCGATAACAGCGAATTAATGCCGTGTTGAAATAAGGGTTCCCATACAATCTGGTTATCAGAGATTACCTTTAGTACAAACGATTTTCAAATCTCTAATGTTTTGATTACAGCCTGATAGTGATGCTCGCATCGCTCCAAGATCTAACGAAGAATCAAATGTAGATGGCAAAGAGGGCGGGGGTAAGTTTTAACATGTAGCTATTGCGGTCTCATTGTTTAATCAAAATATCCAAATTTTGTTAATATTGCGAACTTATTTTGTAAGTGTGTGAGCTTGCCCAATGATTGAAAAATTTACCCTGTCTATGTTGAAATTTCCACAAAAAAATTGTGTCTGAGTACTAATCCGCCAGGGTGAAATATATTGTGAGTCCTGAAGTGGTTAGAAAAGTTGTGATTTTGAAAAGACATCAACGCAATTAGGATATCAATCCAAGTTCTATGGCTGCTGTCAAATGGGTATGATTTTGAAAATGGAAATTTTCAAGAAAAAGTGTGCAAAACACATTAAACACGAAAACGTAATAATTTGACCAATTACCGTATAAATAAAAGTCTGAAAACATTTTTCTTGGTGCTGTTTGCCCCAATCGGCACATTTAATTGTGTGAAAAGCGATATATATTTAATAATGGGATTTAGAGTTGTAAGAACAGGTTATCTTTGATGTCGATCTCACTAACAACATGTTCCATTATATCAGAAAATATATTCTACTTTCAACACGCCAAATATAACGCTAGTCGTCGTATGCAGTGCGCGTTACCTATTTCCTAACGTCTGAAATAACAGACAAGAATGGGTTTTTACTTCCCACGTCGTTTTGATAGTGAACAAATCAGCCAATAGATATATTTACATATTTTGTTCACATAAATTGTTTTTACATTTATTTAGCAGCAAGTCTGAAAGAGGAACTGAGTTGAGCGGATTTTGAAATTGTCAGCAACCAACCACCGCAACCGTTAACGACGTCGAAACGAAAATGGAACAATATTGAGATATAAAGTGTAGAATATTCAGATATGAAGTGGATTGTATTAGACTACTAAAAAAATTTTTAATGGAGTTTATGATTTTTTTTTGTAAAACAATTTATTTTCCCCGCGACTAATAACCCAATCAATTTTAAGTTTTCCAAGGTGGAAGCAGTCCCTAGAAGGCTATTATTGCTTTTATTTAACCTCCGTGGGTTTTGGCTTTCAGGTTTTACATACTTAGTCGGGGACGGAAGTCTTTTAGTCCTATTACGAGTTCGGGGACTGTCTGTGTTAGCCAAGTGAATATACCTCCTTCCCATAGGCTCCATTCAATTTACACCACTTGATGTAAAGCAGGCGAAAGAAACTAGTTACCTCCATATTGGTACACAGAAATGAGTGAGCGTATAGCCGCTCTCTTCATTTTATTGAACAATTTTTGTTGTTTTAAAGAGAGGCCAATGTAGAAATAAAATATGAAATTAGGGTAAATAAAAAAGAGATCACGTTTTGAGCTTGATTGTCTACATGTTTGGTTGTCTTGTTTTGATAAAATGTAGCCTAATCGTTTTTAACATTTCATTTTCTAATGTTCTATTTAAACAGATACTTGTATTATATTCATTCACTGACCTGCCAAAGAGGCATTGGATTGTATATCAGTAACGGCAGTGTGGATATTTAGAGTAAAGAAAATATATTGTATTCAGAAACAGTCTTTTTCATTTCAATACTTTACTTGCCTTAAGGTTGATAATTTATTCCCGACGAGAATTTCTTCGCGTTATCTAATTCTCTGAAGTACTAACTGCTCTGAATTATTAATCCGTATCATATCAGTTTCACACGGTGATTACCCTGCACTGAAACTGTGGGGACAAATCTGGCCCGTTGGGCAATTCAATCAGGCCGCCTGATGCTGACACAACCAAATTGAAACCAAATTTTGATGTTTTAGCTAAAATATAATTTAAGTAATTTGTTGAGATTCCGGTAAATTTAGTTTTGTACGAGACTTATTGTATACCACTTTCGCTTTTGTAACACTGTAAATATTGCTCATGAAATCTAACTTTTTACGCCTCGCTTACATGGCTCGCCAGCCTAGATAGGCAAAATGGTTGGGCCCTGGTCTAAAAACCTTGCCCACCCTTGTTTCATAACGTAAAATGGTTCAAAAACTCCGATTAAAACAAGATAGCAATGCTCAAATATTTGTAAACGGAAGCCGAATCGAAAAAGCATTATCTCATTTATAGCACAGGTAGTGTGTCAGCCCACCAGATCGCCATCTTGTGTTCAAATCACACCCCATCACTGCATAGACTACATGATAATAATAAATTGGTTAAAAAAGCGAAACCGAAATGATTTTAATCCAAATAAATAGTTGTTCTTTGTTTATCATTCAGTGTATGATTGTACAGGGCTTTGTCTAGAGTGCAGTGCTCTGCAACCTTTTGTAACATGCGGCACACGGTATACTTATATAACTTGCCAAATTCGACGGCACACCACAACAAACAGAAAAAAAAAGTGTAACTTTGTTTTATGTTCATATTTCAATGAGAGATTTGTGGTTGTTTTAATTAGCACAACCAATCTCTCTATATTAGGATCAAAGAGCAACTCGAAATTTTGATCAGTAATGAAGAGGAGAAGCTTTGTTCGCACATATAAGTATACTGGAGCAATATTTCAATAGCTGCATTGGAAATGTGCCTATATTCTTCTTGAATTGAAATCCAAAACACATCAAGTGGAATTTCGCTGAATTTCAGTCTTAGCGTTCTGTTATTTCTTACTTCAAAGAAATTTTTTCGAATACGCAGGGGTAATTCTTTCGTTGACATTTCAGCACTAGTTGAGAAAGGATTTCGGATCCAGTCGTATCGACAATATGCTTTACAATATATCTGCTTGGCATATAGGCCTACTCCTTGTTACGTCACAAATGCACAGTGGGGGGTCAGAAATTTGAATTGGTGTCGCTAAAGCTAACGTAAAAGCAGGTTAACTTTACGTTAGTAGAGTAGAGTCGTAACCTAACGTAAAATTACCAAAGGATAAAAAAAATTGTAAAATGAAGGAAAAGTTGCAATTCCTGTGCGGCACACCCTGCATCGTCTCGCGGCACACCGGTGCGCCGCGGCACACCAGTTGCGGAGCACTGGTCTAGAGTCTAGACCAGCGCTTCTCAAACTGTGCTTCACGAGCTTTTTCGGAGTGTTCCGCAGGACAAGAATCGAAGCCTCAAAAGGTGCTGTTGTAAGCCGGTTGTGCAAGTTGATGCACATGATTTTTCTTTCTATTAGTTTTATCTTTTTCTGTGTTCCACGAGGCGAGATGAAAAGCGTAGGTGCTCCGAGACAAGATAGGTTTGAGAAACACTGGTTTAGACTAAACGGCGTGAAGGAGCAAAACAAATTGAAATGATTTTTCTCAATAGATAGGCGGCGATTAATCGAGGTCGAACAAAGACGAATCTAGAATTTAAAATTATTAAATTAGGCATTTTTGTCTTGTGTACTGATAATCTTATTAAGCCAGACACACCGAGGTTACGCAAGCGTCATCCCTAACCCAACGCTAACTTGTAATTAAATTATATTCCAGGAACAATAGAATGCCCTTTAATAGTACAACATGATAATTTTGATTAAATGCAATTTGATATCCCAACCTGATTTAGGGGAATTTGGAAAAACTAAGAATAAAGGTTTTTATCATTTGTGTACATTTTCGGTCTCTTATGTATCAGCCTAGTATAATGCTGGCCTTGAATACTAGAAAATTTGATGAAGTATGTGAAAAAGATGGTGGACACCGGAACGTATTATGTGTACCAGGTTAGAGTTATGCCATAATTTTATTTCAATTTACCTTATTTTAGTTTTATTACGAGTTCGGCGACTAGCCAAGTGAGTCCCGTAGTATTTGTACATGAAAGTATGGGCTAATCCTAACCTGGTACACATACTACGTTCCGGTGTGATGCGCGATGAGCCTGTTTTATAGTAAGCCATGGTACAAACTGCTAAATTTAACACGGTTTGTCAAATCTTAGATGATTTGTGTATCCTTCCTCCACCATATCTCAGCGACCCCACCGACCCACCTGTTTGCGACCCTACCTACTTATCACTTCGACCCAATTTGGGGTCGCGACCCCTGGTTTGGGAACCTCTGCTTTAGACTAACTCCTAATCGCCCCGCTATGCCATAGTGGTGGTATTGGTATAATGCAAGGGTGCTGTGTGCGGACATTGAGCAGACATATATTAATACATCATTTCTCAAATATGCTTTGAATATTATATTTCACAGTGTCAATGTAACAGAAAATAGACAAAAATAATAATAAAATAAAATTTTAATTTAAAGTAAAAGTATAAAATATTCATTACAGCGCAAATGAAACGAGGCAATAATCGTACAACTCCGATTTTCGGATGGACATGTAAGTCAACAAAAAGTTCAATTTTCCTAATACTACTAAAATTCCCCTGTAATCAAAATACAATTTAATTAGCATTTTCCTGCAATTTTTATTGTCACATTAACAAATACTTATTGTCACCTTTTTTCTATTTTAATTTGGCTGGTCTTGTCGATAAAATCAACGATACATCCCAAGTTATATCGAGGTATATTTCGTCATTGGGAAGTTTGTCTACTGACCAAGTTGATTTAAGATTATTTACAAAATCATTCAGTGGATCATTTTGAGAATTGCTTTCAGATAAAGTAATTTTTGCGCATCTATACCCAGCGTAAGATTGTAGCATTTGAGCAAATTCTCTAATTGTCACAAAATTTTTACGAATTGCTAGGTTTTTGTCGTCTATAATGATAAATTTGCTGCCTTTGCGCGGTTCGTGATCAACTGTAATAGCTTCATAAATTTTTTGATATTTATCATCTACAGCTAAGACCGACCGTGGATGTATTTCACAATCGTGTCGAAAAAAGTTATCTAATAGTTCGTTGGCTTTTTTGTTTTTCTTTACTGTAACGTTGCTAGCGTGTTCATCGGGCGATAATTGTTTACTAATTTTTGGAAAACCAGTACAGTACATAGCGAGACATCCGTCTGGTTTCAGGACTCTCCTTGCCTCTCTCATTGCATCTGACATGAGTTCCATCCAGTGAAACGATCTTGAAAAACAAACTAAATCTTGACTGGAGTCTCTCAAAGGCATATTTTCTCCGCTAGCTACTTGGAATTGAAGGCAAGAGGATGACTTTGGATCTAATGTTCTCGCGTATTCTTCAGCTTTAATAACCTAAAAATGAAATGCGAAACACGATATAATACAAATGGAACATATACGAATTGTATAATGATAAACAAACTACTTTGGAACATTTATTTCATTTTATTTTTTATTTTTTCGTTGACGTTGACTTTCCTGATATATATATAAATATTGATGGACCCCCCGCCCCCCTTTCTGTGACAATTACTGTTAATATTGGGTGACGCGTCCACTTTCACCCTGGACAGTATTTTTTATGTTTTTTATTACTTATTGGACACGTTTAGTGGACGTAACGATCGTTTCAATATTATGTTGTTATTGTTATTTGTCTCCATCATTTTTAAAAAATCGCTTTTCTCTTCGAATACTGGATCAATTGCTTTGAAATTTTCAGTGAGTAAAGATTGATTTTTTTTGCCAGAAGGCTATCACTTTTATTTATTTCTAAAATTCGCATGAAATCTGATATTTCGTCTAAAAATTCGCTGTATTATTTTATCCATGGGAACACTGGTAGTCCGGTTTGATTCTGTAAATTATTTCAACGCGAAACTCGGAATTTTTTGTGGGTACCGGTGGCGTCAAAGGTAAATACTGCTTCGCTCTGGTTAACGTGTCCATATATTTGGGCGTAGCTCTCTTGTTATTTTTCATATTGTTCAAACAAATTGTACTTCCACTATGGTGATGAAATAAACTTCTGATTACTAAATTTTCTTTTGTTAAGTTTTGCTAAGGCTATCTCTGGCGAGTTTGTTATGCTGTGTAATATACTTTGGAGCAATTTTAAGTTTGTATGTTCAAGTTGCGGCTATATAGCAAACTAAACTATTTTACTTCATTTATCAGGAAGACGTACCAAAGGACGCTGCTGTAACCATGAAGCTAATGTTTTCAAATTGCTATCAAATTGTCCCATTTTGAATGAAATTCATTATTCAATATGATTGGCCATGTATTGGATAGCGATAAATATCTACACAAAATAAATTGAACGAGGTTTGAAATTCAAGGCTTTGTAGAAATTTCTAATTATCTGATGTTTTATTGTTAATTTGAATTCAATAATTTACATCAAGTGGATGCAGGGCCGGATCATGCCTTTTAGAGGTCCTAAGCCGTTACGACTTTAGTGTCCTATATGTATAAGATAAAAATAATGAAACTATTGTTCCATGCTTTCTGAATAAGTTGCAGTATTTACTACTAATTAAAGGCTAAATTATGATTGATGATATTTTTTGGAAATAGTTTTCATTCTTACAAACAATTATAGAAAGGTGTGAAATGTTCCTAAAAAAAATAATAATTAAAAGTGCATTCCAAACGGGCCAATATTGAGGTCTGTATCGTTTGACCATCGCAAAGCATTTCGTTAAAAGTGAGGCACCATTGAAATTTCGTTTATGAAAGTTTACATGGTGCCCCCTTCTCGTGGTGCCCTAAGCACGTGTTTATATTGCTTATTGGTTAATCCAACCCAGAGCATATATGCCTGTGCAACAAAATGCCTTTATTGGTTAACTTTATTTTTAGGTTTTTATTTATACTGTACTCATCATATTATTTAATCAACTTTCCAAAACTGTTACAAACCTGGGCTTTGCTTTTGTCTATTCCCGTCACTTTGTTGAAGTAGGGCGCGAATAGGGCTGAACTATGACCGTCACCACATCCCACGTCTACCATGCTTTCGAATTTTGGTGTCATTTTCGACCTGGCGTGCTTACTGACGTTATGAGACTGAGACACAGCTTGCATGAAGCATACTATCCTCCTGGCTATCGTAGATCCATCGTGAGGCAAGATATCGTTTCGAGTTTTCTTGACGCTCTGATGTGGAACCTTTGTATGAACATGCATACTATGGAATTGCAGTCACCGAATGTAGAGTATTTTATCAAGCTCTGATTAACTAGTTGCATAAATCTGGTTCCTGCTCAGCGACAAATCACATCGTACAATTAATCAAATTGTAATACGGCTGTGCTTGGAAATCCTTTTATCTTTGAAATCGCAATCAGCTTATGCGCAGATTAAAAATATTATCCGAATAATATTGTATGTATACAGTCGCGACCTCCCTATAAAAAAATTAGGCCGCCTGTACATCCGTTCTTTATTTTTTAATTAATAACGCCCTCATGTATGATCAAGCATGGTCTATATTATTTTATCTATTGCCCACGCATGAGAAATGGTTCATTTTTCCTTATTCTTTCCGGCTTTGACAAGAAGTGAAAACAAATAAGCGACTCATTACATAAAGCGGATGCTTCGTGATCGAGTTACTTTTGTGCTTAAAACTTTTCAAAAAATGATAAATTAAACTTCCTTTTATTTGTTATAAAACTTGCAAATTTTGGGGAAATATCGATTTACGAATGATTTACAAGTAAAAAAAGAATCGCTTCCAATAGATCCTATATTTATCAATAAGAACTAATGATTGTCTTATTTAGATAACCTTTGTTAACTTACAATTCATGGTGATTTTACACATTTCGTTATTAGTATACACCTTAGGCTGATTCCAAACTATTGTTTCGTGTTTGCTTTTCAGAAAAATCAAACGAAAGCTTTGAAGATATCTTTTACTGTACAGAAACTTTTGGAAAAGCAGATGTTGTTTTGAATGATAATTTTGTTGTTACGTCATACGCTTTTGAGAATAAATTAGATCATTTCAATATCAGTTTAGTAACAATAGGGCACTGGGACATAATGTGAGTAACTCCAAAAGAAAAAAAATAAAAAGATTTTTCACAATGCAATTGATTAAACGAGTCAAATTGTACCACTCCAACTTTCAGACGGATGGATAAGTCAACACAACAGTTGAATTTTCCTAATACTACCAAAATTCTACTGCAGCCAAAATACAATTCAATTGACATTTTTGTACACTTTTTATTGTCACACTAACAAATAATTATTGAAATATTTTTGTTTAAAAGACAACACTTTGCCATACAGCGATGTAATTTTCCCAACACAATTCATGTAATTTATATAAGAATAATATACAGTAGTTATATATAATAATATGACCCAATGATAAATTACCAAAACATGTCTATCACTCGCCGTACGTCGAAAGTATCCAATTAAAATTACATGGTTTTATTGTTACATGTTATATCTTGCAAGAAATATGTTGTCATTTACCAGAGAGAAGCATAAAGAACAACAATCAACATGGGCAACAGTATTAAATACATTCCAACACAGTAGATCACAGAACGGGCAGGGGCTCTCCATTCATTCATATATGAACAGGTGTATAAGATCCGGGAGACGGCGTAAGAGCGCATCAAAATTTTGTACCAAAACTGCGAAGGCCCAGTCAAGATGTAAAGTGCTGACACGAACAGGAAAGCTGGAATGTTTTCCAAGTCGTTACGGTGTATTCTGTTCAAAATGAAATGATTCACAAAATAATCCACTAGTCTAGTATAGGCTTACCCTATTTATAGGACAAAAAATCAGAAACATTCCCGATTGGACAACCTTTCATTCCCGGGGCTCAGTAATATTCAACTCATATGATTATTAGTAATATTCAAATCATTGGAAAAAGTGCAGTTTCTTTCCGGCACTTTGCACAGTTTAACGGCAGTACAGCGAACGACTGACTGCCATAATGCATAATAGGGACATTTGAATCTACTGGGCGGGACGTTGGGAATTGTCAAAATCGGGACTATACAGGCAAACCGGGACGTATGCTAAGCCTAGTCTTGTAGTATATAAAGTGAAGCAGAGGCATCCCCGTTATTGGAATGTTGTGGTAATCCGAGATCCCGTTCTTATTTTGTTTCGTTTTAGAAGAGTTTTATTAAGCGTTTCGAAAGTTATCTATTTATTCGTGTAAAGCAGGGGTCGGCAATCTACGGCCCGCGGGCCAGATCCGGCCCGCGACGCTTCACTGAATTATTGTAACAAAATAGCTCTTTTATCGATTATATTCTTTTACGCAAAAGAATTTACGCATAGACTAAATTATATTATAACGTAACAAGTATTGAATTCACAATTACTCGTTAATGAGCCTATAATTTAATTATAATTTAGACAAATGACAACAAAACGCAGAAAAGTTGATGCTAATTGCAAATGGTTTAATGGCGCAGAAAATATTCGAATGGTCAGTCTTCACGCGCTGCATAAAATTTAACTTTTGATCTATGTGAAAAAATGTGATTCATCGGTCATCCGTTCGGTTTTCAACTTTCTAAAAATATGTGCGGCCCGCCAATGACTTGCAACCTTTCGTTTTGGCCCGCGAGCGACAAAAGGTTGCCGACCCCTGAATTGTAAAGCATGTCATGTTATGTAGCGCTAGTGTGTAATTTTATTATTACGTTCTTGTATTGCTATAGATATAAAGCTATAAGTCCGGAAGGATTTTATAAAAATAGGCGGACCCGTTGTAAGTGAATTCGACATTAAAGAAACAGTTTTCAGAAAATCCTATATATTTTTCTTAATTTTCAGGGTGACAGCCTGACTTCATTGCTAAAACAGTAATCTTAACTCAGTTATGAGCCCATATTACTATGCAGGCATAAATAAGTTCTTTTTGATGCTATACCCTTTGTGGCAAACCGCGATAGTGAGGAAAGTAGCAGGAATGAGCAATGCGAAAATTAGATGGCTTGTTCTCGAAAACGCACATCGAGATCTAATTGCATTCCCATGGACGCTTGGTTGCATTTTAAATTTCAATTGTATTTTGGGCTACAAGAAATATAGAAATTTGAGTTTAGTCCGCTTAAAAGTAAGCTGATTGCAATTTTAGGACAAATTAATACGACCATCATCAATTTCTCCCATCTCAGCTCTATTTCTATACATATTTAACAGTATTCATAATTCTATGTGGTATTATAACTTGCCTTCTTAGACGTTCGACTTTCTCATTTTGTCTGTAAAATTCCAATCCTCCTCGACGTATTGCATCTTCCGGAGTAGCGAAAGACTAAAAAAAGAAAAATATTTGAAAAGATAAAAACGGAATATTAGTATATATAAGTATACACCAAATATTTTAAAAATTTTGTTTAAAAACTCAACTTTTTTAAATAAGAGAATCGATCAAAAGTCATTTACCCCCAACCCACCATTTTGGTAATTTAACCAGGTGAAACAACGCAGAAAATATTAATAGTACAGATGTTGAAAAATCTCTCGTAAACTATCAGATTTTAAGCGGTTATAGCGCAATTGTATGTCGCTTGCTAGATCCAATCGCGATGGTAGTTTAAGCTAAAGATTTTGAGTTTGGATAAATTCAGTTTGAATAATCGAATACGCTGTACCAAACCAAAAGCTTAAAACCTTTCTATACAGCAGAACAGTAGATTTAGAACGGTTGCTTATTTAGTGCCAAGTTCGAGTATGAAAGGTAACACGCTCCATCAGAAAATAAATGATAAATACCACAATATATACTGATTACCAATGCATTGGATTTGGAAATATACGAAAAAACAAAATGTTCTGTGTGATAAATACTGTATATATATGAAAACAAGCGCGACTGCATAAATATTATTTGAGAAATACATTACCTTATTTTTCAATCGAGCCTGTCCTGTTTTGAAGCTTATGAAAACAATTTCCAACAACAAAATGCACGCGTAAAACCCAAAGTCTGCAATAAGTTCATCCTCAATATTATTTACGCTCAACATGCTTACTTATCGTGACTATTTGCGAAAACTACCGTCCTTGACTTCTTATTCAATATTACTTTCATTTTTTGCAATCCAAGCAGACGCTTCGGTTCATATGCGGTTGAAGTGTTCTAAAGCGGTAAAACAAATCTAATTGGCACCTGTAAAACGGTTAAAGCGCTATCTAAAATAGTACTTGCTACTTGATCCGATTCGGATACGGTCGGCTTGGCACTATCGTATGAAATGAAAATGCTAAAATTAAGTGATTATAACCAAGAAATGATGGTTACATTCTCGCATTTTTCCATTTGTTATTTTCCCAGATAAGGGTATATAGGAATAATATTTTCCCAAATGTTTTACTCGATACACGGAGTGTCGATAAAGTCTTTTTACATTTTAATTTCGTTATGAAGTCAGTTCTCAATATATTTTAACCAAGTTCGTTGTTTTTAATCAGTAATTGCTCATTTAATACATATGTGAAGGTCAAAACAATATATAGTATCGATAAATTCCATTTGCAATTTTAAAAATTTTCAAGATTTTATGGACTATATAATTTGCTGTGCGTTTTTTTGATGTTAAGTTAAAGGAACTCTAACAAGACAAATGTGATGGAAGGGTGAAGCATACACAGTTACCACGCTTACTTACCAGTCATATCGAGTATTAAATTAAATTATATTTTTGACATTGTACGTACAGTTGGGATTTGTGGAACTAGCTATACATTGATATTGCATTATTGCGTATATTGATCAAGTTTCTATATCGAATTTTATTTTCAAGAAATTCAAACCTTGAGATTCAAATCAGCGATTACGCAGTCTGTTCAAGAAATATAGCCGCATTGATACTTTCGGAAAGTGGTACAAATTTATATTTTTGTCTAACAACTAGTTAATTTTGTCATTGTAGTTGTCAAACTGGAAAATACCTTCAGCAAATGCCACAAGCTGAAAATATTACTCAATATTCGTGATCACTCTTTTCTCAGGTACGAAACGCTTGCATGGGAAGCGCGTCATTGTAACTCACATATGTAATGAATCGGGCTAGGCCTTGTTTATTATCTTGCGCTATTAGCAATAAGTGATTGAAGGTATTGGAATCCACAATAACCATATTTATGCTTGGCGATATGGCACACTGTGCTAAATGTTGGGAACAAGGGTGGTCTGTAGCAGGAACGCAGTTCCTGTTGTTGAATATTTTATTGCATTTGCGTTCCTGCTGCTATTGATATGTTTCGTGCTTATGTCACTAAAATTTAGTTTCTCAGATAAACTTAGTTATTAACTGTGAGTTTTGTAACGTCATAATTATTTTGGTACTCCCGAAGTATGTGAACCAAGATGGCAGACACCGGAACGTAGTATATGTATCAGGTTAGGGTTAGGCCGTAATTTTATTCCAAGTTTTTTTTATTTTAGTTCTATCACGAGTTCGGGGACTAGCCAAGTGACTCCCGTGGTATTTGCACCTAGAATTATTACCTAACCCTAACCTGATACACATACTACGCTCCGGTGACCGCCATCTTGGTTCACATACTTCGGGAGTACCATTATTTTTACATCGCAGCTTAAAAATTACCATTACCGCCTTGATGATCGATGTTTCCCCAACCTTTGAACTCAGGAAACTTCTCCCTATACCCCACCAATATACATTTCTCAAGCTTATTGTCAATATTAATAGGGACATTCCAAGTTATTTTTGTTTAAGATTTTTGTTGAATTGCTATAAATATATATAGTTGTCATTATACACATAGGGGCTATTCCAAGTGACACTACAGGACAATTCCAGAAATTTTGCATGTTGTTGGATTCAATATATTTTCACAATTTCAGCTACATGTTTTGTTTCATTGTCCAATCAGTTGCTTTATTGAATATGTAAAAAATTGCACAAAAGTTACACCCAAGACTTACTTAGTAGATAAAAAAAATATAGTAAAATATAGCGTGACACTACAGGACGGCAAATCCACCATGCACTAACAGTACGTTGTGTTATGCTTTAAATTTTTACGATGGTACAGTGGGAGCCCGTAATATTTTCTGGTGCAGTAGCTGAACTACCCCTCTATGTGTTGCTCAAGTTACTTAATGTAACACTGTAAATCCATGCCAATAATGTGCATATTGTATGTGACACTACAGGACGTGACACCACAGAACATTTTTCCATTTCGGAATAGCGGCCTCTATCATCTCTTAAAATTCTGGTAATAAATCGTTAAATGGGTGAAGAAATGTCCTACTGCACTGCAAACATTTAAACTTTATTAACTTAAATCCAGTGCGTCAATTTCATATGAAATAACTGTACCACACAATCAAACACTTTGTGTCAGGAATCATCACAAAATATGTCAATCATACCAAAATTTCTACATTTCAGGCCATTTTTTATAAACCATCAAAAACCTGGGTGAAATTTTATATTGTTCGATGAAATAAATGCAGTCCAATAAATTTCCAATGTCTTTCGATATCAAAAATAAAAAAAATTACTTTCGCTACTTTTTTTTAAAAAATTGATGGAATTCAACTTTTGCCAAGAATGGCCCATAGACATATTTCAGATAATTTTTTCAAATTTTAATGTATAGTTCTTCGGCTTCATCGCAGACCAGACAAAAATGTCTGTAAGCTTCCGCGGACGATTTTTTCAGCTCATCAATAGTTATCCCCCACGGGATTCAAACCTACCAACCCGCGTAGGATAATCGAGGCCTATATCAACTAAACACGATGCAGCAACCGCTGTTTTCTTTTAAACGGGAATTCATTTCATTATATGAACCTTGGAAGTTGCCGCACTTGACCAAATTAGTCGTCACGCTCATAATGTCACAGTTAGGTTGTTTTACTGTGGTTGTTACATCAGAAGACCCAAGATTTCGGATGGAATATTTATTGAAAACAGCAACTCGACACTAGCAAGAGTAGCATTAGCATACACAGGTAAAAACAGCCAACCTTAAGCTTGGCAAATCAAGACAACAGCGAAATATATTTTCTCTCGTCATTCGTGGGTAATAAGGTATGGCGAAAATGGGATCCTGAAATACTTCTATACAAATGTCTAGATCAGGGTGGTCCAAACCGCGGCCGCGAACACATTCCATGCGCCCCGTGGAACAATTTTGGCGTGCACTAAAGTCTGAACCATTGCGGATATTTGTATTCATTGGCAGAACATTTGTGAGTTATATTTAAACTATTCTAACTAGGAATAGCCATTTTCTTCATCCCGGGATTGATGTTTGTTAAAAAAAATAATCACGGAACTTCAATGTTGTATCTATAAACGCCAAGACGGTGACAATATGGGAATGACGTCCTGTGATCGGTTTAAGGAGAATGAATTATTTTTTATATAAACTTTGTACCTTGGGCTCGCGTCAAGTGACTCCTCATTTGAAGAGACCTTTTGTGTTTTATTTTAGTTAAACACTTATTTTCAAGCGTTAGCTATGTGACAGCAATGACGAACCGCAGAGTTGCCTTAGCGCAGAGTCGCGATCCAGTTTTTTTTGGCTTAGACGGACTTGGTGTTCTTTGACGATAGCACCAGATCTGCTCACGCTACAGGTAATAAAACTAGTCAAATATTACAATTCGTCATAAAATGAGTGTAAAAAAAGTGACCGAGGTATACTGGGCGGAAACGTATTTCCTTACCCACAACAAGGTTAAACGACAATGTCTTGTGTGTTTCCAATTAATATCTGTCACGAAAGAATATAATTTTAAGTGACATTACAAAACCGAACACGAGAGAAGATACCGAAAATACCACGGTATTACTCGGGGAGCCATTTTAAAATAACTAAATGTTTTATATATCTTCCGTAACAAACTGATTAGAATGGTAAACTCTCATTCTTAAATATATATATTTGAAGTCAGTAAACTCGTGATGATTTGATCACTTTCTCCGAATGCGGCCCGCGAGACATCCTCAAAAGTTTTCGCGGCCCGCCAACCTCGCAACCTTGGACCACCCTGGTCTAGATCATAGGTTCTCAAAGTGCTCCGTACGGAGCCCCAGGGCTCCGCGAGAGAAACCCAGGGGCTCACCGAGCTATTCGATTACTTTTCAAAATAATGACTAGTTTTGTAGCTGTTCAAAGAAGCAATAACAGCTTTGATAAAATTTGACAACAATATAGCCTCGAAATATGGCAAAGAGACGGAATTAAAAAATGACATTATTTATAAGCTGGAACGCAGCCAGGATTCTCAAGAGGTGGGGATTTGCGCGCAACATTCTTTGCGATTATAAAAAACGGATAACGAGATTTCTGTTGCGTAAAATATTCAATGTATGGCCGATGCGAGCATTTAAAGTGTCTTGTCGTAATAATTCAATTGTACTCATAGTTACTCAAGTTTCATTCGAGATTACTATTAGGATTACTAAAATGAAAGAATACTATTCTAAAATAAAATAAAATACGTGATAAACTGCCAACTATAAATAAATTGGAGTCGTATTTTTGCGATCTTGGAATTTGTCAAACTTGATTTGTTCTTTTGCACTCGAGATTATTATTAAGCAAGATATCGCCGTTTAAAAAATCACAAGATCTGGGCAAAAATATGATTGAAATTTATTTTAATGCATGCGGCTCCGTCGGTAGTTTCAGAATAAAAAAAAGGTAAATCGCGCACACAATTGACTGTGTTTCGATTTCGCAGTTACTATACGATGAATAACCAAAAAAAAAACTAACATTACACCAAATTTTGTGATTTACAATGCCTATAAAAGCGTTTTTCACATTGAACTCATAATTCCCCACGAGAACAAAAAGCAATTATCGTCGTCATTGTGGAACAATACATGTATATGCCGAAGAAAATT